>NC_037332.1:36187500-36812500 GCF_002263795.3 Bos taurus
CTGGGATAAATCCGTCTTGATCATGGTTGATGATCATTTCAGTATATTATTGGATTCAGTTTGAAATCCTATTAAAATTTTTGGAAGTTATCATAAGTGCCATCTTAAGTGGAAGCCATTGAAAGGCTTTAAACAAAATAGACATTTTATTCTGGCTTCTGAGTGAGGAATGGATTAAGAGTGAGCAAGGATATTGTCAGGAAGGCAAATTAGGTAGCTATTATGGTATTTCAGAAGAAAAGGGGTGGCAATCTGAACTTGGGAAATGGCAGAAAGAACAGCAAATACTGGGCAGATTCCATAGCAACAAAAAGGAAGAATTTTTGGACTTGATGAATTATTGGATATAGTGATGATGAATAGAAAATAAAAGTAAATTGATGATAGTGCCATTCTGATACAGAAAGAGAGAGAATGAGAGAGACAGAGAGACAGAAGGTGGGCTGGAAGGGAGGAGAAAAGAGCAGAATAGAACAGAAAGTTCCCTTTGGGAGACTCCCAAAATGAGATATTCATTAATCACCCATTTGGTACATATTTATTGGATGTCTGCTGTTCCAGGCACTGAGAATATAAAAGTGAAACAATAGAGGCTCTGCTCTTATGAAACTTTCATAAATCTGAATCTCAGGTAAAACTCAGGTGGAGAGAGAAACTGGAGCCATCATTTGCTTTATACTTTGCATTTTGGGAATACAGAATTAATAGTGAGTGAAAGTAAATATTTCTAGAAAGCCATACCATGTGATTCAGTAAGCTGGACAAACAGCAAACTGAAAGACTAATTATAATAGGACAAGATGGCATAATTAATTTGAAACTAATTTAACCTGATCGTTATTCAAAAGCAGGGAAATGAGTGTCAGCTCCTCTGCTTACTCACTATATGATATCAAACAATTCATGGACCAGACCACTCTTGTTTACTCATGTACCAGTGTTGAAAGTGTTATTTTTCAGTTGAGTTTGACTCTTTGCGATCTCATAGACTGTAGCCTGCCAGGCTCCTCTGTCCATGGGATTCCTCAGGCAAGAACACTGGAGTGGGTTGCCATTTCCCACTCCAGGGTATCTTCCTGACCCAGGGATTGAACCCAGGTGTCCTGCATTGCAGGCAGATTCTTTACCACATGAGCCACCAGGAATGCCCTTGTTTCTGAAATTGGGATAATATTACTACTCCACAGAGTAGATGTGTTGATTCAATTAGGTAGCATAAAAACATCTTGCTCAGGTCAGAAGAGTGGCTTGACACCAAATCTAAATCTGGAATGACAATTATAGGGTGCTTTTAGATGATGTATGGAAAAGCATATCACTGGCACACGCATGTAACTGCAGAGTTAAGAGCTCACAAAATTGAACAAAGGAGGATTTTTTAAATGTAAAATCAGTCTGCTTTATGTTAATCTTTAGAAGTAAACATTTCCACTAATTTATGAAATTATTGTGTGTTGAATGTGGCTCCATATTAAAAGCATTGAAATAAAGAGCAACATTTCCCCCAATGCTCACACATATAATTACAATAAACTTTTTTCAATATAGTGAACATTTGTTAGGTGTTGAAACACTAATTGTAGTTCCCAAAGGAAATCTTATAAACAGTGCAGTTGCTGGAAATAGAAGCATATCTATGGTCTCTGCCAGCTTTATAAGGCAGGAGGCAGAAGTGTGGGAAAGGCTCCCAGGGACTAGAAGGAGTCAAAAGATGGTGTTGAAAAAGTGAAAACTGGGGGATGGAGTAATCTGGAAGTGAGCCACCCTAGAATCCCCATGCAATGTGCATGAACTGTGTGATATGCCCTTCCTCTAGTACGGTACATTCATCTGAGCTCAGTAAGTACACGTCCCTTTCTCACAATTATGTACTAGGAACGATGACCTTGTCTCAACCTATGCCAAGTCAGGGTGGTATGGCTCCACTCACTTATAAATACAGAGTTTGGGTTATTTCTTTTATTTGGTATTGATTTGTTTAAGGTAGAATGGTCTATATAAGCTAGGATGTCTCATTAATATCTCCAACATGATGTTCAATGGGCATCTCAACTTGACGTTTAATATTGTATTGCTCACTTCCAAAGACTCTGGAAGTAACATTTCTTTTTCTTTCTCTGATCCTCAGCTTATTTGACATAATAACTTAGGTCTTTAACAGACACCTAAACAAAGGGAAATCTTGAGTCTCCTCTCCAAATTGCTTCTCTGTCAATTTCCCACCTATAAACTGCATCATTATCTGCCCAGGTGCTGAAGGACACAAGTAACAAGTCATCTTTGGATGATCTCTCTCTGTGCCTCCTCATGTCTATTTTTCCTCCAAGACATTTTCTGAATCTATGAACACCTCTCTATCTCTACCACCACCTTTTTTGGTGCAAGTCAATATCATGTCTTGCCCAGGTCACTGTTTTTCATATTACCTTCCTATAGTTCATTGTCTACAGAGTAACTAGAATGATTATTTTTAAATATTGACTGAAATTTCACAGTGGCTTTCTGCTCTACTCTTTAGAGTGACCCTCAGACTCCAAACCACATCTTTTCCTCTACTGCCTCTTGGAGTTACCTAATTTTGAAGGACTTTCTGTAACTTTTTCACTCCCTGTAAGCCTCACTGGGTTTTTTCTATTTTTAGAACAGGGCATGCTTGCTCCTATCGCAGGGCTTTTGCATGACCCATTTCCTCTGTGTGGAATACTTTCTCCTGATCTTCATATGGCTGGTTCCTTCTTGTCATTAAGTTCTGTAATTAAGGATCCATGGGAATTTCCCTAATGATACAGTGTAAAGTGGCCCCTTTGGGTCATCACCCTGTTTTGTCTTCTTTATGGCAAAAACCATTATGGGTTTTTTAGTTCTTTGCTTTCTTGTTCAGTTTTACCTGTATAACTTCACCAGAATGTAAACTGCAGGTTTACCAGGTACCTTATCTGATTTTTCTCGTATCTGTTCAGTTTCTAAAACAGTTACACACAACAGGCAATAAATATTTACCAAATTAATAAATAACCCCCCCATGTCTGATATGTCTGCAAATCCTTACAGTTTTCCTTCCAAAATATATCTCGAATCAAGCTATATCTTTTCATCTCAGCTGCTTCCTGAGAAACTACCACTGTCTCTCTCAAGGATGCCTGTAATGCCCTTTTAATTGATCTCTTTCTTTCCTTTAGCAGCTAGGGCAACCTTTACAAATATAAATGAAATCATATTGCACATCTGTTTAAAAGTGTCTAGTGACTTTCCATCTTCCTCAGAACAAAATAGTAACACCTAAACTGATCCAGGCTCTGACTGCCCACTAGGACTCCCATATCACTACCTTGCCCATCCCAATATCTGGTTTTTGTCTCTCCTTAACCTGACTAGTCAACAAAACTTTCTGAATGTCAGGTTCTTCAGCTGTAAAACTGGTGTTTCTGAAAAGGCATAAGAAGTTTCACAAAGCTTCACAAGTATTTACTGGACACCTGCCGTATGTCAGAACCTTGCTGGGTCCTGGGAACAGAAATGTGAACAGGCTCAGTCGCCACTTTGGAGATCAACATGTAAGTAAACAGACCACATGATGGTGCAATTAAAGCTGTAACAGAGGGAACGCTGGGTGACATGAGATCAAACAGCCCTGGAAGGGTTTGCCGAAGAGGAAACAATCCTTGAAAGGTCGTTTACAGGTGGTAAAGTACACTAGAGACACAAAGCATGTAAGTTAGCATTACTGTTCAAATATAGAAGTGAGTATAAGGTTTGTTTTCAGGAAAGTTTGCTCTTCCTTAACACATTTTTTTAAAATATATTTCATGATTTATTTGCTGGTGGGGATTTATTTGGGAGAGGGTGTTTTCCTTCCAAATCCAGTGGATGAGCCGTGCACATTTCTGGGGCCTCTCTGGGTGGGGGTATCCAAGTTCTGTCCACCTTCTCCCCTAAGTGGGCTGTCACTGGGCGTTCAGGGAGGATGGCAGCACCTCACGCAGCAGCCCTTCCAGGGTGGCCTGGTACTTTTCCAGCTGCCTGGAGTTCATCCTCATTCCAATTTCCACAGGAGCAGTCAGCTTGATAACTTCCTGTTTTTCTTCCCAGGGCTCCGCGGGGTCCACAGGGCCCACCTCCTCTGACCTCTGCTGTACACTCAGGGATTTCTTTGGACCGTTGTACTTCTCCTTTTCCTAGGGGCCGGTCACAAAATCGTGTAAAACTCACCCTCTCTCAGCCACTTGTGGCCCTTTGGGGTTTCTATTTGGAGTGCTAAGGGGCCTTACCCGCCCCACCCCCACTGCCGACAGGCCAAAAGAACCCCCTTTCCCAGGTGCCTCTCTCCCAGGGCTTCTCAGACACCCAGTGACTTCACATCATCCTCGGATTTGCCCACCACCCTTAACACATGATTTTTCCAGTGGTCATGTATGGACGTCAGAGTTGGACTATAAAGAAAGCTGAGCACCAAAGAATTGATGCTTTTTGAACTGTGGTGCTGGAGAAAACTTTTAAGAGTCCCTTGGACTGCAAGGAGATCCAACCAGTCCATCCTAAAGTTCACTGGATGTTCACTGGAAGGACTGATGTTGAAGCTGAAACTCCAATACTTTGGCCATCTGATGTGAAGAGCTGACTCATTTGAAAAGACCCTGATGCTGGGAAAGATTGAGGGCAGGAGGAGAAGGGGACAACAGAGGATGAGATGGTTGGATGGTATCACCAACTCAGTGGACAAGCTGTTGCTGCTGCTGCTGCTAAGTCACTTCAGTAGTGTCCGACTCTGTGCAACCCCATAGATGGCAGCCCACCAGGCTCCCCCGTCCCTGGGATTCTCCAGACAAGAATACTGGAGGGGTTGCCATTTCCTTCTCCAATGCATGAAAGTGAATAGTGAAAGTGAAGTCGCTCAGTCATGTCCCACTCTTTGCAACCCCATGGACTGCAGCCTACCAGGCTCCTCCGTCCATGGGATTTTCCAGGCAAGAGTACTGGAGTGGGTTGCTACTGCCTTCTCCCAGTGGACATGAGTTTGGGTAAACTCTGAGAGTTGGTGATAGACAGGGAGGCCTGGCATGGTGCAGTCCATGGGGCCGCAAGGAGTCTGACACGACTGAGCGACTGAACTGAACTAAACACATGATTAGGCAGAAAAAGCTGTCTGGGTAAACTGAATTTCTAGCTAACTTGCAACGCCATTTTGTTCCAACTTGTGAATATTTCAAAAATCTAATAATCCACTTCTTTCTTTTGTAAGTATAATAGACTAAACATGATTGAATCTTTTCTTCCATGGCTGCAAATAATAAAGTGCCCCAGGGTCATGTTTCTGCAAATCAACCATGGCTGTGACTCTGTAATGCAAATACTGAACATGTGGGAGATTAGACATGACATGGGATGAGCCGATGGCATCCAGACCTTAGAAACTGCGTTTGCAAAAATCTATGGCATTAGATTATTTTTGTATTACTTAACTCTTTATTATTATTTTTAATAAAATTCATTGTTTGGGTATTGGGATCAGTTGGGCTAACTTTTTTACTATATTTATATTATGCATCTGCTAGGGCTGCCATACCAAAGGACTACAGACCAGCTGGCGTGAAAACCAGAAATTTATTTTCTCTCAAGTCTGGAGCCCTGAAACCCAAGATCAAGTTGTTGGATGGCTTCTTCTAAGGCCTCTCTCCTTTATTTTCTCCCTGTGTCTTCAATGATCCACCCTATGTGCATCTGTGACTTAATTTCCTCTTCTAATAGGAACATAAGTCATATTGGGATATGGTCCATCCTAATGACTTAATTTAAACTTGATAACTATTTAAACTTAAATACTATTAATTACTTACTGTCAAATTTTGAGGTATTGGGGGTTAGTACTTTTAATATGAATTTGGGGAGATATATTCAGGCCATAAACATGTATATGATATTTGTATATACATGACATTTGTATAGATATACATGTTACACATGTATTTTCCATATTATATATCTATGTTTTGAGTTCAGTATATATACTAATTTCACTGGAGTTTAAGTTAGGCAAACTCTCTGTACTTCAGGGTAGAAGAAAATCTATGATACTAAAGTATTAGTCTCATACTATTAGTATGATACTAAAGTATTAATCAGACATGACTGAGCTCTGAACTGAACTGATGAAACTAAACCCAGGGGGTCTGTTGGTTGCAATTATAACTTGTTTAAAAAGAAATAATTCATTCTATTTATGCTATTTTAAAGGCATTTCCAGTGACCTTTATCTCTGCCCTCCATCCTGTTCTTATCCAGAAACAGAGCCCATATCTTAGCCCAATGCCCACTGACATGGAGGAGATGGCCATGGTATCTTAACAAACTACAGTAAGTGTATAAGGGCAAGTCATTCCACATGACTCTGGGAAAATGTGGAGGCCCCTCCAAAGGACAAAAGGATTTCTTGAAGAGGGCTACATGATATTCTTCTATTTCTTTCATTAAACATGTAGAGCACTGTATAGACATAGAATCTACATGTACCTTGATTGTTGTTGTTCAGTCACTTAGTTGTGTCCAACTCTTTGCGACCCCCATGGACTTCAGGACACCAGGCTTCCCTGTCCTTCACCATCTCCCAGAGTTTGCTCAGACTCACATCCACTGAGTCAATGATGCCATCCAGCCATCCCATCTTCTGTCATCTCCTTCTCCTCCTGCCCTCAGTCTTTCCCAGCATCAGGGTCTTTTCCAATGCATCAGTTATTTTTATTAAGTGCCAAAGTATTCAGCTTCAGCTTCCACATCAGTCCTTCCAATGAATATTCAGGGTTGATTTCCTTTAGCATTGACTAGTTTGACCTCCTTGTCATCCAGGGAACTCTCAAAGCACCATGATAAGGTGAAACAAACATGAGTATGTGTTTTTAAAACTGTTTTATGACATTAGTTAGAAGCCTGAGTTTCTTCCTGTGTATAACAAGGATGTAACATCTAGTTCATTGGGTTTCACAAAACTTAAGTGTGATAATATATTTAAAACAGCAACTGCAGTACAGTCTCAGAGATATTAGTATCCTTTCTCCTTCTCCCAATCCAGTCCAGTAAATTCAATCCACTGTGGACACAATTTTGTTAAAGAGTATTGCTGCAGAGCAGATGAATAATCAGGGATCGCTTAACTGGAGTCTTCTACAGCAAGGACAGATTTACTATAAGCAATGATGCTAAGTGAGCAATTCATTAACCTCAGAGACCTTCAGTTGGCACCACAATATTTTGCATAAAAAATTACACCATTGTAAAATCACTGGTGAAGATATTTATATACTAAAATTGCTTTAATGGTAACAAATAATAAACTGTATTCATGTAACATTTGTGTGAAATTAGAATCCAGTTGAAGATTATAGGATTTATACACACACACAGACATACACACTCACATACCTTATATAAAAGAAAATATAAACTCATTTATTCACGAGGATAAAAACACACACACACACACACTGAATTGCTGTTGATAGTTTCAACCTTGGCAACGTTCTGTTCTTTTAATTCCAGTAACTCTATTGCTGCACTATTTTTGCAATGCAACTGGGGTAATTCAAATGTATGCCAAGTACATTTGAATGTGGTTTCATGGCAGTTTTTTGGCCTGTCATTTCCTTTCTCTGATACTCAAATTTCATTTCATTAAGTACTAAGTTGCTTCACAATACATTACAAGAGAATCTCAGCCAGCATTTTAGAAGTGAGGGGAAACCTAAAAGTGGTGTGCTCTTGCTCATTTGAGTAAAGTATTTTTCTTTGAACATGTAATTTTTGTTCTCTTCCCTACCGCACATTTAGCACTCCACACCAAGACACATGAAAACGCTGCCCTGAGAGAGTGCAGCATGTAGTAATTCTACTTTATCAGAGCTGCAGATGTGAATAAAACATGCATATCCTGGGGCACTGAGCTCAGCATTCCCTTCCCTTAAGGATGGAGGGAAGAGTGGAAGCCTGGTGGTACAGGTGGCTGCTCTGCCCTAAGCTTCTAGAAGACGATGTTGGGGACACATGACCTGGGAGAGCTGAGGAAGACTGAAATGCAGTGAGCTTGTGGAGAACAAAGCTATGGTGATGTTTTTTAAATTCTCCACTTTTCCTACAATGACAGCTGCACTCATTGATTTATCATAGGGAATCACATAGCCTCTGGCATGGTTTGGTTACTAAAAGAACATTCAGAAGAAAGGCCAGCTTCACAAAGGGACTGGGGGATCACACTTACACAGTAGGGTTTCAGAGGCAAAGGGGGATCACACTTACACAGTAGGGTTTCAGAAGCAAAAATGAAGCTCCCAGTGACTTCCAAATCCTACTTCACATGCCTTCTAATACTTGAAATTTTGCCAAAGGAAATTTCCTTTTAGCTTAAGACTTTGTTAAAAAACAAACATTTCTAAAAATAATTACTGATTCTTGGCTGTCCCTTGTTCTGGACATGGCACAGATGAAGCAGGGTAGAGAAAGGTGATCAAAGAGTATGTAGATTTGAGGTAGATGGAAAAAGAGTCCAATTTAAAGTATTGTACTTTATGGGTTCTTAGGTAGATTGACTGTCTGCAATGTGGGAGACCTGGGTTTGATTCCTGGGTTGGGAAGATCCCCTGGGGGGACGGGGTGGCAACCCTCTCCAGTATTTTTGCCTGGAGAATCACCGTGGACAGAGGAGACTGGCAGGCTACAGTCCATGGTGTGACAAAGAGTCGGACACAACTGAGCGACTAAGCACAGCACAGCACAAAGCAGACTGACAATGATTGAAAATCCATAAAGTCTAAAACTGACTTTATCTACTTGAGTAGAATAAAGATGATATTGCATGAATCAATAATAAAACTCTCATAGACCAAGGACTATGATCAAGTCAATATATGTTCATATGTGTCTGCATGTGAGTATACATATGTGTGGGTTTATGTGCATCTGTGTGTGTACCTAGTGTGTGTGCATGTGTGTACACATGCAGGGGTGTTGTACTTGTGTGTGTAATGTATAAGGGAGTTAAGGCAAAGGCAGGTAATAGATTTCAGAATGAAGCTGCAGGTGTTTTCCTTGCACAAGAAGGGAAGCAAAAGGGGTAGGTCACGGGGAGAGGAATATTTATCAAAAAAAGATAAAGGAACACTAAGCTTTGTAAACAGTGCAAAGTTAGTAAGATGCAGGGGAGGTGTGCTGACAGCCAGGGTGATGGATCACATCCCAGGAAGTCCTCATCTTCTGAAAAGGTCCAACCAACTGGCAGGGTGAGAGAGGCAATCATACTTTTCAGAAGCTTCTTGGTATTTCTTTCTGAGCTAGTTAATTAAGGTGAAACTCGTGTGAATGGTAGGAGGCACAGCCCTAAAACTTGTAGGAAACTCATGGTTTATGAAGAAGGGAACACCTTGGATACCTAATGTTGATTCATGGTGATGTATGGCAAAAAGCATCACAATATTGTAAAGTGATTATCTTCTAATTAAAAACATTTTAAGAGTGGCATATTCTTAGCAGCAAAGTAAGTGCCAAGTTGGAGAAAAATAGAATATTTTAATAGCCTTTGTTTGGAACCATGTAAAAAACATAGGTAAATATTCATTTTGGTGGTAAGAAAGACACACTGAAATATGTGTTTTTTTAAAAAATGCGTAAAAACTGAAGCACCAAGTTCCAAATAATGGTCAAGTTAGACCCCCCCCCCCCGCCCCGCCATGAGGAAAGAAGGTCTGGGGTGGAGACTGAGGGTTCTTTAACACAGCTGAAGGGCCCAAGTCATCTACAGGAATGCTGGCATTATAATGCTGGAATAATAAGAACTTAGTATAAGGAAATTCCTAGGGAGTGGCCCAGGGACTGGGGACTAAATGAAAGTTCAAGAAGAATTTTCAAATTCTCAGTTCATGACTTTTCCCCAAAGTTCATAGTTTCAGCACCTTCTTGTATCCACAACCACCACACGTGATTTACAGAATAAAGTATTCTGAAAAGATTTAAATTCCTAGGAAGTGTAGCATAGAGCATTATAGCACTGCTTGCATGCAAGGTCAGGGCAGAGATGCAGTGAGGATTATATTCTGAAACTATGGAGGCTTCCCTGGAGTCTTGGACAGTAAAGAATCTGCCTGCAATGTGGGATATCTGGGTTCTATCCCTGGGTCAGGGAAGATCCCCTGGGAAAGGGAATGGCAACCCGCTCCAGTATTCTTGCTTGGAGGATTCCATGGGCAGAGGAGCCTAGAGGGCTACAGTCCATGGGGTTGCAAAGAGTCAGACGTTGACTGAGCGACTAACACTGACTGACTGACTAAGCCAATATACTTTAATCCTTGGCATCCCTGGCAATTCCTAGTTTCTATTATCTCAGGGCTCCTCTATAAAGAGCCCTGGCTGTCTTGAACAGAAGAGTAGAGATAATACAGGACGGATACAATATGAATGGAAATAGGAGAAATTGGCTTTTCCAGCCATGAGTATTAGAAGTAAAAGAAAGATAGAAGACAGATGAAGAGACCAGGCAGCAAGTATCCTAACCCCCTATACAATCCAGGGTCCATTTTAAGGAGGAAGTAGTGATGTGTAGAAATGACCACATAAAAAAGAAAGTACTCCAGCACATCAGGGTTTCCCTGGCTGTAGTCCAAAGAAAGTGGCAGGTCTTTCTTACAAAAGAATGCTATTACAGCTTTAGGACATTGCAGAGGGGTAGGACTATGTACAAGAGATTAAACCTGCTCCAAATACCTCCTGGAGAGGACAGCACAGGCCTGCAATCAAGACAAAGGGGTTGTTGAGACTTGAGTGGGAAAAAGCACATGGAATCCCTAAGTAGAAAAATACTTTAAAGGTCAGACAGAACTAATCGTATGTCAGTCACCTCTGTCCACAGATAAAGCTAAATCAACAACTCTACTGTGGAGATCTACAAAGATACAGAGCCTTCCCTCTCCTCTATCATCAAGTAAGGCAAGAAAGTCTAGAGGGGAAAGGAGATCTGAAAAAATTGAACATTAACCCCAAACAGACAGACTTTAAGTAAGAATGAGTCCTCTAAAAGTGACCATTTAGATCCAAAGCCTCAGAAGTATCATTAACTAGTAATTTAAATGTTTTGATCATCTCCCAAACCTACAAATCTTAGTAACTGGAAGCAGGCTTATAAGGAAGGCATGATAGAGATCACAATATATTCTAACTTCTTTACCTACCTATAACACATATATGTTTGAGATATCTCTACATTGAGATGGGAATGAGATCAGTAAATAAAACAGAAAGCCCATAATTATAATCTTACTGTAAGGCTAGAACACTGGCTATATGAAGCCTGTGGCTGCTACAGCCAGGAGGTCATCCAGAATAGGCATCTTCTCCCATAAACAACTGAGTTTACTTAACAATTTGGCAGAAGGCCCCTCAAAATGTTAGAAAAGGGGATAAATGGCCTTTTCTTCTTTCTGATCTTATAATGATACAGTATTTAAAAACTGAGCCCAATTAAATATAAAATGTTTTTAACAGGACAGCATTTTAGAGATGTATGGGGTCAATCTATATGCTGCCAACATGGCTCATCACTGATGACGTTAAGCTTGAACACAGAGCTGGGGTTATGTTTGCCAGAGTTTTCCATAGGCAGGTGACCTTTTTCACCCTTTCCTTACTTTACCCTTTGGAACCAAGACAAAGACTTCGGCCTGAATTCAGTGAGTGAGCAGTTGAGCTTCACTATCTTGAAAGAAGGAGTTTCTCCATAAATTATTTAGAATTCTTCTACATGGGAGACTATCTTCTTCATTTATTTATTCAATCACGTGCTTGCTTGCCTAGTTGCTCAGTCGTGTCTGACTCTGTGACCCTACGAATTGTAGCCTGCCAGGCTCCTCTCTCCATGGGATTTTTCAGGCAGGAATACTGGAGTGGGTTGCCATGCTCTCCTCCAGGGGATCTTCCCAACTCAGGGATCGAACTCATGATTCCAGTTTCTCCTGGATTGCAGGCAGATTCTTCACCCACATTGGGGAAGCCCATTCAATCATTTATGTCTATTCAATATTGATATGAACTCATGAATACTTATTTGATACTTTGAGTCACAATCCAGTACTATTTCATTTATCTTGCTGATTAAATTATTCTAACTTCGGTCATTAGAAGCTCTTTCAAATTGACTCATGAGTCCCTTTGACATGCCTCTTATTTTGTTTTTGAACACTTCCTTAACTTTTGGTTCCCAGGGCTTCCCAGGTGGCTCAGACGGTAAAAGGGTCTGCCAGCAATGTGGGAGACTTGGGTTTGATCCCTGGGTTGTGAAGATCTCCTGGAAAAGAAAATGGCAACCCACTCCAGTATTCTTGCCTGGAAAATTCCGTGGATGGAGGAGCCTGGTAGGCTACAATCCACAGGGTCGCAAAGAGTCTGACACTACTGAGCAACTTCACTTTCACTTTAACTTCTAGTATACGTCAAGATACTCTAGGATCACTTTACATATTATCTGACCCAGATCTAGGGTTGACCATTTCTCCCAAGTACCCTGATTTCTTTCATTGAAGAAAAACATTAGAAATCAAGATTTGGTCAGTAGGTGTGCTTTTTGCTACCAGAGTGTCATTCTGCTTAAGCCCTCTCAGTGTACAGAACAGGAAATATATGTATATATTCCAACCCATATATACAAATGTACCTAAAATTATTTCTGGAAGTATACATCTGTCTTTATATTAAACTAAACATGAATTTATACTGATATTTCTGACTCTAATCTAGTACCACATTGCTCATTGTAACCTCACCCACCCACCTTGCTTATTTCTAACTTTCCAATTCCACAGTTAGAAATCCACTGAAAACCATGCACCATTCATTTATTCATTGATCAACCCCAGTATGCATGTGAAGCAGGCTCAGAATTACTAACCCATATCCCCATGAGAAATAATTTTACCAAAAAAATAATTATTTATCTCTAGCTCCTTTTTTCTTGGTTTTTCACTTCCCAACCAAAACAGTTTCCCACATTTACTTAGATCAGCATCTTTTTAATTCATCTCCACCTTTCATGTCATTAAATATCCTGCCAAAGCACAGCTTTTAATGGCTGGATAGTTTTCCATAAAATAAGCATGCTAAAATGAACATTTCCTTACAATATTACTTGGAGTTGCTTTAATCAATATTCTGAACTCTTCATGTCTGTCCAAACACATAGATAAGTTTAGATAAGAAAATATCTACATAGAATGATAGAGTTTCAGAATCTCAAGAACTTTGGATGTCATCTAGTTTATTCCTGCAATCAGTACTGAATTATTCTCTCTTGCATATTTTCTGAAGAAATATTAAATTCACTATTTTCCATGGAGAAGGTCCTTTGACTAGCTATAATATTTAATATCTTCACACTTCTAGCATCCCCTAGTAAAATGCTGCGTTTTTATTGTAGTTGTTAGTGCCAGCTTTTAGGACATCAACTGTAATCTTTATCTTCAACCTTGCAAATATGTTTTAAAGAAATGAAGTCCTTGAAATTCCTGAAGATAAAATAAGAAAAACAGCTACTGCTTTTTCATATAAACACTTCAGTGAAGATTCTGTTAATACATCATGCTTTTTTGGCATATTAAACTATATATTGTACATCTTCTCCTTGCCTAATACCTATAATTGAGAAAAAATGATATACAATTATACTAATTTAAACTACACAGAATGTTCTGATTATTACTATTGGCTTATATGACCTGTTACCTTAACATATCCAATCATGAGCAAGTTTTTTTAGTCTAAATTATATCGATTAAAAATAATATAGAGAAGCATATGTATACCTGTGGCGGATTCATTTTGATATTTGGCAAAACTAATACAATTATGTAAAGTTTAAAAAATAAAATAAAATTAGAGAAAAAAAAAAAAAGAAATTGAATTCTCACAAAAAAAAAAAATAATATAGAGAAGCAATGTGATATAGGAAACAAAAGTATATTAAGCAAGGAACCAATAGTCCTGAGTGCTCACTGGCATAGAGATAATAATTTTGATACCTTGACAGGTCACTGAACTGATTTTTGTTTTGATTTCTTTGTCAATAATATGAGAGTATTAGAACAAAAGTAGATAAACTCAAAGGATTCTTGGACTTGTCTCTTTTTATCAACCCAAATTCATTTGCAAGAAGAAAGAAAAGGTTACAACAACTTATTTGTGAAAATGTGACTAATAATTATTAACTGTGATAAATGTCTTAAAATCTCTGATTAAATGAGGCTTCTCAGTGTGATTTTGTGCAAGTTCTGAAATCAGCCAGGCTGCTCTTGAACCCTAGCTACAACCTCTGTAAGACATAGATTTTCTTTAAAGTGCAGATAATGATAATTATTACCTTTCAGAGTGGTGGTGTGGATTAAATGAAACAATGACAGTGAACACCCAATGCTGGCCACATAGGAAACACTCAATAAATGATACTAATTTTGGAATAGATTTCTAAGGATATTTCAATAGTGAGGCAATAACAGAAAAGTTAATATGGTTGAAACTCATATAAAAAAGACTTGAAAAAGTGAAAGTTGCTCAGTTGTGTCTGACTCTCTGCAATCCTATGGCTGGAGCTAATTTTCCTATGGAGGTTTGGACTCCTGTATGGTTCATATATGGGCTTCCCTGGTGGCTCAGTGGTAAAGAATCTGCCTGCAATACAGGGGACCCAGGTTCAATCCTTGGGTCAGGAAGATCTCCTGGAGGAGGAAATGGCAACCCCACTCCAGTATTCCTGCCTGGGAAATCCCAAGGATAACAGAGCCTGGCAGGCTACAGTCCATGGAGTCACAAGAGCTGGACATGGCTTAATGACAAAATCACCACTGTCATGGCTCATATACAATACTCTGGGTAGGGTAATAGCTACTTAGAGGTCAAGACCAGTCCTGGATTAATCACCACAGTCTGGCAGTAACTCAGACTCATAATTGGAAAAGTAATTATTACCCTGTGCCAGACTCATTCAGAAGACTCCAGTGAGAAATATGGTGGCCTGAACCACAAAGAATCAGGAAGAATAGCAAATGAAAAGATAAAAGATCCTTAAATTGTACAAATGTCTGACAATTGCACACACTAGCAAAGTACTGCTCAAAATTCTCCAAGCTAGGCTTCAACAGTACGTGAACCATGAACTTTCAGATGTTCAAGCTGGATTTAGAAAAGGCAGAGGGACCAGAGATCAAATTGCCAACATCTGTTGGATCGTTGAAAAAGCAAGAGAGTTCCAGATAAACATCTATTTCTGCTTTATTGACTATGCCAAAGACTTTGTGTGGATCACAACAAACTGTGGAAAATTCAAGAGATGGGAATACCAGACCACTTGACCTGGTTCTTGAGAAATCTGTATGCAGATCAAGAAGCAACAGTTAGAACTGGACAGGGAACAACAGAATGGTTCCAAATAGGGAAAGGAGTACATCAAGGCTGTATATTGTCACCCTGCTTATTTAACTTATATGCTGAGTACATCATCAGAAATGCTGGATTGGATGAAGCACAAGCAGGAATCACGATTGCTGGGAGAAATATCAATAACCTCAGATATGCAAATGACACCACCCTTATGGCAGAAAGCAAAGAAGAACTAAAGAGCCTCTTGATGAAAGTGCAAGAGGAGAGTGAAAAAGTTGGCTTAAAGCTCAACATTCAGAAAGCTAAGATCATGGCATCTGGTCCCATCAATTCATGGCAAATAGATAAGAAACAATGGAAACAGTGAGAGACTTTATTTGGGCAGGCGGCTGCGACCGGCGCACTAAGCACGGGCGAGAGGAGCTACCCCATGTCCGAGGTCAGAGGCAGCTGCCAAGAGTGCCAGGCTGTGATGGCGCAGGAACGGCCGAGAGGTGCTACCCCACGTCTGAGGTCAGGGGCAGCGGATGAGAGGAGCTACCCCCCGCCCAAGAAGCAGTGGCTGCGTGGGTGCAGGAGGGCCTAGAGGAGCTATTCCACATTCAAGGTCAGGAGGGGCGGCGGTGAGAAGATACCCCTCGTCCAAGGTAAGGAGCAGTGGCTATGGTTGCTGGAGCAGCCGTGAAGAGATACCCCACGTCCAAGGTAAGAAGGTAGGTGTTGCAAGAGGGCATCAGAGGGCAGACACAATGAAACCATACTCACAGAAAACTAGTCAATCTAGTCACATTAGGACCACAGCCTTGTCTAACTCAATAAAACTAAGCCATGCCCGTGGGGCAACCCAAGATGGGCATGTCGTGGTGGAGAGATCTGACAGAATGTGGTCCACTGGAGAAGGGAATGGCAAACCACTTCAGTATTCTTGCCTTGAGAACCCCATGAACAGTATGAAAAGGCAAAATGATTGGATACTGAAAGAGGAACTCCCCAGGTCAGTAGGTGCCCAATATGCTACTGGAGATCAGTGGAGAAATAACTCCAGAAAAAATGAAGGGATGAAGCCAAAGCAAAAACAATACCCAGCTGTGGATGTGACTGGTGATAGAAGCAAGGTCCGATGCTGTAAAGAATAATATTGCATAGGAACCTGGAATGTCAGGTCCATGAATCAAGGCAAATTGGAAGTGGTCAAACAAGAGATGGCAAGAGTGAATGTCGACATTCTAGGAATAAGTGAACTCAAATGGACTGGAATGGGTGAATTTAACTCAGATGACCATTATATCTACTACTGCGGGCAGTAATCCCTCAGGAGAAATGGAGTAGCCATCATGGTCAACAAAAGAGTCTTAAGTGCAGTACTTGGATGCAGTCTCAAAAACAAGAGAATGATCTCTGTTCGTTTCCAAGGCAAACCATTCAGTATCACAGTAATCCAAGTCTATGCCCCAACCAGTAACGCTGAAGAAGCTGAAGTTGAATGGTTCTATGAAGACCTACAAGACCTTTTAGAACTAACACTCCAAAAAAGATGTCCTTTTCATTATAGGGGACTGGAATGCAAAAGTAGGAAGTCAAGAAACACCTGGAGTAACAGGCAAATTGGCCTTGGAATACAGAATGAAGCAGGGCAAAGGCTAATAGAGTTTTGCCAAGAAAATGCACTGGTCATAGCAAACACCCTCTTCCAACAACACAAGAGAAGACTCTACACATGGACATCACCAGATGGTCAACCTGAAATCAGATTGATTATATTCTTTGCAGCCAAAGATGGAGAAGCTCAGGCTTATGGACTCTGTGGGAGAGGGAGAGGGTGGGAAGATTTGGGAGAATGGCATTGAAACATGTGAAATGTCATGTATGAAACGAGATGCCAGTCCAGGTTCAATGCACGATGCTGGATGCTTGAGGCTGGTGCACTGGGACGACCCAGAGGGATGGTATGGGGAGGGAGGAGGGAAGAGGGTTCAGGATGGGGAACACATGTATACCTGTGGTGGATTAAAAAAAAAAAAAAAGAAAAAAAAAAAAAGATGGAGAAGCTCTATACAGTCAACAAAAACAAGACCAGGAGATGACTGCAGCTCAGATCATGAATTTCTTATTACCAAATTCAGACTTAAATAGAAAAAAGTAGGGAAAACCACTAGACAATTCAGGTATGACTTAAATCAAATCCCTTATGATTATATAGTGGAAGTGAGAAATAGATTTAAGGGCCTAGATCTGATAGACTGAGTGCTGATGAACTATAGACTGAGGTTCGTGATATTGTACAGGAGCAGGGATCAAGACCATCCCCATGGAAAAGAGATGTGAAAAAGCAAAATGGCTGTCTGGGGAGGCCTTACAAATAGCTGTGAAAAGAAGAGAAGCAAAAAGCAAAGGAGAAAAGGAAAGATATAAGCATCTGAATGCAGAGTTCCAAAGAATAGCAAGAAGAGATATGAAAGCCTTCCTCAGCAATCAATGCAAAGAAATAGAGGAAAACAACAGAATGGGAAAGACTAGAGATCTCTTAAAGAAAATTAGAGATACCAAGGGAACATTTCATTCAAAGATGGGCTCAATAAAGGACAGAAATGGTATGGACCTAACAGAAGCAGAAGATATTAAGGAGTGGCAAGAATACACAGAAGAACTGTACAAAAAAGATTTCATGACCCAGATAATCATAATGGTGTGATCACTCATCTAGAGCCAGACATCCTGGAATGTGAAGTCAAGTGGGCCTTAGAAAGCATCACTACAAACAAAGCTAGTGGAGGTGATGGAATTCCAGTTGAGCTATTTCAAATCCTGAAAGATGATGCTGTGAAAGTGCTACACTCAATATGCCAGCAAATTTGGAAAACTCAGCAGTGGCCACAGGACTGGAAAAGGTCAGTTTTCATTCCAATCCCAAAGAAAGGGAATGCCAAAGAATGCTCAAACTACCACACAAGTGCACTCATCTCACACGCTAGCAAGGTAATGCTCAAAATTCTCCAAGCCAGGCTTCAGCAATATGTAAACTGCGAACTTCCTGATGTTCAAGCTGGTTTTAGAAAAGGCAGAGAAACCAGAGATCAAATTGCCAACATCCACTGGATCTTGGAAAAAGCAAGAGAGTTCCAGAAAAACATCTATTTCTGTTTTATTGACTATGCCAAAGCCTTTGACTGTGTGGATCCCAATAAACTGTGGAAAATTCTGAAAGAGATGGGAATACCAGACCACCTGATCTGCCTCTTGAGAAATCTGTATGCAGGTCAGGAAGCAACAGTTAGAACTGGACATGGAACAACAGCCTGGTTCTAAATAGGAAAAGGAGTACGTCAAGGCTGTATATTGTCACCCTGCTTATTTAACTCATATGCAGAGTACATCATGAGAAACGCTGGGCTGAAAGAAGCACAAGCTGGAATCAAGACTACCGGGAGAAATATCAATAACCTCAGATATGCAGATGACACTACCCTTATGGCAGAAAGTGAAGAGGAACTCAAAAGCCTCTTGATGAAAGTGAAAGTGGAGAGTGAAAAAGTTGGCTTAAAGCTCAACATTCAGAAAACGAAGATCATGGCATCCGGTCCCATTACTTCATGGGAAATAGATGGGGAAACAGTGGAAACAGCGTCAGACTTTATTTTTCTGGGTTCCAAAATCACTGCAGATGGTGACTGCAGCCATGAAATTAAAAGACGCTTACTCCTTGGAAGGAAAGTTATGACCAACCTAGATAGCATATTCAAAAGTAGAGACATTACTTTGCCAACAAAGGTCTGTCTAGTCAAGGCTATGGTTTTTCCTGTGGTCATGTATGGATGTGAGAGTTGGACTGTGAAGAAGGCTGAGTGCCAAAGAATTGATGCTTTTGAACTGTGGTGTTGGAGAAGACTCTTGAGAGTCCCTTGGACTGCAAGGAGATACAACCAGTCCATTTTGAAGGAGATCAGCCCTGGGATTTCTTTGGAAGGAATGATGCTAAAGCTGAAATTCCAAGTACTTTGGCCACCTCATGCTAAGAACTAACTCATTGGAAAAGGTCCTGATGCTGGGAAAGATTGAAGGAGGGAGAAGAAGGGGATGACATAGGATGAGATGGTTGGATGGCATCACCGACTCAGTGGACATGAGTTTGAGTAAACTCCAGGAGTTGGTGATGGACAGGGAGGACTGGCCTGCTGCAGTTCATGGGATCTCAAAGAGTTAGACGTGACTGAGTGACTGAACTGAACTGAACAGAGGAGATGGTAGAGGATCACAGACCTGTATGTAGGATACCAGACTGTGCTTATGACATCTTCACATTCTTAAAATACTTTTTGTTTAATGTTTTGTACTGGTATTCTGGAACATTTTGGACTCATTAACCATGACAAAGAGAAATGAAAAATGTGTTTCTTATCATGCTTGGCCAAAGCTGTGGTGATGGTGGCAGGAATATAAATGAGAGAACCCCAAGGGAAAGGCAATACCCCAAGGGACGAAATTAGGGCTACTCATAAAGATGAGCCTCCCACACACACCAGGATGTCCTCATTCCAGGGCAATTCTCTACTAAAAAAATGTAAGAAGGCCCTAGTTTTGTTTACCCAGAGAAGGTAATGGCACCCCACTCCAGTACTCTTGCTTGGAAAATCCCATGGACAGAGGAGCCTGGTAGGCTGCAGTCCATGGGGTCGCTAAGAGTCTGACATGACTGAGCGACTTCACTTTCACTTTTTGCTTTCATGCATTGGAGAAGGAAATGGCAACCCACTCCAGTATTCTTGCCTGGAGAATCCCAGAGATGGGGAAGCCTGGTGGGCTGCCGTCTATGGGGTCGCGCAGAGTCGGACACGACTGAAGTGACTTAGCAGCAGCAGCAGCAGTTTTGTTTATCAAAGAAGATTGTACTCATTTATTCTGGCATCAGATACTGAACAAATGTTTATTACATAGTCAGTAGGCCCTGGGAATACTGAGCAAAACAAAACATGATCCCTTCCTTGAACTCACAGTTGGAGGAAAATGGTAAGAAAACCACAAAAAATGCCAACTTTCTTAACATAATTGGGAATAAAAGCCTAAATTATAAATCCCTGTCTCTCATTAGAGATTAGAGGCCTCTAATTATCTTCACCTCAACCCCCGGGCACTCAGCATCCGGCCAACACTGTTGCTTTTCTGGCTCTGAGTTTGGAGCCTAGTATGGTCAATAGGCCTCTGGCAGTTCCTGAGAGGCAACCTTGCCCTTTCAGGTAAATCCATGTGTGTGTGCACCTCATGGGCTCAGTCAGTGTGTTTAGCTCAGCCCAGTGCCTCTAAGAACTATGGACAGTTCCTGCTTGGAAACCCCAGCCCTATGACAAGATTCAGATCAGATCAGATCAGATCAGTCACTCAGTTGTGTCCGACTCTTTGTGACCCCATGAATCGCAGCACGCCAGGCCTCCCTGTCCATCACCAACTCCCGGAGTTCACTCAGACTCACGTCCATCGAGTCAGTGATGCCATCCAGCCATCTCATCCTCTGTCGTCCCCTTCTTCTCCTGCCCCCAATCCCTCCCAGCATCAGAGTCTTTTCTAATGAGTCAACTCTTCGCATGAGGTGGCCAAAGTATTGGAGTTTCAGCTTTAGCATCATTCCTTCCAAAGATGACAAGATTATTCATATATAAAAAATGTTTCTTTTTGCCAGATATCCATGTGGACATAAGAATGATAACTATTCCAGTTTTCTCACAAGTACTCTTTTTTGCTTTTTGCTGAATCTTCCATGATCTGAAGGTTCTAGTTCTCTGTGCTTCTTGACTTCTGCTTTCTTCAAGGGCCTAATTAGATTCAATTTCCTCTGGGACTATTTCCATGACAACTTTAATCCTCTTTTGTAATGTTCTATTTCCAAATGGAACTCATGGTCAGCATGAGATAATTTCTGTTGATGAACCATCTCATATGACATGCAATAACTGTATTTGCATTTTGATTTGTCCAAATCAACTGCATGGATCTTGGGAGCTGAAATCCAATACACGTTTTCTCTCTCTTCTACAATTTGAGCCCAACATGGAATCTATTTTAGCAGCTTATTGAATGCTTGCTTAAAGTACTGCTGATTCTGAACTACATAAAACAAATATATGGACAGGTTTAAAGAAGATTGGCAGATAGCAGCATTTACTTCTCACAAGTTCACTGAGCCTAACTGAAAATGTGTTACACTAAGAATACATTCAATTTCTAAATGTACATATTATAAGAAAATATTTATAATGTGATGTGCTATCTAAAGCTCATCAAATCTTGAAAAGGTTCTAATAAATCTTCAAAGATTAATGAAAATGTTTTATTTCAGCACTCATAAAAGAACATGCATCTAAAGAATTCTAAAGAGGTTTGACAAATAAATATATTGCATATTTCTGTAATGAGTACTAAACCAGATTAAAACAAAACAATCTTTTAATTTTTTTTTTATCTCCCACTCTCTCTCTTCATATAAAGGACATTATTGAGACTACTGGTGAATTTGGAATAAGGTCTATAAATAAAACATATCAATGTTAATTTTCTGATTTTGACACCTGAACTGTGTGAGAAAATATCCTTGTTTTAGGAAATAAAATATTACTCTTTCTTAAAAGAAAATACTTCTAGGAAATACAATAGAGTACTTGTCCTTTCCTGAAAGAAGGACATTCTCTAACATGACTACTGTCTAATTGTCCAAATCAGGAAATTAATATCAATACATTCAGTTCAGTTCAGTTCAGTCGCTCAGGCGTGTCTGACTGTTTGTGACCCCATGAATCACAGCACACCAGGCCTCCCTGTCCATCACCAACTCCCGGAGTTTACCCAAACTCATGTCCATCGAGTCGGTGATGCCATCCAGCCATCTCATCCTCTGTCGCCCCCTTCTCCTCCTGCCCCCAATCCCTGCCAGCATCAGAGTCTTTTCCAATGAGTCAACTCTTAGTATGAGGTGGCCAAAGTATTGGAGTTTCAACTTCAGCATCAGTCCTTCCAGTAAACACCCAGGACTGATCTCAGTACATTACCCTTACCTAATTATATAGCAAGTGAGAAAGAATGATAAAGCAAATGATTTTAAAATTTGTCAGCTGAGGAACATGGATGAAAGGTATGCAGGAATTCTTTTTAATATTCTCACAATTTTGTAAGCTATAAATATTTCAAAATAAAAACATGAGATTTGTAATACAAATCAGCAAAATATTTAAAGTATTATTTATGTTGCACATACTGTCTTAGTGGGTTTGCTATCACAAAATACCATAGACTGGCTTATAAACAACAGAAAAGTATTTCTAACAGTTCTGAAGTCTGGAGAATCCAAGATCAAGACGCCCGAAGATTCAGAGTCTGGGAAGAGCCTGCTTCCTGGCTCAATGCCAGTCAGCTTCTTGCAGTGTCCTTACTCAGTGGAAGAGGTGAGGAAGAAATCTGGAGCCTCCTTATTAAGGGCACTAACCCCATTCATGAGGCCTCCACTCTCATGACCTAATCCCCTCTCAAAGATCTCACCTCCAAATGCCATCACACTGGTGATTATGTTTCAACATATGAATTGTGGAGAGACACAGGCATTCCGTTTATAGTACATGCCTACGTAACATCTGTCTCCTACCTCTAAAGTCTCTTAACATTCTTATTTTATCTCTTGAAGTATATTTTGTTCCAAATTTTCAGGCATCCCAAATCTTTCCTCCCTAACCACACATCCTCTGAAAATGAAAGCCCCTCATTCCATTTATAAAACTCAGAAGTGGAGGCGGTCCTAAGATGGCAGAGGAATAGGACAGGGAGACCACTTTCTTCCCCAGAAATTCATTGAAAGAACATTTGAACGCTGAGTAAATTCCACAAAACAACTTCTGAATGCTGGCAGAGGACATCAGGCACCCAGAAAGGTAGCCCATTGTTTTCAAAAGGAGATGGAGAAGTCTTGAGGCTACTGTGAGAATAAGACTGAAAACCAGAATCAGGAGGCTTAAGTCCAAATCCTGAGAACAGGAGAGAACTTCTGACTCCAGGGAACATTAATCAATAGGAGCTCATCAAACGCCTCCATACCTACACTGAAACCAAGCACCACACAAGGGCCAACAAGTTCCAGAGCAAGACATACCACGCAAATTCTCCAGCAACACAGGAACATAGCCCTGAGCTTCAATATACAGGCTGCCCAAGGTCACACCAAATCCACTGACATTTCAAAACTCTACTGGACACTTCATTGCACTCCAGAAGGAAGAAATTCAGCTCCACCCACCAGAACACCAACACAAGTTTCCCTAACCAGGAAACCTTGACAAGCCACCCATCCAACCCCACCCACAGTAAGGAAACTCCACAATAAAGAGAACACCAGAAAGTGCCAGAATACAGAAAGGCCATCCCAACACAGCAATATTAACAAGATAAAAGGCAGAGAAATACCCAGCAGGTAAAGGAACAAGATAAATGACCACCAAACCAAACAAAAGAGGAAGAGATAGGGAATCTACCTGATAAAGAATTCTGAATAATGATAGTGAAAATGATCCAAAATCTTGAGGACAAAATGGAGTTACAGATAAATAGTCTGGAGACAAGGATTGAGAAAATGCAAGAAAGGTTTAACAAGGACTTAGAAGAAATAAAAAAGAGTCAATATATAATGAATAATGCAATAAATGAGATAAAAAACACTCTGGAGGGAACCAACAGTAGAATAATGGAGGCAGAAGATAGGATAAGTGAGGTAGAAGATAGAATGGTAGAAATAAATGAAACAGAGAGGAAAAAGGAAAAATGAATTAAAAGAAATGAGGACAACCTCAGAGACCTCTGGGACAATGTTAAACACCCCAACATTCGAATCATAGGAGTCCCAGAAGAAGAAGACAAAAAGAAAGACTAAGAAAATACTTGAGGAGATAATAGTTGAAAACTTCCCTAAAATGGGGAAGGAAATAATCACCCAAGTCCAAGAAACCCAGAGAGTCCCAAACAAGATAAACCCAAGGTGAAACACCCCAAGACACATACTAATCAAATTAACAAAGATCAAATACAAAGAACAAATATTAAAAGCAGCAAGGGAAAAACAACAAATAACACACAAGGGGATTCCCATAAGGATAACAGCTGATCTTTCCATAGAAACTCTTCAGGCCAGGAGGGAATGGCAGGACATACTTTAAGTGATGAAAGAAAATAACCTACAGGCCAGATTACTGTACCCAGCAAGGATCTCATTCAAATACAAAGGAGAAATCAAAAGCTTTACAGACAAGCAAAAGCTGAGAGAATTCAGCTCCACCAAACCAGCTCTCCAACAAATGCTAAAGGATCTTCTCTACACAGGAAACACAGAAAGGGTGTATAAACTCAAACCCAAAACAATAAAGTAAATGGCAATGGGATCATACTTATCAACAATTACCTTAAACGTAAATGGGTTGAATGTCCCAATCAAAAGACAAAGACTGGCTGAATGGATAAAAAAACAAGACCCCTAAATATGTTGTATACAAGAGATCTATCTCGAAACAAGGGCCACATACAGACTGAAAGTGAAGGGCTGGAAAAAGATATTCCATGCAAATAGAGACCAAAAGAAAGCAGGAGTAGCAATACTCATATCAGATAAAATAGACTTTTAAACAAAGGCTGTGAAAAGAGACAAAGGAGGACACTACACAATGATCAAAGGATCAATCCAAGAAGAAGATATAACAATTATAAATATATATGCACCCAACATAGGAGCACCACAATATGTAAGACAAATGCTAACAAGTATGAAAGGGGAAATTAACAATAACAGAATAATAGTGGGAGACTTTAATACCCCACTCACACCTATGGATAGACCAACTAAACAGAAAATTAACAAGGAAACACAAACTTTAAATCTCATAATAGACCAGTTAGACCTAATTGATATCTATAGGACATTTCATCCCAAAACAATGAATTTCACCTTTTTCTCAAGCACACACAGAACCTTCTCCAGGATAGACCACATCCTGGGCCATAAATCTAGCCTTGGTAAATTCAAAAAACTGAAATCATTCCAAGCATCTTCTCTGACCACAATGCAGTAAGATTAGATCTCAATTACAGGAGAAAAACTATTAAAAATTCCAACATATGGAGGCTGAACAACACACTGCTGAATAACCAACAAATCACAGAAGAAATCAAAATATGCACAGAAACGAATGAAAATGAAAACACAACAACCCCAAACCTGTGGAACACTGTAAAAAAAGTGCTAAGGGGAACGTTCATAGCAATATACGCATACCTCAAGAAACAAGAAAAAGTCAAATAAATAACTTAACTCTACACCTAAAGCAACTAGAAAAGGAGGAAATGAAGAACCCCAGGGTTAGTAGAAGGAAATAAATCTTAAAAATTAGGGCAGAAATAAATGCAAAAGAAACAAAAGAGACCATAGCAAAAATCAACAAAGCCAAAAGCTGGTTCTTGAGAAGATAAATAAAACTGACAAACCATTAGCCAGACTCACCAAGAAACAAAGGGAGAAAAATCAAATCAATAAAATTAGAAATGAAAATGGAGAGATCACAATAGACAACACAGAAATACAAAGGATCATAAGAGACTACTATCAGCAACTATATGCCAATAAAATGGACAACGTGGAAGAAATGGACAAATTCTTAGAAAAGTACAACTTTTCAAAACTGAACCAGGAAGAAATAGAAAATCTTAACAGACCCATCACAAGCAAGGAAACTGAAACTTTAATCAGAAATTTTCCAACAAACAAAAGCCCAGGACGAGATGGCTTCACAGCTGAATTCTATCAAAAATTTAGAGAAGAGCTAACACCTATTCTACTCAAACTCTTGCAGAAAATTTCAGAGAGAGGGAAACTTCCAAACTCATTCTATGAGGCCACCATCACCCTAATACCAAAACTTGACAAAGATGCCACAAAAAAAAGAAAACTACAGGCCAATATCACTGATGAACATAGATGCAAAAATCCTTAACAAAATTCTACCAAACAGAATCCAACAACATTTAAAAAGATCATACATCATGACCAAGTGGGCTTTATCCCAAGGATGTAAAGATTCTTCAATATACACAAATCAATCAATATAATACACCACATTAACAAATTGAAAAATAAAAACCATATGATTATCTCAATAGATGCAGAGAAAGCCTTTGACAAAATTCAACATCCATTTATGATAAAAACCCTCCAGAAAGCAGGAATAGAAGGAACATACCTCATAATAAAGGCTATATATGACAAACCCACAGCAAACATTATCCTCAATGGTGAAAAACTGAAAGCATTTCTCCTAAAATCAGGAACAAGACAAGGGTGCCCACTTTCACCACTACTATTCAACATAGTTTTGGAAGTCTTGGTCACAGCAATCAGAGCAGAAAAAGAAATAAAAGGAATCCAAATTGGAAAAGAAGAAGTAAAACTCTCACTGTTTGCAGATGACATGATCCTCTACATAGAAAACCCTAAAGACTCCACCAGAAAACTATTAGAGCTAATCGATGAATATAGTAAAATTGCAGGATATAAAATCAACACACAGAAATCCCTTGCATTCCTGTACGCTAATGAGAAAATAGAAAGAGAAATTAAGGAAACAATTCCATTCACCATTGCAACGAAAAGAATAAAATACTTAGGAATATATCTACCTAAAGAAACAAAAGACCTATATATAGAAAACCATAAAACACTGGTGAAAGAAATCAAAGAGGACACAAATAGATGGAGAAATATACTGTGTTCATGGATCAGAAGAATCAATATACTGAAAATGTGTATGCTACCCAAAGCAATCTATAGATTCAATGCAATCCCTATCAAGCTACCAACGGTATTCTTCACAGAGCTAGAACAAATAATTTCACAATTTGTATGGAAATACAAAAAACCTCAAATAGCCAAAGCAATCTTGAGAAAGAAGAATGGAACTGGAGGAATCAACTTGCCTGACTTCAGGCTCTACTACAAAGCCACAGTCATCAAGACAGTATGGCACTGGCACAAAGACAGAAATATAGATCAATGGAACAAAACAGAAAACCCAGAGATAAATCCATGCACCTATGGACACCTTATCTTTGACAAAGGAGGCAAGAATATACAATAGAGAAAAGACAACCTCTTTAACAAGTGGTGCTGGGAAAACTGGTCAACCACTTGTAAAAGAATGAAACTAGAACACTTTCTAACACCATACACAAAAATAAACTCAAAATGGATTAAAGATCTAAGTGTAAGACCAGAAACTATAAAATTCCAAGAGGAGAACATAGGCAAAACACTCTCCGACATAAATCACAGCAGGATCCTCTATGACCCACCTCCCAGAATATTGGAAATAAAAGCAAAAATAAACAAATGAGACCTAATTAAAATTAAAGGCTTCTGCACAACAAAGGAAACTATAAGCAAGGTGAAAAGACAGCCTTCAGAATGGGAGAAAATAATAGCAAATGAAGCAACTGACAAAGAATTAATCTCAAAAATATACAAGCAACTCCTGCAGCTCAATTCCAGAAAAATAAATGACACAGTCAAAAAATGGGCCAAAGAAGTAAACAGACATTTCTGCAAAGAAGACATACAGATGGCTAACAAACACATGAAAAGATGCTCAACATCACTCATTATCAGAGAAATGCAAATCAAAACCACAATGAGGTACCATTTCATTCCAGTCAGAATGGCTGTGATCCAAAAGTCTACAAGCAATAAATGCTGGAGAGGGTGTGGAGAAAAGAGAGCCCTCTTACACTGTTGGTGGGAATGCAAACTAGTATAGCCACTATGGAGAACAGTGTAGAGATTCTTTAAAAAAGTGGAAATAGAACTGCCATATGACCCAGCAATCCCACTGCTGGGCATACACACCAAGGAAACCAGAACTGAAAGAGACACGTGTACCCCAATGTTCATCGCAGCACCGTTTATAATAGCCAGGACATGGAAGCAACCTAGATGTCCATCAGCAGACGAATGGATGACAAAACGATGGTACATATACACAATGGAGTATTACTCAGCCATTAAAAAGAATACATTTGAACCAGTTCTAATGAGGTGGATGAAACTGGAGCCTATTATACAGAGTGAAGTAAGCCAGAAAGAAAAACACCAATACAGTTATACTAGCACATATATATGGCATTTAGAAAGATGGTAATGATAACCCTGTATACAAGACAAAAGAGACACAGATGTATAGAACAGTCTTTTGGACTCTGTGGGAGAGGGCAAGGGTGGGATGATTTGGGAGAATGGCATTGAAACATGTATATTATCATATGTGAAACGAATTGCCAGTCCAGGTTGGATGCATGATACGGAGTGCTCGGGGCTGGCGCACTGGGATGACCCAGAGGGAGGGGATGGGGAGGGAGGTGGGAGGGGGGTTCAGGATGGGGAACACAGGTACACCCATGGCGGATTCATGTCAATGTATGGCAAAACCAATACAATATTGTAAAGTAATTAGCCTCCAATTAAAATAAATAAATTTTTATTAAAAAATAAAAATAAATAATAAGTAAATCAAGCCAAGAGGAAAAATGCTGTTTGCTTATTAGAAAAATGAAACAAAAATAAAATAAAATAAAATAAAAAATAAAACTCAGAAGTTTGTAAATACTAAAATACAAGGCCCTGTACAAAGTGAGAGACCATGCAACACATATGTACTAATTTAAAAAATGAAGAAAAAGTGCTTTTCTGGAGTTTCATTCTTATTCTAAATAACAATGAAAAGGATAGTCAAATATATGGTTTTTCCAGTAGTCATGTATGGATATGAGAGCTGGACTATAAAGAAGGCTGAGCCCCAAAGATGCTTTGATGCTTTCAGATTGTGGTGTTATATAAGACTCTGAGAGTCCCCTGGACAGCAAGGAGATCAAACTAGTTAATCCTAAAGGGAATCAACCCCTAATATTTACTGGATGCTGAAGACCACTTTGGCCACCTGATGTGAAGAACTGACTCATTGGAAAAGATCCTGATTCTGGGAAAGACTGAGGGTGGGAGGAGAAGTGGGCAACAGAAGATGGAATGGTTAGATGACATCCCTGACTCAACGGACATGAGTTTGAGCATACTCTGAAAGATAATGAAGGACAGGGAAGCCTGGCATGTTGCAGTACATGGAATCACAAAGAGATGGGCACAACTTAGCAGCTGAACAACAACAACAATACTGGTATAAAGTTTTTTAAAATGACATTTTATATTTAGGAAAATAACATAATGTTTAATACCCATATGCAAAAGTTCCCCTTTCTGTTTTGAGCCAAAGAACATTTAAAAAGTCAAGATAATACTTCTCAACTATGTCCTTCCATAATTGACCATCTTAAAATAAAAGATGGCCCACCAAAGTCAGAAGTGCTTGGTTAACCTCAAAAACAGTGTTGGTTTGTACAATATAATCTGACAAAAGCTGAAATTCAGGAGAACTGATGACAAGAAACCACCATGGAGTAGAAGAAGAGTAGAGATGACAGTGTAATTGGCAAATGGCAAGGTAGAGAGTGTATGCATGCTAAGTTACTTCAGTCATGGCTGACTCTTTTTGACCCTAAGGACTATACCCACCAGACTCCTCTATCCATGGGATTTCCCAGGCAAGAATATTGGAGTGGGCTGCCATTTCCTCCTCCAGGGGTCCTTCCTAATCCAGGGATGGGAACCAAATCTCCTGCATTGCAGGCAGATTCTTTACCACTGAGCCACCAGGGAAGCCCAAGGTGGACAGTAAATGTGGGCAATCCTTTCAAGAAATATGAGCTGAAGAGGGAGAGAATTGGAAAAGGTTACAATACCTGGTATTTGTTTTCTTCTTAGAACTTATCATTATTTATAATTTTATTTGCTTATTTATTTTTACTAAATCAACAATCTAGTTGGTAAGAAAGACAGCAAATCATGTGAGGCAAGAACTATGTATGTTTCCTGTTTACTGTTGCATTCACACTAGAAAGCCTAATACAGGCAATAGTGTGTTATTCACTCAGTTGTGTCTGACTCTTTGTGACTCCACAGACTGTAGACCACCAGGCTCCCCTGTCCATGGAGTTCTCCAGGCAAGAATACTGGAGTAGGTTGCTATTCCCTTCTCCAGGGCATCTTTCCAACCCAGGTTTGGTCTCCTGCATTGCAGGCAGATTCTTTACCATTTGATGAATAAATGAGTGAGACAAGCTTGCATGTTTCGTTGATCACTCCGGAGCAAAGCTTTGCCCAGCTTACACATAAAGACACTGGTTCTTGTTTGGTTTCTGAAATGTGAGTCACTCATATGCCCAGCCATTATAATCAGATTTTATTTAACATTTAGGCTACATAAAGGGCTTCCCTGATAGTTCAGTTGGTAATGAATCTGCCTGCAATGCAGGAGACCCTGGTTCTATTCCTGGGTCGGGAATATCCGCTGGAGAAGGGATAGGCTACCCACTCCACCACTCCAGTATTCTTGGGCTTCCTGTATGGTTCAGCTGTTAAAGAATCTGCCTGCAATGCAGAAGACCTGGATTTGATCCCTGGGTTGGGAAGATTACCTGGAGAAAGGAAAGGCTGTATTCTTTCCTGTATTTTGGCCTCGAGAATTCCATGGCCTGGAGAAATCCATGGGATTGCAAAGAGTCAGACATGACTGAACAACTTTCAATTTCACTTTAGGCTAAAAATACACATGTGAGAACAAACTTAGTCTCATCTGATCTGACACTTGCCTATACATTCTATCTCTAGTTCATCAGAAAGCTTCCCAGGTGCAACATCAAGCATCAAAGCAGTTCAGTCTTTAACATGGTTAATGAATCCATTCTTTCTTCTAAAGCAAGAAGGTACAGGGAGATCTGCCCAGCAGGGGAAAATGTAGGAATAGGATATTCTGAAAACAAGAGGGTGCATTAAGGAACCAGAACTGCTGGGGGGAATTCAGAAAGAAAGAAACTGTACATGGGTGATGACTGTCCCAGGCCTCAGCTTGTCTTGGATGAACCTTGCCCTGTATTCTTCAACTGCCTTAGTTTTGATCAGTGGCTCATGAAATAAACAATGATTCATTCCTAGTTGATAACAGTAAAAGATCTGCCTTGCAGAGAACGTTGAAGTATCATTTACCAGCAATCCTGGTTTGAAAACCAATCAATTGTGAGCTTCCAACAGTGAATGATATACCACAGAGACTGAGTTGGTGGCTCGCCCATCTCAGCACTGAATGTAAACCAAAATAAATCATGGGCACTAAACAACCAGCTGTACTTGGTGACACTGAGACTTTGTTGTTGTCTCATTCAGACTGAAAAAAGCTGATGGACAGTTAGGATGGGAGTAATTTAAATAAAGATTGACAGCTCTTCTGAAATACTAATTATCTCCTGAATAGGAAACTTTAATTCTAACAGGCAGGTTTTGACCAAAGCCCACAAAAACAAACACTTTTTTTTTTTTAAGGAGGACTTTTTATGCTAGAAGAGACAGTTTAAGGCATTTGTACTGTGGTACTTTGCATATAAATATATATACAGGATGAAGATAAATACCTTAAAATATTCTACTAATAGTTACTAGGGAAATAGAAAGAGTGAAGATAATATTTGGGCTTTCTAATAGGTAGAGTCATAGAAATACTTGGAATTTTGTTAATATGAAAGACTTGCATTTTTACTCTATTAGAGAAAGTGGGATAGGGTGCATTAATGAGAAAGAAGGAAAAGACCAGCAAGGGTTCCTACACTGCTGAGATGAATTGAGTCACTAAACTTGGTTAAATGCTGCTTTTTTTCTTCTAGAATTTATTGTTTCTATATTAATTTTGTGCATTTATACTATTATATGTGAACTCAGGGACCTTAGAAAACATGACCTATACTTTAGAAAGTATAGGCCTCCCAGCCCAGGGGAGTACTCCATATGACCAGTAAATTTAAAACAAGAGGAATAATTCTGTTCTATCAATAACTGTTACACAGAAAAACTATGCAGTATTTCCAACCCATTATTAAAGGGCATTTTCTTTCAAAGATTTATAAATCAAAGGATTGTTCCTGGGCTCAGGGTTGCTATTCCAGGCTTAGCAATTAAAGTAAAAGCCTATAATGGGGAGGTTCATGTGTGCTAAGTTCCTTCAGTTGTGTCCGACTCTGTGACCCTATGGACTATAGCCTGGCACACTCCTCCATCCATGGGATTCTCCAGGCAAGAATACTGGAGTGGGTTTCCATGCCCTCCTCCAGGGGATCCTCCCCACTCAGTGACAGAAGCCACATCTCTTACTTGTCCTGCACTGGCAGGCAGGTTCTTTACCACTAGTGCCACCTGGGAAGCCCCATAAGAGGGAAGTACTAGTAAGTAAGATACACCAATTTACTGAATTCCTTTTCCTTAAACTTAACTCACCTTTAAGAGATGAGGGAAAGATCCTAAATTTAAAATTTTCAGGGTCAGTGTGTGGCTAATGTTAAGTCTCCGTAGAAACATATCCCATGATATTTTAATTGACAATTTAGTGTAGGTAAAGCACATAATTTATAACCAAGACGATTTTTTTAAACTTAAACATTTCTAAACATTTTTCAGAAAATAACTCCTAAGCACTATCAGTCTTCTTATAAACATATCAGTTAATCAAAAAGTCAAAATACTTTTAATTATCCTCATCATTTTCAGTGAAGTCTTCTATCTGAAGAAATTTTCAGTAATGTCATAGAGTATCTTAGATTTGACAGTCCTCACCAAAGTAGTCAACATGACAAGGGTATATTTAATGCTTACTGTGTACCAGGAACACAGTCCTAGGGACATGGTAAGATGCTGTCATGCTCTCAAGTAATGTGATCTGAGCAGAAATATGGAGAGAACTAAGTCACCATTTGACTTTAATACATTTCTTTAAACTTTTAAAGATTTTTAATTTAAAACTCTATTAACTATTTATTCTCTATCTTCCTACTAAAACATGAAAATAACAAACAGTAAATTGTCACCACAGAATTTAAGAGCTTTTCATTCAATATCTGGGCAGCAAATAATTTGATATGAGCTCTATCTCTTGGGGGAAAAATGAATATGCTCTGGATGAAACAAATACATTAATAACCAAATCAGTAAACTATATTTAAATTTTCCTGGGAAACATTAATTTTTAAATATAAATGTTCCTCTAATTTTCTCTCTTACCTTCTGAATTACCTCACTGTTCTTCTTTCCTCCTCTTCTAAACATGGGTTTACCCTTGATACAAGAGAGGTACAAATCTGGAATCTATCAGCAACATTCCAGAAAACCATTCTTGTCAAGCTCATCACTGATGGTAATTTTAGAGTGAAGTCCCATTGACACTTTGCATTTTGATCTTATTTGATATATCACCAGCATTTCACTGTTGACATAATTGTCTCTTGACATTCTCTCTTTTCTTGGAATCCATGAAACACCTTTTTTGGAATTTTCATTCTTTTTGTCCCCTCTTTCTCTGTCTTCTCTGAAGATGCCTCTTCTGCCTGCTCCTAAATAAAAGAGCTCTGCAGGTTTATTCTAGCAGATCTTTTCACTCTGTGTGTGTGTGTGTGTGTGTGTGTGTGTGTGTGTGTGCGCGCGCGTGCGCACACGCGCTAAGTCACTTCAGTTGTGCCATACTCTTTGCAACCCTATGGACCATAGCCTGCCAGGCTCCTCTAACCATGGGATTCTTCAGGTAAGAATACTGGAGTGGGTTGCCATGCCCTCCTCCAGGGGATTTTCCTGACTCAGGAATCGAACCCATTCTCTTATGAGTCCTGCATTGGCAGGCAGTTCTTTACCTCTAGCGTCACCTGGGAAGCCCTCTTTTTATTCTACACTCACTCAAACACTGTATATATGTAGATAATGACATCTACAAAAGTATAAAAATGTAAATCAAAATACAAACGTTAGTTGTATTTTTGTCTCGACATCACTCCTTAGCTTCACGTCCCTATAGAGAACTGCATAGTAGGTATCTCAATTAGTACAAGAACATGCTCAAGTCTGGATTTGGTATACCTCTACTTAAGACTTAGTCCTCCACCGGGATCTCCTATCTTAGTGAGTACCATAATCATCCTTTTAGTGGCTCAGGCCTAACCACTCAACAATACCCTGAACTTCCACATACCTAACCAATCATCATGTTTCTGGCTACTCCTTATCCTGGACGACATCTCACCCCTAGGTAAACCATCCCTATAGCTCACCTCAAACAATATCACAGCACTTACAGTTGGTAGGTATTTCCTTCTACTACCATATTTCTCACAGGACAGAACATTATGCTGTCAGAGTCCTTATTTTCTCTTTCAAAGTTGTATTCTCAGCATCATAGAGAGCACCTGGTGCTCATAATACCAGTTGTAACATCTCCTGTTGTTCATTTGCTCATTTGTGTCCAACTCTTTTCAAGCCCATGGACTGCAGCACACTAGGCTTCCCTGTCTTTCACTATCTCTCTGAGTTTGCTCAAACTCATGTCCATGGAGTCAGTGATGCCATCCAGCCATCTCATCCTCTGTTGCCCCCTTCTCCTCCTGCCCTCAATCCTTCCCAGCATTCAAGGTCTTTTCCAGGGAGTCACCCGTTTGCATCAGGTGGCCAAAGTATTGTAGCTTCAGTTTCAGCATCAGTCCTTTCAGTGAATATTCAGGGTTGACTTTTTTCAGGATATACTGGTTTGATCTCATTGCTTTCCAAAGGACTCTCAAGAGTCTTCTCCAGCTCACAATTTGAAAGCATCAGTTCTTTGGCACTCAGCTTTCTTTGTGGTTCAACATCCATACATGACTACCGGAAAAACCATAGCTTTGACTATAGGAACCTTTGTCAGCAACATGATGTCTCTGCTTTTTAATACGCTGTCTAGGTTTTTCTTTGGAGAAATAAATGGCAACACACTCCAGTATTCTTGCCTGGAAAATTCCATGGACAGAGGAGCCTGTGGACTACAGTCCACGGGGTCGCAAAGAGTCAGACATGACTGAGCAACTGTGCATACATAGGTGTGTCATAACTTTTCTTCCAAAGAGCAAGCGTCTTTTAATTTCATGGCTGCAGTCAGCATCCTCAGTGATTTTGGAGCCCAAGAAAACAAAAGCTGCCATTGTTTCCATAACATACCATTCAGTTCAGTTCAGTCACTCAGTCGTGTCCGACTCTTTGCAACCCCATGAATCGCAGCACGCCAGGCCTCCCTGTCCATCACCAACTCCCAGAGTTCACCCAGACTCACGTCATTCGAGTCAGTGATGCCATCCTGCCATCTCATCCTCTGTCGTCCCCTTCTCCTCTTGCCCCCAATCCCTCCCAGCATCACAGTCTTTTCCAGTGAGTCAACTCTTCGCATGAGGTGGCCAAAGTACTGGAGTTTCAGCTTTAGCATCATTCCTTCCAAAGAAATCCAGGGCTGATCTTCAGAATGGACTGGTTGGATCTCCTTGCAGTCCAAGGGACTCTCAAGAGTCTTCTCCAACACCACAGTTCAAAAGCATTAATTCTTCTGGGCTCAGCCTTCTTCACAGTCCAACTCTCACATCCATACATGACCACAGGAAAAACCATAGCCTTGACTAGACGAACCTTTGTTGGCAAAGTAATGTCTCTACTTTTGAATATGCTATCTAGGTTGGTCATAACTTTCCTTCCAAGGAGTAAGCGTCTTTTAATTTCATGGCTGCAGTCACCATTTGCAGTGTTTTTGGAGCCCAGAAAAATAAAGTCTGACACTGTTACCACTGTTTCCCCATCTATTTCCCATGAAGTGAACATACCATAATACCAGGTAAAACAAAGTAGTAACAACTGACACACATGGTAAGTAATAAAGCCAGGACTGAAAGTCAGGCAACCTGCTCCAGTTGTGCTTCTAACTACTTCTAACCATATTGTACCCAGTGCTTAAGCATTTACTTAAATAAGTTAATGACAATAAGACTTTTTCTTAATTCCGCAAAATTATGTATCGAAGGGCATGTGTATTAATGGCCAGGCATAAATATATGATTGAGAGTTAAATCCCTAAGGCATAAATATAAAATCTACTTTTTACATGAAAATCACCAAGTGATATAACACATCAGTCTGACAAAACAGTAATGCAACATCAATCATCTATTTATCCAGCAGTAGGAAACTCAACATTTAACAAGAAAACCAGGTGAAGCATATCCTTGGATCCATGCACTGTGAAGTAGCCAGATTTAAATAGAGCCTGTTAACTTAGTGTAGTGTATAAGGTGAAGGTGACTGATTCAATAGGTACAGTTACATGACCTGGGCTAAAAATGTTCTGCTTTTCCTCACAGAGGCAGCTTTTAATTAAAGATAGACAACTGTATAAAGAGGCATGTTGATGTGGAAGGAAGGCTGAAGGCAAAAAGACAAAATCCATCCAGAGAGAAGATATGGGCTCATTTATTACTTGGGAAGTGAGGCAAAAAAACTGTGCATACTCTAGTTGCCCCTGGAACCTTTCATGAATTATTGTCTACTGCAAAAATTTTGCTATAATGATGATGGAATTATACAGAACATATTAAATTATAATTAGTATCCTCTCTATTAAAAATCAATATGCAGTACTTTTCTAGTTAAAAATGTAGAGTCAGAGAATCTTGAAGTTTGATGAAAATTTTAAGTGATTTATCTTTTTTCTCATTCAATGTGAAAATCCTGTATAGCATCCCTGAAGGATTATGTAGTAGTCTTAGCAGGAATACTTCCACTGATGGGGAATTTAGCAGGACATCAGGCAGGCTCATTCAGCACTCAGAGGCTCATGTTATTAGGGCATTCTTTCATACTTGGACCTAAATCTGTTTCATGGGACTTACACTCATTGACTCATATCTTAGTCCACTTGGGCTGTAATGGCAAAGTATCACACACTGGGTGACACATATACACCAGACATCTATTTCTCACAATTCTGGAGGCCTGAAGTCCAAGACGAAGGTATCAGCATGGTCAAGTTTGGTGAGACCCTCCTTCCTAATTTATAACTGGTGCCTTCTCAGTGTGTCCTCACATGGTAGAACGGGCTGTGGCCTTTTTTAATAAATGCACCAGTCCCATTTCTACAGGCACCACCATCACCACCTAAGCACCTCCCAAAGGTCCTACAGAGGACATCGAGAGTTCAACATAGGAATTTTGGAGGGACACAAACATTCAGACTAAAGCAGTCCATATTCTGCTCTCTGGAGTAAAGCAGACAGAATTACTCTCTAACACCTTAATCTTACAATAAAAAATAGCACTGCAGAGCTGAAAAGGACTGCATGAAGTAACAAACATCCCTTTTACAGAAAAGAAAGTGGAAACTCAAAGTAGAAATATAGGACATAAATCTGGATATTAGTAAAGCTATTACTAAAACCCTTCTGACTGATATTTCCCTAATTCTCCAGTCCTTTTTATTACTTTATTTCATTTATTATTATTGTTATCATGTTACTCTCCCACACATATATATATTAAGATAATAATAATTTCTTGATTAGCTCTTGTCTGGTCAAATAACCTTGTTAGACTTGAGTAATAACCATAATACTCAAAGTAGAAAAACCAGCATCAGCTCATTTGTTTCTCAGTCAAGAATAAAGATAATCATGATCAAAAGTTCCCAGCCCAAACCATAAGGGCACTAGACAAAGTACTTTAAAAAAATATATATAAAGTGAAAAAGTTAGTTTAAAACTCAACCTTCAAAAAGCTAAGATCATGGCATCCAGTCCCATCAATTCATGGCAAATAGATGGGAAACAATGGAAATAGGGAGAGACTTTATTTTTTTGGGCTCCAAAATCACTGAAGATGGTGACTGCAGCCATGAAATTAAAAGACTCTTGCTCCTTGGAAGAAAAGCTTTGACCAACCTAGATAGCATATTAAAAAGCAGAGACCTTACTTTATCAACAAAGGTCCGTTTAGTCAAAGTTATGTTTTTTCCAGTAGTCATGTATGGATGTGAGAGTAGGACTACAAAGAAAGATGAGCACCCAAGATTTGATGCTTTTGAACTGTGGTGTTGGGGAAGACTCTTGAGAGTCCCTTGGACTGCAAGGAGATCCAACCAATTAATCCTTAAGGAAATCAGTCCTGAATATTCATTGGAAAGACTGATGCTGAAACTGAAACTCCAAAACTTTGGCCACATGATGCAAAGAACTGACTCATTGGAAAAGATTCTAATGCTGGGAAAGATTGAAGGCAGCAGAAGGGGATGACAGAGGATGAGATGGTTGCATGGCATCACCAACTGGATGGACATTAGTTTGAGCAAACTCCAGGAGTTGGTGATAGAGAAGCCTGGCATGCTGCAGTCCATGGAGTTGAAAGAGCTGGACATGACTGAGTGACTAAACTGAACTGAATCATCAAATACAGAAAAAATGAAATGCAATCTCTTCTATGCAACAGAGTAGAATGGAAGAGGTCGGTTATATCCAGACACACATAGCCATACACTATGCTTTCCAAGTCTAAGCATCTAATTAATCACAGGCCACAATTTTTACCAAATGCTTTGGCACTATAACATCTGCACTGCCATCTTTCTAGCCTTCATCATTGGTTTCCTTGCCATTTTCTCTCCAGCCCTTAAAAGAGAAAAATTTTCACCTTCTGCTGTGACAGCACTCCACTTTTTAGGGTACATAAGGACAGGCTGGTTTTTGTTGCCCTATCAAACATCCCCAAATCTCAGTGGCTTAACATTTGCAAAGACTTATTCCTCACTTACACTACATGTGTTTTTAAGGATGCTGGCTCTATTCTGGTCATTCATGGAGCCTGAATGACAAGGGCTCCAGCTAGACTCAAACTCCAACAGTGGCTACCAAGAAAGGAGCCATTTTTCAATGCTTCTCATTGGCAATTAAATGCTTCTACTTAGAGGTAACCCATGTCTCTTCCACTCACATTTTAATTGGTCAAAACAAGTCATGTGATCAGAGGGTGCAAAAAAGTGCAATCCTCTTAATGTGTCTCCAGGGCAAGGAACTGAAGTATCTGTGAAGCTCGAATGACCCACCAGCTCTCCCAGTTTCTTCTTCCATTGATTCTCCTACTAATTACAGAAGAGTGTCTTCCCTTATTTTTTAATATAAGACTTTGGGAAATATCTTTGCAACATGTTTTCCCTCAAAAGCATATAAATTATGTCTCCAGAGAGTAAATAGAGGAGGGAGATGGACGCTAACATAAGTATTATCCTACTTGTTATTTTATGTCCATGTTTATGTACATTTACTTCAGATACAGGTGAGTGAAAATAGGCTTTGGGAGTCCCTCTGGAAATTAGAACAGTATGTGGCATTAACTTGGGGCTTCCCTGGTGGCTGAGACATAAAGAATTATCCTGCAACGCAGGAGACTCGGGTTCGATTTCTGGATCAGGAAGATCCCCTGGATCAAGGAATGGCTATCCACCACAGTATTCTTGCCTGGAGAATTCCATGGACAGAGAAGCCTGGAAGGCTACAGTCCATGAGGTTGCAAAGATCAGACACAACTGATCACACACACATTACAGCATTAATTTAGGATTTAGATTTTAAACTTGTATTCTTTGTAGTTAACAAAAGGCCTGGGAATGGGGCTTTGGAAGGGTAGTTCTATAGTCTGTCCTTTTGCATTTAGTATTTTCAAACCTACCATAGTTGAGTCTCCTCCAAGGCTTAAAGGCCCATGAAATAAATATACCTTTACACATTTACTGAAAGAAAGAACCATTGCCTCCAGTGTAGAAACATCTATTACTAAGAATCAAGGAAGAACTTAGCCACATAGTTGTAAATGAAATACTTTCTGACAGAATCAGAAATGTGAGTTAAAGCAGCTACATATAGGTAAAAGGTAAGTTTACAACAACATAATTGCATGTTGTAATGTTTAAACTCTGGCACACAATCACACTGCAACTTATAAAGCCTTTCCTTTGCAAAATTTCTTTACTACAGATTTCTTTTGTTTACATAAATTCATCTCTCCTTAACTAGGGAAAAACCAAAAAAAAAAAAAAAAAAAAACCTCTTTTTGAATGGGTGACACAGAGTACGTAAATACTATCTTTTATTTCATTTAAAACCTTGCCAATGATTTCTATATTTTTATCTCCTAGAGCTAAAAAAACAAATGTTCTTTATACTTGCTAAATCCCTTTTATCTGAAAAGTAGAAACAAAAAAGGAGATTTCTTTGTTTCCCACATAATTTCCTTATTCACCTTTTTACATCAGATTTTCCTTTTTTTTAAAACCATGAATACTGTTGTCAAGATAATCTGACTATATGTAATGGATAAAATAGGAAAAAATATGTTCAAATTGGTATTTAAATTTTCCTCCAGTTGTTTTATGCTCTCCAAGCTCTGAAATATAACAATGAAAAATCATCTCTCAAATATATTATCTAATACACAAAGTATGTGTTAGTTGCTTAGTTGTGTCCGACTCTTTGCAACTGTAGCCTGCAATAATCAATGGGCTGCCTCTGCCGATACATTTAATAATACAAAATATCTGTAAACGTAGTAAATGGATTTAAAAAAAATAAATGACTATCTTAGTCATTTATTTTTGGCCACTCCAAGGGGCATGTGGGATCTTACTTCCTTGATCAGGGATTGAACCCATGTGCCCTACAATGGGAGCACTGAGTCTTGACCACTGGACTGCCAGGGAAATCCTCCACAGTAAATGGATATTTTAAAAGAGACATAGCCCATAAACACTTTCAATATTACAGTTTATCTCCTTTTAAATCATGGTTCTTAAAATCCCTGTACAGAATTCTATAGGGTAGAATGATCTTCCAGAATTTCACACTCTTATTTAGCATCATTACCTAAATAATGATTAAGGATAATCATTTGGAATTTGCACACCAATGTATCCTTGGTTTTTCTAGAGATAATCTAGTGTAAAGATTAAGAATTGGAGCCTTAAAGTCAGAGACCTATACTTATAGTAATAACACTTACTTATAGGGTTATCAGGATGAAATGAGTAAATACTCAGCACAGAGACTGGAGTAAAACATACCTTCAGTAAATACATGCTATAATTATTATATTATATATTATCTGGTCAAGCTACATGGGAGCTTACAAATAGGAAAAGATATAAAGTTAAATGCATCATAAAAATAGGCCACACTTGACTTATAGAGACAAGTTGTGAATAAACATCTACAAAATCATATTCATTTTTATAGCAGTAAAAAATTTTTGTTTACTTGCTAATAATTGAATTCAAAATACTGTATATCGAAAGCAATATTTAGTAATATTGCTAAAGCATAAAGATAGCTTAGAGTGTACACTTTCTTCCAAGTACTTGGTGACCATGATTTTTGGAGTCTGTACATGAAAAAATAAAATCTCTGAATTAAATCCAAGAATAAAGAGATTTTATTTTTTCTTTTTGAAATGCAGGTAAGCAGTATGCACTTTATGCAATTTATGAAGTTCAAATTATCATCAGTTACAAGGCTTCTGAGTGTCAGAGTAGATAACTTTTCACGCATCAGGTTGAATCCCCGTGCTTGCGTGGTGTCACACAGCCTGGTGAAGTGCCCTTCTTGCTGTTTCTGTATTCCTACCATTTCTGTCTAAGCTTGTTCAAATATGTATAAATAACATTGACTCCACCAAAAAACAAAGTTCTATAAGACATGGATTGTTTTCTCATTGCAATAATTGGGCTGGACAACTAAAGGAAATTACATAAAGAAGTGCCAATGAGCCAGATGTGATCTGTAGCGAATTTCCCTCCGTGTATGATTTCTTCAAAGCAAAATTACATCCTGTCAAATATGTTGGAAATTCAGTATTTACTGAATTTTATATCAGATTTCACGGAAAAGTCTAGCTTATTTTTACTGAGTCAAAAACCTACTTACCTCTGATAAAATCTTATTTGCTTTACTGTATTAGTAAATGTATCTCTTGTAAATGGGTATATGCAACAATGTGTAGGCAAAAAGTGATTAGTTAGGATAATGGTTTTCATCATTTCAATGATGGAGCATAGTGTCCACTAGAAATGCCTCTCTAGTTAGAATTCTATATATTTAAAGAAAACTAAATCGAACTCAAGTCCTTTGTGAATGAGGCAAGACACAGTCAATAAATGAAACAGTCTCTTACCAGAATAAAATGATTCTAACATTTCCTTTCTTCCAGAAAGCTCTTGCAGATTTTCCCCAATCAGGATAGGGTTTGTCCTGAAGCATCATATCAGTGACCTGCAACAATGAAAGAAACTTATTAGGCACTTTCATAAATAAATCTTCCATTCAGCTTTAAAAAAAAAAAAAAAATATATATATATATATATATATATATATATATATATATACACACACACACATAAATTATATATATATAAAATCCACATTTTTCTAAGAATAAAATATGTATTTTAAAATTAGAACACATGCAGAGATAAAAATTACAAGGATATATTTCCTTCAGTTAAAAGTTTTCACAGTTCATTTGACTTTACATAATGAATGAGCATATTCAAGGTCGTTCAACATATCAAATAGTGCTATTTTTTTTAAAACACATCCATCAAGATGATCTTATATAAGGAAGCATCTTAAGATACTGTTAACTTCTCCATAGAAACAAAAACATAATATTTAAATTAAATGCCATATTCTTTTAAAATGTTTCTAAATCAGAAACTCCAAAATTCAAATATTTCCTGATGTGTTGAGATTTTTACCTATACTACTAATCAAAATAGTGACTTCTTTTTTCTCCCTTTTCCCTTTCAATGGTATGAACCCTTTTAAAAATGTATTTATTTATTTATTTTGCTGCATCAGGTCTTAGTAGCAGCCCATGTGATCTTTCGTTGTGGCATGCTGGCTCTTCTCTAGCTGTGGCACATGGGCTAGTTGTCCCGAGGCATGTAGGATCTTAGTTCCCAGATCAGGGACCAAACCCATGTCTCCTGCTTTGGGAGGTGGATTTTTTAAAAATGGACCACCAAGGAAGTCCCATGACTTGAACCCTTTACATGGCACATTTATTCTAATTATCCAGCATTTTCTCAAAAATGCTATACCTCTTTTTCTCACACGCACAGATTCTGACATCTTGGGTAAAGTCACATCACCACTGTGATGCTTTTCCCTGTTCCTTCCAACTGTGGTTCTTGAGTCATCCTTCTTATGTCACAGATCCCTTTCCACCTTCTATTTTACTCATTTATGTACTATTTCCCTCTCTTCTCTACATTTTAAAATTCTTGAAAGTGAAGATTTGTTTTTGTTGCCTTTTTAATGTCTTAAGAATCTTTTACATAAAAGACTTCAAAATATTTGCTCAAAGAAGATACAAGGAAATGAATTGATATAAATGCATGCTTGTTTTTACAAATGCATTAACAGCTAGATAGGGGTAAGAGGATAAGAGGTACAAATTCTTATATATAAAATAAATAAGCTAAAATGATATATTGTACAACATGGGGAATATAGTCAATATTTTATAATAACTTTAAATAGAGTATAATCTATAAAATACTGAATTATGTTGTACACCTGAAACTAATATAATACTGTAAATCAACTATGCTTCAATTTTAAAAAGCACAAAAATGCATTAACAAAGTAAACTGCTCACTGGCCACATCTCATATTAATAGTTTCGAATATTAAAAATAATCATAAGTAAATAACTGATTACAAAAGTATTTTTAAAAAGCTGATAGATGGGGAATCTACTTTTTCTAATAAAAGAAAATGTATTGTGTATATACACACACATGTTCCTTTTTTCACAAAATATACCTTCCTTTTAAGAGAATAGTATTTCATTAATTATATATTTAATTTATAGAGTTCAAATTAAAACAAAACAAATTCAAAATTAAGAAAATATATAGGATGAGATATACTGAATTGAGTAAGGAAACATTTTCATCATCAATTAAAATATACTTTTTCATGCTCTCTTAAAGTGTTAACATTACATTTAAGTGTGACTTCCAACAATGATCTGACTGGAATGGAATGGGTGAGATTTAATCATTTATGATAAAAGATTTTGACTGGGTAGAGGGGGGATGCCTTCTGGATCAGTGACCCCTTCCATACCACTGGAATTTCTGTGGAAGGCACACCAATTCTCAGGCAAGCCCATCTTGATGTGCTGTACAACATCTAAGAAATGGTCTCTAAAAACACTCACTAGCATGCTAGTGACTAAGATGAAATCAGAACAGAGGGTAAGGAGCCCAGTCTCCAGGAAATATTCACTCATTTCTTCTTTATAGTCTCTTTTCAATATCACTTCTTGGATAGAACTCCCAAGCTTCTCTTGGTTGATGAGAACCAAAGCAAGTTCATGGACCATCACTGAGTAACACTGTGAATTTATTATACCTTTGTCTAACTCAGGGCTTACATCAACTTTGTGTGTGATGTGGTTGTACTACTGAATCTGAAGATTCAAGCATAAGTAGTCTTAATACAAACTTTCAGTTTTTTTCTTTAAATTGTTAATGACTTTGGTAATTGTGAATGCAAGTGATATGAATTCAAAAGGAAAAACACTTGTTTCATTTACTTTTAAAGGAAACTTATTTATTAATGACTTTATCATTTATTTTCTTCATGACACTTTACAATTACAAGATTTTATTTTCTCACTCAGACTACTGCCTATAGATTGTATCTTCAATCAAAAAAGATTCATGATATTTAACAGAATGAACAAAGGGAAGATGATAGAATAAAAGCGAAACATGAATCAAGTGAGTTACATGCTTACGAGAAAATGAGCAAAGACAAAAGCAGAGATATTTAAATTCCATATATTCTTGGGCATAAAAAGTTTTATATCATAACTCCCCTTAAGGAAAGAATTGCTATTCTTCCAAATATAATGACTTCATCCACTATTCCTTCATAAACGTCTTGAATAACAATTCTCTTGTCAAATTTTATTTTTTACAAAACCTCAAGGTTAAGTAAATAAATACTTAAATAAATATTTCATGTTTCACCAGTTTTGTAACAGATTTAATTAATTCTGTTCAACAATATTTATCCTGTTTCAGAAAGTGGCTGCATGGTAATAAATATTTTCAAGGTACAGAATGATTACTGGGTGGATTTTATTCAATTTTCAATGTTTTCTCCAGGGCACTTTCTGGGAAATACTTATTATATTTTCTAGAAGGAGGCAATCTGCTGCTATATACCAATTATTACAGCAGCATGTTTTGTAAAAATGACATTCAAGGATAAAGGCTTTTTTCAGGAAAACGGCAAGATGAGGCAAAGAACATTTTTCTAATGCCAGACAGCTGGTCTTTTTCACCCCCAGCTCCAACTCTTTATTTTAAGTCATATCATCAGATCAATGTCAGGTCACTAGCAGCTAAATTGGCAGGAGCAGAGACAGTCATTAAAGGGATGCATTCAATAAAGAAAAATCCAATTACCTTCTGCATTAGAGAAATCAAATGCATTTCTTGTGTTGGTCAAGGACAGTCTTTGTGGGGAAAGATGCAGGAAAGGGGTTGCTGAGGACAATGCAGAAAAAGGTTACTGTGTAACATAAACCCAATGCAAAACTTGCTGATGCTTCTAAGGAAGATTATTAGAATTTGAAATTGTGGGACTTTCTAAGCCGAGAGATATTTGTTTAACTCTTTGAGTTCCACAGTTGTTCCCTTACCCTTTCCTGTTTACTAGGTCTTTGCACAAAATTTAGAACTTCATGGACTTCCCTGGTGGCTCAGACGGTAAAGCGCCTGTCTACAATTCAGGAGACCAGGGTTCGATCCCTGGGTTGGGAAGATCCCCTGGAGAAGGAAATGGCAATCCACTCCAGTACTATTGCCTGGAAAATCCCATGGACAGAGGAGCCTGGTAGGCTACAGTCCATGGGGTTGCAAAGAGCTGGACATGACTGAGAGACTTCACTTTTCACTTTCAAGAACTTCATTATGTTCCTTATTGCATTATGCCTTGAAGGTAGTTTTACTCAGTAGAATCCAAGCTTATTTTAAGGTTTGATAAATGACAACGCACTCCAGTATGCTTGCCTTTAGAATTCCATGGACAGAGGAGCCTGGCAGGCTATAGTGCATTGGTTGCAAAGAGTCAGACATGACTGAGCGACTAACACTTTCACTTTCACTTTCATTGTGCAACTGGACCAGAAACATGAATATCGAGTTGTTGGCTTTTGTTTTTTTTTTTTTTTTAGTTCTTTAAATGTTTGGTAGATTTCACCAGTGAAACCATTATGTCCAGTGGGCTTTTATTTGTTAGGATATTTTTGATTACTGATTCAGTTTTCTTACTAGTTATAAATCTATTTCTTTATAATGTAGTTTTTTGTAGGTTTTGTGTTTCTAGGAATTTCTCCACTTCATCTAGATTATCCCACTTTTTGGTGTATTGTTGTTCATAATAATCTCTTATAATCCTTTTTATTTCTGTAGAATCAAGAGTAATGTCCCACTTTCATTTAGATTTTAGTAATTTGAATATTCTCTCTTATCTTAGGGAGAAGGCAATGGCACCCCACTCTTAGTCTGTGTGGCTAAAAGTTCATTATATTTATTGATCTTTTCAAAGAAAGAACTTCTGGTTTCATGAATTTCTGTATTGTATTTCTACTTTTATAGAGAGGTAGATGAATATCGAGTTTTAAAAGTCAGTGTTGTTAGTCGCTCAATCGTGTTCAATTCTTTGTGACCCCATGCACTATAGCCCACCAGGTTCCTCTGTCCATGGACTTCTCCAGGCAAAAATACTGGAGTGGGTAGCTATTCCCTTCTCCAGGGGATCTTCCCAACCCAGGGATTGAACCAGGGTCTCCTGCATTGCAGACAGGTTCTTTACCATCTGATCTACTGAATATGAAAGAAAGTAATCTCTACAGGAATCTAAGTGAAAACTTTGCTCCTGTGTGAGTTGAGTATATGTGATTGGAGAGTAACAGGGCAGCGGGAAAATAACAATGATGTCAGTAACACCTTACATTTGCTAGTGAACTTAATGGATTACAAACTCTTAGATGTACTTTACAAACTCTCAGATGTACTTTTCTTAACAATTGTTCAATTTTATGTTGTTATATCCCATCTTTTGTCCATAGAGAAAGAAAAATTAGTGACCAGGGTTACACTAAAGTACTATTAATATTTTGTTCAGCAGTTAGCCTGCTCTACTTCTCATCCATGTTTTATCTCTAACCAGCTTTAGATTGGAGAAGGAAATGGCAACCCACTCCAGTGTTCTTGCCTGGAGAATCCAAGGGACAGGGGAGCCTGGTGGGCTGCCGTCTATGGGGTTGCACAGAGTTGGACACGACTGAAGTGACTTAGCAGTAGCTATAGATTTGGGGCAAAATAATCAACTCCTCTGTGTCTCAGTTTCTTACTCATCATCTCTCTGTGTTAGTTTCTCAGTCCATGGACTGTAACCTGCCAGGCTCCTCTGTCCATAGGATTTTCCAGACAAGAAGACCGAAGTGGGTTGCCATTTCCTTCTCCAGGGGATCTTTCCGACCCAGGGGTCGAACTCAGATCTCTTGCATTGTAGGCAGATTAGATTCTTTACCATCTTAGCCACTGTTCTTCATCTAAGGACATATAATACATATTAACAGGTGTTATAATAGTAATAATTGATGTTTTGTGGTTGATATCTGGAACTTCTACCCAATCATTCTGCTTCCTGTGACTATGTTGAATAACTGGATTTGGAGTCAAAGGGATTGACAGTCAAATCATCACTTCCATAAAGACAAGACTATCATATACGAAGTGTTAGAAAATGATTAAAATGTCCTATAATGTTAAAAATATGTTATAGTTTAAAATTGCTGTTAAAAAGTAAGGCAATGGAGGTCAGCAACCAAAGGCTGCAACAATCTAAGACGGTTTCCTAGAAGATTTATGTAATGTAACTGAGCATTCATTTGCATTTTAACATTCCCCACCTTTTCCAGTCTTATTTTCTTAGCCCAGTTATACATGCAGGTACTCAAATGTAGGTGGTGGTGGTGGTTTAGTCGTTAAGTCATGTCCGACTCTTGCAATACTATGGACTGTAGCCCACCAGACTCCTCTGTCCATGGGATTTTCCAAGCAAGAATACTGGAGTGGGTTGCCATTTCCTTCTCCAAATGCAGGTACTACATACAGTTTTATGTTTAGCATGTGATATTACTCAAAATACTGATTATTAAGGATACAGTATCAAAACATAATAACAATAACTGTAGTTACATAGTGCCTCTCTTGATACAGATATTATGCAGTGAAGTATTATTTAAGGGATATAGCGCTATTCTATTAAGCATATATGTTAGCGGTATTAATGAACCAATTTACACATAAAATTTTGCATTCTCATTTGAAACTTTTCTCCATTTAACCATATACCTTGAATATTATACAACAGAACATGCAAAGCTATTTAAATAATTTCTTCCTTTATTTTTCTCTCCTATATCTTATGAGCGTTCTACTGAAATATGGGCCTCCCCGGTGGCACAGTGGTAAAGAATTACCTGCCAGTGCAGGAGATGCAAGAGATTCAGGTTCCATCCCTAGGTTGAGAAAATCCCCTGGAGTAGGAAATGGTTACTCATGCCAGTATTCCTGTCTGGAAAATTCCAAGGACAGAGGAGTTTGGTGGGCTACAACCATTGGGGTCGCAAAGCATTGGACACGACTGAGTTCCTGAGCAAAAAAACACACACTACTGAAATATAAAAGGTTTCTATTTTTTCTGATTATTATCTTATAGTAACAATAACCCTGTATGCGAGACAGCAAAAGAGACACAGATGTATAGAATAGTCTTTTAGACTCTTTGGGAGAGGGAGAGGGTGGGATGATTTGGGAGAATAGCATTGATACATGTATAATATCACATTTGAAACGAATCGCCAGTCCAGGTTTGACGCAGGATACAGGATGCTTGGGGCTGGTGCACTGGGATTACCCAGAGGGATGGTACAGGGAGGGAGGTGGGAGGGGGGTTCAGGATGGGGAACACGTGTATACCTGTGGCGGATTCACGTTGATGTATGGCAAAACCAATACAATATTGTAAAGTTAAAAAAAAAAACAGCAAAAATAAACTTCATTTAATAGATGAATTTTATTATTTCTTTCAATGTTATTTACTCCCTAGTACAGTTCAATTCAGTCGCTCAGTTGTGTCCGACTCTTTGCAACCCCATGAATCGCAGCACGCCAGGCCTCCCTGTCCATCACCAACTCCCGGAGTTCACTCAGACTCATGTCCATCGAGTCAGCGATGCCATCCAGCCATCTCATCCTCTGTCGTCCCCTTCTCCTCCTGCCCCCAATCCCTCCCAGCATCAGAGTCTTTTCCAATGAGTCAACTCTTCGCATGAGGTGGCCAAAGTACTGGAGTTTCAGCTTTAGCATCATTCCTTCCAAAGAAATCCCAGGGCTGATCTCCTTCAGAATGGACTGGTTGGATCTCCTTGCAGTCCAAGGGACTCTCAAGAGTCTTCTCCAACACCACACTTCAAAAGCATCAATTCTTTGGCGCTCAGCCTTCTTCACAGTCCAACTCTCACATCCATACATGACCACAGGAAAAACCATAGCCTTGACTAGATGGACCTTTGTTGGCAAAGTAGTACAACATTGATAAAATTTTTTTGTTGATTATTCTCCCTCTGCCTTCTCCCCCTTCATCACCTTATTGTACTTATTATCTTATTTTTCCTATTAACTTTTTGATTTGCAAAATATCTTAAATCCCTATTTTCTTTATCACCTTTAAATGATATCTTTCCCCCTCATCTAAAACAGATGAGAACATCGGAATATTATATTTTCTTATATCATATATCATTTCTATGTTGTTATGGTTTGGGAATACATCTCCACTCTGGTCTCTAATCAGAAGCCATGTAGTTTTTGGACCTTAGTCCTGTAAACAAATTGCCTCAGCGATCTTTTCTAGCACTATAGCTAGAGTTTTCCCACTACGTCCAATGCCTGACCTTTTTTCTACAATACATTCTTTGGGGAGGTTCATGATAACAATGCAGCCTACAAGCAAATTCTTTCTTTACACTCCAGTTCAGTTCAGTTGCTCAGTCGTGTCCGACTCTGTGAACCCAAGGACTGCAGCACGCCAGGCCTTCCTGTCCATCACCAACCCCCGGAGCTTGTTCAAACTCATGTATATCAAGTTAGTGGTGCCATCCAACCATCTCATCCTCTGTCATCCCCTTATTTTCCTGCCTTCAATCTTTTCCAGCAACAGCGTCTTTTCCGATGACTGAGTTCTTCGTATCAGGTGGCCAAAGTATTGGAGTTTCAGCTTCAGTATCAGTCCTTCCAATGAATATTAAGGACTGATCTCCTTTAGGATGGACTGGTTGGATCTCCTTGCAGTCCAAGGGACTCTCAAGAGTCTTCTCCAACACCACAGTTCAAAAGCATCAACTCTTTGGAACTCACCTTTCTTTATGGTCCAACTCTTACAGCCATACATGACAACTGGAAAACCCATAGCTTTGACAATGGACATTTGCCGGCAAAGTAATGCCTCTGCTTTTTAATACACTGTCTAGGTTGATCAAATCTTTTCTTCCAAAGAGTGTCTTTTAATTTCATGGCTGCAATCACCATCCACAGTGATTCTGGAGCCTAAGGAAATAAAGTCTATCACTGTTTCCATAGTTTCCCCATCTATTTGCCATGAAGTGTTGGAACCACGTGCCATGATCTTAAACAAAGTCTAGGAGGCTACAGTCCATGGTGTCACAAAGAGTCATACATGACTGAGCTACTAACACACACAGGAATTAGGCAGAATATGAAGTTATTGAATCACAATTGTTTTCCATAGAACTCAGGGCATTTTTTCCTTATTTTTAATATTCATATGTGTTAAATTTTATTTTATTAGGCTGTGCTGGGTCTTCATTGCTCTGTGCAGGCTTTCTCTACTTGTAGTGAGAGGGCCTACTCTTCGTTGAGGTGCTTGGGCTTCTCATTGCAGTGGCTTCTCTTGTTGCGGAGCACAGGTTCTAGGGCCCGCAGGCTTCAGTAGCTGTGCTACATGGGCTAAGTAGTTGCGGCTCATGGGCTCAGTTAGTTGCAGCTCGTGGGCTCTAGAACATGGGCTGAGTAGCTGTGGTGAATGGGTTTAGTTGCTCTGCGGCCTACAGAATCTTCCCGGAACTGCAATAAAACCCATGGCCCCTGCACTGACACATGGATTCTTATCTACTGCCACAATGTAAGTCCTAATTTATATTTATTTTTCACTGGAGGAAAACTGTTTACGATATTGTGTTGATTTCTGCCATATAACAATGTGAATCAGCCAGCCCTCAGTTCAGTCGCTCAGTCATGTCTGACTCTTTGCAATCATAACACTATTGAGTGATGCCAAGGAGAAATATCAGAAAACTGGAGCCTGAATTTTTTTTTCCTTTTTTTTTTCACAAGTGAATTGGATTTTTTTATTGCTTGGAAGCCTACAGTATTTTTTTTTAAGTGTAATAATTTTGCTAAGTTTTTTGTTGTCTGTCTCTTTTCTAGACACAACTTGCCTTTTAAGTCTAAAGATTCAAGTCTTTCTTTAGTCTATTAAGTCTTTGGGGCATACTTTTACTTTTTCTGTCTTCGATGTCTACACCTCTTTTTAATTTTACCCCCTCAGTCATATCCTGTACTTCGATTTTGGGTGTGTTCATGAATGTTTCTGGAGATTCCAATTTGACTTTTATTCTTCTACTTTTTCTCTTCTGCATCTTTCCTTGAGCCTTTTGGTCTCATTTCTTGTATTGTCTTATCCCGTCCTCTCTAAATTCTTGTTTGCCTCTAAAGTCTTGCTTTGAAATCTTATTTTATAAAGAAAATGATTTTTCTAATTTTATTAGTTCACTGAGATATTTTATCAAAATTTTCCTCTGGTTTGTGGTATCATTTTTCTGGTGGAGGATTCAACTATTATTGGACTTTCTTGTTATTTTCTTCCTTTTTCTTCTTTTTTTTTTTGTCTTTTTTTTTAAATTTAATTTTATTTTTTAACTTTACAATATTGTATTGGTTTTGCCATTTATCATAATGAATTCTCCACAGGTATACATGTGTTCCCCATCCTGAACCCTCTTCCCTCCTCCCTCCCCATACCATCCCTCTGGGGCGTCCCAGTGCACCAGCCCCAAGCATCCAGTATCCTGCATCCAACCTGGACTGGCGACTCGTTTCATACATGATATTTTACATGTTTCAATGCCATTCTCCCAAATAATCCCACCCTCTCCCTCTCCCACAGAGTCCAAAAGACTGTTCTATACAACAGTGTCTCTTTTGCTGTCTCGTATACAGGGTTATTGTTACCATTTTCTAAATTCCATATATATGCGTTAGTATACTGTAATAACAAAATTCTCATACTGGCTCCTTTAGAAGGGATTGCCAGCTGAATGATGTGAGTTGCTCCTAGATTAGCATTCTGCAAGAGGCTCATGTTGATGGTGGCAGAGCCCTCTCCCAATCAAAACACCTATCCCCATGGAGAGAGTTAAAGCTTAGGCAGGCAGTCCAAGGCTTTTGAGGAGGAAGTGAACATTCTCACTTATGCTTTCCTTAAGCCTTGTGCACAATGTATCTTGCCCAAGAACTAGCCTTGCTTCAGGTCCAGAACTAATGACTACACGACACAATGTTTTACTCATAGAAATGCTTTTTTTAGGCTCTATGCTAATGATTTTAATTGTGACAAATCTTGCCTGGGAATGTGTTTCTCAAGACTTGTCCCTCCAATTACACAGCAACAGTATATCTCACCCAGAGACTTTCACCTAGAACCCATTCTCCCTGGCTAATCTTGTGCCAAAATTACCTCGGATGTGTGCCCTGGGAAAGGATCTGGTGGAATGTTTACAAACCTTTAGGTATTCTTTTTATCTGTTCTCAGCAGCCAGTTGAGAAGTATATAAGGCCCTGCTTAAACTAATGAGGGTGGGTACTCTTTCTATGCCCTTCTGGTGTCTATGTCAGAAGCTTTCTCTGTCCTGTCACTTGAAAGAAAATTTTGCTGCACAAAGCTCTGAGTGACTGAGACCTGTCGTTGGTCCCACTGTTAAATCTTCTTCGGAGACCACAAATCCAGCAACACCATTCAAAGTAAGCTATCACCATTATTCCAGGCCTTTCAGGGAGTACCACCTACCTTGGAGAATTGTCCTTTGCCATCTAAGCCTGAGATCGGTAGCCATCATATCTCCACTTAGCACTGTCTTGAAACATAGCTGACTGTCACTACATTTGGCAACCCTCCATCACAGATCAAGTATTTGATTTACTCCTCTTTAAGATAAAGTTGGAGAAGGCAATGGCACCCCACTCCAGTACTCTTGCCTGGAGAATCCCATGGATGGAGGAGCCTGGCAGGTTGCAGTCCATGGGGTCCCTAAGAGTCGGACACGACTGAGCGACTTCACTTTCACTTTTCACTTTCATGCATTGGAGAAGGAAATGGCAACCCACTCCAGAGTTCTTGCCTGGAGAATCCCAGGGATGGTGGAGCCTGATGGGCTGCTGTCTATGGGGTCGCACAGAGCGGACACTACTGAAGCGACTTAGCAGTAGCAGCAGCAAGATATAGTTAGAATCTTTGATACTTATACTCTACACTCTGAGTTCATTGCCTATATCTCCTATCTTAAAATAAAAATTCTATATTACTATTTAAAGTTATTATTAAGAGGCTTCTTTACAATGATATGTATTTTTGGCAATTTTGAGACCATCAAAAATAATTACTACATCTGTGATATACTTGTCTCCTTTTTTAATAGTATCTATCAGATGACCTAAATAACATTCAAAGTTCACTTTTATTTAACATTGTTTTAGCTTAATGCCTTCCCCAAATACAACTTTATTCAAAATAAAATAATTAAACATAATATGCGATTTTATAGTTATTTGAACATAAAGCAGGTTAAGAATTTCTGAGAGATTATTTTGAAGAAAAGCTTTGCTTTATATTCAGTATAGTATATATATGTAACAAAATTTTAATTAGGTTATGTGGCTACCTATATTTATCAGATAAGTGAAATTTGAAAAAGTGTTTAGTTGATGGAATGATAAGCATTCTGTAAGAGCATTAATAATTTTCATCTCTTAAAGGTAATAATGCTAATCATTTTCCAGTAGTTTTCCCATGTCATGAAAATTAGAGCAAAATATGCTATCAGCAGGGACTTCCAAAGTGGCTCACTGGGTAAAGAATCCTCCTGCAATGCAGGAGATGCAGGAGATGCAGGTTTGATCCCTGGGTTGGAACAATCCCCTAGAAGAGAGCAGGGCAACCCACTCCGGTATTTTTGCCTAGAGAATCCCATAGACAGAGGAGCCTGGCGGGCTACAGTCCATGGGGTCACAAAGAGTTGGACACGACTGAAGTGACTGAGCAGCACATATGCTATCAGCATATGCCATGGCATATGATGATCTTCATGGATTTCTACAATTATTTCTTAAACACTTGAATAAATGTCCTTGTATAATTGTTATTATGACCAAGATTTGTCTTTTGTTTGTTCATTTTTAACTTCCTTGTCCAAGTAAGAAAGTAAATTCATGTTGATATATGGCAAAACCAATACAATACTGTAAAGTTAAAAAATGAAAAAAAAAGTAAATTGAGATGATCAGTAATGTAATAATTATCCACTAAAGCTGCAATGTTCTTTCCCTGACTTTACTGATGCTACTTTTATTTAGATTGAGGTATATCACACATATTAATTTGTACATATTAATTGTACAAAATTCTTTAGGTGGAATTGAGCCAGTATTTGGAACTTACTAAGCAAGAATTGTCAGTTAATGCCAAATATTCAATACCAAGCAAATCCACATTTTGGCATGTGCTTTGAAATTCCCTACAGTGGTTCATTCAGGGACAAGATGAGAAGTTATAAAGTTCCTTCAATTTGTAATATTGAAGGAACTATTTTTGAGGGCTTTAGTTGCCCAGAGAATTATGGTTCAAGACACACTGATTTACCAATAGCTAAAGCCAACATCAAAATGAGTGAATCTTCACATACCCAGGCCAAGAAGAAAGACTGCTTATCATTATGAATAACATGAGCATGACAGTGAGTAAAAAGTCACTGGTCACAAACCAGGAAGTGTCAGCATTTAAATTGGACAGGAGGAAAAGATGGTGAGCAAGGCTCCAGTATTTCTTGAAAATGTTCATTTTACTTCTATGTTTCTAAGAAGATTGATGGGAAGTCTCTGTTCATACTGCAGCCATATATCCCCAAATTTCTCCCACCATCATCAGAATTGGAGTAAGGAGTCGGACTCTTTTTTTTTTTTTTGCTTAATGTTTGACTACTGACTACTTTTAAGCCTCACCATCCACTCTTCTCTGGATGGTAGAATATTCCTTTTCTTCCCAACCCTGTCCCTTCACTGCTTGGGAAGCTAGGAAGACACAGAAGATATATAGTCAAGATTCCAAAAGAGGTGGAAAAGGTCTTTATCAATGCCTGGAAAAATAAAATCAAAAACAATTTCAAACAAGAAGGATATTCAGTTTAAGATGCATGCTACCAAACATTATCAATGTGCATAATATGTTTGGTTTATTACAAATTTATTTACAGATAAATTAAATAAGGACATGTATTAATCACCTACCTTAAAGAGTGAACAGGAGTACACTTTCAAGTGCCTTATTTGTGGTGTTGCTACACTGTGTAACTCTGGGGGGTGGTGTGTGGTGGCCTCTGGACGTTGACAGTGCCCAGCCTGTGTATTTTTATGTGGTATTCCTGTTTTATTGGTATCTCTGCATCACTTATAGCCAAGTATTATTTTCTTATCCTCCCTCATAGGTCACTCCATATGGAAACAAAGTCCAAATGTTTCTTTGACACTAGGGAAATACTGTACCATATAGGATAATGCATGTAGTTTTCTCCCTTTCATTGCCATCTGACCCCCGCTGCACACACCATACCACATACACAGGTGCACACATACAATCTGCCTTATACAACAGCACTTCCAGTTGAGAAAAAGAAAGAGTCAAACTCCAACCAGGAAGGATTATGCATGCTCACTGAGGTACATGAGCTGAGTATACAATTAAGTAAATGGAAACCAAGGACGAAAGTTTTCTAAATTACCTAGTGATGCCTTGAATGAATTGCTACAAGAAATATCTGAAAATCACTGGCAAACATCTATTGGTGAACATTAAACCTGGAATGTATTCTACAGCTTTTTAGAAGCACAACCAGGACTTCATATAGCATGAATATTAATGCACCTGCTTATTATCTCCAATGATAGTTGCACTGCTTTTGTGATGTATTGCACCTTATTGCTGGATCCCTCCTGATTTACAATGAGTCATGGGCTGTTTTATTATTAAGTAAGGAAATTAGGCATGTCTCAGAATATAGAAGCATTTAGAAAAAGATACCTGAATAACCTGAATACAGAAATAGACACAATCTAAAAGTACCTTCCCAGGCAAGGTCTGCAGAGTTCCCAACAGTGTGTTCACAGATGCAAAATAAATATGATGTGCCCCAGTACAATTTGCTGTCTACCACACTGAATTATAATTTAGAAAAAATGGGAAGCATGAAAATTACTACTGGTTTTTCTAAGCAAGAAGCCAACAGAAAAATATTTACACTATCTTCTAACATGCTATTCCTTATGAGTGGCTAAATTATTAAATGATAGTAGCTCAAAATTACATGGTTAAGAATTTATTTTTGTTTTGTGACTTGAAGGAATAAGTAGCTTTCAGTTTCCAGACTTTCCTTATTTTTTTAACATAGATATTTTTGTTACTAGAGAAATTAATTATACAAAATAGGCCATGTTACGATAGCTTTGTAATTGTACATATGAATGGATGCCCAATAGAAAGACAAAGAAAAGATGCTTTCAGAAATGTGATTATAGGAATCATTATTCATCAACAGTCCTTATATCATAGAAAGAGCAAATATCTCCCCAAAGGGAAATAAAAGTCATTTTAAGGACCTCAGCATTCTAGTTTCTGAATGATACATCTATGACAAGCTGGTTCTAATGAGAGAACCAATGGAACTGGCTCAGTCTCCCAAACCCAGCACCATTATATAGCCTGCCATATTGCTTGCACAAAATTTATCAAAATATTTCAGTCAACTCTGATAGGTGGCAAATCTCCAGACCTCAGTTGACCTAACATTCCTATTGTTAGCAAATAGTAAGTCCAAGATAAGGAACTTATATCAACCATCTGACATAGCCACCTTCATTGGTTGTCCATATTTTCCATAAATTTGAGAGATTATCAAGTAAGGCAGCCACCAAGTAACATACTTTGTAAGTTTAAGCAAGCATTATTTCCATGCTCCACTGTTGCCTGAAGACAGATAGACTAAATGTTTGGGTGACATAACAGCAAGCTCAGAGTTCAAAAGCAGCGACCTAAATATGTATCTTTGCAATAGGATTATTATTTCAGCATTCATTGTCTAAAAGTAAAACTAAGTATTTTCATTTCTAATAAAAGTAAAATATTGGTTTTAGGGCATATTTTAAAATTAAACTCAGGAAGTATCCTTTAACCAAGCTGTTTTCTCTTGTTAATATATCACATGCAGCTACATATTTAAGATGTTTTAATTAAAATTATTAAAAATTATATTTATATCAAAGAGCATATTATGTATATTAAGGCATTAAAAATACAAATAAATAGTACAGCATGTTCCCACTACTAACCTTGGAAAAAACAGAATAAAAACAAAGACTTTTAAGTCCTCTGTGTACTCATCCCTAGTCAAATTACCCTAGGGTAACCACAGTTCTAAACTTTGTATTTTATAATTCCCATTTTCCTGTTTTTCTTTGTGGTTTTACATCATCTGGTTGTAAACATAAATATAATAAAATATTGATAGTTATCTATATTGTACATTTATAAACAGAATAATATCGTGTGCTTTTCTTGTATCTGGCTTTTAAAATTAATTTTGCTGATATTTATCTAGAATAGAGCATATAGTTATACTTTAATATTCACTGTATCTCTATTGCTAATTTATTTTTCATTTTTCACATGGCTTATTTGTGCCTTTTTTCTTATAATTTTGATTCATCTCATAAAATTTTTTTTAATTTTATTAGGTTTACAAAATTTTCTTGGTTACTTTAATTTCTCTTATAGTACCTTAGTCTTTACTATATGAATCTCTGCTCATATATTTCTTCCTTATCTTTTAAAACTGATTCTCCTGTTTTTAATCACCATAAGTTCTTAATACTGAATACTTACTCATTTTCAGTATCTCTTTTTAAATATATGTATTGATATTATGATGGTAGGTGTATCAGTTACTAAATTCTGTCAATTTCTCCATTATAAATTTTGAAGGTATCTTATAGGGTACATATTAGCTTAAAATTGTTACGCGTTCCTGGTGAATTCATTTTATTCATCACAATGTGGTAACTCTTCTCAACTCTAAAAATGCCTTATTTTCCCTTCCAAACATCCATTCAGCTTGATATGATGCAATTATATCAATTTTATTTTGGATAATGTTTCTTAGTACATATTTTCCATTCCTTTATTTTCAAAATTTCTCTTTCTTCATATTTGAGGCATGAGTTTTGAAAACAGCATGTGGAAGACAGAATTCTTAAAAGAAATAGGAATACCAGGCCACCTCACCTGCGTGCTGGGAAACCTGTATGCAGGTCAGGAAGGAACAGTTAGAACCAGACATGGAACAACAGACTGGTTCCAAATTTGGAAAAGGGTATGTGAAGGCTGTATATTGCCACCCTCCTAATTTAATTTATATGCAGAATACATCATGTGAAATGCTAGGCTGGATGAAGCACAAGCTGGAATCAAGATTTCTGGGAGAAATATCAATAACCTCAGATATGCAGATGACACCATCCTTATGGCAGAAAGTGAGGAAGAACTAAAGAGCCTCTTGATGAAAGTGAAAGAGGAGAGTCAAAAAGCTGGCTTAAAACACAACATCCCAAAAACGAAGATCATGGCATCTGGTCCCATCACTTCATGGTAAATAGATGGGGAAACTGTGACAGATTTTATTTTCTTGGGCTCCAAAATCACTGCAGCCATGAAATTAAAAGACACTTGCTCCCTGGAAGAAGATTTGACCAACCTAGACAGCATATTAAAAAGCAAAGATATTACTTTGCCAACAAAGGTCCATCTAGTCAAAACTATGGTTTTTCCAATAGTCATGTATGGATATAAGAGTTGGACCATAAAGAAGGCTGACACCAAAGAACTGATGCTTTTGAACTGAACTGAACTTTTGAACTGAGAGTCCCTTGGACTTCAGGAGACCAAACCAGTCAATCCTAAAGGAAATCAGTCCTGAATATTCATGGGAAGGACTGATGCTGAAGCTGAAGCTTCAATACTTTGGCCACCTGATACGAAGAACTGACTCATTGTAAAGACCATGATGTTGAGAAAGATTGAAGGCAGGAAGACAAGAGAATGACAGAGGATGAGATGGCCGGATGGCATCACCGACTCGATGGACATGAGTTGAGCAAGCTCTGAGAGATGATGAAGGATAGGGAAGCCTGGGGTGCTGCTGTCCATGGGGTCGCAAAAGTTGGACACGACTGAGCGACTGAACAATAGCAAGGTAGAATTCTAAGAATGATCCCCATTGATCCTTGCCTGTTGGATCCAAAGAATTCTGCCAACAAATTGAATGAGCTGGGAAGTGGATTCTTCCCCACCTTCTCCAGGTAAGAGCTTAGGATGGTCAATACTTTGATTTCAGACTTGTGAGATCTGAAACAGAGAATCCAGTATAGCTCATGTAGATATCTACCTTCAGAAATCTGCAATATGATTTTGGGTTAAGCTGTGAAGTTTGTGATAACTTGTGCAGAAACAGAAAACTAATACACAGCACGTAGCTTAAAATTGCTTTAACCTAATCTGTCAATCTTGCCCTTTAAAAAATAACTGTCCTTACTAATATAATTTATTTCTACCGCTTCATTTTTTATCCTTTATTGCTTCAACTTTTCTTTTTTTCTTTCATTTTTGCCTTTTTTCAGATTGTTAATGTTGTTCAGTCATTAAGTCATGTCCAACTCTTTCTGACCCTGTGGACTGTAGCACACCAGGCTCCTCTGTCCTCTACCATCTACTGGAGTTTGCAGAAATTCATGTCCATTCAGTTGGTGATATTATGTAAACATGTCATCCTCTGCCGCCCCCTTCTCCTTCTGCCTTCAATCTTTCCCACCATCAGGGTCTTTTTCAATGAGTCAACTCTTCACATCAAGTGGCCAAAGTATTGTAACTTTAGTTTCAGAATCAGTTCTTCCAATGAATACTCAGGATTGATTTCCTTTAGGCTTGACTTGTTTGATCTCCTTGCAGCCCAAGAGATTCTCAGGAGTCTTTTCTAGCACCATAATTTGAAAGCATCTTTCAGACTGATTTTTATTTGTATTTCATTTCTTTCTTCTCCATTGATTTGGATGCTATAGTATTTATTTCTGTTTACTAAGAATTTGCCCTAGAAAGTTTACCCTGTATACAAAAATACCCAGTCACAAAAAGGAATGAATCGAGTCAGTTGTATTGAAGTGGATGAACCTAGAGCCTGATATACAGAGTGAAGTAAGTGAAAAAGAAAACCAAATACTGTATATTAAAGCATGTATATGGAATCTAGAAGAATGGCACTGATAAACCTACTTGCAGGGCAGGGATAGAGACACCAATGTAGAAAATGTACGTGTGGACATAGTGGAAGAAGGAAAGGGTGGGATGGATTGAGAGTTGCATTGACATATATACACTATCATGTGTAAAATAAGTAGGTAGAGGGAAGCAATTGTGTAGGAAATTCAGCTCCATGCTCTGTGCTCTGTGATTGACTTAAAGGTGGGATGGGGCGGGGGAAGGGAGGCTCAAGAGGGAGGGCATATATGTATACTTATAGCTCATTCCCACGGTTGTACAGCAGAAAGCAACACAACATTGTAAAGCAATTATCCTCCAATTAAAAATAAATCAAAAAATAAAGTTAGAAAACAAGTAAAATCTAGTTAATCAATATCACCATTCTACTCCCAAACAATTCAATGAATGTATAGGGACTGAACTCACCCCTTCCCACTTAGATGCTAATTTGTTCAGAATCTTAGTTTCATTTGGCTTTTATTATCACCTGCCTATTTTTTAACAAATATGTCATTACGGTACTTTTTCACAGTCATTTTTGCTTATATTTAAAAGCATATTAAACATTTTTTGGTCCATATATACCTTCTCTCATCTGTTTGCTTTTTTAAAAATCATTTTTCTTGCATCTTAATTATAATGTTGCCTTGAGAAGTTTCTTTAGTAGGAGTTTGTAAAGATAAAGTTTGCTTTACTTTTTTGGAAAGTTTCTACTTGGTTTTTTCATTACAAAACAATTTTTACAATGTATGCTATTCTAATTTTCTTTTAGCTCATGGAAGATATTCTCCTGGACTCCTTTGTTGCTGGTTAGAAATCATCAATCCATCATTTCAGATAACTTGTTTTGTTCTCTTGTTACATCTAAGGATATTTTTTCCTTTGATAATATATATTTTCACTCTCACTTGTCTAGGGATTGAAATTTTGAATTTGTTGTGATTTTGGAAGCTGAAAATTCATAATTTCAACAATTAGGGAAAATTGAAACCTTTTTTCCTTCAAATATTACTTCATCCATCCTATGTCACCTTCTGGAATTTTGATTAGAGGCACATAAAATCTTGTTACTTCATGTCTTTTACCTTCTTTTAAGTGTTTTCTATTTCTCTGTACATCATTATGGAAAATATATTTTGGATGTATTTTATACTTTAATAATTATAATTATCTATCTTTGTTTAATATGCTCTTTAATTCAACAACTAAAATTTTCATTTCAATCATTATATATTTTTATTCCTAAAAGTTCTGTTTGAGTCATTTTCAAATTACCCAGTCTTTCATTCCTTAGTTATATTTTCAATTTCTTCTTTATTTATTGAATGTATTATTTGAAAATATATTTTTATGTTCTACATGGAAAATTCTAAAAACTAAACTTTGTGTGGGTCTGTTTCTGCTAGTTGTATTTATTGCTAGGTAAAAATCTACCTGTAATGCAGGAGATGCAAATTTAATAAGCTGTCTAGGTTGCTCATAACTTTTCTTCCAAGGAGCAAGCATCTTTTAATTTCATGTCTGCAGTCACCACCTACAGTGATTTTGGAGCCCCCCAAATAAAGTCTCTCACTGTTTCCATTGTTTCACCATCTATTTGCCATGAAGTGATGGGAATGGATGCCATGATCTTAGTTTTTCTGAATGTTGAGCTTTAAGCCAATGTTTTTAATCTCCTTTTTCACTTTCATCAAGAGGCTCTTTAGTTCTTCTTTGCTTTCTGCCATAAGGGTGGTATCATCTGCATATCTGAGGTTATTGATATTTCTCCCAGAAATCTTGATTCCAGCTTGTGCTTCATCCAGCCCATCATTTCTCATGATGTACTCTGCATATAAGTTAAATAAGCAGGGTGACAATATACAGCCTTGACGTACTCCTTTTCCTATTTGGAACCAGTCGGTTGTTCCATGTCCAGTTCTAACTGTTGCTTCCTGACCTGCATATAGGTTTCTCAAGAGGCAGGTCAGGTGTTCTGGTATTCCCATCTGTTTCAGAATTTTCCACAGTTTTTTGTGATCCACACAGTCAAAGGCTTTTGTGTAGTCAATAAAGCAGAAGTAGATGTTTTTCTGGAACTCTCTTGCTTTTTTGATGATCCAACAGATGTTGGCAATTTGATCTCTGGTTCCTCTGCCTTTTCTAAAACCAGCTTGAACATCTGGAAGTTCATGGTTCATATATTGTTGAAGCCTGGCTTGGAGAATTTTGAGCATTACTTTATTAGCGTGTGAGATGAGTACAATTGTGCAGTAGTTTGAGCATTCTTCCGCATTGCCTTTTTTAGGGATTGGAATGAAAACTGACCTCTTCCAGTCCTGTGGCCACTGCTGAGTTTTCCAAATTTGCTGGCATATTGAGTGCAGCACTTTCACCACATCATCTTTTAGGATTTAAAACAGCTCAGCTGGAATTCCATCAAATCCACTAGCTTTGTTCATAGTGGTGCTTCCTAAGGCCCACTTGACTTTGCATTCCAGGATGTCTGGCTCTAGGTGAATGATCATGCCATCGTGATTATCTGGGTCATGAAGATCTTTTCTGTACAGTTCTGTGTATTCTTGCCACCACTTCTTAATATCTTCTGCTTCTGATAGGTCCATACCATTTCTGTTCTTTATTGAGCCCATCTTTGCATGAAATATTCCCTTGGTATCTCTAATTTTCTTGAAGAGAAATCTAGTCTTTCCCATTCTATCGTTTTCCTCTATTTCTTTGCACTGATCACTGAGGAAGGCTTTCTTATCTCTCCTTGCTATTTTTTGGAACTCTGTATTCAGATGGGTATATCTTTCCTTTCTTCCTTTGCCTTTCACTTCTCTTCTTTTCTCAGCTGTTCATAAGGCCTCCTCAGACAGCCATTTTACTTTTTTGCATTTCTTTTTCTTGGGGATGGTCTTGATCCCTGTCTCCTGTACAATGTCACAAACTTCCGTCTGTAGTTCATTAGGCACTCTTTCCATCAGATCTAATCCCTTAAATCTATTTGTCACGTCCACTGTATAATCGTAAGAGATTTGATTTAGGTCATATCTGAATGGTCTAGTGGCTTTCCCTACTTTCTTCAATTTAAGTATGAATTTTGCAGTAAGGAGTTCATGGTCTAACTCACATTCAGCTCCCGGTCTTGTTTTTGCTGACTGTATAGATCTTCTTGACTAGTCTTCTCTTCTGTTGTTGGAAGAGGGTGTTTGCTATGACCAGGGCATTCTGTTGGCAAAACTCTATTAGCCTTTTCCCTGCTTTATTCAACTGCCTCACCATATTCCTAGTAATGATTTAATTTTTCCACACCTTTTCTATCACCCTCACACAGAACATGACATTTTAAAAGATTCCAAGTTTTCATCTTTAATCCTAGAGAGGCATGACTAAGATCTCAAAATAATTAATTCTAGAATGAATAAAGCTATTTAATACTTTTCAAATGTGCATAGACAAGTAAACTCATAGGTTCTGTGTTTTGTTTTCAAGTCTATAAGTACAAAGCTGGATACACTGGAGAAATGCCTCCCCTTCCAACACATACCTTATTTCTATCTTAATTGATATGAAGCAGAGAAAATGCTAATCAAGTTTTCACTTTATATCTTTGGGAGTTTAATATATGGTTTCTGATAGTCAATTAACATGCATTTTCTCCATGATCTTGGCATTACTATATTCCCAGTATGGGGAGCAGAAGGTGCTTGATAATTGATCCAGTGTGACACTGTGGCAGAGCTGAGATGCAGACTAAATGCCAGTATGTCCGATTCTAAAGTCCAAGCTGTTAGCCAGTGTGCCCTGTGTCTACTTCATTAATATTAACGATGTTTTACTTCAACAATTTACCATCTATTTTTAGACTTTTTAGAAGCATATTTTATTTATTCAATGCATTCAACCAATACTTCACCTACATTAAATATACAATAATTTGCAGAGCACTCTTATTAACATCAGTTCCCATGTGTCTGTAGCCATTCAATAGTTTGACACTCTTCATTTAACAAATGGGGAAGCAGACACAGAAGATTCATGACATGCACAGAACAGTTTAGTATTACAGTCAAAGTAAGCCATTTTATTCTTAATCCTCTCTCTTCCCTGACACTTACATTTGGAAAATGACAATACCCTTTAGAAAAGACTGAAAATACTGAACATCTACCATATCCTTGAGAGACAAAGAGTCGTAGCAGGAAACCCAGGCCAGAGCTTCAGTGCGAAGGATCTTGGATGCTATATGTGGCCTCTGATTCTGCTATTGAAGACTCTGTTACTGGAGAGAGAATGATGTCGACACATGATAATCCTGTTTCCTTTTAACCCATTCCCTGGTAGCTCAGATGGTAAAGAATCTGCCTACTATTCAGGAGACCCTGGCTCGATCCCTGGGTCAGGAAGGTCCCTGAAGAAGGGAATGGCAACCCACTCCTTGCCCTGAGAATTCCATGGACAGAGGAGTCTGGTGGGCTACAGTCCATGGTCACATAGAGTTGGACACGAATGAGTGACTAACACTTTCTCTGGACACTGGTCTAGTCCACTAAAATTGAAAATATGTATTGAGGAAATTGTATAAAAGAGGGGTGATTAATGTATTAAATCTGAAAATTAGGAAGAAACATTTTAGAGCCACAATTTAGTGTCAATCTTACCCTTATACATCCCTCTTTATGTGAAAGCTGACTCTGATCATAAATAAAATAAAATAAAATGTGTATCCACTGACTCATTTATTTTTCATCACAAGATTTGGAAAATGTTTATATATTTTACAAGTATTTATTAAATCTTTCCTTTTTAAAGTTTTGACAACCACACACTGATGTACTTCTTTACATACGGAAAAACAATTCAGCTGCTTTTTCAACTCAATTTAAAGCAATGTTCAGTTTACTAAATTGAAGAAGGCAATGGCACCCCACTCCAGTACTCTAGCCTGGAAAATCCCATGGATGGAGGAGCCTGGTAGGCTGCAGTCCATGGGGTCGCTAAGAGTCGGGCACGACTGAACGACTTCACTTTCACTTTTCACTTTCATGCATTGGAGAAGGAAATGGCAACCCACTCCAGTGTTCCTGCCTGGAAAATCCCAGGGATGGCGGAGCCTGGTGGGCTGCCATCTATGGGATCACACAGAGTCAGACACGACTGAAGTGACTTAGCAGCAGCAGCAGCAGTTTACTAAATACTCACTGATCATTAACTCTGTGGCTCCCACTAAGTGCTATGATAATTCGCTGGTTTGTTTCAAGTTGTTCATCCTAATAATGAGAATAATAAGCCCTGTGTCCCTCACAAGATTGTTGTGAGCCTTGCGGTGACTAATTTTATGTGCTAACTTGACTGTGCTAAGGAATACAGATATCTGATGAAACATTATTTATGAGTGTGTCTGTGAGTGTGCTTGCAAGAGATTAGTATTTGAATTGGTAGACTTGAGTAAAGAAGATAACCCTTCTATTGATGGGCATCATCCAATCCACGGAAACCTTGAATAGACCATCAGGTGGAAGAAAGGTGATTTTCTTTTTTTTTTTTTTTTTTTAACTTCTGTTGGGACATTTATCTTCCTCTGTTTTTGGCCATTGGTGCTCCTGGTTCTTGGACCTTCAGGACTTGGACTGGGACTTATACCATGGCCCCCTGTTCTGAGGCCTTTCAACTTGTATCAGTGAACCCCTGGCTTTCAGACTCTCTGACTCCCTGGCATTCAGACTCAGATCAAATTATACCACTGGCTTTCCTGGCTCTTCAGCTCCCAGATGGCAGATCATGAGATTTTTTGGCCTCCAAATCTCAGGAACCAATTCCTAGAATAAATATTCATATATATATCTATATATCTATATATATATATCTTATTAGTTCAGTTCAGTTCAATCATTCAGTCATATCCAACTCTGCAACCCCATGAACTGCAGCACACCAGGCTTCCCTGTCCATCATCAACTCTCGGAGCTTGTTCAAACTCATGTCCATCGAGTTGGTGATGCCATCCAACCATCTCATCCTCTGTCATCTCCTTCTCCTCCTGCCCTCAATCTTTCCCAGCATCAGGGTCTTTTCCAATGGGCCAGTTCTTTGCATCAGGTGACCAAAGTATTGGAACTTCAGCTTCAGCATCAGTCCTTCCCATGAATATTCAGGACTGATTTCCTTTAGGATTGACTAGTTGGATCTCCTTGCAGTCCAAGGAACTCCCAATAGTCTTCTCCAACACAGTTCAAAAGCATCAATTCTTCAGCACTCAGCTTTTGTTATAGTCCAACTGTGACATGCACACATGACAACTAGAAAAACCATAGCTTTTTTGTTGCCATAGATGGACCTTTGTTGCCAAAGTAATGTCTCTGCTTTTTAATATGCTGTCTAGGTTGGTCATAGCTTTATTCCAAGGAGCAAGCGTCTTTTAATTTCATGGCTGCAGTCACCATCTGCAGTGATTTTGGAACCCCCCAAAAAGTCTCTCACTCATTGTTTCCCCATCTATTTCCCATGAAGTTATGGGACCAAATGTCATGATCTTATATATATATATTTGAACTGTGGTGTTGGAGAAGACTCTTGAGAGTCCCTTGGACTACAAGGAGATCCAACCAGTCCATCCTAAAGGAGATCAGTCTTGGGTGTTCATCGGAAGGACTGATGCTGAAGCTGAAACTCCACTACTTTGGCCACCTCACGTGAAGAGTTGACTCACTGGAAAAGACCCTAATGCTGGGAAGGATTGGGGACAGGAGGAGAAGGGGACGACAGAGGATGAGATGGCTGGATGGCATCACTGACTCGATGGACATGAGTTTGGATAAACTCCGGGAGTTGGTAATGGACAAGGGAGGCCTGGCTTGCTGCTATTCCTGGGGTTGCAAAGTCAGACATGACTGAGTGACTGAACTGAACTGAACTGATATATATCTCCTATGTATGTGTGTGTGTGTGTGTGTGTGTGTGTATATATATATATATATATATATCCTATGTGCAGAGATATATCACTTATGTGTATGTATATGTATATATATATATCACACATATATATCTACTATATATATTTTTTATATATGTATGTATACAGACATGTATCTCTTAGGTGTATATATACATCTCCTATTAGTTTTGTTTCTCTGGCGAGTCTTGACTAATACAGGCTTGGAGGAAAAGATAGTATTAAGTGACCCAATACGTAAGGTCATTATTGAACAAAATAAGCATATCAGGTGCCCTCAAGGAGATTAGAACCAGGAAGTAGAATATACTCAAATTGATTCACTGCAGGACAGAAGAAAATGTCAGCTGAGGCCCTTACAAGTCTTATCATCTCTTATCTAAAATTTATTGGGGCCAGATATATTGTAAAATTTAGAATTCTTCAGATTCTAGAAGGGAAATGTCATAGACATACAGTCTATCAGGTATCACTTCCACAATAAAACGTATTGTGTTTCTGTAACAAAACACATGAGTCCTCACAACTGTTGGTGTAAATAAAGGACACAAAGAGCCTCATGGCAGTTCAGATGTGGTTTTGCCAAAAAATTAAGCCAATGTAGGTTTTGCCATGAAGTGAGTTATAAAATCTTTTTTTCTTTTTTAGCTTTCAAAGCTTTTGAGATTTTTGAATTGCAGATAAAGAGTTATAAATCTCAGGAGTGTGTAATTGAAACAAATATTTCTCATCCTTTTCTTACTCAATTTATTCATTTCTCCAGATTTACATAGATAAATGGGTTCTCTTTCTTTCAAAAGCCAACAACAGGCATCAGAATCACCTAAGCAATGTTCTTGTCACAGGGTTGCTGAGTCTCACCTCAGCTCTTTTGTTGTTCAGTCACTAAATTGTGTCCGACTCTTTGCGACCTCATGGACTGCAGCACTTCCCTGCACCCAGGCTTCCCTGTCCTTCATTGTCTCCTGGAGTTTGCTCAAACTCACATCCATTGAGTTGGTGATGCCATCCAACCATCTCATCCTCTGTCACCCCCTTCTCCTCCTGCCCTCGATGTGTCCTAGTATCAGGGTCTTTTCCAATGAGTTGGCTCTTCACATCAGGTGGCCAAAGTATTGGAGCATCAGCATCTTCCCTTCTAATCAATATTCAGGTCTGATTTCACTAGGATTGACTGGCTTGAGCTCTTGACTCTCAAGAGTTTTCTCCAGGACCACAATTCGAAAGCAACAATTCTTCAGCACTCAGCTTCTTTATGGCCCAGCTCTCACATTCATACATGACTACAACCATTGCTTTGACTATATGGACCTTTGCCACCAAAGTGATGTCTTTCTATCTGACTCAAATAGGGCTTCCCAGGTGGCACTAGTTGTAAAGAATCTGCCTGCCAATGCAGGAGATATAAGAGAAACATGTTCGATCCCTGGTTCAGAAAGATCTCCTGGAGTGCGGAATCGCAACCCACTCCAGTATTCTTGCCTGGAAAATTCCATGGACAGAGGAGCCTGACAGGTTACAGTCCATGAGGCCACAACTGAGCACACTTGTTTAATAGCTTAAGAAAATCAACAAAAAAGAATGTTTAATTAAGTTAACCACTCCTCAAATCCAAAATTGAAAATCAAAACTTAAGCATTTTGGATGTTAGATTTTACAAGTATTAGAATATCATGAAAGGGGGTTGTCCATTTCATTAATTCTGTATTTTGAGTGGCCATCTATTATTACTTTCCCTAGCTGGACACTTCTGTAGTTCACACTGTGTACACAGCTGATGTGGACTAATGCTTGATCTACAGCTGGTCCTGTTCGTCATCTCTGTTCCTTTAATTGAGAAATTTAATCAGCTCTTGGCATAATTCTATGAAGCTCTGTCAAAAAGTCATGCTAGGTTGCTTTTCATTTTAGAACAGGTAATCCCAGAATTTCACACATTTTCATCCATCTTATCTAGTATGTCATTTTTTTCTTTCAGAAGAAATTATTTAAACTGGATTTTTATTCATAAAAACTAATTTTTCTTTTTTCTTTTTTTTTTAAATTTAACTTTATTTATTTTCGTTAGAGGCTAATTACTTTACAATATTGTATTGGTTTTGCCATAGATCAACATGAATCCGCCACGGGTGTACACGTGTTCCCAATCCTGAACCCCCCTCACACCTCCCTCCCCATCACTTCTATATCATCTTATAGTGATACAGAGAAGTTAATTTTCATAGTACTTCTAAGTTCTTTCCTTGTGTTGAAGAATAGCAGCATATTACTGCTTTTCTTTGCCTATTTAAGGCTTCTGAACCTTTTCCCCTTTCCCTTTTACAAAAGAGATGTTTAAGCATTGTAGGTTGCTGAGATTTCTTTTGTTGTTCTGAGGAGTAATAAGATGACATTTTAATTTTTATTTCAGGTATAGCATGTTGTCATATCCCTTTGTATGTTACAAACAACTTAATAAAATTCATGCTCATGATAATATAAGCCTAAGGTAAATACCTTTATGTCCAAGAGTATACTGTTCTATAAAAGAAAATCTAACATTCTTTTAGCATCTCTAGCTTATCAAAACCATTCTCACAAACCATTACATGTTTTTCACAGTGATAGCAAATCTTTTCATACAATACAGAGGAAAACCATTTTCTGTAGCAGCACTTGACTGAAAGGAAAATTCCCAGCAAGTAGCTATTTGAAATCAGTACTGAGAATGTAAAATAAGTCCATTCCTAATTATGGCAATGAATTGGACATGGGAAATGTTCACTCATTTATTCAATAAACATGAATTCACCATATCCCATTGTTCCTAAGTACATAAATAAACATATGTTCCAATAAAAGAAAAGAATGATCAATGTGCTAATGCACTATTCTAGATTCTTGGGCTACATCAATGAAACAAACAAAAATTATGGTATTAACATTCTGTTGGTGTTTAGTTGCTAAGTCCTGTTTGACTCTTTTGTGACCCCATGGACTGTAGCCCTGAGGTTCCTCTGTCCTTGGGATTTTCCTAGTGAGAGAAGCATTTAAACAATAAAGAAGTTACATATTATAAAGTGATAAGTGACACGGAAAAAAGAAAAACATAAGCATGGTAAGACAGATGGGTGGGCCAGGGGCAAGTAGCAGCCCAAGATGGGGGTGACTGCAATTGTACTTGGGGGGGAAGGACAGGCTTCATTGAGATGCTGGCATTTGAGCAAAATGGACAGAAGGTGCAAGATGCCAAACACAGAGCAGCAGGAGCAAGGAGGCTTGTCAGGAAGGTCCGCTGGTCTCCTTAGTTAGAAATGCACAAGCAGGGCTGAGTTGCTCTAGAAACCATGATAACACCCATAACTCTCAGTTTCTCTTTCCTGAGTTAAGGGGCCTTTGAATGAATTAAGCATTAAGATGCAATAAGATGGAAAACCAGTATCAGAAAAACAAGAAGGAAAAATGAATTAGGATTAGCAGCAAACAGTCAGCAGAAAAGCAAAGTCAAAGTCGTTTATTAGATGCTCAAATGGAAGATAACTAAAGTTACTGAAAGAGAAAACAGAACCGCAGGCCTAAAAGAGGAGCCCAAATCAGGAAGAAATAAAATCAGATATGGAGATGTAAGTAGCTCACATTGGCCCAGTAATTTAATATTATCTTCAAGGCCTGAGCGTAAGCCTTTCATTACTATTTTCCTGTACAATACACCTTTCAAATTTGTCCTCAAAGAGGCACTATGTACAAGTTCTTTCCCCAAACACTAGGTTAGATTTTTTTTTTACTTCATTTCTTAAGCAATTCTCAGATCCACCTAAAAAAAGGATTTAATGTTATCAGCTGCCTCTTGAAATAGAAAGTTAGCATATTGATTCTTCCTTAGACCTCATGGACAGACAGATCAATGCTAAGTAAATCATTGGTTAGAGCTCCATAATGAGTCAGTGAGGATCTCACAAAGCATCTCTCTGTTCAATACATTCATATTTACACCCTTACATGAAGCAGCCTTCTCAAAAATCATATACTAATGGTCCAGTGTGGTTTCTTAAGAACAGCAGATAACTGATTTTCAAATACTGGGACATAGTGTTTTGCCTGAGAAGCTGCCTACTTCTTTGTTTGGTTTAATTATATTTATGACCCAAGATTCAGCACAAATACAATATGCCCATTTCCTCCATTAGACTGGGAGTGCCTCTAGGTTACAGATCCCAATGTATTCAACCTGAACCCCCTCACACTTTGCTTGGCACACAGCATTATTTTGAAAAACATTTCTCGGTCTGTTTCTGCTTTGTAAAAAAGTTCATTTGTAGCATTTCTTTTCAGATCCCACATATAAGTGTTATCATATGATATTTCTCTTCCTCTGCCCGACTTACTTCACACAGTATGACAATTTCTAGGTCCACACAGATCAGATCAGATCAGTCGCTCAGTCGTGTCCGACTCTTTGTGACCCCATGAATCGCAGCACGCCAGGCCTCCCTGTCCATTACCAACTCCCGGAGTTCACTCAGACTCACGTCCATCCAGTCAGTGATGCCATCCAGCCATCTCATGCTCTGTCGTCCCCTTCTCCTCCTGCCCCCAATCCCTCCCAGCATCAGAGTCTTTTCCAATGAGTCAACTCTTCGCAAGAGGTGGCCAGAGTACTGGAGTTTCAGCTTTAGCATCATTCCTTCCAAAGAAATACCAGGGCTGATCTCCTTCAGAATGGACTGGTTGGATCTCCTTGCAGTCCAAGGGACTCTCAAGAGTCTTCTCCAACACCACACTTCAAAAGCATCAATTCTTTGGCGCTCAGCCTTCTTCACAGTCCAACTCTCACATCCATACATGACCACAGGAAAAACCATAGCCTTGACTAGACGGACCTTTGTTGGCAAAGTAATGTCTCTGCTTTTGAACATGCTATCTAGGTTGGTCATAACTTTCCTTCCAAGGAGTAAGCATCTTTTAATTTCATGGCTGCAGTCATCATCTGCAGTGATTTTGGAGCCCCCCAAAATAAAGTCTGACACTGTTTCCACTGTTTCCCCATCTATTTCCCATGAAGTGATGGGACCGGATGCCATGATCTTCATTTTCTGAACGTTTTCTGAACATGGCATCATGTTGAGCTTTAAGCCAACTTTTTCACTCTCCACTTTCACTTTAATCAAGAGGCTTTTTAGTTCCTCTTCACTTTCTGCCATAAGGGTGGTATCATCTGCATATCTGAGGTTATTGATATTTCTCCCGGCAATCTTGATTTCAGCTTGTGTTTCTTCTAGTCCAGCATTTCTCATGATGTACTCTGCATAGAAGTTAAATAAACAGGGTGACAATATACAGCCTTGACGAACTCCTTTTCCTATTTGGAACCAGTCTGTTGTTCCATGTCCAGTTCTAACTGTTGCTTCCTGACCTGCATACAAATTTCTCAAGAGGCAGATCAGGTGGTCTGGTATTCCCATCTCTTTCAGAATTTTCCACAGTTTATTGTGATCCACACAGTCAAAGGCTTTGGCATAGTCAATAAAGCAGAAATAGATGTTTTTCTGGGACTCTCTTGCTTTTTCCATGATCCAGCGGATGTTGGCAATTTGATCTCTGGTTAGGTCCACACATGTTACTGCAAATGGTATTATTTCTTTCTTTTCAATGGCTGAGTAATATTCCATTGTATATCTGCACCACATCTTCCGTATTCATTCCTCTATTGATGGACATCTAGATTGTGTCCATATCTTGGCTACCGTAAACAGAGCTGCAATGAACATTAAGGTGCATGTATCCTTTCAGACCATGTTTTTATCCAGATATATGCCCAGGAGTAAGGTTGTGGTGTCATAAAATAGCTCTATTTTTAGCTCCATACTGTTTTCCACAGTGGCTGTACCAATTTACATTTCCACCACAGTGTAGGAGGGTTCTTTTTTCACCACACCCTTTCCAGCATTCATTGTTTGTGGATTTTTTTTTTTTTTTTTTTTGATGATAGCCATTCTGACTGGTGTAAGGTGATACTTCATTGTAGTTCTGACTTGCATTTCTCTAATAATTAGTGATGTTCAACATCATTTCACATGTTTTTTGGCCAAGAATGATCTTATGGTTACCAGAGGAGAAGGGTGGGAGGAAGGGATAGTTAGGGAGTTCAGGACAGACAGGTACACACTACTATATTTAAAGTGGATAACGAACAAAGACCTACCATAAAACACAGGGAACTCTGCTCAGTGTTATGTGGCAGCATGAATGTGAGTGGGATTTGGAGGAATATGGATAAATGAATATGTATGCCTGAGCCCCTTTGCTGTCCACCTGAAACTATCACAGTATTGTTAACTGGCTATTCAGTTCAGTTCAGTTCAATTGCTCAGTCGTGTCCAACTCTTTGAGACCCCAATGACAGCAGTTCACCAGGCTTCCCTGTCAATCACAACTCCTGGGGCTTGTTCAAACTCAAGGCCATTGAGTCGGTGATGCCACCCAACTATCTCGACCTCTGTTGTCCCCTTTTCCTCATGTGTTCAATCTTTCCAAGCGTCACAGTCTATTCCAATGAGTCAGCTCTTCACATCAGGTGGTCAAAGTATTGAACTTCAGCTACAGCATCAGTACTTCCAATGAATATTCAGGACTGATTTCCTTTAGGGTGGACTGGTTTGATCTTCTTGCAGTCTGCTGCTGCTGCTGCTAAGTTGCTTCAGTCATGTCCGACTCTGTGCGACCCCATAGACAGCAGCCCACCAGGCTCCCCCATCCCTGGGATTCTCCAGGCAAGAACACTGGAGTGGGTTGCCATTTCCTTCTCCAATGCATGAAAGTGAAAAGTGAAAGTGAAGTCGCTCAGTCATGTCCAACTCCTAGTGACCCCATGGACTGCAGCCTACCAGGCTCCTCCATCCATGGGGTTTTCCAGGCAAGAGTACTGGAGTAGGGTGCCATTGGACTCTACAGAGTCTTCTCCAATACCACAGTTCAAAAGCATCAATTCTTCAGTGCTCGTGTTTCTTTATAGTCCAAATCTCACATCCATACATGACTACTGGAGAAACCATAGCTTTGACTAGATGGACTTTTGTCAGCCAAGTAATGTCTCTGCTTTTTAATATGCTGCCTAGGTTGGTTATAGCTTTTCTTCCAAGGAGCAAGCGTCTTTTAATTTCATGGCTGCAGTCATCATCTGCAGTGATTTTGGAGACCAAAAAAATAGTCTCTCACTGTTTCCATTGTTTCCCATCTATTTGCCATGAAGTGATGAGACCAGATGCCATGATCTTCATTTTTGGAATGTTGAGTTTTAAGCCAGCTTTCTCATTCTCCTCTTTCACTTTCAAGAGACTTTTTAGTTCTTCTTCACTTTCTTCCATAAAGGTGGTGTCATCTGTATATCTAAGGTTATTGATATTTCTCCCGGCACTTTTGATTCCAGCTTGTGCTTCATTCAGCCTGGTATTTCACATGATGCATATAAGTCTGCATATAAGTTAAATAAGCAATGTGACAATATACAGCCTTGTCATACTCATTTCCCAATTTGGAACCAGTCCATTGTTCCATGTCGGGTTCTACCTGTTGCTTCTTGACCTGCATACAGACTTCTCAGGAGTCAGGTAAGGTGGTCTGCCATTTCCATCTCTTTAAGACTTTTCCACAGTTTGTTGTGATCCACACAGTCGAAGGTTTTGGTGTAGTCAATACAGCAGAAGTAGATGTTTTTCTAGAACTCTTTTGCTTTTTCGATGATCCAATGGATGTTGCATACTTCAACTCTGATTCCTCTGCCTTTTCTAAATCCAGCTTGAACATCTGGAAGTCCTTAGGTCATGTATTGTTTAAGTCTAGTTTAGAGAATATTGAGCATTATTTTGCTAGCGTGTGAGATGAGTGCAATTGTGCGATAGTTTGAACATTCTTTGGCATTGCCTTTCTTTGGGACTGGAATGAAAACTGACCTTTTCCAGTCCTGTGGCCACTGCTGAGTTTTCCAAATTTGCTGACATATTGAGTGCAGCACTTTCACAGCATAGTCTTTTAGGGTTTGAAATAGCTCAGGTGGAATTTCAGCACCTCTACTAGCTTTGTTTGGAGTGATGCTTCCTAAAGTTCACTTGACTTCACATTCCAGGATATCTGGCTCTAGGTGAGTGGATCACACTATCGTGGTTATCTGGGTCATGAAAATCTTTTTGTATAGTTCTTCTGTGTATTCTTGTCACTCCTTCTTAATATCTTCTGCTTCTGATAGGTCCATACCATTTCTGTCCTTTATTGAGCCCATCTTTGCATGAAGTGTTCCCTTGGTATCTCTGATTTTCTTGAAGTTATCTCTAGTCTTTCCCATTCTATTGTTTTTCTCTATTTCTTTGCACTGATCACTGAGGAAGGCTTTCCTATTTCTCCTTGCTATTCTTTTGAACTCTGCATTTCAGGGTATATCTTTCCTTTTTCCTTTGCTTTTCACTTCTCTTTTCACAGCTATTTGTAAGGTCTCCTCAGACAACCATTTTGCTTTTTTGCATTTCTTTTTCTTGGATATGGTTTTGATCACCACCTCCTGTGTAATGCCATGAACCTCCATTCATAGTTCTTCAGGCACTCTATCAGATCTAATCCCTTGAATCTATTTGTCACTTCCACTGTATAATCGTAAGGAATTTGATTTAGGTCATACCTGAATGGTCTAGTGGTTTTTCCTTCTTTCTTCAATTTAAGTATGAATTTGGCTATAAGGAGTTCATGATCTGATCCACATTCAGCTTCCGGTCTTGTTTTTGCTGACTGTATAGAGCTTCTCCATCTTCGGCTGCAAAGAATATAATCAATCTCAAATCCATGTTGACTATCTGGTGAAGTCTATGTGTAAGGTCATCACTTGTGTTGTTGGAAGAGCATGTTTTCTATGACCTGTTCATTCTCTTGGCAAATCTCTGCTAGCCTTTGCCCTGTTTCATTTTGTACTCCAAGGCCAGATTTACCTGTTACTCCAGGTTATTTCTTGACTTCCTACTTTTGCATTCAAGTCTCCTATGATGAAAAGAACATCTTTTTTTTTGTTTTTGGTATTAGTTCTAGAAGGTCCTGTAGGTCATCACAGAACCGTTCAGCTTCAGCTCCTTTCGCATTACTGGTTGGGGCATAGACTTCGATTACTGTGATATTGAATGGTTTGCCTTGGAAACGAACAGAGATCATTCTGTGATTTTTGAGACTGCACCCAAATACTGCATTTGGACTCTTTCGTTGACTATGAGGGCTACTCCATTTCTTCTAAGGGATTCTTCACCACAGTAGCAGATATAAAAGTCATCTGAATTAAAATTTCCCATTCCAGTCCATTTTAGTTCATTGCTTCCTAAAATGTCAATGTTCACTCTTGCCATCTTCTATTTGATCTCTTCCAAGTTACCTTGATTCATGGACTGAAAAGTCCAGGTTCCTATGCATTACTGTTCTTTATAGCATCAGACTTTACTTCTATCACCAATCACATCTACAGTTGGGTATTTTTTTTTACTTTGGATCCATCTCTTCATTCTTTCTAGAGTCATTTCTCCACTCTTCTCCAGTAGCATATTGGGTAACTACTGACCTGGGGAGGTCATCTTTCAGTGTCATATCTTTTTGCCTTTTCAAACTTTTCATGGGGTTCTCAAGGCAAGAGTATTGAAGTGGTTTATCATTCCCTTCTCCGGTGGCTATATGCTAATATAAAATATAAAGTTAAAAAAATTACTGAGGACCAAACATTATAAATATATGGCCCTTGCCTTTCATGGATTTTCAAATATTGATAAATGATTAAATGAAAATATAAATATTAGGCTAACAACATTAGCTCTAAAGGGCATAATATGAGAAACTATATATAGTCAAAATTCCTCTTTTAGCATATAACACAAAATACTGTATTTTTGAAAAATATAAAAAAATGAGAATTTTGCTTTAACAAACATATAGATTAAAGTAACCAGAGAAAATATAAAGACCATAATGACCTTTATATTTTTTCCTATTTACTTCTGTCCATCTAGATTAGCTTGATATGGGGAATATAAATATGCAAATATAAAAGTCTGGATACAATTAAAAAGCACATATATATTAAAGAGTTTTAAGAAGCCTCCCCAGTGAGAGTCCATCTGTGCAAGAAACTAATAGGTACTAGAAAACTTGACTGCCTTCAGAATTAAATGAGGATGCTTAAATATAAAATTACTGCTGGTTTAATATAAGATTACTTTCTATATACTCCCAGGTTCTCTCACTTCAAATCACTCCTGAAGCGAACATCAGGCATGCCTAAAGAAATGGTAATTCCTTAATTCCACCAGAGAACCACTACTGATTCTTACTCACATGAACTGAAATTTAACGTGTTTCTGAAGCACTGACAGAGTAGTAATGATTTGGGAGATTGGAGATGAAATTACTTTTGCTTTTCTAGTGTAATTATTATTTATTCATATCTTTTACAAATTTATAACTTTCTTCCTTTTGGTTTTCTACCACAGAGTTTTTACAAAATGAAGGCTGCTAAGGTATTCCTTCTATTAGGGACAGTAAAATTAGTCTTCCTAGATATACAAGGTGGCTACTCAAAATTATGTTAAACTGAACAGAATTTTGAAAATTACTAGATTTTTAAACATATGTTTCTTATAAAAATATGCTATTATGATAGTGAATCATTCTCATTTCACCTATCCTGATACATAGAAAAATTTGTTAAGTGTGGCAGAACATATGGGGAGGTTTGAAGGCAAGCAATGTACACATGCATGTCTCTCTCTCTGTATCTTTTCATGTGCATTTAGCAGCTCAGACAGAATTTGCTAAGTTGGCTATCAATTAAAGAAACAAGTTGTAAAGTGAAGAACACTGCTCTCATTTAACTTTTCTTTGTTCGCCAACCCTACATTTCTGAAGGAGAAAATGTTCTGATTACTGTCATTGAGGCATAAGGTTCAGTGGGAAGGCAAGTCAACAATGGTTGCTTGACTCAGCTGTCAGTATTGGTGTTGTAAGGACTAGGATTTCCCATGATAATTATAAGAGCAGACATCAAAATCCTAACCACACCTCATTATCACAACTCCCAAAGGCCCTTTTCACAAAGTGGAGGTCTTGGCAGAGATTCTAGGCAAATCCTCTGCTGATCATTCTCATTCTTCCTGCATAAATGCCCTTTGAAGTTCTTATTGGATACATATCATTATCTGGCTTATATTCCTGCAGAACCTTCTGGTGACCTGTTTTTAAATTTCTGCTGTCTGTTAGAATGGTTGATAGGTGGCAAGTGAGAAAAGACATTAATAACAACACTGTAAGAACATAGGAGCTTATCTGTATGTATTAGGGTAGGTCTGAGAATGAAGAAGAGATCCTATAAACTGATTAATCTCAAACATCAATCAGATTCTTTTCTCTTGTACACCACGTTACACAGAAGTGGGCAATAAATAAATGGCCCCAAAGCCATGATATCACAGAGCAGAGACCCTCCACCTGTTTCAGGAAATAGACTGCAATTCTATGGCACATGCAACAACAGCCAAGTGGACATGCAGCTAATAACAGGGAATGCTTGGATGAACAGTTGCATATTTATATTTACCGAATCATGTAGCATAGTCATTAATAATAATTCTCTCATATGAATGAGAAAAATATTATAAATACACCAGAATTTAAACTGTTACTGTCTCTACCTGAGGATTATTGGCAATGCTTTGTTTTTTAATTTGTATATTTCTGAGTATACTAACTCACACAATCCTACATATGAAAAAACATACAACACAATAATTGATTACAAATAGTTATAATGAGGTCCACAGGAGTCTTTTAATACCCTAAATATGAAAAAAGTAAGCGTATATAATAAGATAGGGTAGGCAACTAATAGATCTAGAAAGTTATTTTAACTTAAAAATTTGGAGGAAGAGAATTTTTTTTGTTTAATTAGACATCAAAAGAAATTCTTTCTATGTGTAAGATTGAGGTGCTTCTGGCCAACTCATCAAGCCTTTGCCAATCGTGGAACCAGGCTATGAGATACCTTCAAATAGCTGCATGTCTAGGCATGTCAGGGTGTGTGTGCCTGAATTATCTATCAGGCTCTTTTCTGTGTCTGTAATAATGTTATCACTCCTCAAAACCTTTTAGTACATAGAGAGGACATGGTGAAATGTCAGGTAGTTCTTTCTGTCACTGTTGCTGACAGATCTTACTAGATAAGACAGAGGGATATGAGATGCATGTGGTTTGATGAGGGAATATTGATGATAATAAGGTGACAATTGAGGCAGTGATGGGAACCAAAAATGTGTGCTCGTGCATATTACCCAGGGCTAAGTTAGTACCAGGAAGTGGTCACCCACCTAGAGGCCACGTTTCCTGAGCCCTTCCTGCAGCTGGGTGAGGTATCTGATTAGTTCTCAGTGGAACGTGAGTTGAAGTGATTTATTTCACTTCTAGGTGATAGTAGTTATGAGTGGGTATGCTTTCTCCACCTCCTTTTTATATTCTACCTAGATAAAGAAGACAATGAGATTTGTAAGGAATGGCATCTTTTCCCAAATGGAAAGAGTCCAAGTCCCTGAATCACAACATGGAAGAAAGTGACCTGCCAACCAACATGACCCACACTGACTGTTATATGGTACTAAAATCTTGGAGTTACTTGTTATCACTGCACATGTTCCCCTAAATAACACAACGATGAAGCTATCAAGTCTTAACTGACTACTTACTATGTGCCAGGCATTTTGCCAAGCAATTTACATACTCTGTTCCATTTAAAGTGTTTCTCAGATTTTGAGACGTAGCTATGTCATCTTCTTTTAAGGGTAAAAAAAAAGAAACATAAGATAGAAGAACTGCATAATTTATCAAGGATAATTAAAATATTACATCTTTTGTATGGGAGGTTTGAGAATCTTATTTAGGATTTCTCACTTTTCTACACCTGCTCATAACAGTGTGTATTTACAGGCTTGAAATTGGTTGAATGACCTTATCCAAAGAGTTTGATTAATGAAATGACACCCACCTAGAGGGAATGCTGAAGTTTAATATATCAGTCAAGGAACTGGATGACAAACAGTTCTATGATTCAAACCAGCAGGTGACAGGGCACTGGCAGAATAAGTAGACTAGATTAGAAAAAATGATCAAAGCATGTATTTTTAAAAAATGCAGACATGTCTTGGGTTTTACAAGTTAAAATAAGGTTAAATATAATTTCTATCATCATAGGCAATAAAAAAATTAGAATGGGAGAGGCATGGCTTAACAGTAGCCTATGTAACAAAGTATAGTTTTCAGTACATTCAATATGAATGAATAAATTGGTGTGATTATTAAAAACAAATGTAATCTTGGCCTAAATTACTAGTGTACCTAAAACATGAAAGCTGATAGTATAGTTATTTTCTGAGTTGGCTGGGCCATAGCTAGAGTAATGATTTATAGTGCAAAATCCACATTTCAAGACAAATACTGACAAAATACTGACTGGGGTATCAAGCCATCTTGAAGTCAAGTCAACTGAGAAATGACTTGAGCTGTAGCTATTTGCCTTGAGAAGAAAATATTTAGGTGAATTATGCCATGTACCTTTAAATATATAATAGGAAGTTTTGGTATGTCCATAACAGTTGGAGCAATAATCCAAAACTATAAGCTTAAGAGAAGTTATTTCAGGTCACTGAAAGGAAAAGTTTTCAAATAGTCAGACTTATCAAGACATAGAAAGGGTTCCCCAATGAGGTAATGAGTACTCCATCACTGGAGGCATACAAGCCTATTCTAGACAATTCATTGGCACAGTTGTAGGCACCAATCCAGTGATAATCAAAATCAATAACATTATCATGACATTCTCTTTCAAAACTGAGAAACCACAACTAAATGGATAAGTGTAGATTTTAATCAACTCACAGCTCAACCAGTCTTCACTTTACAAAGTGTAAATACTGAATTATTAATAACTTTCCTGAGGCATGGTGAATCAGGGGATGCAAAGATCTAAGAAAAAGAAGTGTGAGGAGTTTCTGGCTGAGTATATCCAGCTTGCAACCATTAATTAAATTTTCAACAGTCCATTTCATGTTACCTGCAGAATCACAGCCACAGGCAAATGTAGAACACAAATAAGTTATAAATACATAAACATTTCTATTACACTCAAGGTTTGTGATTATACATGTGGAAAGGGTAGATTGCTTTAAGATTTAGGTGATGTGACTGGCAAGCGATTATTCATGTGGCATTAAGCTTTAAATGATCTATAAGAGTAAATCTTTGGTGTAAAGAAGAAAAGGAAGACAGATGTTCAATATTTGCCCAGTATATTTTTGTTCATCCAGCAAAGTTTGCAGATTTAGATAACTGACCATTCTGCCCCCAAAGAATTGAGTATCTTTGTCTTCTAAAGCATTGTTTCCTTCCTAAAATGGTCTGCACTGCATTATAAACAATGCTTCTATAATAAACCAGTGAGAAACGGGCTTTTCTTACTGGAAATGCTACTTGCATCTCTTTAATGGTTTGTAACTCAATCTTTTAAGTCTCAGAAATGCAGCTGGGATAACAAGTTTGTCAACATGAGTTATGTGATGGGTCTTAGGTATTTTACAAGCCACACTTAACTTAATCCCTTTGCTTTCTGAGCTGGTCCTCCATTACACTGTACCAGAGTTCACAGTAGCCATTTTTTTCTCTTCTTAACTTGGTCACTCTCTTCCTATGTTGTTTTATAAAATTCTTTGAGGGCAGCATTTTAATTATGTTGAGACCATTATATAACATTTTTTTGCATCACCAGCTAGAATTTCAGTAGTGGAGCAAGGCAGAAAGTGAAATGACTATGGAGTCAAGGGTCAGCTCAGTTCAGCCACTCAGTTATGTCCGACTCTTTGTGACCCCATGGAATGCAGCACACCAGGCTTCCCTGTCTATCACCAACTCCTGGAGCATGCTCAAACTCATATCCATTGAGTTGGTGATACCATTGAACCATCTCATCCTCTGTCATGCCCTTCTCCTGTCTTCAATCTTTCTCAGCATCAAGGTATTTTCCAGTCAGTTCTTTGCATCAGGTAGCCAAAGTATTGGTTTCAGCTTCAGCATTGGTGCTTCCAATGAACAGTCAGGACTGATTTCCTTTAGGATGGACTGGTTTGATCTTGCAGTCCAAGGGACTCTCAAGAGTCTTTTCCAACACCACAGCTCAAAAGCATCAATTCTTCAGCTCTTAGCTTTCTTTATAGTCCAACTCTCACATCCATATATGACCACTGGAAAAACCATAGCTTTGACTAGATGGACGTTTGTTGGCAAAGTCAAGTGAAGACCAATCAATTTTAGTTTTCCAACAGAATTACTTTTTAAAGGAAAAAAAAAACACTTCCTTTTAGTTTAGTAAACCAAGGTTAAAATGCTGAAAACAAGCTCTCTGTTAAGTGTCCCTTGGGGTTGTTCATTGAACTCTCTTCTGCACGCCTCCCACCCAACAAACATAAGGCAGAAATTTAGTCATTCTGAACTTCAACTAACATGCTTGAGGCCTATTGGGTGATAAACTTTTAAATGGTTAGATAGTATCACTGACTCAAAGGACATGAATTAAAGCAAATTCTGGGAGATAGTGGAGGACGGAGAAGTCTGGCATGCTACAGTCCATTGGGTAGCAAAGAGTCAGACATGACTTAGTGACTGAACAACAACAGCAGGTGATAAACTATATACAAGATGATGGGGATCCATAGATTAACAAACCGTAGATCCAGTGAGGAGTGCACAGCTTAATAGGGATCTCTATGCATGTGATTACTAGCTAACATTATACTATGGAAGTTAGCACTTCCATACTTAAGCACTAATGAGATACCAATTACACATCTCAGTTTAACAACAATGTATGATTCACTCATTCAGTCATTTCACAGACGAATTTATTGAACACCTACCATATGCCAAACATTACATTCTAGGTGTTACATGTATAGCAAAGAAAAAAGACTTTTTTAAAAGTCCATGCTCTAGCAGAGCTTAAATTCTACTGACTGTAGTTAGCCCCAAGTGAGGCAAGCATTTTCACATGCCAGTGGTGGAAGCACACATTAGTAAAATGCTCAAGAAGAAATTCTGGAACACATATAAGATTACATTTCTTCTTTCTTAAAAATCAAACAGACAAAAAACTTTCCTTAGTTCCACTTCATTCTTGAGCTCCCATGTTATCTCTCTTTTTTCACAAACTTCTTAATAAATCATTTCCACTTACTGTTCCTCGGACTTCCCAGGTGGCTCAGGCAGTAAGGAATCCACTTGCAATGTGGGAGAGCTGGGTTCAATCTCAGGGAATATCCGCTGGAGGAGGGCATTGCAACCCACTCCAATGTTCTTGCCTGAAGAATCCCCATGGACAGAGAAGCCTGCCAGGCTACAGTCCATGGGGTTGCAAAGAGTCGGACACAACTGAGCAACTAAGCACACACATACTGTTTCTTATCTTCACCTCCCACTTAACCCAATCATCTCCAAGTCATTTCTATCTCATAACTCAACTGAACTAACTTCACACATATCACTAAAGACCATCCTTTTCAATCGAACCAGTAATCCATTTTCCAGTATTTTGCTTGCATGATTCTCAGCAACAGTTCTCACTGTTGGTCACTTCTTCCTTTTAAAGTTCTCTGTCCTTTGATTTATAACATTATTCTCCTGATTTAGTCTCATTTGTGTTGGAGCTTTTATTAATCTATCTTTCATAACTATACCTTCTTTAACTAGCCCCAAACCCTGATGCTCCTTGGGCCTTTATCCTAAGCTATCATGTTCACCTCACTTTACACTCAGTACGCCCACCAACCCCCATGACATCTATAATCATCTGTCGGAAACAGACGTCAGAATACGTATCTCCAACAACGTACTCTTGCCAAGTAATGAGCCTTCAGGGATCTTTCAGCCCTCTCAAACTCAGCATTATAATCCCCATCCTCATTCCCAATAAATTCCTCCTTCTCCAGTGCTCTCGGTCTCACTGAATAACATGAAGATCTTCCCAGTTTTATAAGCCAGAAACAAGGGTCACCCTTGACTCCTCCCCCTTTTCAGTGCCCACCACTAGTTATCACAGCATTTTCTCAACACAGCCTCCAACCTATCTCTCAAATAATGCTCCCATCATTCTGTCTCTACCATCAGATCAGATCAGTTGCTCAGTCGTGTCCGACTCTTTGCGACTACCATAATCACCATCTTCTCTGGCCTGAACTCCTGATAATTCTGCATTGACGCTTCATTTTCTCCAAAATAGAATCCATTTTCTTGCTAAAGTTGTGAGCAAATTTGCTTAAATAGTTTCTTATTCCCTTACAACTCAAGACAACTACCATAGCCTTAAAAAAAAAAAAAAAAAGCCTTTGAGAGCTGGTCCTTCAGTCTCTGCAGCTCTTTCTCCTCTTTACTCCTGCACTTCAGGCAGAATCCTGAGACTTCAAGGTCCCTATACTTCTCTGAATCTCTCTTCGGATTTTTTCATTTTGTTGCTTCTCCCTAAGGTTCCATATTCTTGCTGCCAATTCCACTCTTCCACCCAAAGACTGATTTTCATTCTTCACATGCCACCATTAAAATAAAAAGTGTCCTGAACTCCTCAGTTTAAACCAGGATTTTCTGATGTGTGATAATCTCATTAAATAAGTTCTGTATAACATTATCAAAATGTTTGTCTAAATGCTCAACACATCTTGATATATATGTTTCTGTTAAATTGTAAACCCTATTAAAGAACAGATCATGTGTATCTTGTTTGTAAGTGTATCCCCAGAAACTAATATACCACTAGTTATAAAATATACATTCAATATATCTTTGTTGAAATGATTATATTAAAGTTATTCATACTCTGACCTAAAAAACTAAATATAAATAAAAATGTAATAGGCAAAATTTCACTGCCATGTTATACATTAAGTCAAAAGAAGTAAACAATTTAGGTTACAAAACTCAAAGAATAATAAAGTATATTAGAGCAGAGTTTAGAAACATTTTCTGTGAAAGGGATAGTAATCACTTAAGATTTTTGGTGTTTATAACTTCTGTCATAACTTCTCAACTCTGCAAGTGTACCACAAAAAGTCACACACAATATGGAAAAAAATGAGTGTTGCTGCATTCCATTAAAACTTTATTTACAAAAATGAACAGTAGGTTGGATTTGGCCCACGGGCCAGAGTTCTCTGACTCCTTTAGTAAAGTATCTGTACAATAGTATATTTGGCAATCTTTAAGGAATGGGAGAATTTATTTCAGATGATCATTATATCTACTGCTGCGGGAAAGAATCACTTAGAAGAAATAGAGGAGCCCTCATAGTCAACAAAAGAGTCCAAAATGCAGTACTTGGGTGCAATCTCAAAAACAACACAATGATTACTGTTCATTTCCAAGGCAAACCATTCAATATCACAGTAATCCAAGTCTATGCCCCAATCAGCAGTGCTGAAGAAGCAGATGAATAGTTGTATGAAGACCTACAAGACCTTCCAGAACTAACACCCAAAAAAGGTGGCCTTTTCATCATAGAGGACTGGAATGCAAAAGTAGGAAGTCAAGAGATACCTGGAGTAACAGGAAAATTTGGCCTTGGAGTGCAAAATGAAGTAGGGCAAAGGCTAATAGAGCTTTGCTGAGAGAACGAACTGGTCATAGCAAACACCCTCTTCCAACAACACAAGAAGACTCTACACATGGACATCACCAGATGGTCAATAGCAATTTCAGTTTGATTATATTCTTTGCTGCCAAAGATGGAGAAGCTCTATACAATAAGCAAAAACAAGACCAGGAGCTGAATGTGGCTCAGATCATGAACTCCTTATTGCCAAATTCATACTTAAATTGAAGAAAGTGGGGAAAACCACTAGATCATTCAGGTATGATCTAAATCAAATCCCTTACTATTATACAGTGGAAGTGACAGATAGATTCAAGGGATTAGACCTGATAGAGAGCCTGAAGAACTATGAATGGAGGTTTGTGACATTGTACAGGAGGCAGTGGTCAAGACAATGCCCAAGAAAAAGAAATGCAAAAAGGCAAAATAGTTATCTGAGAAGACCTTACAAATAGCTGAGGAAAGAAGAGAATTAAAAGGCAAAGGAGAAAAGGAAAGATATACCCATCTGAATGCAGAGTTCCAAAGAATAGAAAGGAGAAATAGGAAAGCCTTCCTCAGTGATCAGTGCAAAGAAATAGTAGAAAGCATTAGAATGGGAAAGACTAGAGATAGCTTCAAGAAAATTAGAGATACTGAGGGAATATTTCATGCAAAGATGGGCACAATAAAGGACAGAAATGGTATGGACCTAACAGAAGCAAAATATATTAAGAAGAGGTGGCAAGAATACACAGAAGAACCACGCAAAAAAGATCTTCATGACCCAAATAACCATGATGGTGTAATTACTCACCTAAAGCCAGACATCCTGGAATGTGAAGTCAAGTGGGCCTTAGGAAGCGTCACTGTGAAAAAGCTAGTAGAGGTGATGTAATTCCAGTTGAGCTATTTCAAATCCTGAAAGATGATGCTGTGAAAGTGCTGCACTCAATATGCCAGCAAATTTGGAAAACTCAGCAGTGACCACAGGACTGGAAAGGCCCATTTTCCTTCCAATCCCAAAAAAGTCTAATGCAAAAGAATGCTCAAACTACCACACGACTGCACTCATCTCACATACTAGCAAAGTAATGCTCAAAATTCTCCAAGCCAGGCTTCAACAATACATCAACCATGAATTTCCAGATGTTTAAACAGGATTTAGAAAAGGCAGAGGAACAGGAGATCAAATTGCCAACATCTGCTGGATCATCGAAAGAGCAAGAGAGTTCCAGAAAAACATCTACTTCTGCTTTATTGACTATGCCAAAGCCTTTAACTGTGTGCATCAAAATAAATTACGGAAAATTCTTCAAGAGATATGAATACCAGACCACTTTGCCTGCCTCTTGAAAAATCTGTATGAGGTCAAGAAGCAACAATTAGAACTGGACATGGAACAATGGACTGGTTCCAAATTTGGAAAGGCTGTATATTGTCACTCTGCTTATTTAACTTATCTGCATAGTACATAATGCGAAATGCTGGGCTGGATGAAGCACAAGCTGGAATCAAGATTGCCGGGAGAAATATTAATAACCTCAGAAACGCAGATGACACCACCATTATGGCAGAAAGTGAAGAAGAACTAAAGAGCCTCTTGATGAAAGTGAAAGAGAAGAGTGATAAATTTAGCTTAAAACTCAGCATTCAAAAAATGAAGATCATGGCATCCGACCCTATCCCTTCATGGCAAATAGATGGGGAAAAAATGGAACAGTGAGACACTTTTTTTTTGGGGGGGGGGGTGGGGCTCCAAAATCAGTGCAGATGCTGATGACTGCAGTCATGAAATTAAAAGATGCTTGCTCCTTGGAAGAAAAACTATGACAAACCTAGACAGCATATTAAAAAGCAGAGACATTACTTTGCCAACGAAGGTCCATCTAGTCAAATCTATGGATTTTCCAGTAGTCACATATGGATGTGAGAGTTGGACTACAAAGAAAGCTGGGCACTGAAGAATTGATGCTTTTGAACTGTGGTGTTGGAGAAGACTCTTGAGAGTCCCTTGGACTGCAAGGAGATTAAACCAGTCAATTGTAAAAGAAATCAGTCCTAAATATTCATTGATAGGGCTGATGCTGAAGCTGAAACTCCAATACTTTGGTCACCTGATGGGAAGAACTGACTCATTGGGAAAGACCCTGATGCTGGGAAAGATTGAAGGCAGAAGGAGAAGGGGATGACAGAGGATGAGATGGTTGGATGGCATCACCAACTCGATGAACATGAGTTTGAGCTAGCTCCGGGAGTTGGTGATGAACAGGGAAGCCTGGTGTGCTGAAGTCCATGCGGTCACAATGACTGAGCCAAAGAATTGACTGACTGAAAAATATTTACAAAAAACGTTCAATAACATGCTGTGATCATAATTTTAAGAAAACTGAGACTCTGCAAATTGTACACAGAGATTTATTCAATATGGTTAAAAATATAGGCATGGAAAAAAGCTTGAAAATAAACAAATCGAATGGTAAAAGCAGTTACCAGCAAGTCATAAAGGTATGGGAAAATACCCTTCAAACTTTTCTAAATTTTCTTAAACAGTAACCACTTATTTTACATTTATAAATATATATGGAATGCATCATTTTAGTAATTAGGAAAAATAAACATTAAAGATCTTTCAATGTAAAGAAAATTCACCCATAGAAAACTAGAAGAAAATAAGGGGAGTTTATTCAATCTGACCTCTTGATAAAGGAGGATTGTCTATGCTCTTGTCTATGCATTTTGAGAAGAAATTTCAAAGAAAAACACTGAAACATATAACAAAATCAAAACATTTTATAAAAAAATTATTTAAAGTACCAAAACCAAATTGGCATGTTTTGTGCAGAATGTACAAAGATGAAACAGTAATATAATTTCCGTAGTAAGTACTTATAGATAATAACAGGAAAAATTCTTGTGTTCTAAGTGATCAAAGAATAAGTGTCAAAACAGACAATTCATGAAGTTACATATATCTCACAAATGTATGGAAAAATGCATATCGTTACTCAAAAGAAGGCCATCAAACTAAACATCAGGGTAAATGGTTCCCAACTATAAAAATTCATTGCAAAATTACTTTGAATTTGTATTCTGAGCAAAATACACGAAGTTATTACATTAATAATATAAGATCAAAAGATATTTTGAAAATTACAAAAATTTGCCATATAGGTGGGTATGCAAAAGTGAAAAAGAAATACTGGCAGTATTATGTGTTGAATTATGTCACCCTAAAAGAGAGTTGGACTGTGAAGAAAGCTGAGGGCCGAAGAATTGATGCTTTCGAACTGTGGTGTTGGAGAAGGCTCTTGAGAGTCCACTGGACTGCAAGGAGATCCAACCATCCATTCTAAAGGAGATCAGTCCTGGGTGTTCATTGGAAGGACTGATGCTGAAGCTGAAACTCCAATACTTTGGCCACCTCATGCTAAGAACTGACTCATTGGAAAAGACCCTAATGCTGGGAGAGATTGGGGGCAGGAGGAGAAGGGGACGACAGAGGATGAGATGGCTGGATGGCATCACCGACTAGATGGACATGAGTCTGGGTGAACTCTGAGAGTTGGTGATGGACAGGGAGGCCTGGTGTGCTGCGATTCATGGAGTCTCAAAGAGTCGGATACAACTGAGTGACTGAACTGAACTGAACTAAAAGATATGTTGAAATCGCTTCCCATAGTACCTTATTTAGAATGTCAACTTACTTGAAAATAGGGTCTTCACAGATGTAGTTAGTTAAGATTTTCCACTGGAATAGGGTTCAGTTCAGTTCAGTCGCTCAGTCGTGTCTGACTTTTTGAGACCCCATGAATCACAGCACGCCAGACCTCCCTGTCCATCACCAACTCCCGAAGTTCACTCAGACTCACATCCATCAAGTCAGTGATGCCATCTAGCCATCTCATGCTCTGTCATCCCCTTCTCCTCCTGCCCCCAATCCCTCCCATAATCAGACTCTTTTCTAATGAGTCAACTCTTCGCATGAGATGGCCGAAGTACTGGAGTACAGCTTCAGCATCATTCCCTCCATAGAAATCCCAGGGCTGATTTCTTTCAGAATAGACTGGTTGGATCTCCTTGCAGTCCAAGGGACTCTCAAGAGTCTTCTCCAACACCACAGTTCAAAAGCATCAATTCTTCAGCGCTCAGTCTTCTTCACAGTCCAACTCTCACATCCATATATAATCACAGGAAAAACCATAGTCTTGACTAGACGAACCTCTGTTGGCAAAGTAATGTCTCTGCTTTTGAATATGCTATCTAGGTTGGTCATAACTTTCCTTCCAAGGAGTAAGCGTCTTTTAATTTCATGGCTGCAGTCACCATCTGCAGTGATTTTGGAGCCCCCCAAAATAAAGTCTGACACTGTTTCCACTGTTTCCCCATCTATTTCCCATGAAGTGGTGGGACCAGATGCCATGATCTTCATTTTCTGAATCTTGAGCTTTAAGCCAACTTTTTCACTCTCCACTTTCACTTTCATCAAGAGGCTTTTGAGTTCCTCTTCACTTTCTGCCATAAGGGTGGTGTCATCTGTATATCTGAGGTTATTGATATTTCTCCCTGAAATCTTGATTCCAGCTTGTGTTTCTTCCAGTCCAGCGTTTCTCATGATGTACTCTGCATATAAGTTAAATAAGCAGAGTGACAATACACAGCCTTTATGTACTCCTTTTCCTATTTGGAATCAGTCTGTTGTTCCATGTCCAGTTCTAACTGTTGCTTCCTGACCTGCATATAGGTTTCTCAAGAGGCAGGTCAGGTGGTCTGGTATTCCCATCTCTTTCAGAATTTTCCACAGTTTTTTGTGATCCACAGAGTCAAAGGCTTTGGCATAGTCAATAAAGCAGAAATAGATGTTTTTCTGGAACTCTCTTGTTTTTTCCATGATCCAGCGGACATTGGCAATTTGATCTCTGGTTCCTCTGCCTTTTCTAAAACCAGCTTGAACATCAGGAAGTTTACGGTTCATGTATTGCTGAAGCCTGGCTTGGAGAATTTTGAGCATTACTTTACTAGCATGTGAGATGAGTGCAACTGTGTGGTAGTTTGAATATTCTTTGGCATTGCCTTTCTTTGGGATTAGAAGGAAAACTGACCTTTTCCAGTCCTGTGGCCACTGCTGAGTTTTCCAAATTTGCTGGCATATTGAGTGCAGCACTTTCACAGCATCATCTTTCAGGATTTGAAATAGCTCTACTGGAATTCTATCACCTCCACTAGCTTTGTTTGTAGTGATGCTTTCTAACACCCACTTGACTTCACATTCCAGGATGTCTGGCTCTAGATGAATGATCACACCATTGTGATTATCTGGGTCGTAAAGATGTTTTTGGACAGTTCTTCTGTGTATTCTTGCCACCTCTTCTTAATATCTTCTGCTTCTGTTAGGTCCATACCATTTCTGTCCTTTATCGAGCCCATCTTTGCATGAAATGTTCCCTTGGTATCTCTGATTTTCTTGAAGAGATCTCTAGTCTTTCCCATTCTGTTGTTTTCCTCTATTTATTTGTATTGATTGCTGAGAAAGGCTTTCTTATCTCTTCTTGCTATTCTTTGGAACTCTGCATTCAGATGCATATATCTTTCCTTTTCTCCTTTGCTTTTTGCTTCTCTTCTTTTCACAGCTATTTGTAAGGCCTCTGGGAGGAGCTACCCCATGCTGGAGACCAGGGGTGGTGGCCGGGAAGACCAACCCCACGCCCGAGGCCAGGAGCAGCGGCCGGGAGGACCAACCCCATGTCCAAGGAGCAGTGGCTGTGCGGGCGCAGGAGGGCCTAGAGGAGCTATCCCACGTTGAAGGTCAGGAAGGGTGGTGGTGAGGAGATACCCCTCATGCAAGGTAAGGAGCACCGGCTGCGCTTTGCTGGAGCAGCCATTTAGAGATACTCCATGCCCAAGGTAAGAGAAACCCAAGTAAGATGATACGTGTTGCAAGAGGGCATCAGAGGGCAGACACACTGAAACCATACTCACAGAAAACTAGTCAATGTAATCACACTAGGACCGCAGCCTTGCCTAACTCAATGAAACTAAGCCATGCCTGTGGGGCAACCCAAGATGGGCAGGTCATGGTGGAGAGATCTGACAGAATGTGGTCCACTGTAGAAAGGAATGGCAAACCACTTCAGTATTCTTGCTTTGAGAACCCCATGAACAGTATCAAAAGGCAAAATGATAGGATACTGAAAGAGGAACTTCCCAGGTCAGTAGGTGCCCAATATGCTACTGGAGATCAGTGGAGAAATAACTCCAGAAAGAATGAAGGGATGGAGCCAAAGCAAAAATAATACCCAGTTGTGGATGTGACTGGTGATAGAAGCAAGGTATGATGCTGTAAAGAGCAATATTGCATAGGAACCTGGAATGTCAGGTCCATGAATCAAGGCAAATTGGAAGTGGTCAAACAAGAGATGGCAAGAGTGAACGTCGACATTCTAGGAATCAGCAAACTCAAATGGACTGGAATGGGTGAATTTAACTCAGATGACCATTATATCTATTACTGTGGGCAGGAATCCCTCAGAAGAAATGGAGTGGCCATCATGGTCAACAAAAGAGTCTGAAATGCAGTACTTGGATGCAATCTCAAAAATGACAGAATGATCTCTGTTCATTTCCAAGGCAAACCATTCAATATCACAGTAATCCAAGTCTATGCCCCAACCAGTAACGCTGAAGAAGCTGAAGTTGAATGGTTCTATGAAGACCCACAAGACCTTTTAGAACTAACACCCCAAAAAGATGTCCTTTTCATTATAGGGGACTGGAATGCAAAAGTAGGAAGTCAAGAAACATCTGGAGTGACAGGCAAATTTGGCCCTGGAATACGGAATGAAGCAAGGCAAAGACTAATAGAGTTTTGCCAAGAAAATGCACTGGTCATAGCAAACACCCTCTTCCAACAACACAAGGGAAGACTCTACACATGGACATCACCAAATGGTCAATACCAAAATCAGATTGATTATATTCTTTGCAGCCAAAGATGGAGAAGCTCTATACAGTCAGCAAAAACAAGACCAGGAGGTGACTGTGGCTCAGACCATGAACTCCTTATTACCAAATTCAGACTGAAATTGAAGAAAGTAGGGAAAACCACTAGACCATTCAGGTATGACCTAAATCAAATCCCTTATGATTATACATTGGAAGTGAGAAATAGATTTAAGGGCCTAGATATGATAGATAGAGTGCCTGATGAACTATGGAATAGGGTTAGTTAGTCCTTAACCCATTATGACTGGCATCCTTTTAGGAAGCAGAAAGAGACACAGGGTGATGGAGAAGGGCTACTTTATAAAGATATAAAGATACAAGGGGAAAAGTCAGTCATGTGAAGGTGGAGGCAGAAATGAGAAAGTATTATGCCACAAGCCAAAGAATGCCTAGAGCCCCCAGAAGCTAGGAAAAGGCAAGATCCTACTCTAGGTTCTTCAAAGGGAACATGATGCTGCCAACACCTTGATTTCAGTTTTCTAGCCTCCAAAACTGTGGGAGAATAGTTATTTTTAAACCTTCTATTTTGTAATTCTTTATTATTGCAGCTCTAGGAAATAAATACAATTAGTAACAGAATTGACAATGCTGAAACAACCTCTGAAAACTGTCCCTCAATGGTTTTCCACTGTGCCTTGTGCAAAAGCCATCCTTTCAAACAGTCTTCAAGACTGCCTGATGTGGCCACTGCTTACCACCCAACTTCATCTCCTAAGCACTTCTGCCTGGCCCACTATGCTCCAACCACACTGGTCTTCCTTGAGTCCACTGAATCCACCAATGACTTGGCTGCCTCAGGCCTTTGTGCACATTGTTTCCTCTGCTTGGAATACTCTTCCCTCCACTTTCTCACTGCCTGATTCTTCCTCAAACTTCCGGTCTGAGCAAATATTTTACTATCTCTGACCAATACCTCTAAGTTACCATCCCCTGATATTCTCTATCATAGTGCTCAGCTTTTAAAACAGAGACTATTAGAGTTGGGGGAGTCCTGCACAGATGTGGTATTCAGAGAGAGCCTCTCAAGAAGGAGACGTGTTAGCCCACTGAAGGAGCAAAACATTTTTATTACTTATTAAATACCATTGCTAATAAGCATAACGAGCAAAATCTCTTAGGAATCAAGTTGGCTAACTGTATTGAAAGTGAAAGTGAAGTTGCTTAGTCGTGTCCGACTCTTTGTGACCCCATGGACTGTAGCCTACCAGGCTCCTTGGTCCATGTGATTTTCCAGGCAAGAAAACTGTATTAAGAGGCTTAAAAAATGCAATCTAAATAAATAAATGGGGGAAGGAGGGATAGTTCTCCCTTTCAAAAGAAGTCCAATCAATGAATATAAAAGGAAATGAGGGAAATATAAAATTGCCACTAGGCAAATACCACAGTAATAATTGCTTCAGGCAAAATCCACTAATGGATGCTAAAAAGACTGGGCAAAAGTTTGAAGAGAAATAGAAGTATTTGTGTTGTCTTAAGAGTTGACTCATTGGAAAAGACTCTGATGCTGGGAGGGATTGGGGGCAGGAAGAGAAGGGGACAACAGAGGATGAGATGGCTGGATGGCCTCACTGACTCGATGGAATTAAGTCTGAGTGAACTCCTGGAGTTGGTGATGGACAGGGAGGCCTGGCATGCTGCGATTCATGGGGTCACAAAGAGTCGGACACGACTGAGCGACTGAACTGAACTGAAAGTTATATTTCGAGCCACGAAATTAAAAGAAGCTTGCTCCTTGGAAGGAAAGCTATGACAAACCTCAATAGTGGATTAAAAAGCAAAAATATCACTTTGCTGACAAAGGTCCATATAGTCAAAGCTATGGTTTCTCCAGTAGTCATGTACGGATGTGAAATTTCAACCATAAAGAAGGCTGAGCACTTAAGAATTGTTGCTTTAGAACTGTGGTGCTGAAGAAGATTCTCAAGAGTCCCTTGGACGGCAAGGAAATCAAACCAGTCAGTCCTAAAGGAAATCAACACTGAACATTCATTGGAAGGACGTATGCTGAAGCTGAAGCTCCAATACTTTGGCCACCATATGCAAAGAGCAGACTCATTGGAAAAAGACCCCACTGCTGGAAAAGATTGAGGGCAGGAGTTGAAGAGGGTGATAGAGGATGAGATGGTTGGATGGCATCACTAACTCAACAAACATGAGTTTGAGCAAATTCCAAGAGATGGTGAAGGACAGGGAAGCCAGGTGTGTTGCAAAGAGTCAGACATGACTTAGTGACTGAACAACAACCACAAAGTTATATCCTCAAAGTTTTTTTTCTTTTTTGTCAATTACAAAGAGAAAATGTGAAATTCTGGATCAAATCTTGGAACAGAAAGAGGCACTGGCAGAAAAACTGATTAAATTCAAATAAGATCTGTGTTTAGTTAATAATGTTATACTAATGTTAATTTTCTCTTTCATATAAGTGAATTATGGTTATATAAGACATTAATATTAGGGGAAGTGGATTGGAGGATAGAAAGATACTCTCTGTATTATTTTTGAAACTCTTTTGTCAGCCTAAAATTATTTCCAAAAAAAAAAAAAATAGTTTAAAATAAACAAACAAAAAAATTAACTCACAGGGAAAAGAGTGCATTGATCCATCAGGATATAAATTTTACTGGTTTTCCCTCCAGAAGGTAGAAAAAATCTTACTTGGTTCTTTTTTAGACCTTATTGGCCTAAAATGAATGTGCATATTTCTACACAAAAATTCATTTTAAAAAGAAAAATGGAGTTGAAGTCTTATATTTTCTGATTTCAAAAACTACTACAAAACTATAGCAATTAAAATAATTTATCATGGCATACAGACAGACATAGACCAATGGAATAGACTAGAGAGTTCAGAAATAAACTCTCACATATATGGTCAAGTGATTTTTGAAAAAGATGCCAAGACCATCAACAGTGAAAGGACAGTGTTGACAAAACTGGACATCACATGTAGAAGAGTGAAGTCAGACCCTTTCCTTGTATCTCATACAAAAATTAACTCTAAATAAAAAAAAACCTAAACATGTAAGAGCTTAAACATTAAAATTTTAGAGGAAAAAAATAGGAGAAAAGCTTCATGACACTGGATTTGACAATGATTTCTTGGTTATGACACTTGAAGCACAACAACAAAACAAAAAAATGATAAATTGTACTTCATCATAATTAAAAACTTTTGTGTATAAAAGGACAATATCAACAGTGAAAAGGAAACTCATGGAATGGGAGAAAATATTTTCACAACATATTTCTACAATGGTTTCATATCCAAAATATATCAAGAACTTCTACAACTTAGTAACAGGAAAGTGAATGTGAAAGTCACTCAGTCCTGTCTGACTCTTTGCGACTCCATGGACTATAGCCCATCAGGCTCCTTTGTCCATGGGGTTCAGGCAAGAATACTGGAGTATTCTTCTCCAGAGGATCTTCCTGACCCAGGGATCGATCCCATGATTCCTGCATTGCAAGGCAGATTCTTTACTGTCTGAGCCACCAGGGAAGCCCCAGGGAAGACGATCTGATTAAACATGGTTAAAGGACATAAGTAGACATTTCTCCAAAGGAGATATCAGATAGTCAATAAGCACAGGAAAAGATTCTCAACATCACTAATCATTAGGGAGATGTAAATTAAATCCACAATGAAATACTTCACATTCAATAGGATCAGATCAGATCAGTCAGTCAGTTGTGTCCAACTCTTTGTGACCCCATGAATCGCAGCAAGCCAGGCCTCCCTGTCCATCACTAACTCCCGGAGTTCACTCGGACTCACATCCATTGAGTCAGTGATGCCATCCAGCGATCTCATCCTCTGTCGTCCCCTTCTCCTCCTGCCCCCAATCCCTCCCAGCATCACAGTCTTTTCCAATGAGTCAACTCTTCGCATGAGGTGGCCAAAGTACTGGAGTTTCAGCTTCAGCATCATTCCTTCCAAAGAAATCCCAGGGCTGATCTCCTTCAGAATGGACTGGTTGGATCTCCTTGCAGTCCAAGGGACTCTCAAGAGTCTTCTCCAACACCATAGTTCAAAAGCATCAATTCTTCGGTGCTCAGTCTTCTTCACAGTCCAACTCTCACATCCATATATGATCACAGGAAAAACCATAGCCTTGACTAGATGAACCTCTGTTGGCAAAGTAATGTCTCTGCTTTTGAATATGCTATCTAGGTTGGTCATAACTTTCCTTCCAAGGAGTAAGCGTCTTTTAATTTCATGGCTGCAGTCACCATCTGCAGTGATTTTGGAGCCCCCCAAAATAAAGTCTGACACTGTTTCCACTGTTTCCCCATCTATTTCCCACGAAGTAATGGGAACGGATGCCATGATCTTCGTTTTCTGAATGTTGAGCTTTAAGCCAACTTTTTCACTCTCCTCTTTCACTTTCATCAAGAGGCTTTTGAGTTCCTCTTCACTTTCTGCCATAAGGGTAGTGTCATCTGCGTATCTGAGGTTATTGATATTTCTCCCAGCAATCTTGATTCCAGCTTGTGTTTCTGCCAGTCCAGCATTTCTCATGATGTACTCTGCATATAAGTTAAATAAACAGAGTGACAATATACAGCCTTGACGTACTCCTTTTCCTTTTTGGAACCAGTCTGTTGTTCCATGTCCAGTTCTAACTGTTGCTTCCTGACCTGCATACAAATTTCTCAAGAAGCAGGTCAGGTGTTCTGGTATTCCCATCTGTTTCAGAATTTTCCACAGTTTATTGTGATCCACACAGTCAAAGGCTTTGGCATAGTCAATAAAGCAGAAATAGATGTTTTTCTGGAACTCTCTTGCTTTTTCCATGATCGAGCAGATGTTGGTAATTTGATCTCTGGTTCCTCTGCCTTTTCTAAAACCAGCTTGAACATCAGGAAGTTCACGGTTCACATATTGCTGAAGACTGGCTTGGAGAATTTTGAGCGTTACTTTACTCGCGTGTGAGATGAGTGCAATTGTGTGGTAGTTTGAGCATTCTTTGGCATTGCCTTTCTTTGGGATTGGAAGGAAAACCGACCTTTTCCAGTCCTGTGGCCACTGCTGAGTTTTCCAAATTTGCTGGCATATTGAGTGCAGCACTTTCACAGCATCATCTTTCAGGATTTGAAATAGCTCAACTGGAATTCTATCACCTCCACTAGCTTTGTTCGTAGTGATGCTTTCTAAGGCCCACTTGACTTCACATTCCAGGATGTCTGGCTCTAGGTCAGTGATCACACCATCGTGATTATCTGGGTCGTACAGTTCTTCTGTGTATTCTTGTCATCTCTTCTTAACATCTTCTGCTTCTGTTAGGTCCATACCATTTCTGTCCTTTATCAAGCCCATCTTTGCATGAAATGTTCCTTTGGTATCTCTGATTTTCTTGAAGAGATCTCTAGTCTTTCCCATTCTGTTGTTTTCCTCTATTTCTTTGCATTAATCGCTGAAGAAGGCTTTCTTATCTCTTCTTGCTATTCTTTGTAAATTTGGGTAAGAAGGCTAATTTCAAAGACAGACAACTTGGAGAATTTTGTGTAGAAACTGCTCTTAACCATTCAATGAGGAAGATTTTGCCAAATGCTTAAATCTGTGTGAACATAGTCTGACTAGAGGGCTAATAGTTTTTTAACTGCAAGGCTTATAGCAGCATGACCACTTAAGTAGTATTACATGTTTACTTCAGATAATTTGATTTGTCCATCTAGAAACCAACAGGGCTTGTGTAATTCACCCCATACAGACAACTTGCCCAAATGCAAGCATTTTCAATGTTTAGGCTGGTTTCCCCAGGAGACTATTCTTAGTAAGGAGATTCAAGTTGACTCTGGTCCAAAGACAATGTGAAGCTTCACTTCTTCCACAAAGTATACTGATATACCTCCCCTAAATATTCATTTTTACAGATTCACTTAAAACAAAAAAAAGCTCAACTGAAGTTCTTAGTGCTACTAACCATGAAGATGGTTTAACGTAACATCCAGAATTGCTTAGCTTAAGCAATTCTCAGAATACAGACAGTGTCACTGTATTCATTTCTGCTGCTCTAACTGCCCACTCAACCACAGCTAAAATTGCCAGTCTCTTAATTCAGAAATCTCTTTATTAAGGCATTTTCTTAGGTTATTCTTTCCATGTCAAAACTATTATTCTACATTTCCATCCTACTGTCTTTGACCAGGGCTTTTGCCCATTTGCTCAGAATGGCATGATTCTGTGCCTTTGGATTACATTTTGACCCCCTGGTGCTGAGATCTCTCTAGTCTCCCTCATTTCATTGTGGTATCCATGGATGATGGAGGAGACCTTATGCCCAAACCCACCCTAGCTCCTGCCTATGCCCCCAGGAGTCTTGGGAGCCAATTCAATTAACTTGGGATTCTCTCATTTGGGAAGGGAGAAAAACAAGAGGCTATTCCAATCTAGGGCTCAGCACTAAGTGAAATAAGAAAATGCTTCAGAAACAAATCCAGGTGACTTGGTGAATTATGAGGAGTGGCTTCAATGATGCTAAATACCATTAGAAGATTAGATATGCTTGTCTTAAAACAAAAGTAATCACGATGCTACCTAGAATGTTACATTTTACAGCTCCCATTTCTGAATACTAGTTAATCAATGGCAATCCAACAAGGTTTAAAATTAATATAGCTTAATGATGCTCATCATTTCCTTCTGGGCGGAGTCATAAAATAGTTTTTCTAAACATCATTCTAGTTTAAAATAAAGACAGCTTTTCTCTTTTCATACTCAATGCTATAAATGCTATAAATGCACAAAACTGATGACTATCAAAAATCTTTATCACTGTACTTTCAAAGGTGTAACACATTTACCTAATGCTTCTAAAGCAAAGCATGCAAAGATAAGAGCTTATTTACAGACTGATTCTATTACCTTCTTGAAATTTCCATGAAAGATCATTTCAGAAATGCAGACTCCAATAAAGACAGAAATTCTATTCTATTACTAGATAAATGTAGAGCTCTTTCTAAAAAAAAAAAAAAAATGAAGGTTTTAGAGCATTTTTTAAGCTCTCCATATCCCTAGATGTTATGTCATGGAATCATCTTGTAGACATAGGTATTAAGGATGTTTGAAAAGCCTTGGTGAGCAATTCAAAAATGATGCCCATACTGCTGAAGAATTTTAATCTTATTTCTTAAATGTGCTGGTATCTAGGTTTCTGTTTAAATGCAAACCTTAGGAATTTGCTAAATTGCTCTCTTTTCTTCCCAAGAGGAACATGTAAACTTTGTAGCAAGCCATCTCTAAAGTTTTCTAGCTTATTTCTTCAACTGGCAAATGCCTTCTGTAAGAAGGTAAGTGAGCCAGAAAAGAGGGCTGAGACTGGTCAGGAAGTGTCTTTAATCCTTGAAATGGCAAAACAGAAATTAACTACATGTATTTACCCAGTGCTGCTGACCAGTCAAAATATACAGATAGCATCAGTGAAGATTCCCTTGGGTACAAAAATAACTTGGAAAAGGCTGCTTGTTTTTAATCTATGATTCAATACTGAATTTTGAGAAAGGCAAGTCTATAATACCAATGGAGATGACTGCACAACTAGGTGCATATTAGTCTACACTTACGAAACAGAGGCAAGACAACATCAGAGATGCTTTAAATGGAACATGTCCTCAAGTCTCTGAGTGATCAGTATTTATTCAATCTGAGAACTCTCATAATATCATCTGTGCATTCATTCACTCCATCTTAATGCTACAAATAACAACTGGAAGACAAAAGTCTATTTTCTGGAGCTCAAATACAGCATACTCCTTTTCTTATTCTTTAAATTCTCTTTCATGGTTTCAAATAATAGGCAAATTCTGATGACTCGCAAAGAGCTGTTTAGAGCCCAATTTAACTTCTGTATTCAACTGCTGACTCACTCTTATACCTGGATGTCCCATAGACACCTCAACCAAAAACTGATCTCAATACCTTCCTCACCACTTAATTCTCACCTTCTTGAATTATGGATCTTGGTGATAAGGATCTAACACATTACCTGGAACAAGTATGAATCAGAACAAACTGAAAAATTCCTAAAGAGATGGGACTATCAGACCACCCTAACTACCTCCTAAGAAACCTATGTGCCAGTCAAGAAACAACAGATTAGAACTGGATACTGAACAACTGACTGGTTCAAAATAGGGAAAGGGTATGACAAAGCTGTATATTGTCACCTGCTTTTTTAACTTCTATGTAGAGTACATCATGCAAAATGCCAGGCTGGATGAATCACAAGCTGAAATCAAGATTTCCAGGAGAAATATCAACAGCTCAGATATTCAGATGACACCATTCTAAGGATAGAAACTGAAGAGGAACTAAAGAGTCTCTTGATGAGAGTGAAAGAAGAGAGTTAAAAAAGCTGGCTTAAAACTCAACATTCAAAAAACTAAGATCACTGCATATTGTCCCATTACTTCATGGCTAATAGAAGGGGAAAAAGTGAAAGAAGTGACCGATTTTATTTTCTTGAGCTCCAAAATCACTGTGGATAGTGACTGCAGCCATGAAATTAAAAGATGCTTGCTCCTTGGAAGGAAAGCTATGACAAACTTAGAGAGCATGTTAAAAAGCAGAGACATCACTTTGCCAACAAAGATCCCTATAGTCAAAGCTATGGTTTTTCCAGTAGTCATGTACAGATCTAAGAGTTAGACCACAGAGAAATCTGAGGCCTGAAGAATTGATGCCTTTGAATTGTGGTGCTGGAGAAGACTCAAGAGTTTCTTGGACTGCAAAGAGATCAAGCCAGTCAATCCTAAAAGAAATCAACCCTGAATATTCATTGGAAGGATTGGTGCTGAAGCTCCAATACTTTGGCCACCTGATGTGAAGAGCTGACCCATTGGAAAAGACCCTAATGCTGGGAAAGATTGAATGCAAAGGAGAAGGGGACAGCAGAGGATGAGAGGGTTAGATACCATCACCAATTCAATGGAAATCAATTTGAGCAAACTCCAGGAGATAGATAGAGAAGGATAGGAAAGCCTGATCACAACAGACAACACACAAATACAAAGGATCATAAGAGACTACTATCAGCAATTATATGCCAATAGAATCGACAACATGGAAGAAATGGACAAATTCTTAGAAAAGTACCATTTTCCAAAACTGAACGAGGAAGAAATAGAAAATCTTAACAAGGAAAATGAAACTAATCAGAAATCTTCCAGCAAACAAAAGCCCAGGTCCAGACGGCTTCACAGCTGAATTCTACCAAAAATTTAGAGAAGAGGTAACACCTATCCTACTGAAATTCTTCCAGAAAATTGCAGAGGAAGGTAAACTTCCAAACTCATTCTATGAGGCCACCATCACCCTAATACCAAAACCTGACAAAGATCCCACAAAAAAATAAAACTACAGGCAAATATCACTGATGAACATAAATGCAAAAATCCTTAACAAAATTCTACCAAACAGAATCCAACAACACGTTAAAAAGATCATACACCATGACCAACTGGGCTTTATCCCAGGGTGCAAGGATTCTTCAATATCCACAAATCAATCAATGTAATACAGCACTTTAACAAATTGAAAAATAAAAGCCATATGATTATCTCAATAGATGCAGAGAAAGCCTTTGACAAAATTCACATCCATTTATGATAAAAACTCTTCAGAAAGCAGGAATAGAAGGAACGTACCTCAACATAATAAAAGCTATATATGACAAACCCACAGCAAACATTATCCTCAATGGTGAAAAATTGAAAGCATTTCCCCTAAAGTCAGGAACAAGACAAGGGTGCCCACTTTCACCACTACTATTCAACATAGTTTTGGAAGTTTTGGCCACAGCAGTCAGAGCAGAAAAAGAAATAAAAGGAATCCAAACTGGAAAAGAAGAAGTAAAACTCTCACTGTTTGCAGGTGACATGATCCTCTACATAGAAAACCCTAAAGACTCCACCAGAAAATTACTAGAGCTAATCAATGAATATAGTAAAGTTGCAGGATATAAAAACAACACACAGAAATCCCTTGCATTTCTATATACTAATAATGAGAAAACAGAAAGAGAAATTAAGGAAACAATTCCATTCACCATTGCAACGAAAAGAATAAAATACTTAGGAATATATCTACCTAAAGAAACAAAAGACGTATATATAGAAAACTATAAAACACTGGTGAAAGAAATCAAAGAAGACACTAATAGATGGAGAAATATACCATGTTCGTGGATCGGAAGAATCAATATAGTGAAAATGAGTATACTACCCAAAGCAAGCTATAGATTTAATGCAATCCCTATCAAGCTACCAACGGTATTTTTCACAGAGCTAGAACAAATAATTTCACAATTTGTATGGAAATACAAAAAACCTCGAATAGCCAAACCAATCTTGAGAAAGAAGAATGGAACTGGAGGAATCAACTTGCCTGACTTCAGACTCTACTACAAAGCTACAGTCATCAGGACAGTATGGTACTGGCACAAAGACAGAAATATAGATCAGTGGAACAAAACAGAAAGCCCAGAGATAAACCCACTCACCTATGGACACCTTATCTTTGACAAAGGAGGCAAGAATATACAATGGAGAAAAGACAATCTCTTTAACAAGTGGTGCTGGGAAAACTGGTCAGCCACTTGTAAAAGAATGAAACTAGAACACTTTCTAATACCATACACAAAAATAAACTCAAAATGGATTAAGGATCTCAACGTAAGACCAGAAACTATAAAACTCTTAGAGGAGAACATAGGCAAAACACTCTCCGACATAAATCACAACAGGATCCTCTATGACCCATCTCCCAGAATATTGGAAATAAAAGCAAAAATAAACAAATGGGATCTAATTAAAATTAAAAGCTTCTGCACAACAAAAGAAACTATAAGCAAGGTGAAAAGACAGCCTTCAGAAAGGGAGAAAATAATACCAAATTGACAAACTAATCTCAAAAATATACAAGCAACTCCTGCAGCTCAATTCCAGAAAAATAAACGACCCAATCAAAAAATAGGCCAAAGAAGTAAACAGACATTTCTCCAAAGAAGACATACAGATGGCTAACAAAACATGAAAAGATGCTCAACATCACTCATTATCAGAGAAATGCAAATCAAAACCACAATGAGGTACCATTTCACTCCAGTCAGAATGGCTGCTATCCAAAAGTCTACAAGCAATAAATGCTGGAGAGGGTGTGGAGAAAAGGGAATCCTCTTACACTGTTGGTGTGAATGCAAACTAGTACAGCCACTATGGAGAACAGTGTGGAGATTCCTTAAAAAACTGGGAAGAGCACTGCCATACGACCCAGCAATCCCACTGCTGGGCATACACACTGAGGAAACTAGAAGGGAAAGAGACACGTGCACCCCAATGTTCATCACAGCACTGTTTATAATAGCCAGGACATGGAAGCAACCTAGATATCCATCAGCAGATGAATGGATAAGAAAGCTGTGGTACATATACACAATGGAGTACTACTCAGCCATTAAAAAGAATACATTTGAATCAGTTCTAATGAGGTGGATGAAACTGGAGCCTATTATACAGAGTGAAGTAAGCCAGAAAGAAAAACACCAATACAGTATACTAATGCATATATATGGAATTTAGAAAGATGGTAACGATAACCCTGTAAGCGAGACAGCAAAAGAGACACAGATGTATAGAACAGTCTTTTGGACTCGGTTTGGCGGGGGGTGGGGGCGGGGGCGGGGAAGGATGATTTGGGAGAATGGCATTGAAACATGTATAATATCATATAAGAAACAAATCACCAGTCCAGTTTCGATGCAGGATACAGTATGTTTGAGGCTGGTGCACTGGGATGACCCAGAGGGATGGTATGCGGAGGGAGGTGGGAGAGGGGTTCAGGATTGGGAACACGTGTACACCTGTGGCGGATTCATGTTGATGTATGGCAAAACCAATACAATATTGTAAAGTAATTAGCCTCTAATTAAAATAAATAAGTTTTAAAAAAAGCTATGAATTGATGAAAATACTTAAAAAAAAAAAAAAGATAGGAAAGCCTGGCATGATGTAGTCCATGGGGTCACAAAGAGTAGGACATGACTTAGCAAATGAAAACAAATAACAAAATTTAATGAATGAATTAATCTATCCTAACCATGGATCAACAGGGAATAGGGAACAATATAACAGGAGCACAAACTGAAGGATGGAAACTGAATGATACCATAGCAATAACAATAACTAATAGGCAGTAAGTACTTCCTATGTGCCATATGTGGTAGGCATTTTTCTAAGTGCTTTGTCTACATTAACCCATTTAATCTATATGCTTATTGAATTTTAACTGTGAAGCACTGTACTAGAGTACAGCACATACATATGCATTTAGAAATGATAGCATATACAATTATATTGATTTAATTCACAAATCCCCTACAAACTAGACATTACACTCACTTTCCTTTTAAGGAAATGAAATGTTTAAGGCAATAAAAATAATAACAGCTAGCATTTATGACGGCCCAAGTTCCACACTAATTGTTTTACAAGGATGTAGGTATCAGTTCATTTTACTAATACAGAAACTGAGGCTCAGATCATGTAACAGCTAAGTAATAGGACTGAGATCTGAACCCAGACCTTGGCAAACCCAACAATATTTTCACTATGAATAAAAAGGATGAACTTATCTCTATCATTTTTTGTTTATTAAGACAGAGACATTCAGAAACATTTTCATCAAAGCACCATTACAATCACAAACCTCCAGGAATTAACTTTTATTTGCATTAAATATAAAATGGGAGGAAATTCTATTTTTGGTGTCAAGTAAATGAGATGTTATTCAATATCCATAATTATCCCATTGCCCAAGGCTCATGAAACTTCTTGGTTGTAATCACTTAATAACTGTGTAACCTTTGGCAGACAATGCCTCCATTTCTTCAACTGTAAAATGGGAGTAATAATACATATATATATTTTAGCACTGGGTTTAAATACATCAATAGATTTAAAATATTTTGGGCTTCCCTGGTAGCTCAGCTGGTAAAGAATCCACCTGTAATGCAGGAGATCCCAGTTTGATTCCTGGGTCAGGAAGATCTGCTGGAGAAGGGATACTACCCACTCCAGTATTCATGGGCCTCCCTGTTGGCTCAGCTGGTAAAGAATCCCCCTGCAGTGTGGGAGACCTAGTTGATCCCTGGGTTGGGAAGATGCCCTGGAGAAGGAAACAGCTGCCTACTCCAATATTCTGACCTGGAAAATTTCATGGACTGTATAGTCAATGGAGTTGCAAAGAGTCTGACACGATTGAGTGACTTTCACTTTAAGTCACCTTAATTTACCAACAATGGGGAGATGGTTAGTTTGATGAAAGGGGATATGTAATGCTCACTCTCAAACAAGATTCTTTGGGCTTCCCTGGTAGCTCAGCTGGTAAAGAATCCACCTGCAATGCAGGAGACCCCAGTTCCATTGCTCAGTCAGGAAGGTCCACTGGAGGAGGGATAAGCTACCCACTCCAGTATTCTTGGGCTTCCTTGGTGGCTCAGCTGGTAAAGAATCTGCCTGCAATGCTGGAGACTTGGGTTCAATCCTTGGGTTGGGAAGATTCCCTGGAGAAGGGAAAGGTTACCCACTCCAGTATTCTGGCCTGGAGACATCCACGAACAATATAGTCCAAGGGGTTGCAAAGAGTTGGACATGACTGAGAGACTTTCACTGAAAACATTTAGAAGGGGCTCTGGCACATGAGCGCAATAAGTTTTACATGTGATTGTTGTTACTATGGCAACTACAATAATTTCTTTGGAATCACCAATTAGAATCAGAGTGCTGACAGAAGAGCTTCATAAACAGTACAATAAAATCCAATATTATTCAGTGGTTGTATTCGTAGAAAACTATGTACAACTCAAAATTTTAAAATATAAGTAACAGTTTTAATTAAAATAATACTCATTGATGGATTATTTTGCACTTTAACCAATCATTTCCTTTTATAATTTATTTTCCAAAATGAAAAAATTTTAAAGTAAGGGAGAAAACTTGATTTTTATATACTATCTTTCCTCCAAAATGAATTATGTATACACACACACACATTGTTGTTATTTATTCACTAAGTTGTGTCCAATTCTTTTTGTGGCCCCACAGATTACAGCCCATCAGGCTCCTCTGTCCATGGGATTCTCCAGGAAAGAATACTGGAGTGGGTTGCCATGACTTCCTCCATGGGATCTTCCTGACCCAGGAACTGAATCTGTGTCTCCTGCATCTTCTGCATTGCCAGGTGGATTCTTTACCATTGAGCTACCTGGGAAGCCTATATATATATATATATATATATATATATATATATAGTAAATATAGTAGCAACAAAAAATCTGGTTTTTTTTCCAAATACAGATACAAAAGTTTGCATGTTTTGCAAATATTGCTTCAAAGCAACATTCCTATATACAGTGACTTCTGTTCTAACAGCACGTAAACATAGATATGTATCCACAGAGAAATGTTGACTCATCAAGGGTCCAACGTTGCATACATTCATTACTTAAAGAAACAAAATGATTAGTCAAACAAGGACTGTTTTTGACAAGGCAGATTTTTCTTAAATATAGGTGGGTAGTTTTTCGCAAAAGAAAACTTAGGTCATATACATATTTCTAAATGGCAACTGTAATATTTGCAAATAACTGTTTCCAGTGCTCCAGCTTGGGATTAATTCAAATTTACCCAGGAATTGGGGATGAAGTCCAATATATGTATCACTCATTTGGAGGCTTCCCTGGAGGCTTAGGCAGTAAAGAAACTGCCTGCAATGCAGGAGAACCCTGAAAAGGGGAATGGCTCCCCACTCCAGTGTTCTTGCCAGGAAAATCCCATGGACAGAGGAGCCTGGTGGGCTACAGTCCATGGGATTGCAAAGAGTTGGAAATGACTGAACAACTAATATTGTACTTTTCACTACATATGGAGAAGTACGTGACCAAAATAACTTAGATGTTCACTAAGATAATAACTGATTCGGTGATTTAAAAGAGTTAATGCTGTTTGCAAATGCATGAGCCTTATTCCAGGGAGCAGCTTGGATATTTACACATGCTCAGTCTTTTATTTTTATCCTTGGAACACCTTCAGGAAATGTCATGTTGTTTTGCAGGTTAGTGGCACGGTCCTGCTAATTTACAATCTGCCGCTTCTCTCGCAGTCTTCCATTGGCCAGGGTTTTTGTGCTTTCATCCGCTCTCTGATTTGAAACTAGGAACCTGGGTGGAGATGCACATTATTCTAAACTGCCTACATTTGTTTCTGTACCTTCTCTGTCATTTCCACATCAGCACTTTGTTTCTCACCATGCAATCTGGTAGCCTGGATTCTTTTTTCAAGTCACTTTTAGTATCTCAAGAACCATCCCAATTAAGTTCATTCTTTTGATGACTGCAACAGATTTACAAGTAATTAATAATAATTTTGTCAGCATTTTTATTTTTAATGATATGTTTAGGGAAAACAGGTAATACACTGAAATTTGAGGGTATCAAGTGCTAATTCGTAGGCATGCAGAAATTACATGACTCACAGTTTGTTACCAAATCTTGTGATTATCTGGCTGCACATTATACTTATGAATTTCAAGGATGAATGGGTAAAGCCTTCATTAAAAATTATGGACCCACGGTTTAGGAAAAAAAAATGCTAACATTGAAAGTGGGGCTAACATTTGGTAAGCTTTCAAAAGCACAGCTCTGCAATTGTTTCAGCCTGATTAACCATTCACACCTTTGCATTTTAGAAAACTAAACCATCTGACTTTGCTTTTGTTTCTTAAAATAATAAAAAGAGAGAGAGAGAAAGGTTTTTAAAAAGTAAATAATGTGATTGGACACTGCAGTATGTTGTTCCTGCAGGAAAAGGGAACAAGACCTCAAGTCTAACAAGCTGGCAAATAATATTTTCTGAAGGGATGGACAATTGAAGAAGGCAGAGATTTTAAGGCAGTAACATAAGATGGTAATTATATATGAAGAGGAGCTCTTAGCATTTTGAGGCTCTACAGGTACCTGCTTTCCATGAAATATTTTTCATTCACCCTGACTTCCAATTACCCCAATCATGATAGAAGTTCGCCACAGATCGTCTCCCCTCACCAGCACAGGCTATCACATAGGCATCGGCCCAGTCACTCAGGCTGCTGGCATCCATCCTGTATCCTGCAGCCCTAGCTCCTCCTCACCTTCTCTGCTTGCACATTAGCCGCAATCTGTCAGCCAGCTGTACAGCAGCAAGGAAACCAGAGAGCAGGGCAGCCACACACAGCTATTGACAATACGGTCAATAATCACTTTTCCTATTGTGTAGAATCTCTGTAATTGACTTTTACAGGCTTTGCTCATTCTTTTAAAAGTGTCCAAATGAAATTTAATTTTACGATAACACTTTTAAAGTTTATTTTCCATCCATACTCAAACACCCTATATGCAACATTTAATACTGAACAATATAGGATTAAATTTCTTAAGATGTCATGGCAACCAAAGATGAAATTTGAATTTGAATAAAAGAAGTTGGCCTCCCTTAAAAATCTTCTCTTAGCTGGAAAGAATGCTGATATAATTTTATGTGGAGTCTTGTCAAGTGCATTCAAGAAATGTCAAACTATATTTTTAGCAATGGAGTTTGCTTAATCCCATAAGACTCTCTCTCGCCTTTATGTTGACAAATGAACAGGACTGAAATATCAGGGATCTGAGCTTCTGTCAAGATCCACTTCACATCAAAAGCTGTTGTTCTTGTGCAGCTGTTTTCTCAAATCTTCTGAATTAAAATCTACACTTACCTTATCTTTTGATTCCCCTGGGTTTTCTATTGAATTCCTTTGTTGTCACACCTTAATTGACTCCAAGCTTTACTGTTATAGACAAGTCAATGAACTGTTGTGGAAACATAATGTGGCAGGAAAATCAGATGAGAGGCTCCTGATAATTGTCATTGACTAGGAAAATGTCATCCTTATGCATCTGCTTCTCAAGTTTGCTTCTTGAATGGCATATTTAGCCCAAACTTCCTCCCTTCATATTTTTTCACATATAATCCATTTTAGAGACTATAAAATTAGTATTTTCATAAAATCTGCAACCTGGACCCTACTAAAATAAAAAGGACTAAAAATATATGGCAAGAAATCTTTTAAAATGAGTGTATTTTTGCCTCTAATCTTGATAGAGGAATTCTAATACTATCAGAACTAAGAGCCCATCAGGAGAGAAAAATTATAAGATAAAGTTTGATGGCAGTTAAAGTTTTAAATTATCTACTTTGCATCAAGATTATACTTTAAGATTCAGCATTCTTCAACACTACTTTTTAACCACTTATTTCAGTAAATATGAATTCTTATTTACTCAAGATAGTCCCATCATCATTCGGAGAGTTTAACTGACAAAGTATCTGTTAAAGAACATAAGCCTTTCAGTGGGAGTTTTCATCATTAAACATATTTCATGCAGTTTATATCTTAATTCCTATAAGCAAAGGAGACTCTAGCAAATGATATAACATTAGCATCATGCCTATTTATAATTTAGAGTGAGCTACTTAAGGTTGATCTCATTTTTTAAAAAACTTATAAAATGGTGAATATACAATCTTGGTGTTAGTTCAGTTTAGCTTAGTTGTGGGAATGACAGTACAGTATAGTAAAAATAAAAAGATGTTAAAATTAGTAAAAAAAAAAAAGTCTTCATTCAGAAAATGCAAATTGTGGACTATATTTTAAGATGTTCTCATTTATGAAACACTATAATTTTTAAATTAAGTAACACTAACAATATGAACAGTCATAATTCCACATGCTTCATTTTTATCTCACAGCAGTTCACAGTCATATTCTCTAAGCAATAATTATTAAAAGTAACCCACCCTCTGAGCAAATGGCAACAATACTTAGTGCAACAATACTCACTAACATTTAATGGAAGTAAAGAATCAAATTAAAGCATGTAGAGAATTGGGGGAGTGGGTCATTTGCTGGTGGGAGGGTGGGCTGAAAGGAGCTTTATGTAGAAGATACTCTAAGAATAGGCAAAATGATGACATGACTATCCTTCTCCATCTTATGAACAGGGTAGGGGATGCCTGTCCTCTCTGGAGAGGCAGACTCCTTGATTAATTTGTGCCAAAGCCAAGGCAGATGCTACTGGTTAGCTTTTTAGCAAAGCTGGTGTATATTCAGGACAGTCTGCTGTGCATATCAGAAGGAAGTCAAAGTTGCTCTGTAAGAAGCCCAAATCAAGTTCTAGACATACACCACTGGAGGCGAGGGGAAATGTGTAGAGCACTTACATCGCCTTGTGGCAATGTGTGTGCCTCTGGGGTGCTGCAACTCAATGAGAAGACCAGACCTCTTCTCACCCATTCTGCCTCTTCATTCCCCGCTTCATCCCTGTCTTGGACAGTCTCCCAGCAGCAACACGAGATTCCTTCCTTTGATTCCCTTCAGCCTTAGTATCAGATGGTTATGACCCCAAAGAATATGTCAAAATACTCCCACATCAAACTTACTGGAATCACCTAAGAGAAATGGTCCCAAACTTGCCCACACATCAGAGCTCGAGGAATCCCACACCCAGCTTACAATCCAGACAATTTAAGTCCCCTCCCTGTTGGCTCAGGCATCAGTGGTCTTTGAAGCACTCCAGGAGATTCCAAAGAAAAATTTGGGAACCACTGCCTTGTGAAATGCAGATTAAAAAAAAAAACAAAAAAACCTGACTGGGGCTACCAGTTAAACAATAAGCTTGGTTCACTGTACATATTTAGAAACTGCCTCAGAGTGCTATGGATATTGACACCTTAGTGAGATTTGCACAGTGCACTTTCATTAGGCACCCACGTGCACATGGTTTCCTTAGGATGAATCAAAGCTAGTCAGTCAGCCAACAAATCCAGCGTGTGTGCTAGGTCTCTTGGTACCCATGCTGGTAATGGTGAGCCTGACCTCAATAAGCGTTTCATTAACACTTGAGAAAGTGTCACTGGGAAAATGTGTTTGCCTCCTTGAGCCTTCACTGTTTGGGTGAGATGAGCGCTAAGTGGTAAAAGGACTGGGGTTGTTCTCATCAGCTGTGGTTAGAGCATAGGTACTTCCTGAGTCCCCTACATGTCAGTGGTCCATCACCAAACAGGGAGACCAACCCTTAGAGAATGGATCAGTTTAGGAGGTATGATTGAGACGTTCCAAAATGGCACCTGCCCAAAGTTCACTTCTCTTACCCGTCTCTCTGTGCTCATGTCATGTGTCAGTCTGCAGCTTCAAGAAAGCAAGAAGCAGGTAGCAAGTGGGTAGCATTTGTGCTGAAGTTACAGCCTTCTTCTCATTCCTGGTATTTTTGCACTAAACTGAAATTTTTTGTCTCTTTGTGGAAATATGCTCTTTGGTTCAACACCACTTCTCTTCCACTCTGCTACTGCATACCCTTTTATCTCATAGCAGATATTTCACACTGTACTAGAGTGGCCTGGCCCTCAGAGCATTTGAAGTTGAAACTCCAGTATTTATTATTTATGCAAGTTTAACACAGAAAGCCACTGTCACTCATTGAAACTTCACCACAAACTGATGACTTAGGATACTGAAAGAAGGTAGGGAAGATCTGAATAGACTAAAAGATGGTGCAGGACAACAGTTCCTACACAGCATGAATACCCACCAACTCAGCAAGTCTTGCGAAGGGCTGGCTGGGGCAAGGCACTGAGGAGATTCCTTTAATAAGAAGAGGTTAACACTAAATGCAATGATTTTAGAACTCCATTTTACAATATTTAATATATTCTAATGTTTACTTCATCACTCATTTGTTATTACTCTGTAGGTGATTTTGTTGTTTAATTGCTAAGTAATTTCTGACCCTTTGCAACCCCATGGACTGTAACCTACAGGTTCCTCTGTCCATGGTGATTTTTCAGGCAAGAATACGGAAGTGGGTTGTCATTTTCTTTTCCAAGGGATCTTTCTAGATCAGGGATCGAATCCACATCTCCTGCATTGGCAGGTGGATTCCTTACCACTGAGCCACCAGGGAAGCCCCTGTAGTTGCTTACTATTAATATGTACTTAATAGGTGAGATTAATGAACAAGGGATGAAGTGTCTTAGGTTACTTTGCAGCATCAAAATTTGGTAAAATATTTTTAAATTACACTTAGAGACAACTTAGTTCATGAGTTTTATCATGTAAAAATACTTGTAAAAATAAAAAGATAGTGGGAATGTAGCAAAAATATGGTATCTGTGGAAATGTTTGGGCTAAAATTGTGCTAAAAATAAAATTGTACAATCCTCTGTTTAGTAGAATACATTCTTAACTTCACAGGGCTTTTGACACTAGAGAACGTATTTTCTCAAAAATATTATGATCTATGCACATGTGTGCTAAGTTACTTTAGTTGTGTCCATGTCTTTGCGATGCTATGGACTGTGGCCCGCCAGACTCTGTCCATAGGACAGAGAGTTTGGAGACTTTCAAGATTAAGAAAGTAAAATATGTGAATAGGTACCAAGAATAATAATTCTGCTTGTATTTTAAGTGTTCATATAATCAAAATAAGATTTGTAAAATATATATTTGCTTTATTATACATGAATATATGTTATTTTTGTATTTTAGAAAAAAATTATTTTTAAATGGTCTTTGAAGAGACATTTTATATCTCTACCAAAAGAGTAAATCCAATTTGTTGGTAAAAGAAATATTTCTCTTTTTTTTAAATTTTTATTAAAAATTTTTTTCAACAATTTTATAATTTTAATTATCCTTAGTCCCCTTTTAATACTCAAAAGCATTATATAATAAGGTTGTAAAGTATGGGCTCCCCAGGTGGCTCAGGGGGTAAATAATCCACCTGCAATGCAGAAGATACAGAGGATGTGGGTTCAATCCCTGGGTCAGGAAGATCCCCTGGAGGAGGGCATGGCAGCTCTCTCCAGTATTCTTGCCTGGAGAATTTCATAAACAGAGGAGCCTGGTGGCCTACAGTCCATGGGGTCGCAAAGAGTCAAACACGACTGAAGCAACTGAACATGCAGTCATAGTAAAGTACTAAGTCACTATATAAATATGCATTTAATGAATAAATGAGTTTAGATATCTAGCATATGCTTAGACAGAAAGTTGATACATTCTGCTAATCTTTATTGAAGCAAAATAAGATGCATTATGGTTTTTTGAATATGCACTTGGATTTGTCAATAATCTTCCATTGATTTTGTCACCTCCAGTTAAAATTGAAAATGTCAAATAGAAATTAGGATAATTATATGATAAGTCAAGCGAAAAAGTACTCAGATCTTGAAAATTATTAGCTTTCATTTTTCTTCAATAGCTACAGGTTCACAGTATCTTTTTCATGATGTATTTTAAAACCTTTATTAGAGGTGCTATTCTTTTCAATAAAAATGGAAGGCTACTCTCCAGGTTTCCTATTTCATCTCAATCACTTGACTCATTTAGGTAATACTTCTCAAATATATTCTCAGCAAAGTAGTCAAGAATAATTTGGAATTTTTAAGTTGGTATGGGTGGTATCCTGACTTTCTTTCTGTGATCCCTGGTATCTAGCATTAAAGGAACAACTAATGTGAATTCAATCTTCTGTTCTATTTAATATCTTCATAAATGTCAAAGGTCATTTATTTTATGTTATACTTAACTGAGAAGTCCCATTAGTATTGTATGTTCAGTTGAGTCCTTTCCTTGTGCAGTAGCATGTTCAGGAAGCTACATAAGGTATTTCATTGAGCACCTGGCAGTCTAGTGAAGGATACTGGAGTCAAGCTTAGGTCTGGGATAAAGAGCAAAAGGAAGTTCTTTATTTCCCAGATTTCAGATATATAAGAACAGGGAAGAATATATGGCAAACATGGTTTTACTTAATCATTCATTATCAAAATATTCCCTCTGCTCACTCAACTTCAGTCTCTTGAAATATGATGTATGAGCTTTTACAAAGAACAGCAATGAAACATAAGTACTAGTACTTCATTGCTATAAATTTCATTTTGATGTTTATAGAACATTTAACTACAAATGCAACATACACTGTGAATATAAAAAATCTTTACTGCTCAAAAAAATCCTTGAGGCAAACAACTACTTAAAGGATAACAATTTCATGTAAACAAAACACTTGGGACTTAAAAAATCAGGAACTGAATTCTCTATCTTAAAAATATCACATAAAACTATTATTCTACTTTCTTCCGGTCTCAGAAATAAGAAGCTTTCAAACACCTATATTTGTTAAAAGGGAACAGGAAAAATGTCTGAGTTTTCTAAAGTTTAAAAGTATTAGCCTGGCTGAGATGTGAGGTACTATCACTTAGTACCTAAAAAGATACACGCTCCCCTCTCCCAACTAACGAAAAAATTAAACAAATTTTATGGACACACTGGCAGAAAAAAGTATCAAACCCACAAAAGCTAAATTCCATGTCTTGTTAATGTTTATGATTAAATACCCTCAAGAAAAGTATTTCACTTGACAGGATAGTATAGTAGTTGAAAGCATTGAAACTAACTGAAATTTTACACACACATATGCAAAATAGTGCTTGACCCACAGAAAAGGCACTAAACTAAAAAGAAAAAAAAAGTAAAAGAGAAATAATCCAACTACTTTCAAAACTACTACATAAAGAAGCACATAGCTTCTTTTTTGAGGGTTCTGAGCTAATATTAATAACCAGCATTCATTTCACTATATAATGGACTTTCAGAGGAAAAAAATATCAATGTCTTCTAGCTTTTATTTAAACCTCAGGCAAATGATTGATAAATGGTGCTCTAAAAAGTGTGGAATATTGAGTTAGAAAAATCACAACAAATGTGCAGACAAAAAGGACACCTGCCTTTAGGAAGTACAAACCAAGTAATAGAAATATAGTATGATGAAAAGATGCTGAAATTAATTAGGGATGGAAAAGATGAATGTGAGCATCTCCTGCCTCTAGTGGGAGTGTCTCTCTAACGAGTTGCCAGTCCAGGTTCGATGCACGATACTGGATGCTTGGGGCTAGTGCACTGGGACGACCCAGAGGGATGGTATGGGGAGGGAGGAGGGAGGAGGGTTCAGGATGGGGAACACATGTATACCTGTGGTGGATTCATTTTGATGTTTGGCAAAACTAATACAATTATGTAAAGTTTAAAAATAAAATAAAATTAAAAAAAATAAAATAAAAAAAAATAAGAGATGCCCATAGTATCTTTCACATCTTAATGTAGCTCAATCCAATGCATTTCCTGGTAACTTTCATATGCTTAGAATAATATATTCCATAAATTTTTAATAAATAAATATAAAGTACATACAGAGTATAACATACTATGGAATTTCTGATAGATACTGAGCTTAGGAGAGTTACAGCAGAGACGGACTTAGTGCCTCTATTCTTAAATATCTATATTCTATACTACAATCTATTTTACTCAGAAATCCTTTTTTTTTTTACATCATATTCTGTTAGTACTTTAAAAATCCAAGAACCCTAAAAAACAAAAGACTCTTGATCACCATTTGTGATGCTATCAGAAAATAGGAGGTTAGACTCTCCAGTCTTATTAATTTTTTAGTAAGAACTTATTATTTTGAAGGAACATGAAACACAATGCTAAAATATTTATAGATACATTAAAATATTTATACATGCAAAGTCAAAATGACCATATTTGCTTTACTCTAAATTTTCCAAATAAAATGGAAATGTAAAAAATATTTCCTCCCTTAGTTTTCTCATTTCAATCAAATAATCAAATGAACTGACAATGTTTTTTTGACAGTGATGGGTGCCATTCAGTATAATGTTCTTGGGTTTTTTGTGTTATAGTCAATGGTGTGTCCCACCCACGTCCCCTTCACCTACTGGTATACTCTAATCCCCAGGAACACAAAACCTGCCCAGTGGTTCAAGTCAAGAATAGACTACCTGAGACTATGACCACATCTTTGCTCACCTCCTTCCCCATCTGTCCCTTGCTTCTCTCATCTCCTTACAGATTTCCCTGAAGAGCATTTCCTCAATGTGCTTCCAAATCCACTGGCATACCCTTTACTGTGATATCTCACTTAAGAGAGAATCTTCATAGAAAGATAGCATATTACTTATTTAAAGGATTGATCCAGTTTCCAATTTCACTGTATAAAATAATGAAAAGCAATGTAAGTTTACCAAGCATGGAGTAGACTACAGTCATGAAATAGCCTCAATGAACAGGCAGAGAGAGCAAAAGAGAAAAATCTCAGAATAATGCCGGGCTCTTAGGTCCAGCTCCAACAGTTGTTCAGTCGCTAAGCCATGTCTGACTTTCTGCAACCCCATGGACTGCAGCACACCAGGCTTCACTGCCCTTCACTATCTCCAGGAGTTCGCTCAAATTCATATCCATTGTCTCCGCTATAAGTCTCCATTGAGTCAGTTATGCCATTCAACCATTTCGTCCTCTGTCACACCCTTCTTCTCCTGCCCTCAATCTTCCACAGCATCGGGGTCTTTTCCAGTGAGTCAGTTCTTCCCATGAGGTGGCCAAAGTACTGGAGTTTCAGCTTCAGCATCAGTCCTTCCAGTAAATATTCAGGGCTGATTTCCTTTAGGTTTGACTGGTTTGATCTCCTTGCTGTCCAAGGGACTCTCAAGAGTCTTCTCCAGCACTACAATTCAAAGCATCAATTCTTTGGTACTCAGCCTTCTTTATAGGTTCAACTCTCAAATTTGTACATGTCTACTGGAAAAACCATAGCTTTCTTTATACAGATCTTTGTCAAAAATGTGATGTCTCTACTTTTTAAATCACTGTCTAGGTTTGTCATAGCTTTTCTCCCAAGGAGCAAGTGTCTTTTAATTTCATGGCTGCAGTTACCATCCACAGTGATTTTGGTGTCCAAGAAAATAAAATCTGCCACTGTTTACATTTTCCCCCATCTATTTGCCATGAAGTGATGGGACTGGCTGCCATGATCTTAGTTCTTGGATGCTGAGTTTTAAGCCAGCTTTTTCACTCTTTAACCCTCATCAAGAGGCTCTTTGGTTCCTCTTCACTTTCTATCATTAGAGTGGTATCATTTGCATATCTGAGGTTGTTGATACTTCTCTCCACAATCTTGATTCCAGCTTGTGATTCATCCAACCCAGCATTTTGCATATAAGTTAAATAACCAAGGTGACAATACACAGTCTTGACATACTCCTTTCCCAATCTTGAACCAGTCCGTTTTTCCATGTCCAGTTCTGCTGCTTCTAAATCTGCATGCAGGTTTCTGATTTTTCCCTTCAGTTTTCATATATACTTGTTCAATGAGTTTGTTGACTATGGTCCTTCTATTCAATGTTTCACAGTTTACATTATTTTATTATGATGTTCAGCAAAGCTATTAATGCTACTTCATTTTAGATATTAAATCAATTCAATTATACTCTTTATTCTGTCATTTTGAAATATCAGTGTAAAGAAATAATTAGAAAACTGGCATTGATCATAATATGAATTAATAAACTCAATTTCAAAAAGAATAACAAGCTAGATGTGACGTTGGTTATATTCTAGGTTAGTGTTCACTGACAAACTTAGCATTTGCAGAACAGTCCTCAAAATAATGATGTGCATATAACAGAAAAATTTGAACTAAATAAACTATGACTAATTTGGTGAAATGAAAATAGTATAAATAATCACACCCTTTCCTTAGTAAGCATGCAATAAACATGGGACAATAGAAAAACTCACCAAGTTTCAGGTATGTATTCATAATTACAAAATTTATTTCATATTTTCTATGTTTAAGCTAGAAAGAAGGGATGGTATGGGGAGGAAGGTGGGAGGGGAGTTCAGGATGGGGAACACGTGTACACCTGTGGTGGATTCATGTCAATGTATGGCAAAACCAATACAATATTGTAAAGTAATTAGCCTCCAATTAAAATAAATAAATTTATATTAAAAAAAAAAAGCTAGAAAGAATAGCTTACTCTTGAATGCTGCAAAGGTATTTCTCATCTCTATTCTGTTCTAGATTTGTAAATAAATACTAACCCAAAAGTATAAATTATTTTCAAGTATATACCACTCTTTAATTATTTCTGCCTCTGTCCACTGAAGTTTAACCAATTTTCTGTCTTATATAGTACAGTAAAAACTCTCTGCTTAAGTGGTTGAAGGGATTTATCTCAACCTAGTTTTCTTCCATTGCCCCCAGGAGCAGAACTATGCCCCTGAAAGCAATAATGACCACTCAAGAAACCTTCTGGTGGGATCTGAGAAGCTCAATCTTTATATTGCCAAAGATTGTGTATTGTATAAAAGGTTACATCACCATTCAGGAAAATGATACACTTGAACTTATTTACAAAACAGAGAGACTCAAAGACATGGAAAACAAACTTATAGTTACCAAAGGGGCAAAGGGTGAGGGATAAATGAAGAGTTTGGGATTAACGTACCCCTACTGGGGGCTTCCCAGCTGGCGCTAGTGGAAAAGAACCCATTTGCTAATGCAGGAAACCTAAGTGATGCTAGTTCAATCCCTGGGTTGGTAAGATTCACTAGAGGAGGAAATGGCAACCCACTCCAGGATTCTTGCCTGGAAAATTTCACAGATAGAGGATCCTCATAGGGCTGCAAAAGAGTCAGACACAACTGACTGACTAAGCACATACTCTATAGATAGCTAACAAGGACCTACTATATAGCACAATGAACTACAATCAATATCTTGTAATAACTTATAATGCAAAATAATCTTAAAAAGAATATATATATATATATATATGCATACTGAGTAAAGTGAGTCACAGAAAGACAAATTTGATGACATCGCTTATATGTGGAATCTAAAAAAAGATACAAATGAACTTATCTATAAAACAGAAATAGAGCTACAGATATAGAAAACAAACCAAGGGGGTAAGGGGTTGGGGGGGTGGAAATTGGGAGATTGGGTTTGACATATACAGACTACTATATATAAAATAGATAATGGCCTATATGGAAAATATAGAATTTTAAAAATGAGTGATGTATGTGTAACATGTACTTTGCTGTACACCTATAGCTACCACAATCTTGTAAATCAACCATTCTCTAATAAAAATTTTAAAAACAATTGATTGCTTCCATTCAAGGGTCTTTCCTAGCTCATGTCCTCCTGATTATGGAAACAGGCTCAGCAGGAGGAAGTGCACAGCCTTATTGTCGGAAGGCGGGAAGGGAGCTGGTATATGAAAGTGCCCCAAATAGTACAGCTCCCATCCCTCCAACGTTGACAATACTTTAGAATGCCCATTTTATAACACAAAGTGACAAAACTGAACAAGAAAAGAAGATAAAGGAGTTACTGCTATGTGTTCTTACAATACATCTATTTATTCCCACAATAAATATTTCTTGAGCACTTTTTTAATCCCTGTATATGCAGTATGTGGTTTTATGATGTAGGGTGCTTTACCATGACATTAGTGTTTACCATCAGAACTGTCTTCACTTTATTTTTATCCTTCTTCACCTCTCTACTAGTGGTAAAATCCTATCTGCCAATGTAGGATACGAAAGAGACTTGGGTTCGATCCCTGGGTCAGGAAGATTCCCCTGGAGAAAGAAATAGCAATCCACTCCAATATTCTTGCCTGGGAAATCCCATAGATAGAGGAGTCTGGAGGGCTATATTCCACATGGTCACAAAGAGTCGGGCATGACTGAAGCGACTTAGCACACACGCAAGCACCTCCCCACAGCCATGAACTTCAAACCTAGAATGTGATGTCCCTGTCACTATCATGAGCCATGTACCACCTACTGCTGTCAAAGAAAGTCACCAGAGCAGGAGGAATCAGCAGCTGAGGAAAAGGATGATGATTTAGGCATGGATAGATAGGAAGTAATTTTTCTTCTGATGAGGGACAGAAGCAGGTGTCATCACCATGTCTTCAAAAATCCCCTGTCACTTTATACCTCAGCAGAGCTGTGACCTCTGTCTTTCAAAGGGGGAGGTGGTCAAGCTGTGGTCAAGTCCCACAGCACAAGTTCCATGTACTGTGGGACTGTCCAACCCTCCTCAACTCCCTGCTTAATGGCCCAGAGTGTGGGCAAATATGGGGATACATGGCCATGGTGTCACAGAAGACACCTGTATTTTTGCTTTCCTTTCTCTGCAACACAGTTGCAGAGAGTTCCTTCTCTGTAACTATTAACATAAGGGGCCGGCTCAATGCTGAATTAAATAACTGGTCATTTTATATATTTCTTTTATCCTAATTTTTTAAAAATCTATTTAAAAAAAATAGCAACTTTAACCCTGACACATCGCCCTCTGCCCAAGGCATACAACAGAGTCTGGAATAGCCAGGACTGCCAGGGAATTGAACCAAGCAGAGCCTGACACTTGGTAGTGTGAGGGCCAAAGATTTTTGCCAGATTGGTTCATATTGGCCTCACCTGTGGATTACATAAGTTCTGATGTGCCTTTTAAAACCAAGGGAAACTTCTGAATTATTTCCACCAGAGAAAAATTCTCTATTTTTAAAATATAATATTGAAAGGCATACTTTTATTGGAAATGTAAATAATCACTTGCTTTTCCACAAGTCACCTTCATCATTGATATTCACTTCATGATGAGAATTCTTTGGACAAATGAAGGTCAAAGCTTCCCTAGGCTCCTCTCAAGAGGAAAACTATTATTTTTTTAAATGTTATCAATGCACACATATGTAGACATATAAATATTTATATGGAAACGTACTGCCTAGTCAGTGAATAGAAATGGGAATAGAAATGATGTGCTCTGGGAATCCTCTCTGTGTGACTGAACTCTCAAATCAGGAGAAAACTTTTTTTTTCCATCTCTGTCCCTGTGACTAATGGGAAAAGGTCAGTTTTTCAGATAACATAAGCAGAAAGGGATTTTTATTCTTCCTCGGTTTACAGAAATGAAGAGATGAGAGACCTCAGAAGGTTTGCTGGCTTAAACCTGTAACACAGTTTTCTTGACTCTCAATCTATTCTTAATCTACAGTATAGGAAAAGGTAAAAAGTTATAAGGTTAGCTAGTAAAAAATAGAAGAAATTAAAGTACTAAATTTAAGAGAAACTCTGAAGATCATCTGGATGATGGAGAGAAAGACTACAGATTGAACTATGGAATTATTGGTATTCCCTTAAACCACAAGAGTAGGGCAGAAGACTGTGTGGTAGAAATCCAATCAGGAAGGGTTAAAGGTCTTTGGTCAAAGTCATACCCTGCATTTGCCTCTCAGTGCGGCCCAGACATTGCACCCGACATTATGGTTCAAAAGAAAAATAGCTTAATTATAAAAATAATATAACCAGTAAATATGGGGCAGAGCTATATATACAGCCTGTGTATGTGTGTGTGTGCTCAGTCGCTCAGTTGTGTCCGATTCTTTGTGGCCCCATGGACTGCAGACTGACAGATTCCTGTCTGTGAAATTTTCCAGGCAAAAATACTGGAGCAGGTAGCCATTTCCTTCTCCAGGGGATCTTCCTGACCCAGAGATCAAACCTACCTCTCCTGCATTGCTGGTAGATTCTTTACCACTGTACCACCTGGGAAACCCCTATATGGCCTAGGAAACACTATTTTGTAGGAAAGTCTGAGGAGAAGTTGGGTGGAATTGGGTCACAAATAAATAACGGTGTCATCATGGAAAAGAAAATGGTTTCTGTATCAAATGGCTGACTTGAGCCTGCAAACTTCAAAGCAGACCTTATGTTTCGTTAGTCTGTTGCTTCTCCCCTGCCTTTGGTAAGGGTCAGCGTTAGGCAGAGGTGAAAAGGAAATGAACCATGAGCAATAGGTAGAAAACTTCAAGTGCCTGGACTCCAGGTCTGAGATAAGGTGGGATTCTTATGCTCCTGGAGCTTCAGAGGAGGGATAGAAAGTCTCCAAAGCCTAAAGTTTGGATCGATGACCTTCCTTTGCATTACTTCAAGGGACTGGGACCAGTCAAGAGGATGGGGGTTCAAAAACATGAACAATAACAATAAAGCACTTATATCTCCCTTAAACATCAGCATTTTAAGTCTGGTCCCAGGACCACACATTTAATCTTCACAAAAAAACCAGGAGCACCAATAGGAACTATTAATCCTTTTTAAGACATGTGCAAACTAAGGCTCAAAGGATTGTATATTATTTGTGGAAGGTCAAACCATAGGTGGCAAGATTAGAGAATCCAAATTTCTGAATTGATTCAGTTCTCTTTTGCATTTTATTAAGTAGCCATCATAAAATGAGTCAAAATCATAATTCGCAATAAATGCAAAACTTTCCAAAAGGCATCACTTCAGATTTTAAGGAAGTTACAAGTTTAAAGTTGATCTTTCCTTTTAAACAGTTTGTCCCAGTGGAAACAGATGAGGCTGCCTGGTCTTAATGTCTAGCTTATTCTCATTCTTATTTCTAGTGATTACAAACAAACAACATTTTCAAATTTCAATTTTAAAGTTAATAAAATGGAAAGCATCTGGTAATGGGTTCTGATAACATTATAAAATTAAATAGAGGAGGGAGGAGTTTCAAAAACAGGCTAGGCAAACTCTTTTATGGTCACTTGATACTTTATGGTCACTTGCAAAATGATGACAGTAGTTGCTATTAAGAAATTGCTTCCTGTGCCCTGAAAACACCTGTTTCAGGTAAGAAACAAAGCTAGGAACAGAAATGGCAGTAACACTTGTGACAATCGCCCTGCAGTATCAGAAACACATCTATAGGGCATGTCCCTGCCAAGTTGTGTTTAATTTGGGCATGATCTTTCTTTTGGTAGGTCCTCTCATATTTAAGTGAATGAATTTGAATAAAGCTAATTAGGATTGCCTACACTTATGAAAGGTGTCAGTGAATGCTAAAGTGTTCCATTTTTATAAGCCCAGGTGGCTCAGTGGTAAAGAGTCCGCCTGTCAAGCAAGAGACACAGGTTCGACCCTTGGATCAGGAAGATCTCTGGAGAAGGAAATGGCAACCCATTCCAGTATTCTTGCCTGGAGAATTCCATGGACAAAGGAGCCTGGTGGGCTATAGTCCATGGAGTCGCAAAGAGTCAGACAAGACTTAGCGACTAAACAATAACAACAACGCTCTTTGCATCCTGAGACTCTCTTATAAGCTTATAGGACCCAGAGCCTTTAAGCTACATAGTGTCTTTAATTAACTCAGTGGTTAAATACAGAAATTACTCTCCTGGCAGATGAGCCCAGCATGAAACATGGTTTGTCTAATTGCTGCACACACAAAGACTGATAAGGCACAAAAGATACTAAAACAGATAACTCTCAGAACTCCTCAGTTACCATTAAGTTAGTAGGTTCAATAAGGAAAAGAAATGCAGAAAACCATTTTTAAAGTCCTTAAGGATACTTCATAGGTCTTATCAGACAGCCCAAACAGTATTTCTTACCTTAAAAGTAAACATGTCAAAAACAAGCAAACAATCCTTATAAAATTATTTAAATTTTCCCAGAAGAGTTTTCCATTAATTCAATGAATGTGTATGTCCCACATACATGCATATATATATATACACACACACACACACACACATACATGTCTATACATATGCATATATACACACATAAATGTGCTTTATATATAAATATATCTCAGTACACAGTCATCATTGGTATTATAATTGTATTGATGTTTTTTCCTGAGGTAAACAGATATTGCATATAATCTCTAGATTTATATTTCTCATGAATTTGTTCCCCTTGCAAGAGAGGTAACTTCTGTCCTAAACCATGAAAAATAGTGTGTACTGAATAAAATCCAATTCACATTAGTTGAGAAAATAAAACTGTATCTTTAACCCTTGGGAGGACAGAGGAATGATGTAACAAAATAAACAGCACTGCTACATCAAAAAGGGGCTGGGCTGACAGGAAGACCAACAGTTAGAGCTCAGCATTTCCAGTGACTTACTGCTTGGAAAATTAGGGATAACTGGACTTGGATTATCTAACAAGCCTGTTACTGAAATGACTGTTTAAATTTGATGAAATAAATGAGACTTTCTCATGTTTGAGGGCTTTGCACAACTGCAATAATGCTAACCATGAAAACAAGATCCTTCTTTTTTCACTTTGGAATGTTATTTGAAATATAACATGAAATAAAATAATTCATGAGGCTATTGGTTTAAAAAGAAAAATAGTGTGTATAACATTATGAACATGTCTTCCATCTGACATTTGAAATGGGTGAAGTTAAAATTTCTTACCATCCAAGCTGTGACAAAGTCCCCCATCCAGGTCCCTACTGCAGCTAATTTCATGAAACTTTCATTTCGGATGCCCATATAGTCTGTAATGATATATGCTCTGTGGAAACAAACACACAAGACATTGTCCAGACTCAGAGAACCATACAGTCAAAGCTTTCTGGTTCAGCAACACTCAAAAGGGAATTTCCCCCCTTTTAACAAACTTTCTTGCTTTTGTCTCACCAGATGCGCTTATAAATCTGAAAGGCTAGGAGGAGCTCTGAGGGTGTCTGGGTCAGTTCCAATTAGATTTGAAAACTGACTGTGGCTACACCAATTACCATGTGCCTTTCATTTTTGCGCTGTAAGGACTGACAACAGCTTTTGGAAAATCAAACAGAAATACTCAGCAAAGGCATCATTCCATGCTCACTCAAGTATGAGGAGAACAGAAACAATTCCTGAATTAGTGTAACTAGAAAGGAAGAGAAGAGCTCACTTTCCTCCAGTTCTGTCTTCTCAAAGTCAGAACTATTGAAAAGATGCTGGGAGTAAGTTTTAAGTATAATGTCATATCTGAAAAATGTTCAGAAGAAAGTCAAGATTTGGGAAAAATTTCCACGTAGGGAAGCGATGTAAAATTTTACTCAAATACATGTGACTTAAATTATTATTTAATAGCAAGGCCAGATTCCACTTCATCACTTGGCATAGCTAGTTATTGTTTGCTTGCTATTAAACACAAGTTTATATTCCTCAGAGCTCAAAGAAAGGTTCAAAGGTACACCCGACTATTAAAAACAGGTAATAAGATCAGGCTTATTGCTTATTAAGCATTTTCATTTTCTCGTTTGGTAGTGAAGAAAATCCTAACTATCATTTTTCCCATTTGTAATTTCACTAAGAAAACTGGGATTCAAAAAGATCACTTACCCTGCCCAATCAATACCATGTAACTAATGAATGGTACCTAGGAACCAAATTTCTCTGTACATATTTTTTTTAATTCTAATTATTTTTTTTTACTCAGTTTTATTTTACTTTAAATTTTTTTTTCCTTTTCTTAAACATGATAATACCTATACAACTTAGAGTACCCATTAGATTAACTTTAAAACAATATGCAGTAAATAAATGTTTGTTAGTTATCTATTGAAACTATGAAGAAGCACATTTTTGAAGTCATTGAGAGTTAAACTGCTTCCAATTCAGTTGTTTTTTCTAGAGTTATTTCAGCTAGTTTTTTTATCTGATATTTAAATGTACAGATATTTACACAGATATTTAAATGGTTTTTAACAACAAAAACAAACTTAAGAATTCTTAACAACTTTTTCCATGTGCTTCATCTACTTACTTTGGAGGGGCTATGTACATATCTTAAGGTCTCATCTCAAAATTCTGGGTCTTATTCCATGCGTTTCCATAATAGCCACACACACACAAAAAACTTAAGCTACCAAAAACTGCATACTAGCAATGTGCTAGAGATTGTTACTAGCATTTTAAAAACACAGTCCCCATCAACTTTCATATCAGAACAACGAAATGTATTGTTATTCCCATTTCACAGATATGGAATTAAGGCTTTAGAGAGTTTTTGCAACTTTCTCAAGTTTAAGCATCCAATGAATGGACAAGATTTGAATATAAATTTGATTGACTCCCAAATCCATGCACTTAACTACTGGGCTATACCTTCTTCCTACAACTGTTAGTAGAGATATAAAAAGCACAAAGAATATCTCTGTCCCCAGTATTTTAATAAGACAGTGACAATCAAGAATTACTTCCTGTGGGGATAATTCATAATAAGATGCCAAGAGAAGCATCCAGAAGCTACAACTCCCTAGAGCTACCATCAGGTCTTGGATTCCCACTTATACTGAGTTCACCCATCTAAGCAGCTCTGGGTCATTGGACTCAGGGTACTATAGAATAGTAGCTCTGTTAATTGTCCAGCTTTTTCAATGACACTTACATTGAAGATTTTGTTCAATGTTATATCTCTACCTGTTCAGTCTGCCAGTTAATTCCAGAATACATTGGGCTAGGATAGAAATTCCTGGCTACATTCTTTGTGGTTGTATAGATGTATGTAAAAGAAGGCATGATTCTTCTATTTCAGTATCTGAAAACAAGGATGAGATAGTAAGCATGCAACAGACTAATGATCCAGCCAAAAACCCTAAAAAAAAGAAATAAAATATAAAAATAACTCCCCAAATCTACTTAAAGTCATCTAAGAGCTGATGAAGCAGTGAAGAGAAGAAAAATCAAGATACCAGATTGGCGAGCATTACAGGAAAGTTAACTGTATTTTCTCTGGGGACATTAGCTGATTCCACGTGCAAGGCAAGAAGATGAGAACCTGGATTTTGCCTGGGCAGAGAACAGTCTCAGTAGGTTAAAGAGGCAATGTTTGAAATTTAAGGAGCCAAGATTCTTGTGAGAAAGGAGATGCTCAGAAAAGAGTAAGATACACAGCCAGTTTTCCTTTCAAGACTTTTGCCAAATTATGAACTTTTGCACAAGGAAAGCTGAGAGACTAAGCAGAAAGTCTATAGTCTATGGCCATACCATCCTGAACGCACTCCATCTTGTCTGATCTCAGAAGCTAAGCAGGGTTGGGCCTGGTTACGACTTGGATGGGAGAACGTCTCTGTAAAGTATAGCAGAGGTCTGGCTACTTCATGCTGAGGAAACTATTATAATTCAGAAAATTCTGAGAGAATGGCCCAGGATATACAAGGGTATGGAAGACTAAAGAAAACCTGTGATGAAACTGTCCTTGTTGAAACTGTAAATCAACCCTTATCCAGTCCATTTCATGACTGAATTAAGGTGATCAGCTTCTATTCTTTGCACTTAACAGAGGAAAAAGTGAACCTTTTCAGGAAGAATAAAATATCATCTATTTTTATTTATAAAATCCATCATTCAATCAAAAGTTACTAGGATGTCAAGAAACAAGACCCTATCAAGATCCTGAAAACCAAGAGAGTAAACAATAGCTAAAACTATTCCATAAGTTCCAGGAGGACTGCAAGTCATTTTTATCTTTCCATTCTTTCCACTGTTGATACCCCAGAGCCTAGAGCACTGCCTACAAGGGGTAAGTAATCAGTAAACATCTGCTTAATTTATGAATTAACAAAGGGACCCAAGTTATTCATATTTATTGATATATCACACAGGTAAACCAATATATACTAAATCCTAGAAATAGCAATAAAATAAGATTGACATGAAGAATTTTTACATGTTTTCAAATTGTTTTCTGTGTTTACTTCACTTCTCCAACTACATTTGTATCTCCTTGATGGCAGAATAACTATCCTATATTCATGTAGAAAGATACATCAGCACAAAACAAGAGAATGTCCCTCCTCTGCGGCTGTGGGCACATGGTGAGTACTGGATGCCATGATAAAGCAGAGAACATAGCATAGAGAATTTAATTAAGAATAAATTAATTAATATATTTAAAAGTGAAGAGTAATATTTAAAATTTATTAGTTATTCTAGACATTTCTCCAAAGAAGACATACGGATGACAAACAGGCACAAGAAAAGATGCTCATCATTGCTAATCATAATATTAGAGAAAAAAAACTCAAAACTACCTAGAGATATCATCTCACACCAGCCATCATCAAAAAGTCTACAAACAATAAATGATAAACAGACTATAGGAAAAAAATCCTCCTACACTTCGGTGGGAGTGTAAATTGGTACAGCCACTATGGAGAACGATACGGAGTTTCCTTAAAAGGCTAAAAATATAGTTACCATATAATGCAGCAATCCCACTCCTAGGCATATATCTGGAGAAAAACATGGTTTGAAAGGATATATGCACCCTAATATTCATTGTAGTGCTGTTGAGAACAGCCAAGATATGGAAGCAACCTAAATGTCCATTGACAAATGAATGGATAAAAGCGATGTGGTACATATTATACAGTAGAATACTACTCAGTCATTAAAAGGAATTAAATAATGTCACTTGCAGCAACATGGATGGACCTGGAGGTTGTTGCATTAAGTAAAGTCAGACAAAGAAAAATATCATAGGATATGGCTTATATACAGAATCTAAAAGAAAAACTGATACAAATGAACTTATTTACAAAACAGAAGTAGAGTCACACATGTAAAAACAAATTTATGGTTACCAAGGATAAAAGGCAGAGAGGGAGGGATAAATCAGGAATTTAGAATTACATACACACACTCAGTTCAGTTCAGTTCAGTTCAGTCACTCAGTCGTGTCCGACTCTTTGCGACCCTATGAATCGCAGCATGCCAGGCCTCCCTGTCCATCACCAACTCCCGGACTTCACTCAGACTCACGTCCATCGAGTCAGTGATGCCATCCAGCCATTTCATCCTCTGTCATCCCCTTCTCCTCCTGCCCCCAATCCTCCCGGCATCAGAGTCTTTTCCAATGAGTCAACACTTCGCATGAGGTGGCCAAAGTACTGGAGTTTCAGCTTTAGCATCATTCCTTCCAAAGAAATCCCAGGGCTGATCTCCTTCAGAATGGACTGGTTGGATCTCCTTGTAGTCCAAGGGACTCTCAAGAGTCTTCTCCAACACCACAGTTCAAAAGCATCAATTCTTTGGCACTCAGCCTTCTTCACAGTCCAACTCTCACATCCATACATGACCACAGGAAAAACCATAGCCTTGACTAGATGGACCTTTGTTGGCAAAGTAATGTCTCTGCTTTTCTAAACCAGATAAACAACAAGGACCTACTGTACAGCACAGGAAATTCTGCTCAAAAATCTGTAATAACCTAAATGGAAAAATCATTTGAAAAGGAAATGATGTATGTATAACTGAATCACTTTGTTGTACTCCTGAAACTAAGTACTATAAATCAGCTAATGCCTGATACAAAATCTTAAAAATCTCCAGGTTCCTCTGTCCATGGGACTTCCTAGGCAAGAATACTGGAGTGAATTGCCACTTCGTTCTCCAGGGGATCCTCCTGGCCAGGGACGGAACCTGCATCTCCTGTGTCTCCTGCATCACAGGCAGCTTCTTTACCACTGAGCCATGAGAGAAGCTTTTTTTAACAAAAAAAAAAAAAAAAAAGAACATATTGTATCAAAAAATTTAGCAGTTCTAAATTTTGCTGCTCTGGACAAATGTAAAGAAGGATTACAAATAGGCCAACCTGCCATAAAAACTTTCAACCACAAGTTCACTGATTTGCATATTCATTAACATTTAACAGTATTTCCTACTCAGGTTGTAAAGGACCCAGTGTGTATATATCTATATTAGCAATTCTGGCCAGTTTGAATATCACACTGGACTCTGAAAAAGTGAAGTTATGGAGCTTATACACTCAAGAGTTTTTGGATTCTGATTCAAAATTAAATTTTATTTGCTAGGAGCCACTGTTACAGTTTCAGTTTTGTTCAGTTTTAGCTAATTATTTCAACTATGCATACATCTTTGTTTTGCTTTGTGCTTTAACTGGTTATCTGTGCATAGATCTAAAAAAGCCTGCACTCCTATCAGCCTTGCAGATAAACATTTATCATTGATATTTTCTCTAAAAATTCTAAAATAATTTCTTTTCAGGCTACAACTTCATCCCCTTCTCCTTGAGATTTCAAGTTTAACTGTCAAATCCATAACATAAATGTGGAAATGTCAACAAAATCTTGGAAAGGCTCATAATCATTGTAACCTCAAAACATGAGCTACTAAGCTTATTGCACCTAATGAAACATATGTGCTAAATGGCCATAAACTAAACAGACTCTAACATGGACTATAAAACATGGACAATAAAATAATAATATAAAGAATTGTCCCTACATGTGAGAGTCTTGAGCACAAGCAACAAAGGCTGCAGCTTACTTCAGTCTATTACTTATATGTAAGTGGATTCAGTCAATGCCAGGTGATTTAGGAGCTGAATCTCTGAAAGTTTAACAAGAGGCAGTAAACATAGATCACCAACCCAAAATGGATTCATGCTTCACTGAAGATCCATCTGTGGCCAGCTGGATTCATAATGTCACAGCTGTCTCTCTCAGCCACGTTTGGGCAACATAAACAAGATTGGGGGCATCACAAACAAGTAAATCATGGATAAGGAGTTGACTTAACATGAGTACAGACCTGTATTAAACAAAATGAACCTGAGGCAAAAACTCTAAGTGCTCTTAAGGCTTGAGGTGAAAATCTGTCTACATAAAATGCCAGAAATTAAACATATTATGATATTAGCCTTTCTTAATTTTTTTGTAATGAAATGATTAAAAGTCTTCAATTCAGTCACTTGTTCAACTATTATCCAAATAACCACATTTTAGTATTTCTTTTAAAAATTTCTACTTCTTGACTATTAAAAAACTTAGAAGGAAATCAATACATGTGTAAGGACTTTCCAAGAAAGACCTAGGGTATGAAGCTACAGAGCAGAATCCACTGGAAGGTGACAACTATTGCAGACAATTGTTAGGGACTGTGTGTGTGCTTAGTCGCTCAGTCGTGTGTCCGATTCTTTGCGATCCCGTGGACTGCAGCCCACCAGGCTCCTCCTTCCATGGGATTCTGCAGGCAAGAATACTGAAGTGGGTTGCCAAGCCCTCCTTCAGATCTTCCCAACCCAGGGATCGAACCCAGGTCTCCTGTATTGCAGGTGGATTCTTTACCAACTGAGCCACCAGAGAAGAGCCTAGAGTGACTAAAACTGCATCTGAACCTAAAAAATGTTTACAAGTAAAGTTCCAACTCAAATTCCCCAACTTTAGCTATTAATTTTCTCTAATTTCTCTACAGAAGACATATAAGACTGCAGATGGCATATTTATTGGACAAACCCACCCTGAGTGCTAACACATGCACATTACCTCAACTCTTCCGTTCATTCCTTGTCTTGCTTAAGCCTACTCAGTGAAATTCATTTGTAGTAGATACAGAAACCTTAGTATAACATCAATTCCTCCCTCTCTTTTATCCTCAACATTTGGTTAATCAAATGTAACCTTTCATAAGGTTATTTCTGATAGGTCCTCAAACTACATTGTTTTTCTGTCATTATTTCTACCAATATCTTATCTCTGTTCATAACCATCTCTAATCTTAATTACACAATAGCCTCCTGTTTCCCTGTGATTATCCTCAACTTATTATAGATTCTTTACTGCCACTATGGTAAATTCTGGGAAATTAAAATGGTGTACCAGAAGAGCAGGAGTCCTAGAACCAGAAAGTATTGGGTTGACAAACCACCTTCCCACTCTATGACCTGGGATAAATGACTAGCTTGATAATAATCCATTCCCTTATCTGTAGCATGGGATTAAGAATATCTTTCCCTCACAAGGATTTCTTGAGGATTACATGAAACAAGGAATATAAAGTTTCCCCCTAGGGCACAGGCCCCACTCTGATTCCTTTTTCTTTTTTTTTTTTTTCTCCTACCCAGTTATGTGAGGATTTTCTTGTCTTCTTGGGCATCTGTTGGTGCTTACTAGCTGTTCTGTGTGATTCATGCCACTTGTAGATATATTTTCGTTGTTTCTATGAACGCAGGCAAATTCTACTTCCTACTTCTCTGCCATCTTGTATGACCTCCCCATTTTTTTGCTTTTCTGGAACACTAAATTATTTTGGAAATGGGAGCTAGTAGGTCAGAGATCTATCCCTTATTTGCATATCTATTATGAAACAGTTATGATGTGCTGTGTGTGCGCTCAGTCATTCAGTCATGTCCAACTCTTTGTGACCCCATGGTCTGTAGCCTGCCTTGCTTCTCAGTCCATGGAATTCTCCAGGCAAGAATACTGGAATGGGTAGCCATTTCTTTCTCAGGGGATCTTGCTGACCCAGGGATTGAACCCAGGTCTCCTTCATTGCATTCAGATCCTTTGACATCTGAGACTCCAGAAAAGCCCTTCTTGTAGCACATGAATTTATATTACATAAGCATAGTTCATATTCACTAAGTAAACTGACATAGTTCATTACTCACTAAGTAAATCCCTATAGTCTCCCTATTTGCTAGATCATGGACCCAATATTTGTAAACTCAGAAGTTTCCAAGAGGAAAGAAATAGCATCCCAAAGTTAGGTATCACTTCCTGGATTATCATCCAGCACCTCTTGTCTAATAATTTCTTCAACCCATTATCACATTTCCCCGGTCCACAGGGCAGGCTTGGAACATAGGTATCCTGTAATAAGAGTAAAGCATGGCAATTTACTCCAGTATCCTTGCCTGGCGAATTCCATGGAAGAGAAGCCTGACAGGCTGTAGTGCACAGGGCCACACAAGAGTCAGACATGACTGAAACGACCTAGCAGGCACCCACATACTGGCATAACCAAATTTGCTGATATCCTATTTTTTCCCTTTCCTGGTAATTTAGAATCAGGACTCAAAGAGAGAAAGAGGAAATCTCTTTCCAGGAGGTTGAATGAAGAAAAGCCCAGTAATTACTGATGACAACAGTCTATCCTCTGAGAGTTGTTCTTGTTGTTCAGTTGCTCCTTGTGACCCATGGACTGCAGAATGCCAGGCTCCTCTGTCCTCCCAGAGTTTGCTCAAATTCATGTCGATTAAGTTGGTGATGCTATCCAATCAATTCATTCTCTGCTGCTCCCTTCTACTTTTGCCTTCAATCTTTCCCAACATCAGGGTCTCTTCTAGTGAGATTCACCTTTAGCATCAGTTTTGCCAATGAATATTCAGGATTGATTTTCTTTAGGATTGACTGATTTGATCTCCTTGAAGTCTAAGAGACTCTCAAGAGTCTTTTCTAGCACCACAATTCAAAAGCATCAATTCTTTGGCACCTAGCCTTCAACTCTCACAGCCATATGTGACTATTAGAAAAACCATAGCACTGATGATTTTCTCTACTTCTTTGCATTGTTCATTTAAGAAGGCCATCTTATCTCTCTCTGCTATTCTATGGAACTCTACATTCAGTTAGGATATCTTTCTTTTTCTCCCTTACCTTTTGATTCTCTTCTTTCCTCAGCTATTTGTAAAGCCTCCTCAGGCAACTAATTTGCCTCCTTGGATTTCTTATTCTTGGGGATGGTTTTGGTCAGCACCTCCTGTACAATGTTATGAACCTCCAACCATAGTTCTTTAGGAATTCTGTCTACAAGATCTAATCACTTGAATCTATTAATCACCTCCACTGTATAATCTGCCTGCAATGCAGGAGACCTGGACTCAAATCTCTGAGTCGGGAAGATCCCCTGAAGAAGGAAATGGCAACCCACTCCAGTATTCTTCCCTGGAGAATTCCACAGACAGAGGAGCCTGGTGGGCTACAGTCCATGGGGTCGCAAAGAGTAGGACACAATTGAGCAACTAACAACCTCAACTGTATAATCATAAGGGATTTGATTTAGGTCATACCTGAATGGCCTAGTGGTTTTCCCTACTTTCAACTGAAGCCTGAGTTTTGCAATAAAGAGCTCATGATATGAGCCATAGTCAGCTTCCAGTCTTGTTTTTGCTGACTGTATAGAGCTTCTCCATCTTCAGCTGCAAATAATATAATCAATCTGATTTTGGTATTGACTATGCGGTAATGTCTATGTGTAGAGTCATCTCTTGTGTTATTGGAAGAGAATGGTTTCTATGACCAGCCTATTCTTTTGACAAAACTGTTAGCCTTTACCCTGCTTCATTTTGTAATTCAAGGCCAAACTTGAATCTATTCGTCACCTCCACTGTTATTCTGCATATCTTGATTTCCTACTTTTGCATTCCAATCCACTATGATGAAAATGACATCTTTTTTTCTGGTGTTAGTTCTAGAAGGTCTTGTAGGTCTTCATAGAACCAGTCAACTTCAGATACTTTGGCTTCAGTAGTTGGAGCATAGACTTGTATTACTAGGATATTGAATGGTTTGCCTTGGAAATGAACCAAGATCATTCTGTTGTTTTTGAAACTGTACCCAAATACTGTTTGGACTCTTCTGTTAACTATGAGTGCTCAGTTCAGTTCAGTTCAGTCACTCAGTCATGTCCAACTCTTTGAGACCCCATGGACTGCAGTCCGTCAGGCTTCCCTGTCTATCACCAATTCCTGGAGCTTGCTCAAACTCATGTCTATCAAGTCAGTGATGCCATCCAACCGTCTCATTCTCTGTCATTCTCTTCTCCTCCTGCCTTCAATCTTTCCCAGCATCAGGGTCTTTTCCAATAAGTCAGTTCTTTGCATCAGGTGGCCAAAGTATTGAAGTTTCAGCTTCAGCATAAGTCCTTCTAATGAATACTCAGGACTGATTTCCTTTATGATTGACTGGTTTGATCTCCTTGAAGTCCAAGGGACTCTCAAGAGTCTTCTCCAAATCCACAGTTCAAAAGCATTAATTCTTCAGTGCTCAGCTTTCTACTCTTTCTGCTTTGTAGAAGAGGGCCACTCCATCTCTTTTAAGGGATTCTTGTCCACGGTAGTAGATATAATGGTCATCTGAATTAAATTCACCCATTCCTATCCATTTTATTTCACTGATTCCTAAAATGCTGATGTTCAGTCTTTCCATCTCCTGCTTGACCATGTCCAATTTACCTTGATTCATGTACCTAAGATTCCAGGCTCCTATGCAATATTGTTCTTTATATCATCGGACTTTACTTTCACCACCAGACACTTGCACATCATTTCTGCTTGACCCAGCAGCTTCATTCTTTCAGCAACTGTTAGTAATTGCCCTCCACTATTCCCCAGTAGCATATTAGACACCTTCTGACCTGGTCGGCTCATAAACTGCTATCATATTTTTTCCATACTGTTCATGGGGTTTCCCAAGCTAGAATACTGGAGTGGCTTGCCATTTCCTACTCCAGGGGATCTTCTTGACCCAGAGATCAAACTCACGATTTCTGCCTCTCCTGCACTGACAGGTGAATTTTTCACTGCTGCACCACCTGGAAGCCCTTAACTATTCTCCAAGTAAAAAATTTAGAGCTTAAAAATGCAGTTTTGAATACTTTGTTCAGTTTTAACAATCCTTTTTTTTTTTTTTTTTCCTTTTAGAAAGGAATGCCACTAAATGTGCTGCAGGAAAAAGGATCGTCAGTTTGGCTGATAGACTTAGGTTAGTTTTCAGACTCCTCCTAAAAAGAACAAGGATAAATATATTGTGCCCACTCTTTATGATGCTGCTTCAGACAATGAGGGGAGCTTTGTTTAAATGTCAATGTACTATTTACATATATGCATTTTCTAAATGTGCTAAAGTTTAAAATAAGATTCTTCTCCACAGTTAAAAATAATGTATATACATATTTTAGTTAAAACCAATATGTTGAATGTGTCTCCACTGAGATGCAGGATACACAATGAGAGAGTGTCAACTGAGTGACAGGGGGTATCTGTGCATTTAACAGATAAAAAGTAGATAAGAGGTTACATCTCTTAGACTGCTAATGTAAAGGGAGCTTGATTTTTAAATAAAACATGTTGACAAAAGACTAAACAAAGACAGATAAAGTGTAGCTTAGAGTAGAGGCTGCATCTCTGACAGATCAAAGATTTTCACAAGTCTCCTACAAAGTGTCAGGAGAAGGTAACAAAAAGATAGGCTTAAGTAGACATCAGAGTAAAGAATACAGAGCTGAGAAAGCTTCACAGAAGCTTGTGAGAGGAGTCTAGAATTGAGTTTGCCAATAGTATGGGTGATTTAGGGTAGCAAATATAGGACTCTTCAATATTTTCCAGATGTCAAACCCTACTGATGCGTCAGCTAGCACACACTTCTGCCCTCAAACGTCTCTGGGCCTGGGCCCTCCGTCTAAGAGTCAGGCTCACTCATGGGGCCTCTCTTTGGCTAATTATGAATGCCCAATTATTACCAAATGTGCTTCAAATTAGAAGTGAGATCAATCTTATTGCTCTATAAATTTGCTCTGCAACTTCAGTAATTATATAACTTCTTTGATTTAATAATAAAGAATTTCATTCTCTGATTTTTACAGTGTTTGCTTCACAGGCTATACCACCCCAGCCTATGGTAACAAGAAAAGGAAATAAGGCCACACTTTCACCCACTTGTGAACATTTCAAGTCCATCCAATTTTCTCCCAAATAATTCAAAGAGATTTCATAGAGTTTCACTTGTGCTTTTAGAACTAGTACTTTTAGCAACTTTTTTCCAGTTGATACAGATGTCAAAAATGGTACCAAAGATATCCTCTCTTGTATTGATGTCCACTAAAGTTGTTATTGCAACTATTTATGTTGTTAGTGTATGTGTCAAGACCCAAAGGTACACTGTACTTCTGTCATTGTGCCCTATGCCACCTTCCCCAATTCTGAGATCAGTCATCAATGTACCCACATTATTATCTTAGTTCTATCCCAGCACGTCCTAATATCAACAGTGCTGCTGATACCCTAAAGCTTCAAACACCCACAGAGAATATGGGAAAATGCTTAGTATTTATTATTTTAATTAACATTGGCTTATAACATTATATAAGTTTCATGAGTACAACATTATATTTCAATTTCTGTATACACTACAGCATGCTCCCCACCAAAATTTTAGTTTCTGGAGAATTCTGCCAAACATATAAAGAGCTAGTACCAATTCTTCCCAAACTATTCCCCAAAATAGAAAAGCATGGAACATTCCCAAATTCATTCTAGGAGGCCTAATACCAAAATCAGATGGAGGCACTACCAAAAATAAAAATTAAAAAAGAAAGATAAGAAAATTACCAGCCGATAACTCTGATGAATATAGATAAAAATCCTTAACAAAATACTGGCAATCAAATTCAATAATATGTAAGAAGGTTCATATACCATGATCAAGTGCAACTTATTCCAGAGATGCAGGAGTGGTCCAATAAACATAAATCAAATACTGTGATACACCACATTAACCGGACTTTCCTGGTGGCTTGGTGGTAAAGAATCTGCCTACAATACAGGAGACACAGGAGACATGGGTTCAATCTCTGGATTGGGAAGATCTCCTGGAGGAGGGCATAGCAACCCACTCCAGTATTCTTGCCTAAAGAGTCCCGTGGACAGAGGAGCCTAGTGCACTACAGTCCACAGGGTCACATAGAGTCAGACATGACTGAAGCAACTGAGCACGCATGCATCACATTAACAAAAGGAAGGATAAAAATTATATGACTATATACCTAGATGTAGAAAGACCATTTGGCAAAATTCAACATTCGTGATAAAAATCCTCATCAAAGTTGAGGTAGAGGGAACATATCTCAACATAACAAAATCCATTTAAGACAAATCCACAGCTAACATCATACTCAATGGTGAAAACCTGAAAACCTACCCTCTAAAATCAGGAAAAAGACAAAGATGTCTACTCTCACCACTTCTATTTAACATAGTATTGAATTTTTGGCCACAGCAATAAGACAAGAAAAAGAAATAAAAGGTATCCAGATTGGAAGGGAAGAAGTAAAACTATCACTATTTGAAGATGACATGATGCTATATACATAGAAGACCTGAAAGTGAAAAGTGAAAGTGAAGTCACTCAGTCGTGTCCGACTCTTTGCAACCCCATGGACTGTAGCCACCAGGCTCCTCCATCCATGGGATTTTCCAGGCAAGAATATTGGAGTGGGTTGCCATTTCCTTCTCCAAGAAGACCTGAAAAACTCCACCAAAAAGACTATTAGATCTAATAAAGGAATTCAGAAAAGCTGTGGGATACAAGATTAATAAACAGAAATCTGTTTCTTTTCTATATACTAATAAGGAACGATCAGAAATAGAAAGTAAGAAAACAATCCCATTTAATATTACATCAAAGTGAATAATACACCCAGGAATAAACGAGGTGAAAGACCTATACTCTGAAAATCATAAAAGTTTTGATGAAGGGAATAAAAATATGATAAAAAGAAACAGAAAGCTATCTCATGCTCTTGGGTTGGAAGAATTAATATTGTTAAAATGCCCATACTATCCAGAGCAATCTACAGATTTAATGCAATCTCTATAAAAATACCCATGACATTTTTCACAAAACAAAAACAAGTGATCCTAAAATTTATGTGGAACCACAAAGACCCCAAATTGCCAAAACTATATTGAGAAAGAAAGAACAAAGTTGGAGATATCATGTTTCCTAACTTCAGACAATACTGCAAAGCTATCCCTGGTGGTTCAGTGGTAAGGAATCCTCCTGCCAATACAGGAGACACAGGTTCTATCCCTGAATCAGGAAGATCCCTGGAAAGGGAAATGGCAGCCCACTCCAGTAGCCTTGCCTGGGAAATCCCCTTGACAGAGAAGCCTGGTACAGGCTACAGGCCAGGGAGTCATAAACGAGTTGGATACAACTTAGCGACTAAACAACAACAAGAATGACAGTAATCAAAACAACAGAGTACTGACACAAAAACCGACACACAGATTGACAGATCAACAATAACATAAAAGGAGCCTAAAAATAAACCCAACACATGCTTAATGGGCTTCCTAGATAACACTAGTGGTAAAGAACCTGCCTGCCAATGCAGGCGATACAGGAGATGCTGGTTTGATCCCTGGGTCAGGAAGATCCCCTGGAGAAAGAAATGGCAACCCATTCCAGTATTTATGCCTGGAGAATCCCATAGAGGAGCCTGGCAGGCTACAGTCCATGGGGTTGCAAAGAGTTGGACACAACTGAGCAACTTAGCACTCATAGTACCCATGCATGCTTATGATCAGTTAATCTAGGACAAAGGAAGCAGGAATATACAATGAAGAAAAGCCAGTCTCTTTAATAAGTAGAATAATGAAATTAGAAGATTTTTCTCACACCATACACAAAAAATGGACTCAAAATGGATTAAAGACCTAAATATCAGAGCAGAAGCCATTAAATTCCTAGTAGAGAATGCAGGGAGCACACTTTTTCACATATATTGCAGCAATATTTTTTTAAGTTCATTTCCTAAAGCAAAAGAAACAAAAGCAAAATAAACAAATGAGACCTAAAGTTTTTGCACAGCAAAGTAAACCACTGATAAAGTGAAAAGATAGCCTATTAAATTGGATAAAATATTTGCAAATGATACATCTACTAAGAGGCTAATATCCAAAATATATAAATAGCTCACCCAACTCAATATCAAAAAAGCAAACAACCAATTAAAAATAGACAGAAAACTAAAATAGACATTCTTCCAAACAAGACACACAACTGCTTAATAGGTACGTGAAAAAATGCTCACCATCACTAATCGTCAGAGAAATTACTGTATCGATGATTTGCAGTTATCTTCTCTCACCTTAGGATTCACGTGTAAATCCAAGGGGACAGGAATAAAATATGTTATGATTTATTCATATAATTCCTTTCATTTTAACACTTGCCCATTGTCCTTAAGCAAGATATCTTTGTTTTAACTGCCTATTCAGTGTTATTTTCCAGGAGCCATGCGTAACAGTACTTCAGAGGCAGGGTTGCATGTGAACTTGGTGGAGTGAGAAGATGTGCTTCTCCTCACCAAACTCAAACGATATGACAGTATAGGAAGAGAAGAATGAACTTGCAAAGTGGGAGAAGAGATAACTGAAAATGAGAAATATTAATAAAGTTTTTACAAAGCAGATTGAGAGATGATGGTTTCAACTTGCCCTGTAGTATGAAATTCTTTGGGGATATTAAGGAAGGACCTAATTCTGTTTCTGAACCTCGACAATACTCAGGGACTGGAGGAGGTTCAGTATGGGATTGGAAATCCTGCATGACAAGTAGTTTATATACTTTCTTCCAGTCAATACACACAGAAAATGACTTGTGTCTCACCTAGCTAAGAAGGACATTTGCTAGCAATATCTGGAGAAATTCCAGCAGAGTTAGACACCTTAATGAAAACAGAAGCCAAAAATTTATATTTTTTTATATTAAACAGTGAGTCCCATTACCTAAAATACTATTTATATGGGTTAAAGACAAAGTTCCATTTCAAAAAAATTGACCGGTTCTGACCTTCCCCCAAAAGTCATTAACAGTTGAGGATCACCCAGTGAGATAAGCCAATTCCCATAGACCACAATCCCCTTCTACTTGAGTCTTGCTGGTCACAAGCCTGTCTATGCACAGAGACTTTCCAATCATCTTTTATTGCCCACTACTGAGAATGAACACACTTCACTCATTACCATGTATTTGAGGTAAATTTTTAACAACAAAAAGCTCAAAACTAAATAAAAATGAGGTACTTAGAGGAAATAGACAATACAAAAAGCAGAGAAAAAGTGTACAGATAGAATAAAAATACTTTCCTGATATGCAAAGTAAAAATTCAGTTATATGCTATCTACGCATGGCAACCTAATCCAGTATTCTTCTCTGGAGAGTCCCATGGACAGAGGAGCCTGGTGAACTACAGACCATGGAGTTGCAAAGAGTTGGACATGACTCAGCAACTTCCCTAGTGGTCCAGTGGTTAAGACTCCATACTTTGAATGCAGGGGGCACAGATGTGATCCCTAGTCAGGGAACTAGGGGCTTCCTCTGTGACTCAGCAGTAAAGAATCTGTCTGCAAGGCAGGAGCCACAGGAAACGTGAGTTCAACCCCTGGGTCTGGAAGAGGGCATGACAATCCACTCCAGTGTCCTTGCCTGGAGAATCTCATGGACAGAAGAGCCTGGTGGGTTGCAGTCAGTGGGGCTGCAGAAAGTCAGACACAAAGGAAGCGATTTGTACGCACACACACACGTAGGGAACTAAGGTCTCAGATGCCAAAAAGAACTCAACCAACCAACCAAACAAAAAATGTAACTAAAACTAAGATTACATAAGTGTTCAAAGAAAAATAGTAAAAAATGTTTAAAAAGTAACATGCAAACAATAACAAAAAGAAATCTGGTATAGCTATAGTAACATCAACTAATGCAAAAATATTATTATAAATTAAGAGGGAGCCTTACTAATGACAAAAATTAAACCCATCAGGAAGATACAACGTGCCATCAAAATTTAGGAATTAAAGTAAATTAATAAGACAGCAAGAAAAAAACAAACACATTCACACACACACACACACACACACATATATGTATATACACACACACATAAGTCCAAAATACACATTCTTTTAATGCAACAAAGAATATTAGGCATATTGGATATAAACAAGGCAAACATTTACAAAAAGAAAATGAAAGAAAATAAACAAGACTATAAAGCAAGTCTCAAAATTCTTAATGACTGAATCACATAGAAGATATTCTTTGACCATAATGTAACTAGACCATAAATCAACAATAAAAAGCTAACTTGACAATCCCCAGATCTTTGGAAACTAAGAAATATACATCCAAGTAATATATAAGTCAAAATCAAAATCTCAGTGGGACAGAGAAAATATCTTGGACTGGAAAGTAATATAAAATATCCTGAGGTATGCCTAAAGCCATGCTTGAACTTTCAATTTTAAATAAATATATTAAAAAACAAAAATGCTAAAAATTAATGAATTAAAAATATTTCTCAAGAAATTAAACAAGTAGTAAAATAAACCCCCAAAAGATGAAAATAATTTAAAAATTCTAAAAATAGAATTTAAGTGGAAGAAAAAATGGAAATATACAATAGATAATAAGGTGAGTGAAGTTGGTCCTGTGAAAAGACATAAAATTGATAACTCTCTAGCAAGACAGGTCAAATATAAAGACAGAAGGTACAGATAAAGATTTCTGAAAAGTAAATATGTCACAAATGAAAAAGGGGCATTGCTAAAGATCCTGCAGATATTAAACAAATAATAAGAAGGCATTTTTATGAAATTTACATGAAATCAACACAGTAGAAAAACACTTAAACAAATACCCAAAATGTACATAGGAACAAAAAAAGAATTTTAAAAAACAGATCTATTCACAAACTTGAATTTATATATAGAAAGTTTTCCACAGGAAAATTCCAGGCCCAGATGTGTACATGGGCACCTAGAGAAATAAGCAGTAATGTTTATAGTATCATTATTTATAATAGCCTGAAACTGGAAACAGCATGAATGTCTATCAGCAGAAGAATGGATAAATATATTACAGCACAGTCATACAATGGAGACTATTCAACAACGAAAATGAACAAATTACCACTATACAAAGCCTGGATGGAGCTCAGAAACTTACATAAAAGTAGCCAAACAAAAATAAAAGAGAACATGCTGTATGATTATAAGTAAATAAAGCTCAAAACACAGGAAAAATGAAACTACAGTGATTAGGGAAGTATTCTAAGCAGTAAAACTACAAAGAAAAGCAAGAGCAAAGAGCATACAAGTGAGATATGGGTTACTTTGGAGAAACAGAGGTTTATTATTAGGAAAGACAGTCAGAGGGTTTCCAGGGTGCTGGCAATTTCTTTGTTGTTATTTAATACAAATGGTAATAACATGGGTAACATGGAGTGTCACTTAAAAATATTTCAGTCAGTTCAGTTCAGTCGCTCAGTCGTGTCCAACTCTTTGCGACCCCATGAACCGAAGCACGCCAGGCCTCCCTGTCCATCACCAATTCCTGGAGTCCACCCAAACCCATGTCCATCGAGTCGGTGATGCCATCCAGCCATCTCATCCTCTGTCATCCCCTTCTCCTCCTGCCCTCAATCTTTCCCAGCATCAGGGTCTTTTCAAATGAGTCAGCTCTTCACATCAGGTGGCCAAAGTACTGGAGTTTCAGCTTCAACACCAGTCCTTCCAGTGAACACCCAGGACTGATCTCCTTTAGAATGGACTGTTTGGATCTTCTTGCAGTCCATGGGACTCTCAAGAGTCATAAAAGTTGGGGTTCTAGGTGACTCAGTGGTAAAGAATCTGCCTGCAATGCAGGAGATACAGGAGACTTAGATTCGATACATGGGTGGGGAAGATCCCCTGGAGGAGGGCATGGCAACCCACTCCAGGATTCTTGCCTGGAGAATCCCACGGACAGAGGAGCCTGGCGACCTGTAGTCCATAGGGTCGCACAGTCAGACATGACTGAAGCAACTCAGCATGCATGCAGGCAATAATTAAGTTACATTTGTGTGTGTTTCATATGCTTTTATGTACATATGTTATTTCCATATTTAAAAAAAAATTACCAAGAAGAAACTACTTGTTATTATAGAAAAGATTAAGAAACGGTAGCTATTACTGTCATAGATGAAACACTGGGCTAGCAAAAGATAAACTCAGCTTTTGGGAGAAAAATTATTTTTAGGTTGAATTGGAAGGTCCCACAAAGGGAAGAGGAAGAACAAGAGAAAATTCCTGAAATATGAGCAAGTCTGCATGTATTGGAGCAGTGCAAGTAGTGAGCTATCTTGGCTAGAGCAAGCACAACATAAAAGAATCATAAAAGATGAAGCTGAAAATTAATGATGTGGGAAAGGGCACTGAGTACCCACAAGGTAATTCAGTCCCTGTTTCAGAGCCTGTGGACAATTCACATTTGGAATTCAGACTGTTTTGAGTTTCTTTCACAAGGCATTGCATTTTAAACAGCTTTCTGCTTTTTAACTAACCATGTTTCTTGGTATCTCTTAATGGAAAAGTGGTGATATAGCCTTATCAAATGCAAGGACTACCATTTTGCCATCCATAATGCCTGATAATGTAGAGATTAAATCAAGTGCCATTTGAAAGACTCATAAACGTGGAGATCTGCTTCACTAATTTCAAGGGATGAAGGAGAAAGTCACCCCAAAGCACATGTTCCCTCAATTCCAGGAAGAATCATGCTGGTAATTTTCCAGACATTCCACACATCAGGATAAGAAACTCACTGGGGAAGGGGAATAGGAAAGAGTGTATTAAACCTCTGAGACACTTGCAAAATTTCTCCAAGATCCCTGACATGCAGAGCTGGTCACGGGGAAGGAAATGGGTCCATCTACTCTTCAAGAGGGGAGGTACACAGGCTTGTGAAGGATGTGACTGTAGCCCATGGGTAGGACAGAATCCCAAGGCCTCCCCAAACCAAACCTGCCAGCAAAGTGTGACTGATGGGAGCTCTTCTAAACTTCTAAACATTCTGAAGGGAGATATGCTCATGGCCCAGGTCGTGTCTGGGCCAGGGAGGGCTCTAAGGCATAGTGGACAGGAGTGTGTGTAATGATGTGGGTGCAAGCTTCAAATGACATATTACATGGCAGCTAGACCCAAGAACAGTAGAAGAATAATCAATAGTTTTCTTGATGGCTCACATTTGAAAAAGACCCCAGGGAGTCCACAGTGAATCAGGTAAGGCATAAAATTTAAGGTCAACTTGGTACGGAAAGAAAGTTGAGCACCAAAGCATTGCTCCTTTTGAACTGTGGTACTGGAGAAGACTCTTGAGAGTCCATTGGACTGCAAGGAGATTAGACCAGTCAATCCTAAGGGAAATCAATCCTGAATATTCATTGGAAGGACTGATGCAGAAGCTCCAATAATTTGGCTAACTGATGCAAAGAACTGACTCACTGGAAAAGACCCTGTGCTGGAAAATACTGAAGGCAGGAGGAGAAGGGGACAACAGAGGATGAGGTGGGTGCATGGCATCACCAACTCAATGGACATGACTTTGAGCAAGCTCCAGGAGTTGGTGATGGACAGAGAGGCCTGGTGTACTGGTGTCCATGGGGCAAAAAAGAGTCAGACATGACTGAGTGACTGAACTGAATTTGGTAGGTTAAATTTAAAAAGGGAGACTAGACTCCTTGCTAATGAATGCAGAAAGAGTCTCAAGTCATTAATTTGAAAAGTTAAAATAAATCAGGACCAAAGTTGTACTCTGAGTTTATGAAGCATTCATGCCACCAATATACAATGCCATAGATTTCTGCCCAATCAGCTTAAATCTTCTGGGTGTATATATCATCCTTCACAAATACTAAAAGCATAGGTTTTGGGTAGGAATTAAAGGTCTATCTGCCTAGAGACTTCTCTTCAGTCACTTCAGATAAAAAAAGCATATCCAACCCTAAAAAAATGGCCACTAAAAATGCCTCCCAGGCTGCAATTTAACTTGAAAGAGAGGGTCAGTTACTTATTCATTCTTCTGGCAATACTGACTGAACACCTCCCATATGCCTGGAAGTGTGTGAGGTGCTGGGAATACAAAGATAAACAAGATGTGGTCATTACCATTTAGCAAATGAAAAAAGACATGCAAATAAGTCAACAGAGTCCTATGTGGACAATGCTGTACACCAGGGGAGAAGCAGAGATGAAAGACTCCCAATTCTTCTGGTGTGAAAGAGAGGGGCCAGGCTTCACAGAAGAGGGACAGAGGAGGGAAGATGTATTTGAAGTATAAGGAAGCAGATGTACAAAGTCAGAGAGAAATGAAAGCAGCAAGCATGTTAAAGGGAGCAGCAAGGGCCACTCAGAGCTGCTGCCAGATGCACAGTGAGACAGGAAGAGGGGCCAGGAAGCCAGGGCTGTATCACGGAAGGCTTTGCACAGCCTTCACAATCTGCTTCTTAAAATACTTTACTAAAATGGGAGCATCAGAAAAAAAAATTCCATCTCCCGTATCCTAGCATTGACCTGGATGTTATCTACTTCATGTCTTTAAAATGCTTTCCATTTAGGAAACTGTTATCAGTAAGAGTTATCCAGAGAAAGAGATCAGTAGGAGATGATACATAGATAAAACAGATAGACAGACAGCAGACAGATAGACTTAGAAAGACAGACATGCATACATACACATGCACATACAAATATACATAAACAAAAAGATTTCTTTCAAGGAACTGGCTTATACAATTGTGGGGACTGGCAAGCCTGAGGTCTGCAGGGCAGGCCAGTAGTTTGGAACTTCTTGGGAAGGAACTGATGCTGCAATCATCAGGAAGAATTTCTTGTTTCTTTGGGAAACCCGTTTTTGCTCTTCAGTCAGTTCAGTCACTCATTCGTCTCTGACTCTTTGAAATCCTGTGAAACGCAGCAAACCAGGCCTCCCAGTCCATCACCGACTCCTGGAGTTTACCCAAACTCACGTCCATTGAGTCGGTGATGCCATCCAACCATCTCATCCTCTGTCGTCCCCTTCTCCTCCTGCCCTCAATCTTTCCCAACATCAGGGTCTTTTCAAATGAGTCAGCTCTGCACATCAGGTGGCCAAAGTACTGGAGTTTCAGCTTCAGCATCATTCCTTCCAAAGAAATCCCAGGGCTGATCTCCTTTAGAATGGACTGGTTGGATCTCCTTGCAGTCCAAGGGACTCTCAAGAGTCTTCTCCAACACCACAGTTCAAAAGCCTCAACTCTTTGGCACTCAGCCTTCTTTATAGTCCAACTCACATCCATAAATGACTACTGGAAAAACCATAGCCTTGACTAGATGGACCTTTGTTGGCAAAGTAATGTCTCTGCTTTTGAATATGCTATCTAGGTTGGTCATAAATTTCTTTCCAAGGAGTAAGCGTCTTTTTAATTTCATGGCTGCAGTCACCATCTGCAGTGATTTTGGAGCCCCCCAAAATAAAGTCTGACACTGTTCCACTGTTTCCCAATCTATTTGCCATGAAGTGACGGGACCGGATACCATGATCTTAGTTTTCTGAATGTTGTGTTTTAAGCCAACTTTTTCACTCTCCTCTTTCACTTTCATAAAAGGCTCTTTAGTTCTTTACTTTCTACCATAAGGGTAGTGTCCCAGCAATCTTGATTCCAGCTTGTGCTTCATCCAGCCCAGTGTTTCTCATGATGTACTCTGCATACAAGTTAAATAAGCAGGGTGACAATATACAGCCTTGACGTACTCCTTTTCCTATTTGGAACCAGTCTGTTGTTCCATGTCCAGTTCTAACTGCTGCTTCCTGACCTGCATACAGGTTTCTCAAAGAGGAAGGTCAGGTGATCTTGTATTCCCAACTGTTTCAGAATTTTCCACAGCTTATTATGATCCACACAGTCAAAGGCTTTGGCATAGTCAATAAAGCAGAAATAGATGGTTTTCTGGAACTCTTTTGCTTTTTCAATGATCCAACAGATGCAAATTAAAAGCTGCTGCTTTTTTCCATTTTAATTAAAAACTGTGAACTTGACACCCAAGGTCAGAAGCAATAGCCGAGAGGATATACCACACATCCAAGGTCAGGAGTGGTAGCTGTGAGGAGATACCCCACATCCAAGGTAAAAAGCTGTGGCTGTGCTTTGCTGGAGAAGCCGTGAAGAGATACCCCATGTCCAAGGTAAGAGAAACCCCAGCAAGACGGTAGGCTCTAAGAGAGGGCATCAGAGGGCAGACAGACTGAAACCACAATCACAGAAAATGAGCCAATCGGATCACATGGACCACAGCCTTGTCTAATTCAATAAAACTAAGTCATGCCATGTGGGGCCACCCAGGATGGATGGGTCATGGTGGAGAGGTCTGACAGAATGTGGTCTACTAGAGAAGGGAATGGCAAACCACTTCAGTATTCTTGCCTTGAGAACCCCATGAACAGTATGAAAAGGCAAAAAGATAGGACACTGAAAGATGAACTCCCCAGGTTGGTAGGTGCCCTATATGCTACTGGAGATCAGTGGAGAAATAACTCCAGAAAGAATGAAGGGATGGAGCAAAAGCAAAAACAATACCCAGTTGTGGATATCACTGGTGATGGCAGCAAGGTCCGATGCGGTAAAGAGCAATATTGCATAGGAACCTGGAATATTAGGTCCTTGAGTCAAGGCAAATTGGAAGTGGTCAAACAAGAGATGGCAAGAGTGAACATCAACCTTCTAGGAATCAGCGAACTCAAATGGACTAGAATGGGTGAATTTAACTCAGATAACCATTATATTTACTACTGTGGGCAGGAATCCCTCAGAAGAAATGGAGTAGCCATCACAGTCAACAAAAGAGTCTGAAATGCAGTACTTGGATGCAATCTCTGAAACGACAGAATGATCTCTGTTCATTTCCAAGGCAAACCATTCAATATCACAATAATCCTAGCCTATGCCCTGACCAGTAACACTGAAGAAGCTGAAGTTGAATGGTTCTATTAAGACCTACAAGACCTTTTAGAACTAACACCCAAAAAAGATGTCCTTTTCATTATAGGGGACTGGAATGCAAAAGTAGGAAGTCAAGAAATACCTGGAGTAACAGGCAAATTTGGCCTTGGAGTACAGAATGAAGCAGGGAAAAGGCTAATAGAGTTTTGCCAAGAGAATGCACTGGTCATAGCAAACATCCTCTTCCACCAACATAAGAGAAGACTGTAGACACGGACATCACCAGATGGTCAACACCGAAATCAGACTGATTATTTTCTTTGCAACCAAAGATGAAGAAGCTCTATACAGTCAACAAAAACAAGACTGGGAGCTGACTGCAGCTCTGATCATGAACTCCTTATTGCCAAATACAGACTTAAATTAAAGAAAGTGGGGAAAAGCACTAGATCATTCATGTATGACCTAAATCAATTCCCTTTTGATTATACAGTGGACATGAGAAATAAATTTAAGGGACTAGATCTGATAGACGGAGTGCCTAATGAACTATGGACAGAGGTTTGTGATATTGTATAGGAGGCAGTGATCGAGACCATCCCCAAGAAAAAGAAATGCAAAAAAGCAAAATGGCCATCTGAGGAGGCCCTACAAATAGCTGTGAAAAGAAGAGAAATGAAAAGCAAAGGAGAAAAGGAAAGATAATGCAGAGTTCCAAAGAGTAGCAAGGAGAGATAAGAAAGCCTTCCTCAGCAATCAATGCAAAGAAAGAGGAAAACAACAGAATGGGAAAGACTAGAGATGTCTTCAAGAAAATTAGAGATACCAAGGGAACATTTCATGCAAAGATGGGCTCAATAAAGCACAGAAATTGTATGGACCTAACAGAAGCAGAAGATATTAAGAGGTGGCAAAAATACACAGAAGAACTGTACTAAAAAGATCCTCATGACCCAGATAATCATGATGGTGTGGTCACTCACCTAGAGCCAGACACCCTGGAATGTGAAGTCAAGTAGCCTTAGGAAGTATCACTATAAACAAAGCTAGTGGAGGTGATGGAATTCCAGTTGAGCTATTTCAAATCCTGAAAGATGATGCTGTGAAATTGCTACACTCAATATGTCAGCAAATCTGAAAAACTCAGCAGTGGCCACAGAACTGGAAAAGGTCCGTTTGCATTCCAATCCCAAAGAAAGGCAATGCCAAAGAATGCTCAAACTACCGCACAATTGCACTCATCTCACACGATAGTAAAGTAATGCTCAAAATTCTCCAAGCCAGGCTTCAGCAATATGTGAACCATGAACTTCCACATGTTTTGTGTGGATTCAAAAGCTGGGTATTAGGGTTTACCTGAGTTTACACATAAAATAAACCAGCACGAAGTTACTCCCAATTTACAATTTTAGATGTACTTGTTTTTATGTCCAAAAATCTAACTCCCATCAACATCTGATACAACATTTTTAAATCTCTATGATTGTAAATTTAGAATGTAACTCAGAATCCTTGTAGCATTGCCTCTATTCTCCCTAGCACACATACACACAAAAATATAAATAGAATCTCATGAAATATAGATGATACTTTTCATCAATACTCTGAGAAGTCCATACTGATTTAGCTAAACTTTAATATTTTATCATTCAAAAATATTGAATAAATACTGAAACAGTACAGTAGTTCTGACATTTTAATTCCATTTCCAAGAACTCAGACCTGTACCTTAATCTATAATGAGTTCCATTTGAGTATCATTCATGCTCAAAAATATGCTTCTAGACATCTTTATAGAGTCCTTGCGAACTTTGTTACAGGGCAGAAGAGGGCATGGGACATGCCTCTCAACCTCTTAATAGTGGTTGCCATGTATGTGTCCCAACAACCAGAAACCAGGAAGCGAGCTGAGCAGTCAGAGCCTGAACTGGGATTCTAAATCAAGTATTAACAGATAACTAAGGTCTATTTAAAGTTTCTCAGCCAATTGAAACAAATCAAATCAGCAGCTCCAGGGAGGAGATTTAATAGAAACATGGTCACCAAAGTACAAAACCAGACCATGTCCATAGGCAGGCACAAGGGAAGCTGGGAGCAATGCCTGAGGTGAAAAGTAGACCCTCTGGTTACACATATGGTTAGCTTTTCATCTAGCTCCTGGAGCTAGAGTGAGGGCATGATTGGAGTGCTTCAAATGAGCAGAAGAATAGGCCCCAGGGAGGTCTCCAAATAGATATCAGTGTTGGAGCTTGGTGAACCTTACCTGATTTTTAATAGACAACGCATTAAGTGCACACACGTAAGGAAAACCAAGCACATGGCACCTTTTACTTAACATTGCATTGACAAAGATGTCAGTGGCTTTAGTTAGTCTAACAATACACATGCAAATCAGCTGTCCTCAAAATTGAGAACAGAAGACAGCAAAGAGGAAAACTATTATTTCTACTAATGTCAAGTATTGGTTGTCTTTTTAATTAATTGTCCCTTTTCCTCTGAACTTGTCTCTTTGCAATACAGTTTTACCTGATCTGCAAACACACCATCAAGGGCACCAGGTAATGCATGGCCCCCATCTCCTACCATCTGCTTTGACTTTTCCCTCTTCAAGCGCTCTAGTCATCAATATATTGACTTTATGCCTGACTCTTCCTCTCTGCCCAAACTGACATTGGTTCCCAGGTCCTTCACCAAGGCTAACAGGTGAGCCCATTCCATCCTTTAGTTCTGACCATGCTCCGCTCATCCTCAGTCTCTGTGACATCTAGACTCACCCCAGGAGCTTTTAAGAAACACCATTGACTGTACCCCTTTCCAACAGAGTCTGACTTAAGCTGGTGTGGGCTGCAGACATCAGCATTTTTTTAAATTTCCTGGAAATGCTAACACTCAGCCAGACTTGGAAACCACCACTGTAGCTAAGGCCTCTTTACACTACTCCTGGTGGTCTGGAAGGCAATTTCGGGCAAGCATCAAGATCACATTGATCTACAAAGGTTCTTGGGGGTCACTACAAAGGACCCCTGTAAAGCAGAATATATTCTAAAAATCGTAAGCTCCCTAAGAGTTATAAGCACCAAATGACACATTTAAGTACACTTGGACAGATGAAAAATGATCAGAGCTGGAGCTTATGAAAACATTTACAACCTCCTGACTTCAAACAAGGCCCTCATTTATTCATTAGATTGAGTGCTCACCAATCTCAATCAGAATAATAGTCAATCTCATTCAGAATAACCATGACCATCCCACCATCAGGAGACATCTAAACTCTGCTCATAGTGCTTGAATTCTTTTAGCTGCCAAAGTTCCTGATGCCAGCTCATGAAAAAATGATGGAAATATCAAAGAACAATCTGCTTCAGAATCACTGATTTAAAAGCGCACAGCATATGATGACATGATTTTACCTTTGATGATTAACAAAAGCAGAATTTATTTAAATTAGAAACCTTCTGGTTGAAATGAGCTATGATCATGGGGATGTGCCTGGCACCACTACATTCAAAGTAGAATAAAAAAAAATTTATATAGCCACACCCTAACTGCTCTTATTCACTTTGGAGTTAGTTTTCCAATAAGATTAACTATGGGACAAACATGAATTATGAGTCAAGATGAGCAGTTTAATATTATTTTAGGTTCTTTAGAAATGTGACAGTCATTCTGCTAATGGCTGCTTTATATCCCCCAATGATGCCTGAAAATGGGAAAAATAAAACGCAAGAATTGTGCTTTAAAACCACAGACAGAAATGAAACTACTTGTGATGAAACAAAAATATAACGAGATTCGTCCAAAGGGGGTTATACAAATAAACTGATAAGTTTAAAGAAGTAGGAAGGTTCTGATTAGTTATCCATTTTATACATAAAGCAACTACGGATGAATGCTCAGTTGCTAAGTCATGTCTGAATCTTTGCAACCCCATGGACTGCAGACAGCCAGGCTGCTCTGCCCATGAGATTTTTCCAGACAAAAATACTTACTTCAATAAAAATTAATTTTAAAAAATAGTACTAATATCTGGAAAATAAAGGCTGAAGAAAAAAAAAATTCAATGCATATTATTTTAACAAAATTATATATTGTATAAAATGATATACTGCATATGATATACTTACCTAGAGCTAACTAAGAAAGAAAAAGTAGAAGACAAAAGAAGATGGCTGAAGAGTAAGACAGGGAGATCACCAGCCTCCCCACAAATACATTAAACACTCATCAAGATATGGAACAACTACTACAGAGCAACTCCTAGGTGACAGCAGAAGACCCCAGGCCTCCCAGGGGGGCAGGTTAAGCTCCCCAAAATGAGGTAGGAAAGAGGATGGAGACATACAAAGGGAAAAGATGGAGAAATCCTGGATGGGACCTTGTGCCACAAGGGAAGGAGGGAGTCCTGAAACAGGAGGAGTTCCTGTGCACTGGGAAGCTCCCTTGCAGGTGGGCCCAAGGGGGAACTGTGGAGTCTTGGAAAACCAAGCAAAGGAGGGACTTAGAGGGCAGAAAACAGAGAAAAGCTGCACTTTTCAGCCGATGAACAGCTCACAGACTGTGGAACCAACCAGACGGTAGGCTCGGGGAATAAGAAGCCCATAGAAGCCCTGCAGCCTGTGGTGCCAAGAATGGGGAGGCATATAAACTTCTCCAGCACACACAACCCTCGCAGCACAGAGGGAAGGCCAGCATGCCAAGAGAGGGGTGGCATACAAACCTCTGCAGTGCACAGAAATTGTGAGGTGCAGAGGGCAGTCCAGTGAGCCCGAGACAAGTGCACATTAGCCTCGCAACACAGAGGGAGGGTTCAGGGGGCCAAGGCAAGTGCACACAAGACCTGTGACACAGACGGCGAGCTCAGGGGGCTGAGGGAAGCCCATACAAGTCTCCACGATGCAGAGGGCACGGTCGGGGAGACAAGAAAATATCCACACAAGTCCTTATCTAGCAAGCTTCAGCCAGCAGAAAGGGCAGGATCAGGGAAGAGAAGCACTGGCAATGATTCCAGGGATAAGTAGGAGGCTGGCAGCAGTGAAGATATGCTGAGAGGGCCACTTTGAAGCAGCTGCAGAAATAGATGTGTCTAATACTGCCAAAACCAGAAGGACTGCCCAGAGGCACACTGAACTCACAGACACCCCAAAACCTGCCACTGGACACTGCACTGCCATTCAGAGAGATGAGATCCAGATCCATCACCCAGAACACAGGCACAAGCTCCCCCATCCAGGAAAACATCACAGGACACTAACCCAACCCCATCCACAGGGGCAGATTCCACAAGCAAGAAGAACTAAGACCTTGAGAATCTTTTTTTTTTTTCCTCATAAATCACACTGCTTATTCCGCCTATATATTTCTACCTTCACATTAGCCTTTTGTGATGCTATAGTTTTCCTCTTTGTTTTTTCTTATTTAAAAAAAAATCATTTTAAGATTTCTTTTTTCTTTTCACCCTTTTTTTTTTGCTGATTTTTCTGATTGTGTTTTGATATATTCAACTGCTTTTCTTATAGTTCTTTACTAGCTGTGGCTGTTCCTGAATATATATAAATCTTTTTCACATATGTCTATTTATCATTGCTTTTCTATTTTTCCTTTACCCTCTTTCTCTCTTTTTTTTGTCACCTTCTTTTCCACCCCCTCCTTTTTGCTTTTCCCTCCTTTCTCCTTTAGCTAGACTCATCAAGAAAAAAAGGGAGAAAAATCAAATCAACAAAACTAGAAATAAAAAAAGGAGAGGTTATAACAGACAACACAGAAATACAAAAGATCATAAGATAATATTATGAGCAACTAAATGCTAATAAAATGAAAAACCAAGAGAAAATGGACAGATTCTTATAAAGTTCAACCTCCCAAGACTAAACCTGGAAGAAATAGAAATTATGAACAACCCAATTACAAACACTGAAATTGAAACTGTGATCAAAAGCCTCCCGAATAACAAAACCCCAGAGAGCTTCAGAGGAGAATTCTATCAAACATTTAGAGAAGAGCTAATGCCTATTTTTCTGAAACTCTTCCAGAAAATTACAGAAGAAACACTTCCAAACTTCTTCTACAAAACCACAATCACCCTGACACCAAAACCAGACAAAGACAACACACAAAAAAGAAAATTACTGGCCAATAGCACTGATGAACATAAATACAAAAATCCTCAACAAAATTCTAGCAAACAGAATTCAACAGCACATTAAAAAGCTCATATACCATGATCAAGTAGGGTTTATTCCAGGGATGCAAGGATTCTTCAATATCCACAAATTAATCAATGTGATACACCATATTAACAACTTGAAAGATAAAAACCATATGATCAACTCAATAGAAGCATAAAAAAAAGCTTTTGACAAAATTCAGCACTATTTATGATAAAAATGCTTCAAAAAATGGGCATAGAAGGAACCTACCTCAACAAAGTAAAGGCCATGTGTGATAAGGCCACAGCAAACATTATTCTCAATGGTTAAAAACTAAAAGCATTCAATCTAACATCAGGATCAAGACAAGCATGTCCACTCTTCACCATTATTATTCAACATATTTTTAAAGGTCCTAACTATAGCAATTAGAGAGAGAGAAAAAAAAATAAAAGGAATCCAGATTGGAAAAGAAGAAATAAAACTCTCACTGTTTGCAGATGACATGATCAGTTCAGTTCAATCACTCAGTTGTGTCTGACTCTTTGTGATCCCCTAGACTGCAGCACACCAGGCTTCCCTGTCCATCACCAACACTCAGATCTTGCTCAAACTCATGTCCATTGAGTCGGTGATACCATCCAACCATCTCATGTATACATAGAAAACCCTAAAGATATGATCAGTAAATTACTAAAAGCTAATCAGTGAATTCAGCAAAGTCACAGGATATAAGGTCAATACACAGAAATCACATGCATACTTATATACTAATAATGAAAAGGAAGAAAGAGAAAGTAAGGAATCAATCCCATTCATCTTTGTAATGAAAAGAATAATATATCTAGGAATAAGTCTACCTAAGGAGACTAAAGAACTGTATACATAAAATTATAAGACACTGATGAAAGAAATCAAAGATGACATAAGCAGATGGAGAGATATTCCATGTTCCTGAGTTGGAAGAATCAATAGTGTGAAAATAACTATACTACCAAATGTAGTCTACAGATTCAGTGCAATCCCTATCAAATTACCAATGGCATTTTTCATAGAACTAGTACAAAAAAATTCACAATTCATATGGAAATACAAAAGACCCCAAATAGCCAAAGCAGTCTTGAGAGAGAAGAATGGAGCTGGAGGAATCAACCTTCCTGACTTCAGACTATATTACAAAGCTACAGTCATAAAGACAACATGGTACTGGCACAAAGACAGATATATAGATCAATGGAACAAGATAGAAAGTCCAGAGATAAACCCATGTACCTGTGGGTTTTTTGACAAAGCAGGCAAGAATAAACAATGGTGCAAAGACAGCCTCTTCAATAAGTGGTGCTAGAAAAACTGGACGGTTATATGCATTAGAATGAAATCAGAACACTTCTTAATGCCATACACAAAGATAAACTCAAAAATGGATTAAAGACCTAAATGTAAGAACAGAAACAGAGGAAAACATAGGCAGAACACTCGATGACATAAATCAAAGCAAGATCTCCTATGACCCACCTCCTAGAGTAATGGAAATAAAAATAAACAAGTGGGACCTGATTAAACTTAAAAGCTTTTTCACAGCAAAGGAAACTACAAACAAGGTGAAAATACGATCCTCATAACTAGATAATAGCAAAGGAAACAACTGACAAAGAATTAATTTCCAAAATATACAAGCAGTGGATAGAACTCAATACCAGAAAAACAAACAACCCAATCAAAAAGTGGGAAAAAGACCTAAACAAACATTTCTCCAAAGAAGACATACAAATGGCTAACAAACACATGGAAAGATATCCAACATTGCTCATTATTAGAGAAATGCAAATCAAAACTGCAATGACTACCACCTCACACCAGTCAGAATGGCTGGTCATCATCAAAAAGTCTACAAATAGTAAATGCTGGAGAGAGTGTGGAGAAAAGTGACTGCTAGTGGGAATGTAAACTGATACACCCATTATGGAAGACAGTACGGAGATTCCTTAAAAAACCAGGAATAAAACTACCATATACCCTGAGGGAACCAAAATTGAAAAAGATGCATGTACCCCAAAATTCATTACAGCACTATTTACAATAGCTAAAACATAGAACTTCCAGATGTTCAAACTGGTTTTAGAAAAGGCAGAGGAACCAGAGATCAAATTGCCAACATCCGCTGGATCATGGAAAAAGCAACAGAGTTCCAGAAAAACATCTATTTCTGCTTTATTGACTATGCCAAAGCCTTTGACTGTGTGGATCATAATAAGCTGTGGAAAATTCTGAAAGAGATGGGAATACCAGACCACCTGACCTGCCTCTTGAGAAACCTGTATGCAGGTCAGGAAGCAAGAGCTATAACTGGACATGGAACAACAGACTGGTTCCAAATAGGAAAACGAGTACGTCAAGGCTGTATATTGTCACCCTGCTTATTTAACTTCCATGCAGAGTACATCATGAGAAACGCTGGGCTGGAAGAAGCACAAGCTAGAATCAAGATTGCCGGGAGAATTATCAATAACCTCAGATATGCAGATGACACCACCCTACGGCAGAAAGTGAAGAGGAACTAAAGAGCCTCTTGATGAAAGTGAAAGAGGAGAGTGAAAAAGTTGGCTTAAATCTCAACATTCAGAAAACTAAGATCATGGCATCTGATCCCATCACTTCATGGCAAATATATGGGGAAACAGTGGAAACAGTGTCAGACTTTATTTTTTTGGGCTCCAAAATCACTGCAGATGGTGATTGCAGCCATGAAATTAAAAGACGCTTACTCCTTGGAAGGAAAGTTATGACCAACCTAGAAAGCATATTAAAAAGCAGAGACATTACTTTGCCAACAAATGTCTGTCTAGTCAAGGCTATGGATTTTCCAGTAGTCATGTGTGGATGTGAGAGTTGGCCTGTGAAGAAAGCTGAGCGCTGAAGAATTGATGCTTTTGAACTGTGGTGTTGGAGAAGACTCTTGAGAGTCCCTTGGACTGCAAGGAGATACAAATAGTCTATTCTAAAGGAGATTAGTCCTGGGTGTTCTTTGGAAGGAATGATGCTACAGCTGAAACTCCAGTACGTTGGCCACCTGATGTGAAGAGTTGACTCATTGGAAAAGACTCTGATGCTGGGAGGGACTGGGGGCAGGAGGAGAAGGGGACAACAGAGGATGAAATGGCTGGATGGCATCAGTGAATTGATGGACGTGAGTCTGAGTGAACTCCGGGAGTTGGACAGGGAGGCCTGGCATGCTGCAATTCATGGGGTTGCAAAGAGTTGGACACGACTGAGCGACTGAACTGAACTGAAAACATGAAAGCAACCTATATATCCATGAACAGATGAATGGATAAAGAAGCTGTGATACATATATACAATGAAATACTGCTGCTGCTGCTAAGTCACTTCAGTTGTGTCCAACTGTGTGCGACCCCATAGATGGCAGCCCACCAGGCCTCGCTGTCCCTGGGATTCTCCAGGCAAGAACACTGGAGTGGGCTGCCATTTCCTTCTCCAATGCATGAAAGTGAAAAGTGAAAGTGAAGTCGCTCAGTCGTGTCTGACTCTTTGTGGCCCCATGGACTGCAGCATACTAGGCTCCTCTGTCCATGGGATTTTCCAGGCAAGAGTACTAGAGTGGGGTGCCATTGCCTTCTCCAAATGAAATACTACTCATCCATAAAAAGGAACACATTTAAGTTGGTTCTAATGAGGTGGACGAACCTAGAGCCGGTTATACAGAGTGAAGTAAGTCAGAAAGAGAAATATAAATATCATACACTGATGCATACATATGGAATCTAGAAAGATGGTGCTGATGACTTTATTTTCAGGGCAGCAATGGAGAAATAGACATAGAGAAGAGACTTATGGACATGGGGGGAGGGGAGGAGGGAGACGGTGAGATGTATGGAGAGAGTAACATGGAAATTTACAATACCATATGTAAAATAGATAGCCAACAGGAATTTGCTGTATGACTCATGGAACTCAAACAGGGGCTCTGTGACAATCTAGAAGGGTGGGATGAGAAGGGAGATGGGAGGGAGGTTCAGGAGGTAGGGGACATGGGTATACTTATAGCTGATTTTATGTATAACAGAAAACCACAAAATTCTGTAAGGAAATTATCCTTCAAATAAAAAAATTAAGTTCCAAAAAAAGAAAAAATATTTTCCTTTCAATACCTACCAAAACTTATGGATGAACAAAATTATGTGGCAAACAATCTTTCTAGTCTTCTCCGGCTCATATGCATAGTAACCTCCAGCCAAACTGACTCCCCCTTGCTTTTCTAGTTCTGTGAGATTTTGCACAAGGCTATTCCCTATGCCTGAAATAGCTTCTTTTATCTTTTCAGCAGTCAACTGTTGCCTATCTCTTGAAATGAAGCTCCAGTATCAGTTTGTCTTCCTTGTCCTCTTCTACCTTCTAAAGCAGAGTTGGGTGTTCTGTCTTTTAAATCACAGCACTTGTCCCCTTGGTTAAGGCACTTAATAAACTTTTGTTGGTTAAGTAAGTCTTAAAAAGGAATGTGGGTCATTATTCTCTGAGAAAGGGACTGGCCTGAATATAAAATGTTATTACTTTTCATATATATATGTTCCCTTTATTTTGTTGATTTTCTTCGTTAAGGTAAAAAAAGGTTCACTATTAAAACATAAAAAGCATTAAAGATTGGAGGGAAGATATGATCTGACATTTCATTATTCACAACAACTATTACAATTTCCTTCCAATATATTTTCTACATATTTTCTAAAGAAAAATATTAAGATGTGGGTAAAGACAAAATGTGGCAGAAGACTAGAGAGATGATAGATAACTAGATAGATAATAATTTATAAAAATAAATTACACAATGATTACAAAGAAGACAACTGATAATCAATACACCCCAATAAATGTATAATGCAAAGATATAGTAAGAAATTTTACTGATAAGATCTCTTGACTTGAAGAAGCAGGAAGTACTTGAACAAGTCAAATAGTATCATTCTGACATTTTTCATGGTAAAGTCCATAGTAATGACTGACCACAAAGATAAAAGATTTGTATGCCCAATATAAATGACATTAAAATGATGCTCTAAATTAAGTGGGAAGTTATTTCATAGTTCTTTTATCTTTCTCTCCCTCACTAATCAGAAGCAAAACACCCTGGTTTTGTCTCAAACTCCTAGTGACTTCAGGATCAGACATTGCATATTGTTTACCACTAGCCAATGCACCAGCAAACCCAGGCAGAGGAACTCTGTCAAGGGTATGTCCAGAAGCCCTGGGACAGAGTGGATAGATATTGGGGACAGAATCAATTATGGTGCAATTGATTCAACTCATGTGTTATGAATAGTAAAAGGCACTGAGATAGACAGCTAAAGATTAGAGAGGACAATTGCAATGCTAAGCAGAAAGTGCTATAATTTAAAAAAAATAAGCTATAACTCAAGGAAGGCTTTAATGTAGAAATGGCATCAGAATTGAAATTTAATGTATGAGTCAATTTAAGGAAGCCAAGAGGAACAGGGGGAATTTCAGGTGTGAGAATAACTAGGCAAGAAAGATCATGATGCATTCAAGGAACTCAAAGTGCTAGGAAACTGAAGCCCAAACCAAGGGCTACTTCATAGAGAGCATCAGAGTGATGACAGATGAAGATGGAAATGCAGGTAGCAATTAGATCCTGAGGAAAGAATTGTTTACATTTAATCCTGAATGCAAAGGGGGCTTTCACTGATCCGAGGCTTGTATATCAGATGTCAGTTTGTATTCTATTGATACTAAGCTGGCAGCAGCATGGAGGGTTGATTGATAAGGCCACAATGAGGTGAAATTTGACTAGTCAGGAGACTGCCAAAACAAGTTAGTTGAAAGACAGGCCTGACTAAGGAAACAGCAGCAGAGAGGAGGAGGTAGAGACACAGTCAAAGCTAACAAGGAACAAGAACCGACAATGTCCTCATTTGCAGGATGAGGATGCTAAGAGAAAGGATGGACTTAAGAGAAACTTTTGTATTTCTGCTTCAGCAACTGAGTAGGCAGTGGTGCCATTCATCAAATTAGAAAAATACAGGAAGAGAAGCACATGTGAAAAAGGAGATACACTCAGTATTGGAAAAGCTGAGATTTATCTTCCTGTGGAACACTGGAGACATGCAAAATAGGTAGCTGAATATACGAGTCTGTACTGGAATGCAGAGAAGTATGTAAGAGCACTTAGGTTAGAGGTACAGTTTGTTCTTTACAGTTATAAAAGTGGGTAAAATTCCATAAAGAAAAAAAGAGGAACTGAGGTGAGAATCCCAAGAATATCAACCTCAAAACAATTGGAAAGGGAAAAATAATCCAGGCTGCCTAAAGAGATGACTGACCCAAAGATAGAATCTTTCCAGAGACAGAAAAATTTTGGAGTATACTGATGAAATACAGGGTTTCCTGGGTGGCTCAGCTGGTAAAGAATCTGCCTGCAATGCAGAAGACCCCAGTTAAATTCCTGGGTCAAGAAGTTCCCCTGGAGGAGGGAGAGGCTACCCATTCCACTATTCCTGGGTTTCCCTAGTGGCTCAGATGGTAGAGAATCCGCCTGCAACGTGGAAGACCTGGGTTTGATCCCTGGGTTGAGAAGATCCCTTGGAGGAGGGCATGGCAACCCACTCCAGTATTCTTGCCTGGAGAATCCCCATGGATGGAGGAGCCTGGCAGGCTATAGTCAATGGGGTCACAAAGAGTCAGACATGACTGAGTGACCGACTAAGTACAATGAAATATAACAAGAAATTCAAGAAAATGGAACAAAATAAGAAATTTAATAAAGAGAAAATAATTGACAGTATGAAATACTTAAGTGAGGTGAAAAATTAAGAGTTGAAATATAACTGTTACATTTAACATTCAGATCATTGTTGACCTCAACAGAAATATGCCATTGGTTGAGTAGAGGCAAATATTAGAACATAGTGAATCTGATCACATTTAGGAAGAAATTAAAAGGAGACCATGAGTATAGGCATTCACTTTAATTCCAAAAGCCTGGCTATAAAGGGACAAAACGACACACTGATAATTAGGCCTTATAGGCTTAAGAAGAGACACACAATTGTGTTTCTAATGGAGGGAAGTGAATCAGAATTCACGTTATCCTGTATCATGGCTATTTCTGTACATGATGTTTTTTCTCTAAGTTGCTTTACTGCAGAGGGACTAACTCAGATGTGGTAGTGGGTCAACAAATGTTACTTATCAATGAGTAAATGAATGAGGCAATCAATCAGAAAGAGTGTGAAGAATATAAAGAATATTGTATTAGAAGTACACCCAGACTTAAAAATTATAGAAGCAACCCAATGCCACAGAATAAAACTGGAAGGGGGACAAGTACATCTGAGAATTAGTTCTGCTGCTGCTGCTGCTGCTAAATTGCTTCAGTCGTGTCTGACTCTGTGCGACCCCATAGACAGCAGCCCACAAGGCTCCTCCGTCCATGGGATTTTCCAGGCAAGAGTACTGGAGTGGGGTGCCATTGCCCTCTCCGGAGAATTAGTTCATCTGACACCAAAAAATGTTGCATGACTTTAGTTTAAAAAATTCCAATAATATGATGAGGAATGACAAAGGTTCTGATTCATCCCCAAGTCTAACAGACTGATCATAACACTGAGTTAAGCAGAAGTCTAAGGTTCTGCTTTACTCGGGTAGTGGTGGATTTTAAGGGATCAGCAATGTCTGCTATGTGTGCAAAAAGAGGAGTGGGTGACGCACATGCTACATTACTCATGACCCCCAAAACAGTTCATGCACCCAGCTCTGAAAGGTAAGAAAATATGTGATTCGTTTCATTTTTTCTGAAAATTTATTCAGAATAAAGTTTTAAAAAGAAAATCCTACAGTGAGTTGAAGGCTAGAGAGATGTTTTATGCATGGATTGTTTCAGATTCTTTTTTTATAAAAACCAAAACTAGCGTAGCTACAAGTCTCCATGTAGGAATCTGGGAGAAGCAGCATTTAATAGCAAATAATAGTGTTTGCTTTATTACATACTTAGAAGAACTGAATGTGTTCCCACCTCTACCCTGTACACCATCTACTAGTACTACTTAGGCAGTGACTTTTCAGCATCCATGATGCTCAGTGGACACTCTTTTATTAATCTCAGAAGACTGCTGTGATGGAGGTGTGTCATAAGTATGATTAGCCTTACTGACTAGAGGGGAAACAAAGCTCAGAATAAATTACTTTCAGAGGCTACTGAGTGAACCAGAAGTGGATGTGAGAATGGTTTCTTTGGTCAAGCAGAGTCAAGACCTGATTTAGGCATATGCTCAACTATTCAAGAGTTGTACTGGACTCAGTACCTCTGAGTTATTTCGTTCATCCAATACATTGCTAAAAAAAGAAACAGTCCTACATGCAGAGATGAGCCCTCTATGAGTTTTATCTTGCCACAAAGTAGTGCAATTTGCATAGAGGCTCATCTGCAAGCACTAGCAACTGCTTCATTCCTGACTGCCATTATGCAGAGAAAGAAATACGGAAGAAGTTGCCATTTTTCTTTAAAATAGAAACAACTAAATAATATGTCCCCTTTGGTAAAAGTGATTAGTGAAACAAATAAAGAGAAAGAAAGGATCAACTATTCCTTTTAAATTCTATCTGGTGAATGCATTGATCACAGTTCAACAAACACATCTGTGAATAAAGATTTTTGTCCATTTTAAACTGTTGAGAAGATCTTACTTATTTTACTGTGAAGTGTCAGAATGAAAAATAAATAAAGTTATAGACTCACATAAACAAATACTGAAAGGCCTATTTGGCCCCTAGAAGTCAGGTCAGACACTAATGATTTTTTTGTCATGTTATTAAATTGGTTCAGTGTAGGAAATGAGAACTCTTATAAGCTCTATGCTACAACCACAGCATATCGTGTCTCTAGAATATGAAAAAAAAATGTTTCATAGATATAATTCTGGCCATCTGTTCACAAAGAAAATAAGACTGTTCTATAAAAGTTCATTTTAATTTTAATATTAATGATTTTTCAAAGAAAATATGTGGATTGAGCAGATGTCCAAAGAGTTCTTGAATTTCTAGTATTTTTTGAACTAAATTAAAAAAAAAATCGTATTTCCTAAAATTACTTTTTCCCTTATTTTTTTGGTAGCTGTTAATACTCTGAGCTCTGGAGGCATGCAAATCTAGATTCAAATTCTCACCCTACATCTTACTATCCCTGAGGAACATGGAAAAGTTTGTTTCTTATCTGACTCCTAAAATATATTCATTAAATGTGGCTTGTCTGCTGTTGTTAGTGTTTTATTATACCATCAAAAATTTATTATACTTTATTGAGAGGTAGACAAGTAATCATTCATTCTGACTGCCATCTAAGGAAGATAACTTATCAGTGCAATGCTAGTAGTAAAATAGCTTAAAAAAGAGAAAAGGGATATAGCATAATAAGTAAAATACTGCATAAGCTCTGTTTTACAAAAGAAAGTCTACTTTTCTATGAATGGGACTAAAGAGTCTCGAAATCTGATAAAGGAAATATTCTAACTATAACTGGAACTCATCTTTTATTCCTCAAACAAAATACTCAATATCACTCTGTCAATTATTAATTTGATGTCAAGTATTAATTTGGATTATATAAATAGAAGAAATTTTCCTTATTTCCCTTGTATTTTCCAGAGATATATTCTATAATTGTTACTCAATATTATAACAATATATAATTGTCCTTCAATGCAACAGACAAATTGGAACAGCTAACCCACTTATGGCATAAAGCAAAGAAGAACTAAAGAGCCTCTTGATGAAAGTGAAAGAGGAGAGTGAAAAAGTTGGCTTAAAACTCAATATCCAGAAAACTAAGACCATGGCATCCGGTCCTATCACTTCATGGCAAATAGATGGGGAAACAGTGACAGACTTTATTTGGGGGGGCTCCAAAATACTGCAGATGGTGACTGCAGCCATGAAATTAAAAGACAGTTGCTGCTTGGAAGAAAAGTTATGACAAACCTAGATAACATATTAAAAAGCAGAGACATGACTTTGCCAACAAAGGTCCATCTAGTCAAAGCTATGGTTTTTCCAGTAGTCATGCATGGATGTGAGAGCTGGACTATAAAGAAAGTTGAGTGCCAAAGAATTGATGCTTTTGAACTGTGGTGTTGGAGAAGACTCTTGAGAGTCCCTTGGACTGCAAAGAGATCCAACCAGTCCATCCTAAAGGAAATCAGTCCTGAATATTCATTGGAAGGATTGATGCTGAAGCTGAAACTCCAAAACTTTGGCCACCTGATGCGAAGAACTGACTCATTGGAAAAGATCCTAATGCTGGGAGGGATTGGGGGCAGGAGGAAAAGGGGCCGACAGAGGATGAGATGGCTGGATGGCATCACTGACTTCAATGGACATGAGTTTGAATAAACTCTAGGAGTTGGTGATGTACAGGGAGGCCTGGTGTGCTGCAGTCCATGGGGTCACGAAGAGTCGAACATGACTGAGTGACTGAACTGAACTGAAGGTATAACAGAAAGAAAACTGGAGTCCAGTTTCCAAAAATCTTAGTCTCTGTCAATAATAGTCATGTCTGACCTAAAGCAAGTTATTCACACTCTTAGAAAATTGTGTCTGCTTTCAAACATTTAAAATGAAGATAATACAAATCATAGGGCCTTTGTGGGGTTTAAATGAATAAATAAATAAGATGCTTTAGTAACATCTAGCAAATGATACTGGCTCAATAAATGTTTGTGACACACACATGAAAATTTCAACCTAAACACTACTTAATTGAAAACCTTTAAATAATATAATTTTGATTAAACTGATTGTGTGTGCTCAAAATAATTTTAAAAGTAAAGGAAGAGAGAAATGGAGGGTGGGAACCCAAAGCTATAATTTAAGTGACTTGATTTGCAGTTACAGGTAATATCACTAATAATTCTACCTTACAGCAACATTAGTCACACTCAGTTCCCAATAACCGTTCCAGGGCAGCTAACATTTGGTAGCACCTGTTGAAACAGTAGTCCAGAGTGGTTATTCATACACTGGCAACTCCACCTCTGGCATACAGTGACCACCCATCCTTTCTCTTGTCTTAATTTCTTCTCTCCTACACTTCAAGAACGGTGTCAATTTCACTCTTCTTCCTATAGTTTATATTACAAAGCTCAAGTTCTGGGGTTAGCTGGGTCACAATGTACCTGTCATGTTGGACACTAGATTGTTCTCTTCAACTATGACATGAATTAGTTTGGGGAAAAAAAAAAAAAGGGAACAAAATTAAATTACCTTTTAACTTCTAAAATCTGGTAAACACCAGATTTTTTTAAAAAGTTAAGGATGAAATACTGTCTCGGCTCAGGACAAAAGAAAAATGCAGCCATGTGACTCTCACAAATAACACGAGCGTTAGTATCTGTCACCTCATTGCCATGTGGATTTTAGTAGTAGGTGCTGAGATCCATTGGTCTGCCAAGTGATAGGATTCTAGTGGAGGTTGCATCCATGAAGAGTCAATCTTATTAAAAGATAAGGGGAAATCTGTCCCAAAGGCTGAAAACTAAAAAAGGAAAGAGAAGAATAGAAAAAAAATCATAGGGAATAAATATGAGGTGACATTATTGAAAGACAAAGCATCAGTAAAAGAACGCCACAAGCATCAGTAAAAGAAAGAAGGGACATCCACACAGAAGTAGAAAGATTCTGTAACAGCTACAATCTATGAAATCCCAGAGGTTAGAAACGGGTCAAAAGTGAGCAGGGATCTGTGTTTCTCAGATCAGTTCTATGATTAATACCCCTTCCCTTGGACTTCCAATATCAGGCAATACAGGAACTTCTCTCTCAAATGCTCTGTTCAAAACTTGTAGAAAAAAATCTTCTCAAAAGGAAAACATATAAAGTTTACTAAAAGAAGTAACTATATGGAAGGAAAAAGAAGATCTCAGAGAAAGTAATCATAAAACTTTTATCAAAAAAAGTGGCAACAGAAAGTTTCAAAGAAAGTGGTCATAAAACTTCTCTGTCCTCAACTCATTGCTGCTATTGTTTAGTTGCTGAGTCGTGTATGACTCTTTTGCCACCCTGTGGACTGTAGCCTGCCAGGCTCCTCTGTCCATGGGATTCTCCAGGCAAGAATACTGGAGTCACTTGCTATTTCCTTCTTCAGGGGATCTTCCTGACCTAGGAATCAGACACTCATCACCTGCTTGGCAGACAGATTCTTTACCCCTCAACTCACTACAGAAATAGAAATTTTCCTCTAACCCCAAATATTGTAATGCCAACCAAAAAACACAATGACTTTGAGATAAGAAGAGTAGAATGGTAGTGTTTGGACCACTTCTGAAAAACATTTGCTTATACTGCATATTGGGGCTGGAGGATGGGACAGAGATATTGGCAGGTAGAGAGAAAACGAGGAGAGAACAAAGAGATAGAAAAACAGACAAGAAATAGAAATACAGAAGTAGAGAGACAGAAAGCCAGAGAGAGACATTCAGAGAGATGAATAGGGGCAAAAAGATACAGACTTACTGAGAGAAAAGGGCCTGCACAAGATCCCTAAGTTACTTCTTTGCATGCAGGCCACTTTATACCTAAACTGGTTGGATGGAAGTAAATATATCTTTTTAGATCTATAGATAAACAAATTTGGGGACTTTCATGAACAAACAATTCTACATAGCCAATCCCTTATCTGGGAAATATAAATTTCCTTTGGCAAATATAAATCCTACATGTTTTTCTGTGTTTTCTTCTCAATATTAATGGAGGATGGTCTGAGTTTATCCTCTAGGAAATAATTTTTCACTCTTATATCTCCCCTTAGGCTTTTCTTCTCTTGGCTGAATAATTATTCTTCTACCTGTTTTCCATGGTTCTAATTTTCTAAACTTTTAATTATCTTTATTGGTTTCCTGAGCATCCTCTGCCAATCCCTTCAAGCCCACCTCAGAATGATCTAAAAACAGGAGCCACAGTGAGCATGTACAGATCACTGTACTGTGCTTGGAGGAAATTCACCAGTTACACAGGCCACTTTTCCCTGGGCCATCACAATCTCCTCTTAATACAGACATTGCAGTTACTCTTACTGTGATCGATGGGGAACAGGGCATAAAAAGATTAAAGCTACTGGAGACTCAGACTGGTAAGTGGACAGATACATGGGCAGGATCAGGAGTTCAGAGGTGTCAGCCTCTGTCATAGAGGAGAGAGAGGGGACATGAGGCAGGGATGGGAAGCCTGACTCAGGAGGCTTGTGTGCCTTCAGTTCAATAAAGTCACTCAGTCCTGTCTGACTCTTTGCAATCCCATGGACTGTAGCATGCCAGGCTTCCCTGTCCATCACCAACTCTCAGAACCTGCTCAAACTCATGTCCATTGAGTGGGTGATGCCACCCAACCATCTCATCCTCTGTTGTCCCCTTTTCCTCCTGCCTTCAATCTTTCCCAGAATCAGGATTGACAGGTTTGATCTCCTTGCAATCCAAGGGACTCTCAAGTATTTTCTCCAACACCACAGTTCAAAAGCATCAATTCTTTAGCACTCAGCTTTCTTTATAGTCCAATTCTTACATCCATACATGACTACTGGAAAAACCATAGCTTTTTTTTTTTTTTTTTTTTATTCTCCCAATTTTATTTTATTTTTAAACTTTACATAATTGTATTAGTTTTGCCAAATATCAAAATGAATCCACCACAGGTATACATGTGTTCCCCATCCCGAACCCTCCTCCCTCCTCCCTCCCCATACCATCCCTCTGGGCCGTCCCAGTGCACCAGCCCCAAGCATCCAGCATCGTGCATCGAACCTGGACTGGCAACTCGTTTCCTACATGATATTTTACATGTTTCATTGCCATTCTCCCAAATCTTCCCACCCTCTCCCTCTCCCACAGAGTCCATAAGACTGTTCTATACATCAGTGTCTCTTTTGCTGTCTCGTACACCGGGTTATTGTTACCATCTTTCTAAATTCCATATATATGCGTTAGTATACTGTATTTATGTTTTTCCTTCTGGCTTACTAGACAGACCTATTGCAGCCGAGGACGAAGAAGCTCTATACAGTCAGCAAAAACAAGACTGGGAGCTGACTGTGGCTCAGATCGTGAACTCCTTATTATAAAATTCAGACTTAAATTGAAGAAAGTAGGGAAAACCACTAGACCATTCAGGTATGACCTAAATCAAATCCCTTACGACTATACAGTGGAAGTGACAAATAGATTCAGGGGATTCGATCTGATAGACAGAGTGCCTATCCTCCTCCCAAGAGGGCTTATGTGTGCCTTGGTGAGGACTTTTGTTTTATTCATTGGGCAATGTATGTTTTGATAGAATGGAGAATTAGGCTTGTCTTAAGGGGTGACTGTTCTGGCCACTGTTATAGTCTGATCTGGAGTTGGTGGGAGAGGTTTGTGCCCAATGATTAGGACTTTCAGTGTTTCTTGAAACACACTAGGTGAGAGGTGATGAGTCCCAAATCAAGGCAAATGCTATAGAAATGGAAGATGTGAATCCACATTCAAGGGCCATTAACGGATAGAGGGAGGAGAACCCATGAGACAGACTGAGAGCAAGCAGTCAAAGAAGCTGGAAGAGAATGGGAAGAGTGGCACAGAGGCTGCCAAGAAGCTCCAGGACCTGCGCTTGGTGGGTTGCTGTGGTGACCCAAGGGACTGCTTGTTCTGAGCAGTGGGAGCAGCAAACAAACTGCAGTGGGCTGAGTCAGAAGGACATAGAGATAAAAACTGTCCAATCTGGGAGTCTTACGTTGATAGTGAGGAAATCTGAGGGAAACTGAAGGCTCAGAGGAGTTTTGCTCTGGGAAAAGTTACAGGTCGAAGAGAAGAAGCAAAATATGAGCAAAGTATCATCAAGCATTACATTTTTATGGATGAAAACACATTAGAACTTGGCAATGAGTGAGCCTTAGCTAAAAATAGAATGAATTGGCACTAAACACTGCTACGATATGCTGTATCTAAGCATTAATATGTGCAATAAATCTGAGATGATTAGGATATTTAAATGGAATTTATTTGTCTTGGCATGTATAGATATTTTTATATATTCCAAACTCTAACCAGCACTGCCCATGCAGAAAAAAATGACCAGTGCTACAAATACAAAGAATAAACCTCAGTTCTAACACTCAGTTCAGTTCAGTTCAGTCCCTCAGTCGTGTCCGACTCTTTGCGACCCATGAATCACAGCACGCCAGGCCTCCCTGTTCATCACCAACTCCTGGAGTTCACCCAAACTCATGTGCATCGAGTCGGTGATGCCATCCAGCCATCTCATTCTCTGTTGTCCCCTTCTCCTCCTGCCCCCAATCCGTCCCAGCATCAGGGTCTTTTCCAATGAGTCAACTCTTCGCATGAGGTGGCCAAAGTATTGGAGTTTCAGCCTCAGCATCAGTCCTTCCAATGAACACCCAGGACTGGTCTCCTTTAGGATGGACTGGTTGGATCTCCTTGCAGTTCAACACTACTGGTCACTATATATCATTACTCCATGTATTAGCAGGTAATAGAATGCTAGTGATTCCCATCTGGCATGTTTATGAGGTATGAAATAACCCATGTTTTAAGTTTTTAGCTTCAACATTATTTTCAGTACACCATATAATATTAAAGTACCTAGCACTGTGTCTGGCCCATTATAGAGGATAAATGTATTGAGCTAAACTCTGTCGCTATTTTTGGAGTCCTTAGTTGACTCATTGGAAAAGACTCTGATGCTGGGAGGGATTGGGGGCAAGAGGAGAAGGGGACGACAGAGGATGAGACGGCTGGATGGCATCACTGACTCGATGGACGTGAGTCTGAGTGAACTCCGGGAGTTGGTGATGGACAGGGAGGCCTGGCGTGCTGCGATTCATGGGGTCGCAAAGAGTCGGACACGACTGAGCGACTGATCTGATCTGATGCCTGACTGCTGTGCTCAAAAAGAATCTTTCAAATTTTAATATAGTATTAAACACTTCCTGAAAGCTTCTATAGTCTACATTCCAATGTTCTCCTACAATCTGTAACTTGCATTCCCCTTAATGCAGTGTCATCTCATCCCACGGCCCTCATCTCATGGCCACATACTTCCTTTGCTCCCAATTTGCAACAGTTTCTAGGTTCATTTTAGCTTTTCTACCGATACCAGTTTTTCTTGGTGGACTTTTTCAAAGTTCTGTTCCATATACATATGGCAAACTGATATTCAGTTTCTTTGTCTCCACCAATAGCATCTGACCCTGAAATTCTGACCTCTAGATTTCAAAACTGTGTTGTATGGAGTTCTAAGCCAGGATTCCACCAAACTCATCTGTCCTTCCAGGCTTCAGCTAGAGTCTCTCTATGTTTATCAGGTTCACCATATTTTATGGAAAGAGAGTTTACTACTAGTTTGGAAAAAAAAATCAAAATCAAATGCTATTAAAATTTTTAAACATCCTATTATGTCACTGTTTTTCACAAACCTAAGTAATGACAAATAATTAAACAAATACCCCAGTACGTATACCATAAAAGTATTCATGTTCCCATTTCAAATTTGGATGAAAAAGTACAGTGCTAATAGTAATCTCTTCAACCAAGTCCACTGTGAACTATAATAACATTTAGGTTAATAAAAGCAAAATATCACTGAGATCTGCACAGGACAATGGTAAAAATAGATATAGTCATCAGGCACAAATCTATTTAAGTATTTTGTGCTGGAAAGTCCCAAAAAATAAGAAGGAAAGAAAAATGCTGATACCAAGACAAGACATTTTGTTAAAGGATAATTAGTTGCTGCTCTACTTACAATTTCCTTAAAAAAGGGCAGGTAATTTCAGGTTTCCTTTTCTGTCTTTTTTAAATATATAGCCTGAAGTTGGCTTTGCCTATAACCAAATAACAGCAGATTTCTAGGCAGATGGACCGGAAACAAAATAAAGCAAATTAACACATCATGAGACCACTCTGATCCCTGAACAGGAGAAACATACATAAGATGATGGGCTGGCCCTTTGCCAGCCATACCTGAGGCAGGAAATGCCTGGGATAAGATGAGATCAAGGAATGACACAGGGAATCACTAAGAGGAAGCAAGAAAAGAAGAGCTTATCTATTCCATGGCTAATTTAAAAGTAATATTTCTCAAACCCATGTTCTATATTATTTGAAGAAACTGAGCAAGACCGATTCCTTCCAGGAATGTTAAGAGCGAACTAGAATAGCTAGCCAGAAATATTGGATGTCGCCAAGTAGCCAATCTGGCTATTTCTCAAGAGACCGAGAGACTGATGATAGTATATGGTCTGGACCCCAGCCTCCAGACTCAACAACCTGATTTTGGCAGCAGTCTAAGAAAGGCACCATCCCAAAGGGGTTATTATATATTATAATATATTAATAATACAGAGAATGCTAATGTCCATATCTCAAAAGGGAAATATAAATATCACAAGGACTAAAGTCCTCATATTTGTTCAACTAGTGTATTCTTTCCCAATCAGCAGACACATCTGGGAAACAAAATTATGACCAGAAACCTGTATGGTTAGCATGAACTCAAGCAACATCAGTTAGATAATTCAGTTCTTTAGTAATAAAAAACAAAAGTACCTGCTGCTTCTGTCTTCAAAGGAGACATGCTCTGGGCAATGAAAAAGGGTTATCACTGAGACCCTCTCTCCTGGACAAGGTCAGGCACATCATTCCAACAGTGACTTCAATGACTATAAGTCTTATGTGGGGGTAGGTCATTGTCTTCTTGTCTATCACTATGTCCTGTGTCTGGTGTCTGGTAGGCATTCAATCTAGATTTGTGGGCTGAATGAACTCAACTCACCTTTTTCTATGCTTGCAAGGCTAGCCAATTAACATTATATTTTCAAATACATTAATATCCAATCAGGTTATTGTAGAACTTGCTGACCCAGGGAAATTTTATTCTAAAGATGATTTTATCCATATCTGCTCTGATCTATTAAATATGAACTCTCAGGAGGGATAGCTTATATTCTTTATTTCAAAATTCATTATGGATGCATCTCTGAACTGTCCCCAAGCATCATAAACACTCACTTTGACCTATTTCAGATTATTTCTGGTTTACATAATTCCAGTATGGCTACTAGTGAAGATCTAGAAGCCATCTGTGAGTCATGGGAATTAACACTTACACTGGAATTAAGTGGGAACTGTGGGATTGAGTCTTTTCTTCTCTCTTTCCTCATCATCCCCAGTGCTGCTTTTCCTCAACTTACCTTTGAATCTAAGAGCCCATTTTAAATTCTCATTTCTACTCCTGTACTGACATATACTCACTATTCAACCTCCATTCCACTCTATTTCTAATAAATAATTTCTATCTCTCATCTCATGTTTCTACTTATTTCCATGTTGTCCCATCAAATTTCTATCTGTAAACCACTCATCCCCTCATTCAAAAGCATCTTCAATGCAAATTTTATGCAAGGTGACTTCCCAATCCTCATCACTGGATGAGTTTGTTTATTTTTTCTCAATGGTGTTGCCAAGGAATTGTCTGACTTGAAGATTCCATATACAAAATGCCAGAAAAATATTAAACTGAATAAAGCAAATAAATATATTGATACTTCAGGATCAGATTCTCATTAAAAGACTGGTATGTGATCGTGTAATGTTTGTTTTAGTGGGATAGGTATGTATATAATAGGCAAATGCTGTTCCTTTACACTGCTTACCACATTGCAGACGCAGAAATAACAAGCTATAGTGATGTAGTGAATCCAATGCCTGACATCAGTGCCTGAATAATATATTTTTTTCTTATCATCCTCCACCAAAGAAAAAGCTGATCATCATGGCAATAACATAACTAGTTAATTAACTAATCTTGATGATATCATACAACTAATATAAAAATGTGATGGTATATAAATATTAAACAATGTCATATATTCTCAAGCAAATAATACTTGTTGTTTACAAATTAGTTACTGTCTAAAAGAATCTCTGACACAGTAGGAATTTTGAAATTTTAATTCCTTCTCAAAGCTTTTCTCTTCAATTGAGTATATACTATATACATAAACTTACACATGTGTGTACTTTATTTCTCTAATTTCTTCTGTTCATTAATTGCTAATTAGTGAATTTTGAGAAAATTCAAAGCTTAAAATGGATGCCCACAGGATGAATTTTCTTAGTAATAATGGAATTCTTGATGTATCTTCATAACACGAATGGGAAGAATTAAATATCGAACAAGAAAGAAAAAAATCTAAAATGGATGTTCCTATTGATTCAATTATGCTCTTTCATCAACCATCTGATCTTGCTCCTTCTGCTAGAGATGTCAAAGATAATTTTTAATACTTTTTACTAATGTATTTCCTTCATCACTCTTCTAGGGCTTTCTATATAATCAGCAAGCTGGCCAAAATAAAAATTTAGAAACCATTACTATTAATAAATGCAGGCTCCTGGGTAAAGTGTCAAAACATTTCCAAAGGGCCAGATTTTAACCTCCTATTCATTCCACTTACTTCTGTCCAATTACTAAATGCATGCCGTTCTAACTGAGGTGCACATTTTTAAAGTTTGACATTGACATGGACCACACAGCGATCACAACTGGGCAGAGGCCCATGACTTACTATGATTTATAGTCTGTCATTGAAGCTAATGCACAGTGAATGGTTCAAAACCCTCTTTCCTTTCTCCAGCCCTTTAAATGGAATCAAACACAGGCACAATATTAATTTTAAACTTAACTTACTCTAATTGAATGGCAATGCTTTATTACAGTCATGTATCAAACAAGGACCATAATACATCATAAATGCCATAGAGCTAAAGCAGATCCTTTTGAGCTTTGCTTTTCATTCTCCTTATTTTTTTTAATCCACAGCACTTGAAATACCACCATTAGTATATTAATTAGTAAATTAGCATTACTAAATTATCCCTATACTAGAGACAGCATTCTTAATGATATGCAAACCACTTCACACGTCTTCAAACAGATATCACAGAAACCCACAGCTAAAGGAATCTTAAGTGGTCATCCAGTCTGTAAGCCCTCTTTCAACAAGAATTCATTTTCTCACATGTATTCCACATCTCTGTCCCTTAGATGGTTTGTCTCTTACTGGCATCCAATACTGGCTTCCCTGGTGGCACAGATGGTAAACAATCCACCTGTAATGCAGGAAACCTGGGTTCAACCCTGGGTCAGGAAGATTCCCTGGAGAAGGGAATGCTACCCAATCCAGTATTCTTGCCTAGAGAATTCCATGGACAGAGGAGCCTGGTGGGCTATAGTCCATGGGGTTGCAAAGAGTTGGACACTACTGAGTGACTAACACACACACACACACACAGCATCCAATATAAAGTAATGAGTTGAATATATTTCTTTTTTCAAACATTTGAGTAAAAAAAATATATATATATAGTATGAGATCTACCCTCTTAACAAATTGTTCACTGTATAATACAGTATTCTTAACAATAAGCACAATGTTGTACAGATCTCTAAAATATTTTCATCTTGCATAACTGAAACTTTACACTCATTGAACACCAATTATGTAATCACCATTTTACTTGCTGCTTTGACTGCTTTATGTATCTCACATATTAGGAGTCATATAGTATTTTTTCCTTCTGTGACTAGCTTATTTCACATGGCATAATTCAAAATTCATCCATACTGCTGCATATGATAGGATTTCATTTTTTAAGGCTAAATAGTATTCCAGTGTGTGTGTGTGTGTGTGTGTGTGTGTGTGTGTGTACATGTCAATGTCAAACTCTCTGAGACCCCATGGACTGAAGTCTGCCAGCTTCCTCCCTCCATGTGATTTCCCAGGCAAGAATACTGGAGTGGGTTGCCATTTCCTTCTCCAGGGGATTTTCCCAACCCAGGGACTGAATCTGCACCTCCTGCTTGGCAGGCAGATCCTTTTACCACTGAGCCACCAGAAAAGCACAGTGTGTGCACGTGAGGTGGTCAGGGCGGGGGGTGGGGGGTGGTGGTGCATGTATGGCTGTGTATTTCACATTTTCTTTACCCATGCATTTATCAATGGACATTAATATTATGTTCAAATTTTAGCTACTGTGAAAAATGCTACAATGAATATGAGAAAACAAATCTCTTCCAGATCCTGATTTCGATTCTTTTGGCTATATATCCAGAAGCAGAACTGTTGAAACATATGATAAGTTTTATTTTTAATTTTTTTGAGAAGCCTCCATACTGTTTTCATACTGGCTCCAGCATTTCACATTCCACAAGCTTGCACAGTTTTCCATTTTCTTCACATCCTCACCAACACTCGTTTTTTCTTACTTTTTGATAATGGTTGTCCTCACTGTGACGAGGTGACATCTCACTATGAGATGACATCTCACTATGGTCTTACAGAATAGAATTGTCATAAAAACAGATATAGAGATCAAATGAAACATCTAGAGAAATGAAAATAAATGAAACACATAGAGAATAGAGAGCCCAGAAATAAATCTACACATATATGGTCAACTGATCTTCAACAAGGTCACAAAGGGGAAAGGATAGTCTCTTCAACAGGTGGTGCAGGTAAAACTGGATTTCTACATGCAAAAAAAAAAGAAAAGAAAGAAAGAAAAATACACATCATATACAAAAATCACCTCAAAAGAGATTAAAACTAAAACTTAGTACCTGAAACTGTAAAAATCCTAGAAGAAAACAGAGGCAAAAATCTTCATGACATAGATCTTGGCAATAGTATCTTGGATGTGACACCAAAAGCACAGGCAACATAAGCAAAAATAGACATGTGAGACTACATCAAACTAAAAAGCTTCTGCACAATAAAGGAAACAGTCAGCAGAGTGAAAAGGCACCTAAGGAATGGGGGGGAAATTCACAAACCAAGGCAGTGGGAATTTGCTGTATGACTCAGAAAGCTTAAACCAGGGCTCTGTGACAAGCAAGAGGGGTGGTGTTGGGTAGGAGGTGGGAAGGAAGTTCAAGAGGAAGGGGACATACATATACCTATGGCTGACTCATGCTGATGTGTGGCAGAAACCAACACAATACTGTAAAGCAATTATCCTTCAATTAAAAATGAATACATTTTTTAAAAATTCAGAAACCATATATCTGCTGAGAAGTTAATATCCAAAACACATAAGCAACTCTTACAGAAAAACAGTAAAACTTAATTTAAAAAGGGCAAATGCTGTGATGCTAATCATTTATTAACATATAAAGTGCATCACATCAGTATGTTGTACACCTTAAACTTATCTAATAGTAAATATCAACTATATCTCAATAAAGCTGGAGGAAAAAAATGGGCAAAAGACATGAATAGATGTTTCTCTGAAAAAGACATAAAAATAGTAAATAGTAAATGAAAACAAATGTTCAATGTCACTAATCATCAAAAAAGTGACATGTTTAAAAGATCATATTCAATGAAAAAAATGATGGGGTTGATTTATAACTCCCCAGAAAAAAACGAACTTCCTATAGTTGAGCTGAAAAATCAGAAATGATTTTTGTAAATATCTGTCTGACTTTCACTGTAAATATCAGAATTGGCCTAAAATGAAACCGTGAGGTCTATGCTGACACCCTCTATTTCCCTTGAAAAGTATCCTGGTCTCAGAATTGAAAGAGACACGTGTACCCCAATGTTCATCGCAGCAGTGTTTTCAATAGCCAGGACATGGAAGCAACCTAGATGTCCATCGGCAGACAAATGGATAAGAAAGCTGTGGTACATATACACAATGGAATATTACTCAGCCATTAAAAGTAATGCATTTGAATCAGTCCTAATGAGGTGGATGAAACTGGAGCCTATTATACAGAGTGAAGTAAGTCAGAAAGAAAAACACAGTATACTAATGCATATATATGGAATTTAGAAAGATGGTAGCCATGACCCTATATGTGAGACACCAAAAGATACACACATGTAAAGAACAGTCTTTTGGACTCTGTGGGAGAAGGCGAGGGGGGGATGATTTCAGAGAATAGCATTGAAACTTATGTATTATCATATGTGAAGCAGATCACCAGTCCAGGTTCGATGCATGAGACGGTGCTCAGGGCTGGTGCACTGGGATGACCCTGGTGGATGGGATGGGGAGGGAGGTTCTGGATGGGGAACATATGTGAGCCCGTGGCTGATTCATGTCAATATTTGGCAAAAAGCACTACAATATTGTAAAGTAATTAGCATCCAATTAAAATAAATTAATTAATTTAAAAAAGAGATAAGTATCCTGGTCCCTATGACTCATATTAATAAAAGCTATACAATTACAGGATTTATGATAAAAATGGGATTGATGAAAGTGGTAACAATTAGAATACTAAAATGATAAAAGAATTTCCTGGCTTGATACTTCAGAGCACTGGGAATGATTAATTTAATTTGAATAATACGAGAAAATCTGTTGTTATTCTTCCTTCAGAAAAAGCAATTTAGCCTAATCCAGCTCAAAGCCATACCAGTATTTTTGTAGATCCAGAACTTTATCATGCTCACCTTGAACTTTCATAGGCTGTCCCTCTTTCTGGAACACTTGTTCTCTCTTCTTACCCCCATTACAGTCTAACTTCTAATCATCTTTCAGATTACAACTTGTAAATGTCATTGCTTCAGTGGAACTTGCCTGCCCCCAACCCTTCTTCATACTAGGTCAGGTCAATTTATCATCCCAGACCTTCAAAGCACCCTTACTCTTTTTTACAGCACCTGAAAATATCATAATTACAAAGTTACTTTGTTGTAATAAATGCTCCATGTGCACAGGATTTTGTTGTTTTAGTTGCTCAGTCATGTCCAACTCTTTTGTGACCCCTTGGGCAATAGCCCTCCAGCCTCCTCAGTACATGGAAATTTCCAGGCAAGAATACTGGGGTGGGTTGCCATTTTTTTGTCCAGGGGATCTCCTCAACTCAGAGATCAAACCTGAGCCTCCTACATTGGGCAGGTGAATTCTTTACCACTGAGCCACCTGGGAAGCACACAGAGGTAATATCTGTCTTATTCTGTCCATGTCTGTCCCCTGGCACAGCATTCATGCTCAGCAACTATTAATAGAAAAAAAAAAAAAAGTAACCAATACTCAGTCTCTCAATCTCTATGTGGATAGTGCTGACGTTCTTCCACACAGCTTGAGTTCTCTGGTTCTCTATTTTGTCTGCCTACTTTTTAATGATTTCAGTATTTTTTGTTCCTTTGAGCTGGCTTCCACAATGGCTATTCCTTTGGCAATACCACACTCTTAAGTGTGGGGTGAAAGGTGATGTGATTTCAATGCCTTTGGGTGTTCCCTAGGTGCTGATAAAGTAATATCATCTACATAAGCCAGCATTAAAGTACATCCTCCTCCACCTCCTAGGTGAGTTGATTTCATCACAAGTCACTCAGGAAAACCTCCAGTTCTAGGTTTCATGCCCTGCCTGGTACTTGGGCCACAGTACTGAGCTAGTTGCTCACTGGTTCACTCTGAGACAGTAACATCTTTTTAAAAATTAATTTTCTCCCTCTCCCACAGAGTCCAAAAGACTGTTCTATACATCTGTGTCTCTTTTGCTGTCTTGCATACACAGCGAGAGGGTGGGTTGATTTGGGAGAATGGCATTGAAACATGTATAATATCATATATGAAACGAATCACCAGTCCAGGTTTGATGCAGGATACAGGATGCTTGGGGCTGGTGCACTGGGATGACCCAGAGGGATGGTACGGGGAGGGAGGTGGGAGGGGGGTTCAGGATGGGGAACACGTGTATACCTGTGGCGGATTCATGTTGATGTATGGCAAAACCAATACAATATTGTAAAGTAATTAACCTCCAATTAAAGTAAATAAATTTAAAAAATAAAAAAGAGAAAAAGTGCAATCCAATATACAGTAGGTACAGATTTTTTCAAATATTGTTTGATTCTGCTTATATGAGGTACCTAGAACAGACAAATTTGTAGAGTCAGAAAGTACACTGGTAGATGTCAGAGATGAGGGAATAGGATGGGGAGGAGGAATGGGGAGCTGGTGTTTAATGGGGACAGTTTCAGTTTAGGAAGGTAAAAAATTCGGGGGATGGATGATGGTGAGAGTTGCACAACAATGTTAATGTACTTAGTGCCACTGAACTGCAGAGTTAAATATGGTTAAAATAGTATGTTTTATATTATGTGACTTTTAACACAATAAAAAAAACTTTAAAGAAAAAAAACAAAAACAAAAAAATAATAAAATAAAAGTTAAATAAACTCCATTTACACATATGAGAGACTGATTATGATACAATAATGTAGTGAAACAGGACTAAAAGGATTCTGATCATATCTTCCATCAGTAAAAATATTTTAAGCATACTCAATATATTTTGGTTATCTGTTTGAAATTATATAATACTTTGATTAGTAAATATAATGTGAAATAGACATACAAATGAAATAAAGATGAATAGAAGTTGTAAAAAAAATAAAATAAATAAAATTAATTTTCATTGGAGTATAGTTCCTCTACAATGTCGTGTTGGTTTCTACTATACAGCAAAGTGAATCAGCTTTATGTATACATATATCCCCTCTTTTTTGGATTTCCTTCCCATTTAGGTCACCACAGCACTGATTAGAGTTCCCTGAGCTCTACAGTAGGTTGAAACAGCAACATTTTGATAGAAGATGTGATTGAGAAATATACTTTCAGAAATTCTATGATTTTATCAGTATGTGAAGGATCCAGAATGCAATAACAACCTACACAAAGTTGAGCGCTTAATCCCACACACTGTGATATGAGAATGACTTATTACTATACTCAGCTTTGGGCCGTTTTATTATAAAGAGAGGTAGCTGACATGTATCAGATACTTCATTGTGATCAGCCCAACCATTATCTGCTACTAGTGAATCATGCTAATTCATATTCCAAGATGTGTCATCTAAGCTCAGTATTTCCTGTCACTTGGGGCGGTTATATTTGCCCCCTCATCAGTTCTACAAATCTCATGGCTTATAATTAATCTTCAGACCCCATCTTTGTTGCCAGAAAATGTGGGTGTAGCATTTGCAAGCCTCAGCTAACATATCCAAATAGATGGTTACAGCATAGCATGAATAAAAACTGATGACTGGACTACATTTATCAGAACTTTTTACAGGCTAGCAGAGAGGGGAAAACCGGGTACTATGCAATGTTCAATTGTTTCCAGTTTTTCTACTCAAGCTTCTCTTGGGTAAATATAATATGACTGCTGTCCTTCCCAAAGCCTTGAATTTTGAAAAGAATACAAAGTTGATTGTATGCTGCCCTCTTTTGTGCCAACTGACTCTGCAATGCTGAGAACAGAAATCTTTTCCTTTCTGACCTTAACATCAATCAGTGGACATTGTCAAACGTGACATTTTATTGTCCCTTCCTTAGTGGCATGCTGTAAATAGAAACATTATTGTTATAAATTGTTCTTTGAAGTTTGACATTGTACAAATTGCACTGTGTACTCTATTTTATTAAATGGTGAAACTCAGCAGGCTTTCTCTGAGGAGGCCAACCTGTGATACTCTGTTCTCCTAAGAAATGAGGACTGTTGGCAGGCTAGGCAAAAGGTCTCATCGTAACCATTCTGTCAGCAAATAAGTCATAAAATCTTTTCTTAGAATACATGTCAAAGCATTTATCCTGATCTTTAATACATGGGGTACCATAGACAGGCAATACACTATATCTCAGCATGGGTTGGTGCCTGCACACAGCAAAGAATCAACACATAACTGCAGTATCAAAAATCAGTGGTGGTGATGGTGGTAGTTTAGTCTCTTAAGTCGTGTCTGACTCTTGTGACCCCATAGATTGTAGCCCACCAGGCTCCTAAGTCCATGGGATTTTCCAGGCAAGAATACTGGAGTGGGTTGCTATTTCCTCTACCAGGGGATCTTCCTGACCCAGGGACTGAACCTGGGTCTCCTGCTTTGAAGGTGAATTATTTACTTCTGAGCTAAGAGTACACACACAAAAAAAGGCAACAGGATGGAAGTAAAGATGGAATCAGGCATTTTACTCTATTTAAAAGGATGTTTAAATAAATCGCAAATATCTGAATATATGCCATATTTAAGGCACCAGGAAAGATGTATGGAATACAAAGAATGACAAGACTGTCTTCATAGAGCTTATGGTCTAGCTGGATAAGTATCAGATAAACACATGAAACAGTAAGAAAGAAAGAAAGTATATGACAAATGACTGCTAGTCACAATATATGTTTAGAACAAGAGTTTGCAAACTATGGCTCCTTTATATAAATTATTCTTATAAATTATTTGTATGTGATTTTATTGGAACATAGCCATGCTCACTTTTTTTTGTTGTTGTTTTTTTTCAATTTTATTTTATTTTTAAACTTTACATAATTGTATTGGTTTTGCCAAATATCAAAATGAATCCATCACAGGTATACATGTGCTCCCCATCCTGAACCCTCCTCCCTCCTCCCTCCCCATACCATCCCTCTGGGTCGTCCCAGTGCACTAGCCCCAAGCATCCAGTATTGTGCATTGAACCTGGACTGGCATCTCATTTCATACATGATATTTTACATGTTTCAATGCCATTCTCCCAAATCTTCCCACCCTCTCCCTCTCCCACATAGTCCATAAGACTGTTCCATACATCAGTGTCTCTTTTGCTGTCTCGTACACAGGGTTATTGTTATCATCTTTCTAAATTCCATATATATGCGTTAGTATACTGTATTGGTGTTTTTCCTTCTGGCTTACTTCACTCTGTATAATAGGCTCCAGTTTCATCCACCTCATTAGAACTGATTCAAATGAATTCTTTTTAATGGCTGAGTAATACTCCATTGTGTATATGTACCACTGCTTTCTTATCCATTCATCTGCTGATGGACATCTAGGTTGCTTCCATGTCCTGGCTATTATAAACAGTGCTGCAATGAACACTGGGGTACACGTGTCTCTTTCCCTTCTGGTTTCCTCAGTGTGTATGCCCAGCAGTGGGATTGCTGGATCATAAGGCAGTTCTATTTCCAGTTTTTTAAGGAATCTCCACACTGTTCTCCATAGTGGCTGTACTAGTTTTCATTCCCACCAACAGTGTAAGAGGGTTCCCTTTTCTCCACACCCTCTCCAACATTTATTATTTGTAGACTTATTCCAACATACGGAGGCATGCTCACTTTTAAAAATACTATCTATAACTGCTTTTGTGCTACAATAGCAGAATTGAGTAGTTGCAACAGAGGCGTTATGGCCCACCAAACCTACCACATTTACTGCCTTTACTGAACAAGTCTGTCAACCCCTACTCTTCTAGATTGCTTTGCGCTGGCCAGGTAAAGAAGGGTTCAAAGTATGGGCAGAAGCCAGTGCAGGAAGGAATGAGGGAGGAATACTCTGAGCTGAGGGAACCAAACAAACAGAAGTACAGAGGTGGGCATCTATGGGTTGAAGTGATAGAGAGACCCACCTGGCAGCAGGGCGATTGTCTGAAGAAGTGGTGACCATGTGGAAATGGTGGTTTTGAGTTGGGTGCAAGAATAACTAAGCGCCTAAATGCCAAGTGAAGAAATGAGGACTTTCTCTTCATAGTCAGTAGAAAGGAGCTTTATTATGATAATTATTGTCAGGTGTTTTGCTTTGTTTTAGTAGATAAGTAAATCAAATGAAAGACATAGTCAAGAATAAATTACCATTTTTTTTTTATCTCAGTAAAGCAGTCATTTTATTTCATATAACTAGATAAGTTTACTGTGGAGAAAGAAAACCATTAGCTTTTTACACCATTTCTATAAATGTATCCTTCCTTTTCATTCATTTCAAAGAAAATTTAACATTGTTATTTATAGTTTCTTACCCAGAACATACTTGGGTTCCTTACACCTGTGATCCATATTTTCTTCATGTTTATTACTTGAAGAATCAAAGCCCTGAGCAGCAACAGAGATAAAGAATGATCTTTGGCCCCATCCTTTTTTATTTACAGGGTGTATGGTGTTGTCATTTTGATATGCCCAAAGGTTAAAGCTTAAAGACAGTACAGAAAGTGCAGTCCTCCAAAGAGGTAAATACACCAGGGCCAGCTCCCAGGGAAATGGTATTTGATACTTGTGCTCCTGGCCATCAGCCATTTGAGTCTAGTGCCAGGGCTACAGGTCAGCCTAGGGAAAGTTTAAACAAGTCTGTTGAAGTATCCACTGACTCTTGAGTGGTGGCCAATTACTATTTATGGCTATCAGGCCTCTCTGAAATGTACATGTACATGTACATTCAAAGGTAAAAACTCATGATGGATGCAATCCCAGGATCCAAATAAGAAAGACCTCCAAATCTGTGGGTTACCCATGAACAAAATCCACCTCTCAAGTGTCACCCAGCAATAGCTAAATCAGACATCACAGGATATCTCTAAAGTTACATGGAGAATTCAGGTCTGCTTCCAATCGAATGATGCTCTAGAGAGTGTTCTGGAACCTGATTGAACTCAACTAACCTAATTTCATGGAGAATTTTCAAGTTACACAAGTATGAAAGGAAATATGTTATAATGAAAAACGCACAGGCTCTGAAATTGAAAGAACTGAATTTAATTTTACTCATTGAGCTCTCTTGAGCCAATCACTTAATTTTCCTGAATGTAATCCTTTTTTCCTACCTGCACAATGACATTTCACAATATTATTGGGGGGGGGGTCAAATGGAAAATATTTGTTAAACTGCATTGCAAATTTCATAATAATTTATGAAGTTTAATAATTTATAAATATTTATTACCACTTCACATTTTGTACAGCAGTTTCTAAAGTAGTGTCCAGGGGACCCCTTATCATTATTTGTATTCCATACATCTTTCCTGATACTTTAAACATTGCATGTATTCATCTCACAGACAGCAACTACTGAATGCAATTTTCGTAAGTTCTGCTAATATTAGATGGTAACAGAGAAGCAAAAGTCTCAGAGAAGTTATCCCATATAAGGTTTCCTTTGTTGCTCAGTTTCTAAGTCATGTCCGACTCTTTCCAACCCCATGGACTGCAGCATGCCAGGCTTCCCTATCCTCCACTATCTCCTGGAGTTTGCTCAAACTCATGTCCATTGAGTTGGTGATGCTATCTAACCACCTCATCCTCTGCTGCCCTCTTCTCCTTTTGCCTTCAGTCCTTCTCAGCATCAGGGTCTTTTTCAATGAGTTGGTTCTTCGCATCATGTGGCCATAGTATTGGAGCTTCAGCTTCAGCATCAGTTCTTCTAGTGAGTATTCAGGGTTGATTTCCTTTAGGATTGACTGGTTTGATCTCCTTGCTGTCCAAGGGACTCTCAAGAGTCTTTCTCCAGCACCACAATTCAAAGGCACCAAATCTTTGGCGCTCAGCCTTCTTTATGGTTCAACGCTCACTTCTATACATGACTACTGGAAAAACCATAGTTTTGACTATAGGGACTTTTGTCAGCAAAGTGATGTCTCTGTTTCTTAATATGCTATTTAGGTTTGTCATAGCTTTCCCTCCAAGGAGTATGCATCTTTCAATTTCATGGCTGCAATAATAGTCCACAGTGATTTTGGAGTCCAAAAAGATGAAATCTGTCACTTCTTCCATTTTTCCCCCTTCTATTTGCCATGAAGTGATGGTACCAGATGCCATGATCTTAGTTTTTCAAATGTTGAGTTTTATGCCAGCTTTTTCACTTTCCTCTTTCTCTCCCATCAAGACACTCTTGAATTCCTCTTCACCTTCTGCCATTAGAGTAATATCATCTGCATATCTGAGGTTGTTGTTATTTCTCCTGGCAATCTTGATTCCAGCTTTTCCTTACTTCTCAGAAACTGGATTTAAGATGGACTCTCATTCCCCCTGGGAACATTGGTTTAAATGTCTGATGATACCAGCAAAGTACAGTTCTCTTTTATATAGAAAGCAACAGCATGGAGAATATATTTAGCATGTAATTCAACACAGTCACTGTTATGCTACTTTAAACACACGAAGTCAATGAGCAAATTAGATTTAGCATGGGGGCCTGCGGTACAGTGAGGAGCTCGGAAAAGAAAAGGCATTTGGGAATTCAAGTCATCACATTAAGTAAGAAAGATGAAGTGAATAATTATCTTCAGATAGTGACATTTTCTCATAAGGATGAAGAAAAGAATGAAAAACCCCTATCAGGGAAAGCTCATACTTCAAGGAATAGATTTTCCTCTTATATTTGAAATATCACTTTAAAGCACAATTTGGCTTTAAAGTTGCATTTTAAATAGATATAATAATTAACATAATGATGTTTAAGTAGCTTTTATATTGATACAATGTTATCATTGACAATGGCATAATGACATACTACTAGGAAGGGCTTTAAAAATAAAAATGACCTACAGATATGATAGCAATGACCTAAATAATTATCATGATGAACTTTTAAATTCAATGAATATTGGAAGACTTTTCAAAGTACCAAGTATAATATAAATGCTAATTAATTAGCATAAAATAAAAGTGTCAAGCCAAGTTTAGTACTCAACTTGTCCCAATAATAGACATATTAGAATTAAAAGGCTTTAGGATGAAAGATCACTCTTAGCTCTGGGTTTAAAAACATAAACATATTTCCAGCTAATATATAATGGAATATATATATGGTTTAGTCTGGTATCTACCTTTCAACAGAATATTTAATCAGAAATGAGCATTCTTTTGGTGGAGATCATAATTTTAAATTGGATTTTAATAAAAATCAATAAGAAAAAGACAAATGACCTAATAGAGAGGGGAAAAATGGACAAAAGACATGACAAGACACAAGATATTTCACAAAAGAAGAAATATGTAAAAGTAATAAAAATATAAAGGTATTCATTCTTATTAGTAATTAGGGAAATGAAAATCAAGACTATAGTGATATCATTTTACACACAATATATTGGCACAAATTAAGAATTCTGACAATACCAAGTGCAAGGGAGGATGTAGATTAAATCAAATGTTGCTGGTAATAAATGTGCATATGCATTTTTAAAACAATGTGCCATATAGTAAAAACAATTTGGCACTATATAGTAAAGTCATTATTTGGATAAACCATGATCTTCCATGCTTAAACTACTCTTCATTATATGCCACAAAGAAATTTTGCAAATGTCAGAAGACACTTACACTAATATTAATAGCAGCACAGTGAAAAATAAGGCAGTAAACAAACTTGCCCAAATGTCCAAAGATAGGATAATGAATAAATAGCTTGTGGTATATTCACACAGTGGAATATTTTACTGCAGAGAAAATGAATGAAAGTGCCAGATACAGTATCAGGGATAGAAAAAAAATTAATAAAAAAGTTCAAAGATAAGCAATATTGACAATAGTTGGGCGGAGAGGGGGGAGAGTTATGATACATGAAACTGTTTTTTTTGTTGGTTGAGCCATGGCTTGTGGGATCTTAGTTCCCCAGCCAGAGATAGAACCCAAGCCCTCAGAAGTAAAAGTGCTGAGTCCTAACCACTGGATAGCCAGGGAATTCCCCATAAAACTATTTTAAAATAAAAGCATGGGAATAACAAACACAAAATTCAAAATAATGTCTAAAGGGATCCAGGATACTAGTGTTCTGATTCTTGATGTGGGCAGTGGTGTTCATTATATCATTGTGCCATATAACATACCTGCATGTTACATGCATTATTTTGTATTTGTAAATTGGTATATTTAAAACTCTTTAAAGATTTACATGTAACACCATGTTACATACTTATCATTTCATTGTTGTTCAGTCACTCAGTATTGTCCGACTCTTTGTGATGCCACGTACTGCATGCCAGGAAGCACGCCAGGCTCCCTGTCCTTCACCATCTCCTGCAGCTTGCTCAAACTCATGTCCATTGAGTCAGTGACAGACAGATTAACTTTAAATCCTATGGAAATCCTATGGAAAACAGTAGCTATAGAACCTATAAAAAGTATTTCCTTCATACACACTTAGAGATCATGTAAAGTGATCAGAAGTATCAATTATATTTCAGATTTTCCTAGTGAAAAAACTGAATTTAGACCAAGAGACTCTTAAAAATGTTAACTGCTGAGTTCTTTTCTAACTCTTACTCAAATTGCTATCAGAGACACAATAAATAGCATGAATACAGCTTTTATTTTGTATCAGTGGAAATAAAGATTAATATGGTTCAATGTCATTCTAAAAGAATTATTCTAGTTATTTTACATATAAGCAAATAGTCATTTTTTGTCCAAACAATCTTTTATTTCAAATATATAGCTTACTATTTCATAAAGAGAAGTTAGTCTTTACCTAGGAAACTTTTTCTCATATCCCTGTTTGTTCTAAAAGGTTTTAATAGTTTCTCAGATTAAGATTTATACAACTCACTCCCTCTCATGGTAATGTTGGCTCTGGTTCCAAAACCTCACTGTTGTACATGTGACTTATTACGTTATGCTGATGTGATTTTATTAATGGAATTGTGAGACACTGTTTCTAATAAGCACAACTTCCAGTAAAGCACCTGCTTGATAGGATTAGAGATTTATTTGTTTACTAACTCCGTCAGAAGTTTTGCATTTTGGACTTACTCCAGCCTTGAAAGAAGTCACAAAAGAGTCATTAACTTTAAAAATAATTATAATCAATAATCGTGGAAGCCTCAGCTTCAGAACCTAGAAAAGTGTCAACCAGAAGAAAGTCGTTCTATAGCAGAAAGCTAAGATTTATATTCCAAAGCCATCTAATTATTGATTCTTTCCAAATCAATTTCTTTATGTATAAATAGATGATTACAGATCACAGAAAATTCTGTGTCTCAGTGAGAACAGTCACAGAGATTTGCATATATTTTTAATACTGCATGGCACAGAGGAACCATAAAAAATGAATTGGAAACAAAAAATGTTAGAACACCATGCATCTAATTAGGATTACATTTAGCTGAGTTAAATCAGACACAAATATGGTTTGTGATTTCACAACTGTATTGTTTTCAAATTTATGGCAATTAATTGCTTCAGGGAGATGACAAACATGACTAAATTAAACATGTCTTCAAAACTATGTATTTACTGGGAACTTACTACATGCCATGCAAATGCTAGAGCAATCAAACATGTTATGATTACCCATTCACAATGTTAGCTCATAAATAATTATGACAAAATCATTATGCCATAAAGTCAAATTTATTAAAAAACTATGTACTTTTTCAGTATACCATTGTAGATCAAAATCAGAAACTAATTTAGGACAGGAGTTGGCAAATTTTTCTGTAAAGAGTCAAATAGTAAAGATTTTAGGCTTTGTACAGATTGTCCCTATGGCATCAACTGTGCATCAGTGGGTGCTAAGTCACTTTAGTCGTGTCTGACTCTTTGCAACCCTATGGACTGAAGCCCACCAGGCTCCTCTGTCTATGGAATTCTCCAGGCAAGAACACTGGAGTGCGTTGCCATGCCCTCCTCCAGGGGATCTTCCCAACCCAGGGATCGAACTCACGTCTCTTCCATCTCCTTTCTCCATTGTCAGGGGGGTTCTTTACCACTAGGCCACCTGGGAAGCCCCACTCCACTATTTCAGCATAAAAGCAACCATACACAATAAAAAATATATAATGGACAATACATAAATGAATGAGCATAGCTATAGTGCAGCAACACTATTTATGGGCACTGAAATTTCATTCTCATAATCTCTACATGTCATGAAATATTATTTTTCTCTTTTTTCAACCATTTAAATATGTGAATACCATTCAAATTATTCAAATTTTCTCCTATAATTCTGTAAATATCTCCTCTGTTTAGTTGGTTGCTAAAAGTTTTGGGGTTAATTAAAAAGAGCATCTTCCAGTTGCTTATTACTAGTGACAATTCTTAAAGGGCAGGCAGGACTTGGAAAGACAGAGTTGGGTTAAGAGTATTTCAGTGAAGAAGGCAAATTTCAGTGACAATCCACAGCCTGCGTGGATTAGAAGATACATTAGGAATGGAAAAGAGTTTGTCTGAAGCCAAAGATGTCTGGAGCGAACTACGGAAGAATAAGGACAAGGCAAGTGGTGAAGGGCACAGACAGCAGATCAGGGAGTTTGGGTTTCAGAGGTGCTGTAGCATGAAGGTTGAAAGCACAGATTCTGGAGTCAAACTGCTGTCTCCTGGCTCTGACCCTTATTAGCCGGGTGACTCTGGCTCGCTCTGTTTCAGTTTCTGCATTGACAAGTGTGGACTATGATAATGCTAAACTCATTAAAGGACAGGGAAGATTAAAACAGCTAAGACATGTAGCACCTGGTATGGAATACCTATTCATAAATGTTAACTTTAAAATAAGTGTAAAAACCATTCTTAGCTCATGGGTCATACCAAACTAGGCGGGATTTGATCCATGAGCCATAGTTTACCGAACCTGGCTTAGATATAAAGTTATTCTTTTAGAAAAGTCTTTTTCCAAAAGTTACCAGCTTTGTGCATGACACTGAAAAAAATTTGTCCTTCTCATATGGCTTTAAAAGTTCTAAAATGGTACTTTGGATAGAATTACTAAACCTCAATATTCTTCCAGGAGAAATTCCTTTATTGCATTTAATTTGAATTCATTTTTAAAAGTACCTCTCTGAGGATGATGAATATTGTAATGTCTCCCTTTGGTCTTATAAAATCTGATGTTGAGTTCACCAGATCTGCCTTATCCAAAATATCTTGATGTATCTTTATACAGTAGAAATGAAACATGTTGAAGCAAATATATTGTAAATTGAGTCAAAGTGCCTTCCCTGTGGTTCATCCAATCATGCATACATTCTTGAGTTGCCCACTGAGTACATCCTCTGCCACGTATGACCCACCATGGATGAACCAGCTGTGTGTGATAAACAGTGTCAAAATGGAATATCCAGCTGAGGAGAGTCACTTTCCTAGAATGTTAAATAGTCCTTTCATACGTGCTGCATGACATCTATTCTCAGCCAGCTCATCTACTTTAAATTATTTGATACAGTTTTATTAACTGCTGCTGCTGCTTCTGCTAAGTCGCTTCAGTCGTGTCCGACTCTGTGCGACCCCATAGACCGCAGCCCACCAGGCTCCCCCATCCCTGGGATTCTCCAGGCAAGAACACTGGAGTGGGTTGCCATTTCCTTCTCCAAAGCATAAAAGTGAAAAGTAAAAGTGAAGTCGCTCAGTCGCGTCCGACTCTTCGCGACCTCATGGAGTGCAGCCTACCAGGCTCCTCTGTCCATGGGATTTTCCAGGCAAGAGTACAGGAGTGGGGTGCCATTGCCTTCTCCCTTATTAACTGCTACAAGAAATCAAATAACACATGTATACCTGTGGCGGATTCATTTTGATATATGGCAAAACCAATTAAAAAAAAAAGAAATCAAATAATTCTGTGGGATCTTAAATATTTATGGATAGTTGGCACATCTCTCTGCTCCGACAAAACATTCCTTGAAGGAAAAAAAGGGGGCTAACAGTACGAAAATGTCTTTTAAACAAATGGTGTTCCATTTATTAAAATTAAACATTTCAAGTAATTACAACATTTCTTTTTTTCTGAGTTTTTATCAACACAGAAGGTACAGTGATTTAATTCCTACACTTTTCCTTTCTGAATTTTGTCTCTTGATTTTACATTTCTTTTGAATTACTAGCTTTGTCCCTCAAATTTCTTTTGAGTTTGTGTGTTATAACAACATATTTCAGTATCAGAAAATTTCTAAAGCTATGTCTATGAGAAGAAAATACTTTCTATGAATAAGAAAATTTAAGATATGTAGCAGGACCTGGAATTGTTAGCAAATTGAATAATAAAACAGCGCTGCAGGAATCATTAGTGTGGTGTGAAGTACTCTGCCAAAATCATGAAGCAGTAACATTTTCCAACTTTTTCAAGGTCACAACTACAAGTGAAATTATCTTAATGTTTCTAAATTGTTCTTAGAAGGTAATCTTCGTTTTAAAAAAATGTTTATAGCAGAGTTTGGCAATTTAGCAGATGATATTTCAAAATGAGAACAAAATCTTCCAGGGGTCATTCTCTTCAAATCAACATAAAGACGCAGTGAATTAACAAAGCTCAGGACTAAAGCATGACACTTATCTGGTCACTTTGGGGGCTAGAAAGTGTATAGTTCAAGCTATTGTTTAACGTTTCTAAGTGATAAATTTAGCTCAGACCATTCCAAAGTAAGCCTCCCAAAAAGTCTTCAGGCAAATACTCTCATATAGGCTATCAACCAAAATGGTTCAAACATTAAATGAAAACAAAACTCTCCAAATTTGGCAAAAGTCAAAGCAGAGTTCTTGACCTGTTTGCAGCAAGTTATACCTGTGGAAATGCCAGCTTAGTAGTTTACTGAACTACTCGGAGTAGTTCAGTAAAGAAATAGGTTAGAGGGCGATATAAATGTGACTTATTTAAGCAACTGTTCTAATGAACACTTTCCACTGCCTTCAGCAGGTTAAGAATATTAAAGCTTCATTCCTGCTGAGCATGCCTGGATATTTTCTATTTGTTAACTCCCCAGGAACTTGTTGTAATGTCCCCTGGTGAGTATAAGATGGTGTTATATTCTGTAGTTGCCAGCTGGTAGGAGCAAAAACACCTGGGCAAGGTACTTGCTAAATGGCATATTTCTTCTCCATGGCAGGCACTGCAGGCTGAGAAATCTGCTTCTCAGTGTTACAATTTTTTTAAATACACTGTACCAAGTGTCAAACCAATAGTTTACATCCTGTCTTTACTTTCCTTCCTAGAAATGGGTGGTGGCTTTTGTTTCTGTTGTTTTTGTCTCTTCCGTTGGGCTAGTGAATCCACAATCAGTTCTTTCCTTGTAATTATTATATAATTTTTGTTAGTTTGATTAATATGTGTCTTGGTGTATTTATTCCTCCTTGGGTATATCCTGTATATGACTCTCTGCACTTCCTGAGTATTTTCTTTCCCAAGTCGGGGAAGTTTTCAACTATGATCTCTTCAAATATTTTCTCGGGCCCTTTCCCTCTTTCTTCTTCTTCTGGGACCCCTATAATTCGAATGTTGACACATTAATGAACTATAGAAATAATCTCTGAAAGTACTGTCTTCCATGATCAGCTCTTTATCCTCACTGCTCTCAACTACAAAGTTCATCTATTAAGAAGACAACTATCTTAATCTATGCATTACCAGAAATTAAGATATTTTTGTGGACACTGATTACTCAACTATATAGCAGTACTGGCTAACTGGGAATATGTGCCAATTTGTTATCCATATTTAATTCCACAGTATAAATATAGGACCATGAACAGAATCCTTCACTTGCATACTGTATATTAGTCACCCAGTCGCGTCTGACTGTGACTCCATGGACTGAAGCCCACCAGGCTCCTCTGTCCATAAAATTCTGCAGGCAAGAATACTAGGGTGGGTTGCCATTCCCTTCTCCAGGGGATTTTCCTGATCTAGAACATTCAAACCAGGGTCCCCTGCATTGCAGGCAGATTCTTTACCATCTGAGCCATCACTTTCATACTAAATGGCCTTCTACTTCATGAGCTGTGAGGTGTTAGCAAGAAATAAAAACCTTTCTAAACACCACAGTAACAATCCATTATCATTTTTTATAAGTAAGGGATGCATTAGTAACATTTCTACTGAGGTTTATTTTCCCTTGCTTTTGGTGTTCAGATTATGATTTTCTAGAATGTTAAATGGCCTTATTGGACTTCCCTAGTGGCTCAGACAGTAAAAAATCTGTCTGCAATGCAGGTGACCTGGGTTTGATCCCTGTGTTGGAAAGATTCCCTGGAGAAGAGAATGGCTACCCACTCCAGGATTCTTGCCTGGAGAATTCCATGGACAGAGGAGCCTGGCAGGCTACAGTCCATGGAGTTGCAAAGAGTCAGACATAACTGAATGACTAACACTTTCATTTACATTGCCTTAAATATATAATCGAAATACAATTATTCCCAACATTAATTAACAAAATAAAGGAGGCTCATTTGTCAAAGTAACCTATATGTCACAGACCACAATAACTCAGAATAGGGTCTTAATTTTCTCAAACCCACCTTTCTCTGATGCCATTTCCTCATTAGCTTTTAAAGTACTTCTAGCCCCTTACAAAATCCATTCCAATTATTTCTTAGAGTGTGCAGAATGTTTCTCACCTGTGTTTTTCATCCAGGGCCTAAGGAAGCACCTGACATCTGCCATTCTCCTCCACTTCCTCCCAGGATAATGTCAGTTCATTTTCATGGTGGTAGTGGCTGTGAGTGTATCTGCTGCTTGCTCTTCGAGGCCCTTTAAAACCTCAAAGGGAACTTTATCACCACTGTCAACACTGCCCCTGGCACTTGGCCAATGCCAGTCCCCTAAGCTGTGACCCTGATGCCATGATGCCAGCACCAACATGGTGGGACCACAGCCCAATTTTGCTGACATAAAGAGAAACAGTCTCCCTAATTATCATGCCATACTACCTGACCATGGTTCCATGCATCTTTGCCTTATGCTTCTAATATCTCCTAGATACTCTCATTTAAAAGAGCACTTTTATTTGCCCCCACCCATGGCACATGCCCACAGCTGGCTAAACCAAAAGACACTAAGAGGAGTGAACATCATGTGATGGCCAAGGTCAACTTTCCTCCTTCATAAATTAAACAGTTCAGATTAAGCTCACTGCCTGACTCTACCTTCCCACTGGCATGCCCTTTCCTAGGAGGAGTCCATGCACCCTAAGATGAAGAAAACTATCCCTGTTTTATAAATTATTAAATTTTTTTATAAATTTAAAAATAATAAAATAAGGATTAGAAACAAGATCTGCTATATAATTTGTGAGACCTTGTGCCAAATGAAAATGCAAAAGCTCTGTGTTTGAAAAATACTACAAATTTCAAGATAGGGACAGCAGAGAATTAAACCAAGGGCAGAGTTCTCTTTAAAGAAGGCTGAGCACCAAAGAACTGATGCTTTTAAACTGTGGTACTGGAGAAGACTCTTGAGAGTCCCTTGGACTGCAAGGAGATAAAACTGGTCAATTCTAAAGGAAGTCAACCCTGAATACTCATTGGAAGAACTGATGCTGAAGCTGAAGCTCCAATACTTTGGCCATTTGATGAGAAGAGCTGATTCATTGTAAAACAAAACAAAACAAAAAAACCTGATGTTGGGAAAGACCAAGGGTAAAAGGAGAGAGGGTGGCAGAGAATGGGATGGTTAGATAGCAACACCAACTCAAAGGACATGTATTTGAGTAACCAGGAGATAGTGGAGAACAGAGGAGCTTGGCGTGCTGCAGTCCATGGAGTCACAAAGAGTAGGACATGATGTAACAGCTGAACAAGAACAAAGGAGTCCTCCTGAGTACCAGGCCCTGGGTAACTGGAGACTACACATCCTTGAAGCCAGCTCTGCACAGAGAAGTGAAGTAATTTACACAAACCCACACAGCTACTGTATGCCTAAACACAGAGATTTGAAAACAGAGGTCTGACTATAGCCAGCATTATGTGCCCAGATTCAAGGTCGCCAGGATCTCTATTCCTTTTGCAATATCACCATTATCCTTCAGACGTGAGAGCACAACTCAGGTTCAAGATGGGAATCACAAAGTAACCTTGTTCTAGTTTATTACATAGAGACAAGTTTACCAGTGAGCCAGTATAAGAAATCAGCACTTAGCATCAAGGAAAAAGCACAAGGAAAGGGTAAATTAAAAATACTCCGTTTCTGGGAAAATTGCATGGACATTTGGAGTATAGAAGAAATGGACTAGGAAAAAATAATGCATTCGTGTACATGGAAAATAGCTTGCATCCCTTTCTATATTTTGTTTTAAATAACTCAAAATTAGGGATGCTCCCATGTTCTGAAGGATTCCAGGAAGTGAGACTAACCTTCATAGAAAGATTCAATTTACCTCTTTCTCTGAAATTATATTGCTGTTTCTGAGACACTGTGAATTATTTAAAGAATCACAATTTTTACTTAAATGCAGCTATTAAACACTTTTCTGCTTTAAGACAAAAACTGTTGATGTAGTTTTTGACAAAATCCCAAGTCAGACAGATCTGAAATTAAAGCCTCATTTATATCTATTCAGTTCAGTTCAGTTGCTCAGTTGTGTTGGACTCCTTGCCACCCCATGAACTGCAGCACACCAGGCCTCCCTGTCCATCACCAATTCTTGGAGTTCACTCAAACTCATGTCCATTGGGTCGGTGATGCCATCCAGCCATCTCATCCTCTGTCGCCCCCTTTTCCTCCTGCCCCCAATCCCTCCCAGCATCAGAGTCTTTTCCAATGAGTCAACTCTTCACATGAGGTGGCCAAAGTATTGGAGTTTCAGCTTTAGCATCAGTCCTTCCAAAGAACACCCAGGACTGATCTCCTTTAGAATGGACTGGTTGGACCTCCTTGCAGTTCAAGGGACTCGCAAGAGTCTTCTCCAACACCACAGTTCAAAAGCATCAATTCTTCGGCACTCAGCTTTCTTCACAGTCCAACTCTCACATCCATACGTGACTACTGGAAAAACCGTAGCCTTGACTAGAGGGACCTTTCTTGGCAAAGTAATGTCTCTGCTTTTGAATATGCTATCTAGGTTGGTCATAACTTTCCTTCCAAGGAGTAAGCGTCTTTTAATTTCATGGCTGCAATCACCATCTGCAGTTATTCTGGAGCCCCTAAAAATAAAGTCTGACACTGTTTCCACTGTATCTATTACTTACTAGCAATGAAACCTTGAAGAATTTACATATTTCTCTGAGTGTTATATCTATGATTGAGTGAGATGATGCTTAATAAATGATCATTCAATAACTATTCATCTTTATTTCTTTGCTTTATGTTAAACATTTAACTTTTCTCATAGCGTTTGCATGACTGAGTTTTTGTTAGCTTAGTTTTATAGGCTCTATGAATTTATTTCTGATATTAATTAGGAAACAACTAATGATGGGTATTTAATAAATAAAAACTATCACTATGCTGCCTACATATGTCAAGCCCAGTTGACACGCATCTCAGCTTAGTTATTAATAAAGAATCCCTTTTTATTCTCAAAAGTATCCCCTTCTGAATCACAGATGTTTTGATCATCCTGGCTATAAAGCAACTGGTATAACTTCAAAAGTTACCAGTCCTCTCATTCCAGATAAGCTGTTTTTAACAAAAATTGTTCTTGTTTAATGGCTTTGGCAAAAATCAGTCAGAAAAGAGGGAAATAACAGTCATTCATCAACACATGCTTAATTGGCACCTTCTTCCTGTAATCCCTTCATGAGGCATGAGAAGGCAATACAAATGAAAAACAAAAGCTCTATCATTAGATTTCTTTTTGTCTTGTATTTTTCTTGCCTTTCCAAAATAGTTCATGTACCAGAAACTTTATTAAGAACCATGTTCCTAGATTTAAATAATCACATATCCTTTAATTTTCCCTTACAAAAATAATTGTTCTTTTTCTTCTATTACTTACTTTTTAAATATTTCTCGATTTGTGTAGCTCAAAATAAAGAACTGTACACTAAAGATCGATTTGAATATAGAGTCAGAGGGTGGCATCATGCTGTGTCTATACCACACGGTGAGGACTGGCTCTAGGAGGCTGCTTCCAACACCTCTCCTCGCTACCATCTCCATAGCACATGGTGCTGCCCTGACCCACCTGGTGCCCATTGCAGTACCTTGCTTTTCACCTTTAAAGACATATCCGTGTCCCTTTCTATACTGTAGGCTCCTCGAGGATTTTAGGAAAATCACAAAAATAATAGTGTTAGTCACTCAGTTGTGTCCGACTCTTTGTGACCCCATGGACTGTAGCCCACCAGGCTCCTCTGTCCATGGGATTCTCCAGGCAAGAATACTGGAGTGGGTAGCCATTCCCTTCTCCAAGGGATCTTCTTAACCAGGGATAGAACCCGGGTCTCCTGCATTGTAGGCAGATTCTTTACCATCTGAGCCACAAGGGAAGCCACCATAATAATAGTAACTGAAATTTATTAACTACTAAATATGTGTCAAATCCTTTATATTCTTTATTTACTCTTCGGAAAGCCTCTAAAGTTTTACAGATTATTTTTCAAAAGCGAGGCTCAGAGGAAAGAAATAACTCAGCTGGGTTCACCCTGCTAACAGGAATCAAAAGCAAGTATGACCCAGAGTTGGTTTGACTCTTTAAGTCTATGGTCTTAGTACTGTTCTTCTTTACATGACCCCAAAATACACAGAGTTCTCCAGGCACAGAAAATAGAATTCTCCAGGTAACAGGCATCATAAATGCTCAAAAGTAATTTATTTAATCATATGTTTAAATAAGCTTACAACACAGAATAGATAAACAAATTTTAAAGGTTTTCAACAGGAAACCAAAGACAATGAGGTTTTCTAAATCAGTTCTTTTAACCGTAAATCATTTCTCAGCTTAACACCCAGCACATATCCGACAAACAATACACACTCAATAAACATTTGTTGAATGACAGAACAAACTTATGTTCAAGACTACAGCCTTGGGACTTATGTTCTGTTTTATTCTTTGTGTTGCGGGCTGAGCTCCCTATTTAAAACAAAGCCCTTGCTCAACCTGGGCCCAGTGTCAGGCCTGAGTGACATCCCGGGGACCTGAACTATTGGCCTCAATGCAGATCTAGTGAATTTAGTCAGAGAGACAAGAATCTATCACAAAAGTAACTCAGAACCCAGGAACCTAATTTTTGTCAGAAAAAGGCAAGAGACAAAAGATGCCCTTCTCTACTAAGGATTCAGAAAAAAAAGAAGCAATGGGGATGTGAAGTCTGTTAGTGACAAGGGCAGTATTTTTAGCTTCCTCTGAGAATCTTTTCTAGTGTGTCTGGCTGTGTGAGTGAAATAAAAAAGTACAGAATGAAAATATGGAGGGAAATAATAAATACGTTTTACATTTTCCTCTTCTGCATTTGTTTCAAATTTCTGTAATCTTACCTAAAAGGGGAGTTACTTTACTTCTTCTATACCGTCTCTTATTCTCAAAGTCAGATTGGAATACATGGGAAAAGCCTCTATTGGAGAAAACCTGTTTATCTTCATCTGTGAGCAGTACATCGGTCTGTTTTCTCTCAATTCCTGGATGTGAAACTGGAAGCCTCCTGATTTCTTGGTACTGTTCTGACTAGTGAATTTCCACTTTGAGCAATATTTCTCAGAATGTTTTTGCAGAGAATCTGCATCAACATTATCTGGATATTTACCAAGTGGGGATTTCCAGACTCTGCCTCACCCCAACTTAACCAGAGCCTCTGGGTTAGAGTCCAGAAATCTGCATCTTAAAAGAAACTCCCTAAATGATTTTTAAGCACATAGATATTTGAGACCCAACCACACTGACCTTAAACCAGACCATGACAAATCTCATTTATAGGATAATTATAGGATTACCTATTTCTGAATTCAGTCCCTGAGACTTCCTTGAATTTTACCACCTTTTCTAATTTTTCTCTAGAGTCATTTTGTTTGTTTGTTTTTGCCAGAGTGTTTACGACACAGAAAACTATTAGTATTTAAATGAGTAAAATATGCTTGCATCCAAAATTCAGTTTTTGGTTGTTTATTGGTTGTAACTTTAAGCAATTTAATCATCTGTATGGTTTAGTTTCTTTATTTGTAAAACACAAATAGTAGTAAAACATAGTAACATCTCACACATTGTTGAAAGAATTAAATGCAGTTTGTTTTCTCAATATCATAAATAAGTTAAAAATTCCATTCCTTACAGTTTTTTATATTTTTATTCCTTATATCTAATATGAGGGCCTTGCTGTTCTTTCTTAGCCAAGTTGGAGCCTTGGGTCATTAATTATTTCAGTCCCAAGGTCTCTCAGATAAAGCATCAGTCTTGTGAAAGGGAAGGGTGAATGCATACCTGGACAGAAAATGGATCTAAGGCTGAAGAGCTACATGAGCCCCTGCCAACTACGTCCACTCTGAGACAGGAGGAAAAATGTTTTTCTGACACAGAGAGCGGCTGCTCTGCTTCTCAGAGCCACTCGGAAACCCAGCATCGAGCACATAGCAACAGAAAACCACAGATTTAGTCAGAAGACAAAGGGCAATTGTTATTTTTATAAAATAATCATGTAACTCACAAAATTAATAAAAAGATACTGCCTTTGCAAAACGTTCTTCTGGTGCATGTTAAACGTTTCTTACAAAAAAAACATTCTATCCATGAATTTTCAGCAACTCTTCTACTGTGTCACAGACCAGGAGACTGACTCTGCCTCTTCTCTCTATAGAATAATGTTTTTCCATACTCCTTAACTTTCTGCATTGCCCCAAGGAGCTCAGATCTTGTGTAACCAAGGGAAAAAAAGCTACAGAGTGATTACAGTCCACAACCCTTCAGAGACAGCAGGTGCCCTTCAGTAGTCTCTCACTGGAAAAGGCTGGATGCACAGAGAAATGCATCAGCCAGGGAAGAGAAGCCAGGCTTCTCATAACAATTCTAAAGTTAGGTGGTGCCAGGAATAATGAATGAGAGTCAGTGATGTGTTTTGTTGTCCATGTGTGTGTGATCAGTCGCTCAGTCATGTCTGACTCTTTGGACCCCATGGACTGTAGCCTGCCAGGCTCCTCTGTCCACGGAATTTTCTAGACAAGAATACTTGAATGGGTTACCACCTCCTACTCGATTCTTGTCCATAGTGAAAGCAAAAGTCGCTCAGTCGTGTTGGAGTCTTTGTGATCCCCAAGGACCATACTGTCCGTGGAATTCTCCAGGCCAGAATACGGGAGTGAGTAGCCTTTCCCTTCTCCAGGGGATCTTCCCAACCCAGGGATCAAACCCAGGTCTCCTGTATTGCAGGTGGGTTCTTTACCAACTGAGCCATGAGGGAAGCCCAGGAATACTGGAGTGGGTAGCCTATCTCTTCTCCAGTGGATCTTCCCAATCCAGAAATCGAACCGTGGTCTCCCGCATTGCAGGTGGATTCTTTACCAACTGAGCTGTCAGGGAAGCCATAATTTGTCACCAAAGGCCCAAAGGGATGTCACCCAAGGCCCAAAAAAGCCCTACACACCCTGCCCTTTGAACTCATGGACCTCATTGCTGGCCATCTTCCCCTGAGTTGTTCTACTCCTTGGTATTGACTAAACACAGCAGGTACATTTTTATTACCTCAAGACTTTTTTTTTTTTTTTAATCTTTTCTCAGCCTGAATGTTCCTCCCATCAATACCTGCAAGGCTCATTCCCTTTCTTCTGCCAGGTCTCTGATAAAATGTTTTTACCTTTCAGTGAGGCCTTTCCGCTACCCAAATTGCAAAAAATTCCACTGCCTACCCTTGTTTTACTTAACCATGTAATGTTTAAAATTAATACAGATTCATATATTTCAAAAAATCTATAGGTTTCCCTCAAAAAGTTGATTTAATACTTGAGGGTTTATTCTTTTTTGAACTGTAAAAAGATTAACAACATTTTAAAAAATTATTATTTATGCCACAACATCCAAAAAAAAAAATTGAGGTACTTTAGAAAACAAGCCACATACATAGTACACCATTACATAAATAAGCATTATTAAAAGTTATAAGGAGTAGAGATTTAAATGGTGGTTCCTCATTTTACTTATTTTAAATCCTTTGGGTGGGCTCAAACTCCTTGTTAAGAATCAAGAAAAACAACTGTGACAACTGACTGTCATGCCAATTTACATTTTAGATACTCACATCAATTTACAAAACCGTTTGCACGAAATATTTACAGTCCATATTCTTAAAGGTTTGGGGTTGCCTTCAATTAGGCAATGGCTTCAAATCAGAATGGGTGACACAAGTAACTCAAAATAGTTAGCTTGTTTATGCTGATTCACCAAGTGAGTAGGAAGATCAACAATTCCAGAGAATGCTTAGAGCAGCATCTCTTGCTTCTAAAGTTAAGGCCCATTCCCATAATCTCATTTACTTACCCCCCAAACCCTTGCCAGACTCTGCCCCCATCATTCTCAAAGATATTAATTGGATCTCAAAATTTATTTACTGTTTACTTCATTTGCATGTGATGTTTTCTTTATAGCCTCATTAACATGGAGAGAGGGCCCATAAAACAAGGGTAACAATGTAAATTGCTTCCCCACCTTGTAATAGGGATGAATATATCTGACTCTGTATCGGGCCCATTTCTTTTATTTTAACCTTTGCATACTATTGCTATTGCTACAAGTTAAGAATATTGCTTATAGTCTGAAAGTATAAAGGATAGTCCATTCTCAAGGCTCTGACCTTTAAAGGAGTAACACTTCCCCATTTATATAAAGAGTTGCAGTAGTCATGTATGGATGTGAGAGATGGACCATAAAGAAGGCTGAACACCCAAGAATTTATACTTTTGAACTGTGGTGTTGGATAAGACTCTTGAGAGTCCCTTGAACTGTAAGGAAATCAAACCAGTCAATCCTAAAGGAAATCAATCCTGAATAATCATTGGAAGGCTGATGCTGAAGCAGAAGCTTCAATACTTTGGCCACCTGATGCAAAGAGCTGACTTGTTAGAAAAAACCCTGATGCTGGGAAAGATTGAAGGCAAGAGGAAAAGGGGAGGAGAGGACGTGATGGTTGGATGGCATCACTGATTCAATGGACATGAGTTTGAGCAAGCTCCGGGAGATGGTGAAGGACAGGGAAGCCTGGTGTGCTGCAGCCCATGGAGTCACAAAGAGCCGGACAAGACTGAGCAACTGAACAACAAAGAGTTGCAGAACAGAGAATAGTATTTGTCATCTCAGAGGTTTACAGGAACATCATGACCTTATGAGCCTGGACAGATGCAAGAGCAAAGGATTCTGACACCAAGAAGGCTGCAAGAACCAACTACCTGCCTCCCCTTTTAGTATAAAAGAAGCCTGAATTCTAACTAGGTAAGATGGTTCTTTGGGACACTAGTCTGCCACCTTCCCAGTGTGCTGGATTTCCACATAAAGTCACTATTCTTTGCCCTAACAACGTGTTTCTCACTTTACTGGCCTATCAGAAGGTGAGCACTATGAACTTGGACTCAGTAACAACTTTACTGAATTTCAGCTATAACTGTTTATCTATGCAAGAGTGGGATTTCTTCTTTATTTCATTTCTGCTGCTTGCCACATAAACTCTTTATTGGTTTTAAGGAAAATTTCAGTTCAAAAGTTATTATGAAGTCCCCTATCCTGAATGATTTACATAGTTTTTTACAAAATAAGATTTTTAATTTTCTGGAGTTTTATCTTTAATCTAAATAAAAAATAATCTTATATATACATTTCTCTATGAATTATCTATTCATTTTTTTCAAGAAATAATTACCAGGTGGCCAAGATAGTACAGTAATAAGACCCCTAAGTTAACCTCTTCTCATAAGCACACCAAAATTAACAATATTTATAGAACAACTATTGATGAGAATGACTTGAATATTAGAAAAGGTTTTCTACAACTAAAGATTCAAAAAAGAAGCACAATAAGATGGTAGGAGGGACAAAGATCTGGTATAATCAAGACCTGCACCCCAATATAATCAAGACCCAGTATAACAGGCAACACATGAACAGGAGGATAAGCACAATTGCTGAGGTTCTCCTCAAGGTGCCAGGAGCCTATACTGGGCTCACCAGCCTGGTGATGTTAAATGGGAAAGACACCTGGTTTTGAAAGCCAGTAGGAGCTTTTGTACAGGAGAGCCAGGGGCCTATAGGAAACAGAGGCTCTGTCATTAAAGACTGAATAGGAAATCTCACACACTCTGAGACCCAGTGCATATGCAGTAATTCATAAGGAACTTAGGTTAGACCCATCTGCTGATCTGAGAGGGCCTCCTGGAGATGTAGGAGGAAACTGGGACTCCCCATGGGGACACAGACCTGGCAACAGCCATTTGGGGGAACTCCTCTACCATAAGAACACTGCTGCTGGAAGTGACATTTAGGAGTCTTCCCTCTAGTTCTATCAGTGCAGGGGCTTACCCACCCACCAGCCAGCTGGCATCAGTCTTGGGACTCCCCAGGGCTGAGCAGCCAGTCTTGCTGGGACTCAGCTCTGCTCATCAGCAAGCTGGCAGCATCTCTGAGCCTCCTGGGAACTGCTGGTAGTTGCTGTAGGACCTGGTCCACCCACCACTGGGACAGCACCAGTCCCAGGACATCCTGGCCCATGTCACCATCAAACTAGGACTCAGATTTGCTCAGCATCTGGCTGACTTCAGCCCTGAGACTTCCAAGTTTTTGCAGCCAGATGTACTGGGACTGAGCCTTGCCCACCAGAGGGACAGGAACTACCACATCAGATAGGGCCTGACAGCCAACCAGGCAGGAGCCCAGTCTCACTAACCAGTGTGCCCAGAGTAGTCAGCCCCACCAGGACAGAAAGCCCACACAATCCACATAGGGGGCACCCCTAGAGCTCTGGGGACCAGAGTGAATGTGCTCCTGAGCCCGAGAGGCCGTCTGCTACATGAGGCAACTTCTATAAGAGCAGAAAATGTAACCAATCTACATAATATATAGAATTAAAAACAGAATTTTGACAAAATGAGGTGAAAGAAGAATATATTCCAAACAAAGAAACAAGCTAAAATCCCAACAGAACAAAGTTAAATGAAAATAAGCTGTTAAAGACTTCAAAGTAATGATAACAAAATACTCAACAAACTTGGGAGAAAATGGATGAATATGGTGAGAAGTTCAACAGACAAAAAATGTAAAGAAGAACCAAACAGAGCTGAAGAATACAATAGCAAAAAAAAAAAAAAGAAAAACTAGAAGGAATCAATAGAAGATAGATAATATGGAGAAACAAATAAGCAATTTGGAAAATAGAGTAGTGGAAGCCACCCAAGTTGAACAACAAAACAAAGTTCTTTAAAATGAGGAAATCTTAAGGGATTTTCAGCACAACATCAAGCCTAAAAATATTTGCATTATAGGGATCCCAGAAGAAGAAAAAGAGAGAAAAGAGAATTTTTGACGTTCTCTAAAAACTTCTCTAACTTGAGAAAGGAGACAGATATCCAGATGCAGGAAACAGAGACTCACACCAAGACTCATTGTGATTAAAATGGAAAATATTAAAGATAAAGAGAGAAACTTGAAAGACCTAAGAGAAAAGTAGTTAGTTATCCACAAAGGAATTCCCATAAGACCACCAGTTGACTTTTCAACAGAAATTCTGCAGGCTAGAAGGAAGTGGCATGATACAGTTTAAATGATGAAAGGGAAAAAAATCTACAATCAAGAACACTATACCAGGTAAGGCTGTCATTCAGAACTGGAGGAGAGATACAGAGTTTTACAGAGAAGGAGAAGTTAAACAAGTTTAGCACTACTAAATTAGCTTTACAAGTAGATTCTCTAATCAGAAAAGAAAACCACTAGAAATATGAAAACTGTGAAAGGAAACATCTCACTGGCAAAGACAAACATACAGGAAGGTAGTAGATCAACCACATACAAAGCTAGAAAGAATGTTAAAAGACAAATGTAGCAAAATCATCTATATCCACAATAAGTAGTTAAGGGACACAGGAGACAAAAAGACGTAACCTAAGATGCCAAACATTACAAAACTGATTGAAAGTTAGGAGAAGGAAATAAGTAATAAAGATCAGAATGGGAATGATGAAAGAGACACTTTAAAAAGGAACTATCAACAAAACAAAGATCTGCTTCTTTGAAAAGATAAATTTGATAAACCTTTAGCCGGAAGTAAACAAAATTAGAGAAGTAAACAAAATTAGAGAAAGAGAAGTTACAACTGACACCACAGAAATACAAAGGATCACCAGAGACTACTATGAAAAATTATATGTCAATAAAATGGACAACCCGAGAGAAACTGATGAAGTCCTAGAAATTTACAATTTCTAAGGCTGAATCATGAAGAAATAGGAGAGAAACCACAAACAAATTACCAGTAATGAAAGTGAATCGATAATCAAAATCTTGCCAAAAAAAGGTCCAGAATGAGACAACTTCACAGGTGAATTTTACTAAACATTTAAGGAAGAGTTAACACCCATACTTTTCAAACTATTCCAAAACTACTGAAGAGGAAGGGATGCTTCCATATTCACTTTATGTGGCCAGCTTCATCCTGACACCAACATCAGGCAAATATACCAATAAAAAGAAAAATCAAAGATCAACAACACTGATGAACATAGATGCAAAAATCCTCAACAAAATATTAAGAAACCAAACTCAACAAATGATTCTAAAATGGGTACAGCACCACAAAAGACCCCAAATAATGAAAACATTTAGGAAGAACAACAAAGTGGGAGGTATCCTGATCCCCAACTTCAAAGTATACGATAAAGTTAAAAATAATCAAAAAAAGTATAGTACAGGCACAAAAACAGCCAGGTGGACCAATGAAACAGAATAGAAATTTCAGAAGTAAACCTACAGTTATACGGTCAACTGACCAAGAGCCAAGAATATACAATGATAATAAGACAATCTCTTCAATAAATGGTGTTGGAAAACTGGGCAGCTTAACATGCGAAAGAACAGAACTGGGCCACTTTCTCACAGCATATATAAAAATAAACACAAAATGGATTAAAGACCGACATGTAAATCCTGAGATCATATAACTCCTATAAGAAAACATAGGCAGTACACTTTGATACTAGTCTTAGCAATATTTTTGTGGATCTGTCTGCTCAGGCAAGAAAAACAAAACTGAAAATAAACAAACGGGACTACCTTAAAAAGCTTGTAGACAATGAAAGAAACCACCAACAAAATGAAAAGGCAGCCTGCTAAACAAAAGAAGATATTTGCAAACAATTTGTGTGATAAGGGGTTAATATTTAAAATATACAGAGAACTCATAAAACGCAACTTGAAAAAAAAAAATACCAGATTAAAAGAGGACCTGAATGGACATCTTTTCAAAGACACACAGATTGCCTGCAGATACATGAAAACATACTCAAATCACTAATCATCAGGTGAACATAATCAAAATCACAATGAGATACCACTTCACACCCATAAGAATAGCTACTATCAAAAGACAACAAATAATAAGTGTTGGTAAGGGTATGGAGAAAGTGAACACTTGCACTGCATCTGGGATTGTAAACTGTACAGCCACAATGAAAAACGGTACAGAGTTCCACTAAAATTAGTTCCACTTCTGGACATTTTTTGAAGACACAAACACTGATTTGAAAAGATTTATACACCTCTACGGAGAAGGCAATGGCACCCCACTCCAGTACTCTTGCCTGGAAAATCCCATGGACAGAGGAGCATGGCAGGCTGCCGTCCATGGGGTCGCTAAGAGTCAGACACGACTGAGCGACTTCACTTTCACTTTTCACTTTCATGCGTTGGAGAAGGAAATGGCAACCCACTCCAGTGTTCTTGCCTGGAAAATCCCAGGGACGGCGGAGCCTGGTGGGCTGCCGTCTATGGGGTCGCACAGAGTCAGACACGACTGCAGCAACTTAGTAGCAGCAGCATACACCTCTATATTCAGTGCAACATTATTTACAATAGTTAAGATATGGCCTACCAGGCTCCTCCGTCCATGAGATTTTCCAGGCAAGAGTACCGGAGTGGGGTGCCATTGCCTTCTCCGAGTCAAGATATGGAAGCAATCTAAATATCCAGCTGTAGATGAATGGTCAAAGAATACATAGTGGATATACTTTTCCACCACTAAAAGAATGCAGTATTGCCATTTGGGACAACGTGAATGGACCTAGAGGGTATTATGTTAAGTGAAATAATAAGAAAACATAAGAAAAAGACAAGTACCTTAAGATTTCACTTATATGTGGATTCTAAAATACAAAACAAGTGAACCAACAGAAAGGAAACAGACTTCTAGATACAGAGAACAAACAGGTGGTTGCCAGAATAGAGGAGGATTGGGACTTGAGTGAAATAAGTGAGAGAGATTAAGAGGTCCAAAATTCTAGCTATGAAACAAATGAATTACAGGGGTGAAATGTACAACATGAGGAACATAGTAATATTGTAATAACTTTGTATGGTGACAGATGGTAACTACACTTATCATGTTGATCACTTTATAATGTATAGAAATATGGAGTCATGATGTTATACACCAGGAACTAACATAACTGTTGTAGGTCAATTATATTTTAAAAAGTAAATAAATATGCACTGGACTCAAAGAATATCCAGAAACTATTCTAGGCACTGAGGATAATGGTGAAAATAACCAAAGCCTATGCTTCAAGGAGTTTATGTGCTACGCTTAGTCACTCAGAGATGTCCGACTCTTTGCAATCCCATGGACTGCAGCCCGCCAGGCTCCTCTATCCACAGAGACTCTCCAGGCAAGAATACCGGAGTGGGTTGCCATGCCCTCCCCCAGGGGATCTCCCCAACCCAAGGACTGAACCCAGGTCTCCCACATTTCAGGCGAATTATTTACTGTCTGAGCCACTAGGGATGCCCAAGAATACTGGAGTGGCTGGCCTATCACTTATCCAGGGGATCTTCCAGACCCAGGAATCGAACTTGGGTCTCCTGCATTGCAGGCGGATTCTTTACCAGCTGAGTTACCAGGGAAGACCCATGGAGTTTATAGTTTACTATTATTTTTAATTTTAATCTTTATCCGATTATATTACTAAAACTAAGATAACAGGGATTTTGTAGTTGTGCACTCAATTAAGCATAAGCCTACTACTGCTTAAAACTGAAGAGAGAACAAGTAGTTTGTTATATCACATTGGAAATCATACCATTCAGGAGAGAAACGGAGAAGGCAATGGCACCTGACTCCAGTACTCTTGCCTGGAAAATCCCATTGATGGAGGAGCCTGGTGGGCTGTAGTCCATGGGGTCGCGAAGAGTCGGATACAAGTGAGCGACTTCACTTTCACTTTTCACTTTCATGCATTGGAGAAGGAAATGGCAACCCACTCCAGTGTTCTTGCCTGGAGAATCCCAGGGACGGAGGAGCCTAGTAGGCTGCTGTCTATGGGGTCGCACAGAGTGGGACATGACTAAAGCGACTCAGCAGCAGCAGCAGCAGCAGCAGCAGCAGCAGCAGGAGAGAAAACACTTTTAAAAATGGATTCATCACCTGAGTCATTATACATATGAATTGCAACACTTTCATAGAAATCTTCACCAGTAGACTTGCAGAACTTGCACACACCTTCTTCAAAGAGCCATTTGACAAAATACTCTTGCAATTAAGTAACTTTAGCACGAGTTAGTAGCAGAATCATGAATTTGTTTTTGACTTAAATCACAAGTCCTAAACTTTACTGAAATAAGAAATTAGCATGAGCTTCCAAATACTTCTCCACTGAAAAACATACATGTTATGCAAATAACTAATGTTTAAATTAACTTAAACTCAGCATCAAATTTAAGCAGAAACTCTTTAAACCTTTTCCAAAACAAAACAGAAATAATGCCAACTGATTGACATTGTCTCCGTGGCTTTAAGGAAAAACCTTCACCCAACCTATTTAATTCTGGCTTCATTCCAGAAGTTTATCATCATCTCTCTTTTTAGAGGATCACCTCATGCTCTGTGGTTTTCTTTTCTGATCCAGTAAGTAAGTCATAGGTCTCCCTTCAGAACTGTCGCTCAACAATCGCTTCGAAGAGACCCCCAAGAGGCCCATAAATTCATCTTGGCATACAAATATATTACTAATCTCCCTACCACACAGTTTTTCCTTTAAGAAATTATTTTAAATTTCCCTCCTTCCTTCTGATTAATGCCATATTTGAAAGGAACAAGCCTATTAATTTACAGCCTCTTCTTTGGTTGCTCCTAGCAACCACCTTTAGCCACTTTCTTCCCTTAGAGTCATGCATCCTTTATAACATCAGAAAATTGCACAGAATTTTAATTTGCCTTATTATATTTCCCAAAAATGAAATGAATAAGAACAATATACAGAGTGAAGAAATAAAACCAAGAGTGACAATTTTTTGTCCTCTTTAACCGCATAGAAACTAGTTTTTTAAACAGGCTAGTCTATGGGAGATTACTTTGAGCAGTAAGACTGCATTTTGAAAGCAAACTGGCCTTGCTCATAAAATATTCAAGGTTATGCAGAGACTACAAACTGCCAGTGAGGGATTTAATGGATCTTCAGCATTCTTTCATACTCTTAAAACTCTCTTCTTGCTTCAAAATAGAAATACATCTACACTGAAGAAATACTAATATACAGGCCTCATATTTTAGTGAATAAAATGATCAAAGATTCTTGGAGACAGTATTTGCAGTCTGAGTCTCTTTGCTAGTTCTAAGAACAGTCACTTCTGTTGGAGGTGGGACCCTACTGTTTCAGTTTCAGCTAAATGTTACAACTGTTCAAGGGAGAAGACATCAGAACTCCAAGAGCAAGATGCACTGCACTCTTTGATCCATTAGTTGGAGAGTTAATGTTTTTTAAAAACAAAGGATTAAAATTATATTTTAGGATCACATCTTAAAGCCCTTTTAGAAACTGGACCTAAAATCACGATTATCCCATCCTTATGGCCACAAGTAAACTTCAGGACATTCTTTCCATTTCAGTAAACTGTTGAAGCTTTTTGTCACAGCATTTATCAAATACTCTCTAGAGAGAGAAACATATCGGCCCACCTCATCTTTTCTTGTTAGGCCATGGCTCATAAGTCACTAAGTAAGTACAGCTTAGCTGTCTCATTGTCAGGGGACTCCCATATTCCAATCAGCTGAAGTCCAGAGAAGACTCAATCTGGTTAAAACCATGGCTCCCAGGTCCATCCCTCGGTGGAACTTTAAACATGAAAGTTCACCTTCTCAGCGGCAGTGGGTAGAGAAAATGACAAGAAACATATGTGATACAGCCCATAAGAGCAAAATTGTGAAGTAGTCAATATGGAGGGTGGATGACATTTGGATTATTCCACCAAAGGTAGAGTCTCAGAAGCAAAAAATGGAGATATTTCATAAATGATATGAACACCTACATAGATACTTAAATTATTAGGTGTCCTAAGACACTTATATTTAGTTAGTGGAAATTTCTTTTTAAATAAAACTGTCATATACCTTGCTGATACATTTGAAGGAAACATACAGTCCTTATCTAAATATACCCCTGGACTTTATCCATTTCTACTTCAAATGGCAACACTGCTAGAAAAATTTATAAAACTAATACAATAGCATTGGAAACTATCTTTCTCTGTTCCTTGGCAATCATTTTATTCACTTGTTTACTCATATGGGCCAAAACTTTTGCCTTCCTCCAAAGTCCAACATTCAACTGTGCTTCCTCACATCTATTGTTTGAGTCCATCTAATCTCACGTTGCATCTTCAATCTCTTCTCTCTACCACTTCCTTCTTCTACCCCAGAAGTTTATTAGTTTGACTATTCTAATCTTAAAGCAATATGAAACAACCATAACAAATTAAATGCTCATGACATATGGGCCCTCCTCCTTATGAAATGACTACTTCAATACTTCACAAACAGTGATGTAAATCTTAGAAGAAAACAAAACCAACTAATAGTACCAAGTATATCTTGAATTTTGCGGTTTTACTGGCATGTGTAAGGATAACAGGAGGTGTCATGTCATACAAAGCATAGATTTTTCACACACACACACACACACACAAAATCTCATTAAACACGCTTTTTTCTGTCTCTTTTCTTGACCCCGGCCACTATACCTTGCCAGGAAATCCACCAACCAGAAAGAGCTGAGACTAAGCCTTTCCTCTTTCTCCCTAATTTATCTTGCAGAGTAATTTTTATTCAATATAAAACATAGCCCAGCCAAGCTCCAGCAGCTTTCTCTCAAACATCTTCTCGGAGAAGTTCTTCCTATCTTACAAAGATGGTCTTATATGAGCTACTAAGATGATAACATGATCTCATGTCACTACCCAAAACTCCCTCTGACTCCAGACACCAAAGACCTACTATCATATTTCTCTCCTGCACTGCCCAGTTTCCCCAGAGAATAGAGGGCCTCAGCCTCTGATTTTTAACCATGAATTCCTCGTCGTTTCCCATGCAATGAATCTTTTCAGCTCTCAACTGAAACTATTTTCTTGACCTTCATCAAAGATCTCTTAACAACCAAAGCCAATGGGTTTGTCTAATTTTCTTTTTTTGTGTATCTTCTCAGAACCACTAAAAACCTTCCTCTTTGAACTCTTGCCTTGGGGATGTGATCATAAAAGCAGAGCTCGTAGTCAAATAATCCCTGGTGCAAATCCAACTTTGCCACTTAAAAAGTGCATGGATGGCCTTATTTAATAACCTCCTTATTAGAAAAGCCTCTCTTTCTGTTCTGGAATTTGGTGATAGTGTTTCATTGGGTTGTTATAAAAAATAAAGTGAGTTAAAGTCACCCATACAGTGACTGAACCTAGTATAAAGAAAGTCATGCCTCCCAGCACAGTAGACAATCTTCTGTTTTTCTTTCTCCTTTTCCCTCAATGACCATTCTTTTACTCTTTTTCATTGGTGTTGCCTCCTCCCGTCTGCTAAATGTGAGCATATGCCAAAGTTAGCTAAGACCTTGTACTTTCCCCTTTGTCCTGTCCTCCTCCTCCTCTTCTTCTGTCTGTTAGCTGCTGTCTCTCTCTCTCCCTCTGACCATCCCTCCCTCCCTTTCTGTACATCTCTCTGTGTTTCTTAATGTATGTGTCTCTCTCTCTATTGCTGTGTATGTCTCTAAAAACTCAGCAACTAAATGGCTTTGATATATACAGCCCTACACTTTCTACTGTGCCTGCTTCTTCTCTTAAAATCTCCTATGTCTAAAACTGAATTATCTTCTTACCTTTGAAAACAGTTCCTCTTCAGACAAATTTTTCTCTATAAATGTCACCACTATTCTAGCAAGTAATATTACTTAACTATTTCCCCAATGGCTAGAAGATGAAGTCCACAGTTTTCTGGGTATATCAGGCTGAAGCCCTCTACCTTTAGCCTCCAATCTCAGCTGTTCCTCCACTGACTGTCAGAAACATCAAGTGAGGCCCTGCTGCGCAGCTTTTGCTCTTGTGGGGCCTCTTGTCAGAATAATCTCTGCATTTCCCCCAACTTTAACTTACATACCAAGCCCCTTCAAATACTAGACTACCTCTCCCTTGATTCTTCTTCAGTTCCTCCAACTTTCCCCCTGAATGACTGCACTGGATTTTGTTGATACCACCCTTTTGCACCTCATCTGAGTTTCTTTACATAGTTTGGTAAAGGAAAAGAGAGACAATGCTAGAAAACAAGAAAAAATGAAATATTTATGAAGTCTCTCTTATGCCTTAGTCACTGGGCTAGGAGTTTTCACTAATCCTCTCAATAATCCTAAAAAGTAGATACCATTGTTCTATGTGTAATTGTTCCAGGGCTAGGAGCCTTCATATTTGTCATAATTGGAAATCATTTGATGATACTTACTTTCTCATGTTTCAAATCCCCAAGTTACTTGGGATAGTCCTTGCTAAAATGTGTCATAACAGAATTATATAGCAACGTATAAGCTATTCTCACTATGTTCTTCTTATTTAGGCTGTCACCATTTAGCCGAGTGCGAGGATGGGTCTGTAACTTCAGTCCATAAAGCTGTCACTACGATCCTCATGGACAATTTACAGTGACATGCCCATAGGCATGTCAAGAAGAAATACACATAAATGTCATAGTCAAATGCTTGGTGGCAATTTATTCTGCTTTTTCTGTTGCTGTAATTTTAATGAGCACACTGCAAGTTCTTATGTGGGGCATGCAATCCATTAGAGAAGGTTGCTGTACACACCATGTAGGTACTTGCCTGTCACAGAGTGATTTGCTGACAACACGAAAAATATGCCTTATTTCTTCAATGTGACAAGAGACAAAATGGTGCAAACTTTTGTAAATGACTTACAAAATGCTGCCATGACTCATTTAAGCTCTTTTTTTTTAAGTAAGGACCTCCCCAAATGGAAAGAGCAAGGTTATCACATGTTTCTGAACTACTGAAATACATTTGCTAGCACAAAGATTGGCAGAATTGTCGCAAACGATGAGCTTCTCTCCTCAGAATAATGGGGACTCTGGAAAAAAATATGATATATAACTCTTCCACAGCTATTTCTATGTTTTATCTTTATCTTAAAGAGATTTTGATAAAGTGATAGGAAGGTGGGTATCAATAAGCCATTTCCTTATAAATGTACCTGTTATTCTAATTTCTTTCTAAACTGTAGATGCTCTGAATAAACTGAAATACATTATTTCCTTCTTTAGTTCATACAATGATTTCTCTGATCTGCAAAACTGACAAAGGAGAACGTATAAAATACATTGACAATACAGTGAACCAAGAAAAGCTGAAGGAAAGATCTAAAAGCTGAATGCATATGAATCGACACAGCTTCACATCCTCAACTGCAGTTTACTGCAATAACTGTATGCACATCACAGGAACCAATCCCCTGCCAAACAAGGAACACTTTTTAGAATGAATGTAGCTATGTGGATTTTTTTTTTTTAAATCACCATGACAACTTTTACTCCTTCAGTATATGAATTTGCCAACTGCTTGAAACAATGTAAAGGAAGAAGTATCCTGAAAATAAGAACCTGTTCTTGGTTCATCTTTAAATGGATAGTGGAGAAAAATACAAAAACCCAAGAAAGTGATTACATTAGTATTCACAGCATAGAAAAACTGATTCAGGTAAGATTACCTACCAGTGCCTTCCTGGGTAACACCTGGTGAAATAGCTTTCTGTTGTGATTATAGAAGATCATGTTCAGTGAGAAAAATACAGGTTTCAGATTTTGTCATACTGATTTGACTATCTCTTGTTGTATAAGTGAGTTTTCATTTTTGACTAGAGGCTGCTGAGATTCTTAGTGAATATATTATTTTGAGCAAGTTAAAATTGTCCAGTAAATGATGTCAACAACAAGTATGATGGCTGTTCTAGAAAAGAGTACCTCTATTTCCTACATCGTTATATTGTTGGTTTTCTCCAAATTAAAATAAACAATGAAATACAGCTGTTCTCAAATAGCTTATTATCAACACAACTGAAATAAAATAAATGTTTCAGCAATGATTTATTTTTATATAGAACAACCTCGGTTAAACAAAATTGGAAAAACTGGTGAAATCCTGACATTATGAATTGAAGCCTATAAAAGCATTAGATAGATCAGATTCAGTCACTACTGCTTAAAACACTGACACCATTTAATGTAAAACAAATCAGCTTCATGCAAGGTTTGTTATTCAGTTTTATCTTGATATATATTTTATAATTTTATTTCTAGATAAACAAACCAAGAAATATAGAAAAGTCTATGGATTCCCCTGCAGTTATACAGCTCATCAATGGCAGAGTTTGGCCCAGAGTCTAGATCTCTAAACACTCTGAAGAGTGTTCTTCAGGTTGCCCTCAATAATTTAAATTGCAATTGTCATTTTTTTTGACAAATATTCAGTTTTCTAATCTATTAGCTGGCCCTGTATATTTTATCTTTTTACCCAAAACACATAATTATAGTATTGACTTTTTTAATAGACTTTTTTAAAAAGATTTTTTATGTGGATCATTTTTTTAAAATTTATTTTGAATGGAGGATAATCACTTTACACATTGTGTTGGTTTCTGCCATACATCATCCAGATGGCTAATACACACATGAAAAGATGCTCAACATCATTCATTATTCAGTTCAGTTCAGTGGCTCAGTCGTGTCCGACTCTTTGCAACCCCATGAATTGCAGCACGCCAGGTCTCCCTGTCCATCACCAACTCCCGGAGTTCACTCAAACTCAGGTCCATCGAGTCGGTGATGCCATCCAGCCATCTCATCCTCTGTCGTGCCCTTCTCCAAGACATGCAACTCAAAACTACCCTGAGGTATCATCTTACATGGATCAGAATGACCATCATCAAAAAAATCTATAAACAGTAAATGCTAGAAAGGGTGTGGAGAAAAGGAACCCTCTTGCACTGTTGGTGGAAATGTAAATTGATCCAGCCACTATGGACAACTATATGGAGATTCCTTAAAAAGCTAAGAATAGAACTACCATATGACCCACAATCCCACTACTTGGTATATTCCCTGAGAAAACCATAATTGAAAGAGACGCACACACCCCAATGTTCACTGCAGCACTATTTATAATAGCAAGGACATCAAGCAACCTAGATGTCCATTGACAGATGAATGGATAAGGAAGTTGTGGCACATACGTGGATCATTTTTAAAGTCTTTATTGAATTTGTTACAATACTGTTTCTATTTCATATTTTGGTTTCTTGGTCATGAGGCATGTGGGATCTCGTCTCTCGAACCTGGGGCTGAACCCTCACCCTTGCGCTAGAAGGTGAAGTCTTAACCACTGGACCACCAGGGAAGTCCTAGCACTGACTTTTTATGGCAAATTTTCTCTCAAACCTCTGAGACATTATCTGACACCATATGCTGATTTAGAGGAGAACATCTTTTACTCTCTTTCAAGATATGAGTGTTGTACACACAAGCAATTTGTGTCCGGGGAGTTCACATAGCATTTCTTCGATGATAGCCGCTTATTAACTCCTGAAACGACTTATTCCCTGTCGGTCTGTCATTATCTTGTGTATTTGCATATTATTTGCCTCCCACTAGAATTTCCTTAAGAGCAAGGTTTATATTTGTCTTATTTAGGCATGAATCTCCAGAACAGCAGCAGGACTGTAACTGGCACATAGTAGGTGACCAATATACTTTTTGTTGAATAAGTGATTCATTCAGAAAACACCCTTATCAACTTGGTAATTTAGACACGTACCTTACATTTCTAGTGGAGTCAGGGGGTCACATAATACAGCATCCACATTTGATTTAACACTTCAAAGTAATATATAAGTTTTTAAGCTGTATAAATGGAAGAATCATTATTTAAAGCAATTTCCTTCTATATTCCTAGGCACGGGCTCTCTCTGGCTTTCCCTTGGAGAGTCTGAGATAACTCATAGTCATGAGACTTGCTTTGATCAAGCTGTGGCATCCATTCCTCCACCCTACACATGGCACCTGCTTGTGTCTGCTCTGTGTAACAGCTCATGCCAACCTTAACAGGAACCCAAGCTTCACTCCATGAAAGTGAAGTGAAAGTGAAGTTGCTCAGTTGTGTCTGACTCTTTGTGACCCCAAGGACTATACAGTCCATGGAATTCTCCAGGTCAGAATACTGGAGTGGGTAGCCTTTCCCTTCTCCAGGGGATCTTCCCAACCCAGGGACTGAACCCAAGTCTGCCACATTGCAGGAAGATTCTTTACCAGCTTAGCCACAAGGGAAGTCCAAGCCTTATTTCATACTTGATTCATTAAGCCTTAGATGACCCAAACAAGGCTGCTATTTCTCAATCCTTGAAATCACAACATAGGCTCCATTGATAGCTTCACTTTCTGAAGGCAATTTTCCCCAAACTTCAAATTTGTGGCTTCCTTCTTGTCTTTGATTCCTGGTTTAAGGGATTTGGAAAGGTATTATGTGTTGAGCATAGAGTCTGAACCAGACTCCCTGGTTTAAATTGTGAGACCCCATCACTTATAGCTATGGAAACGTGAGCAAGTTACAAAACCTCTCTGTAGCTCAGTTTCTTGGTCTTCAGAACTGGGATAATAATACAGCTTGTCCCAGAAAGTTATCATGAAGACTTGAGATTATGTAAAATACATGTGCTGTGTATATTTATAGTTACACTTATTCACACACACACATATCACTTAGTGCCTGGTGCAAATGTTAGTTGTTGTTATCAGGTTGAATGGACAACCTATTTGCTCATTTTTTTCTCCTGTGTCATACACTTTTCTATAGATGTCTTTTAAGTATAAATTTATGTTAAAATACAAAAGAGACAATCAAGCTCAAGTCTCTGCTATCTGCTAAAGTTGCGACACATACACTTTTTAAAAGCTGTATTCTAACACCCACAACTGCTTAAAATTCCAAAAATTTTCCAATTCTATGTTCAAGTAAGTGTAATCAAAACTTTTAAAATTTAATCTCTAGAAGGAAAAGAAATCAAAATTTAAGCTAAAATGTTAGTTTGACAAATGATAAAGTTTGTGTTGGAAACATCTTTCCCAACATGGTATAAACAGGTAGTTTGAGAACTGAAGTTTAAAAGGAGGAAGCAATAACCTCATTCCCTGATTCTGAGAATAAAATTAGTGGGACATTTAAAAAACAATTTTTTAATGTATTTAAAAATGCTCACATATGTGTTTTCATGTATGCATCTATAATTCCACTTCTTACAACTTATCCTGAAATCAGTGCATGCATGCTCAGTTGTGTCCATTTATTTGCAACCCCATGGACTATAGCCAGCCAGGCTCCTCTGTCCATAAAATTTCCAGGCAAGAATACTGCAGTGGGTTACCATTTCCTCTCCCAAAGGATCTTACCAACCCAGGGATGGAACCCACATCTCTGGGACCTCCTGAATTGACAAACAGATTCTTTACCAACCATGCCACCTGTAAATCATGACTGCTACCAATTTGGATTATGATTTTGTTTTAAAAAATAAAAAGCTGGAAACAAGCTGCCAACAAAGGAATGTTACTTGGCATGTGGTTCTAAACAAAGTAAGTCATTAGCTACTGTAGTTGCTGACCTTCAACACACACTGAAAGCAGTTTCAGGGTAGTGATCAGGAACAAGGCATTCTGTGCTCTGGCAAAACTGGCAGAACAGGTCTTCAGATAGTTTTCAGGAGAAAATTTTTAGGAACCTGATTCTTGCACCTTCCCATACTTAGAGAAGCACTAAAATCATTAACTAAGGTCTCTATTACTCATGCCTAGCAGCAATCTTCTCCTGGCATGTGTGCATGGTTGCACATACCCCCTTCACCAAACTCCCGTGCAGACTGACCCCACCCCTTCTTCTGAACAATTTCTCAGTGCTCTCTGAGAGGCTGTCTGCTGGGCTACAGGCCTCACTAAGACACTGAATAGACTTGACTCACAGCTTTTATACTGTGTGTTTTCTTTCAGTCAACAAAGCTAAAAGTATAATAATAGGTTACATACTTTTTGGATTAAATGTGTGATAAATTGTTTAATAATTGAATTGCATAAGATATTTAAAATGTGAAAATGGTAACATACATGAAGAAAACAGGATCAAGATATACAGTAGGACAAAATTTTTGCTCAAAGAGCATGTGTATTAATATATAACTTATTTAAAATACATTTATATAAGCACTCAATATCCAGGTTGTTCTAGTAGTAAAGAATCCGTCTGTCAACGCAGGAGACATAGAGACATGGTTTTGATCCCTGAGTCAGAAAGATCCCCTGGAGGAGGGGGTTGCAACCCACTCCAGTATTCTTGCCTAGAGAATCCCATGAACGGAAGAACCTGGCAGACTACAGTCCATAGGGTGACAAAGAGTTGGACATGACCGAAGCAACATAGCCCACACACACACAATTTATTTCAGACACTGTTCTAACACTTTACAGATATTAACTAATTTAATATTCATATCTACCCTATAAGAACGTTGTTATTATTGTTACCACTTTACAAATGAGGAACATCAAACACAGAGAGGTTAGCAAATCCCCCTGGCATCACACAGTTAGAAAGTGGACATGCCACGATTTGAACTCAAGGGTTCTGCTCCAGTGTCCACGCTCTTTTCACTAAACTTGTTTTCTAAGACTGATTTTTGACTATCCATATTTTAAATTTTTCTACAGTGAATTTCTGTTATTTGTAGAAAAACTGTTCTCAACATCTAAATGTTTATTCTTTCCCAAAGTGTGCATTTATTTTCATGAAAAAAAGATGTCATAGATGTAAATAATCAGTAGAGATTTAAAAAGGTTTTATTTTTTAATCATGTGTCTAATTTTAATCTTTGTCTTTACTTAACAAAATAAGCTTCCTGTTAACTTTGTAAATTAGTCTGTATCATAGATTTATACTTGCCTTCATCTTAGTTGTTTTCTATGTTAACTATATGAATTTAAACCATACCATTGTCAAGCCAGGAGATAGGAGAACAAGCCTCAGATCTGCCTCCCTGAAAGCAAGGGGCTCAGGATATTTATGGGATAAAGAATAAAGAAATAGGTCTAAAATGTGGGGAATGTGGGAAGTGTGGGGAAAAGTGACTGAAAACGGGTGTAATAATTGTCATTCTGTGTGGGTGTGGCTAAGTGACAGGTCTCTAAATGTTCAAAAAGGGAGGTGCTTACTAGCAAGATCTGAGAGTGGAGTTTTCGGCCCCCTGACTTCAAAAGGTCACTGAGCAGTCACGCACCCACGCCCATCTGGAGGGTAAAGATCCTATTCAGTCTTTACCAGCTCAGTTCAAACTAGACACAGCTGACTCCAAGTTGATTGAAAACAACTCAGGTAAACACCTTATTATGTAGGTGACGTGCCATTTTGAGGACATGCAAGTCTTTTGTAGCAACAATTAAAACAACATTGATTAGTGAAGGCAGATGAAATGGATTTGATTAACGATCACCATCAGTTTTACATGTGGCTCTCTGCTAAATATCTAGGTAGGGTTCACACAGGTTAGCTTACAGTGTGGCCGGTCTACAGACTATGGTGGTATTTGCGGGCGTACAGAATAGGACAGGTCTACCTCAACAATCTTTCTGTTATCTAAAATATCATTCATCACACAGCCTAATTCATAAGCCTAAAAGCTAACAGAACTTTGTGCTCCAAGTCACAACCCATACTTCTGATCTTTAAACATTTCTTGCAAAGAATTCCAGTTTCTAAATTATATTATGACATCTTTTTTGAAAGATGATATATGGTTTTTAAGATAACCTCTCCATGCAGCTTTCATAATTATTATAACCAACGCTTTGATGCAGTTCAGTTGAATTTCAAAACTGATTGTTCATATATTCAGGGAGATTTGCAAGAAAATCAATTTTCAGATTATGGAAAAGGGCAGCCTTTTGAGAAGTCTCAATATCACCCCAAGGCTTTCTTCAGAGTCAAAGCAGTTTAGTTCCCTCAGATATGTTTGAAAATTTACAAATTACTAGATAAATTATTCCTTTCTAATCTTTGATTAAGATTTACAGGCACATAGATTCTTTCTAAATACAAATCTTTCAAAATAATAAAATATTCTTCTCAATATATGCTTTGGTACCCAGGGAATCACTATTCAAATTGGTTCACCAAAGGCAGAACCTTCGCGGTGTTTACAGCAAACGTTAAAAACATGTCACTAGTTATCAAAGACGTCATTTTTCAGCAAGTGCTTTGATCTGAATCATTTCTTTCACTCATGATTACAAAACGCCAAAAACATTTAAAGTGGTCTCACCCAAATGTAAAGGTCACACTTCTATATGAACTAACATTTACATCAGCATAGTTCTGTTGCACTTTCACTGTTAACAGAACATAAAATGGGATTCTTCCTGTCTCACTTTTGGTTGGGGCTTTAAACAATAGGCACCCATCACTCCCAAATTTCAAGGTGATGGTGTAATTAAAAAAAAAAAAAAATGATCTTTGTCCCAGGCTCCAGACTCAAAGCTTCAGAAGTCTTTGGGTTTCCTAAGTCTCTTGTTTCTCATACAAGCCACTCTGGACTATATGAAGTTTACGCTAGCAAAGTGACCCATGGTGGTGGGGGAGAGGGGGTATGGCCAGGTAGCTTCTGGATGGAAAGGCTGGTGGCCAGAGAAACCAACCACAGGATTAGAGGGTTAGAACTTTCAACTATACCCCACAACCTCCAGGGAAGCGAAGGGGACTAGAAATTTAGTTCAATAACATTGCCAATGAATTAATCATATCAATGAAATAAAACCTAGATTACAGCTCTCAACACTGAGGATTGGAGATCTTGGTGAACATACTGATGTGTTCTGTAGGTATGTGCCTGGAGAGGGCCTAGAAGCTCTGTGCTCAGGAGCTTCTAGAACTTGCTACTCTAAGTATCAAGTTATCTGACTGCTCATTTGTATCCTTTATAATAAAATAGTCTCTGTAAGTATAGCACCTTCCTGAGTTCTGGGTCATTCTAATGGATTTTCAAACCTGAAGGGGGAGTGTTGAAATTCCTGAATTTGTAACCAAATTGGACAGAAGTGCAGACAGCATTGGAATGGAGGACTTGCAGTTAGCATTTTAAATGAAAACAGTCATGTGGAACTCAGACCCTTAAGTTGTAGGGCCTGTGCTAACTAGGATAGTTAGTAATTGAATTGAATTAAATTGTAGGATGCCCAGTTAGTATTCGGAGAAGGCAATGGCACCCCACTCCAGTATTCTTGCCTGGAAAATCCCATGGACAGAGGAGCCTGGTAGGCTGCAGTCCATGGGGTCACTAAGAGTCGGACATGACTGAGCAACTTCACTTTCACTTTTCACTTTCATGCATTGGAGAAGGAAATGGCAACCCACTCCAGTGTTCTTGCCTGGAGAATCCCAGGGACAGGGGAGCCTGTTGGGCTGCCGTCTATGAGGTCGCACAGAGTCAGACACGACTGAAGTGACTTAGCAGCAGTTAGTGTTAGAGACCACTAAAGAAACCTTACAAAGGAGGTGATCAAAAACCTCTTCAACAATCCAGAACTGGACACCCACGTCTAAGACAGGAGAGACCAAGATGAGACGCTGTAAATTACAAGAGCTCTTTGTATTCCTTGGGATCAGGGAGTGATGTTCTTGAATGTTAAGTCCTGGGAAAACAGAATCAGAGAGATTCATACCTGTCTTCCAGAACTAAGACGATATACACGGTCTACACCTGAGAAATCTAACAAGGAAGAGACGCTGGCTACCTGACCCAACAGCCTCGCTGAGAGTTTTCCTTGTACTGAGAACAGACCGCAGCTGCAGAATGAGCTAAGCTAAAGGGTTTGTAACTCTTTGCCCTGGGTCAGATAAAGGACATGCTTCAGAGGGCCGACAAGAGTTATCTTAGATTCTAGCCAAGAAGGTCCCTGGAGACAGAATGGAGAGACCAGAAGTGTCTGGGAAATGAGGTTAGAACCAGAATTGATAGAAAGAGAAATCCACATCAAGGGAATTATAAGGGAGAAATTCCCAGCAATGCTGCATCAGGGTCTTCAAGGAACCACAGAGCACCCACGACCGCCCAGAGAGTGCCAACAGAGAGAGTCAAGTATGACTTTCCTACCTCTCTGCCCTTCCTTTGCTGGAGGAGCCAGAGGCGGCTGAGAAAATTGGGAAAAGAAATCAGAGTGCTAGGTGATGAAATAAAGGGGCCAACCACTGCCTATTTCCCACAGTCAGCCTGAAGCAACCCGAGTCAAAAGGAAAGAGGCTTTCACTAAGCACATTGGGAGGTCTGATTATTGCCCGTGACCCAATGAGCCTGCTTCAAGGAGGACTAGAAGTAGCCAAATGAATTTATTTTTTAAAAGATGCCAGAAAAGTCATGGGATATGGGCTCAGTTTCATCACAAAGGATTGGAAAGGGTGAACAAATCCCATAGAACCTTGCCCCCAAAATGCCTCAAACATATTGAAGGAAATGAATCATTCAATGATATAAATGTCTTCCTATAACTTTACCAGCATTGCTAATATGCTCTGTTTTATTATGTGCCACACACATTTTATCTACACGATAACTCTATGAACTATGGGCACTATTATTTTCATCTTTATATTTGATAAGGAAACTGAAACTTGGGAAAATGAAATAACTTACCAGTATTCCATATCTACTTAGGGGCAGAGCTGGTATCTGAATCCAGATCATTTTGACAGCAGTGATGATGCCATTCATTAATGTATCACATTAGCATGCCAATTGAATGTCAATTTTTAAAAACATATTGATGAAGCAGATAATGATGATTAAGTCCATATGATTTCTTTTAAAGTTGCTACTACATATTCAGGTTAGTTGCTTCTCTATTAACTTGAATAATAAGTGGTGAGCATGTGGGACATGGCCATTCAGGGACTAATGCCCCCACCTTATCCCCCAACTCACCAGGGCTCCCATTCACCCAGTCATTAGTTACCATTTTACGGATTTTAGCTTCTTTATCAAGACAATATGATTTCTATTGTCAAGTAACTTGATTACAGAAAATCTAAATATCATAGATGTTCCTAAGTGGCTTCCTGATTTTCCACTTGACAGGAAGGGAAATATGCAGCGAAAGAACACATAATGCTCAAATTTCCTCTTACAACATTAGTTCTCCCAGGGTCCAATTTTACAATAATTTTTAATTATTATACCTCCAGGCTTCCAGTTTACTTTATTATTCATTTATTCCTGAGAAATGAAAAGAGGTTTGACATTCCTTGCATATATATATATATGTGTGTGTGTGTATATATATAGCATAGCTTTTGCTACTGTTGTTCATTAGAACAAATGTGGATATTATCTGTTATTGTCATCATCATTGTTATTATCCTCCCTCTAGTCTTGCCTGAAAAATCCCATGGACAGAGGAGCCTGGTGGGCTGCAGTCCATGGGGTCGCTAAGAGTCAGACACGACTGAGTGACTTCACTTTCGTTTTTCACTTTCATGCTTTGGAGAAGGAAATGGCAACCCACTCCAGTGTTCTTGCCTGGAGAATCCCAGGGACGGGGGAGTCTGGTGGGCTGCTGTCTCTGGGGTAGCACAGAGTCGGACACGACTGAAGTGACTTAGCAGCAGCAGCAGCAGCAGCAGCAGCAAATTGCTATAGCTACTGTTAGCTGGGGGGATGGTTTGCAATACCTCTGACATTCCACAGGGTTTATCATATTTTAAAACTGCAAGCTCCCCTCAGGACATCAAGGGCATCCGTGTGTGTGTGTGTGTGTGTGTGTGTGTGTGTGTGTGTGTACGTGCATTTCTTTCACCATTTCGGATCTCCCCACCCTGAACTTTATATACAGTCTGTGACACACTGGGGAATCCTTCGACTCCACAGAATGTAACACATAAAGGGATTATTATTGTTATCTTCAATTATCTCAAATCCCAAGGATTGTAATAAATAAAAGCTCAGGAATAATGAAATAATAAATTTTCATTTAGAAGAAGTAGCAATCTGAATATCTTTAATACATGCCATCACTCTCACTCCTAAACTTCCCAGAACATGGGTGATATTGCCCTTGAATGTCCTCAGGGCTGTCAGTAAGATTAAATCTTCCCTCTTTACTGATGTAAATTCTTAACTCAAAGGAATATAAGACATCCTTTGTGAAACAAAAGGTGACAGATAAAAATGGTTTAAGAAATTACTCTTTAGAACTATATTATTAAGCAGCAGATCTCTGAAGGGTTCTCTTACCAGACTCAAAGTTCCTTGAGATATTGTACCTAGCAAGCACGATGCCTCAAAATAGGCTTGTGCCATCAATATTAGATTTTTAAAAGATTTTTAAAGGGGAGGCAGAAACAAATCCAGAGAGATGGGGACAAAGAGCTGGTAGAGACAGTCAGGAAAGAGGTTTATCTATGCATCAACTTTTCAGTACCTAAAGTCAGCAAGGTAGACTGACCTGCTTTAAGCTCTCATTGCTTTAGCTGCCCTTTGGAAAGCCCCATCCAGCAAACAAAGGCTGTGGTCTGTTTTCCCCAACTACCCAGCAGCTCTGTCCCCTGCTAGGTTCCTAGCTTTTCAGTGCCCCACCCCCACCTCCACAACTCTTCACTCCAACTCCACACCTTACCTCCCTTCATTCTGCAGTAGAACTGTGAATTAATGATTGCTTTGACCTAACTGTCCCTCTATCCCTCTGGCTGATCAAATATTGACTCCAGTTAACATTTTTGTAAAACTTGCCAAATAAAGCTTTATTATTCACTGAGCATTGATGATCATTTGCTCTGGAATGTTTTTTATTTACAAGGTGACAAAAATCAAAAGTTAATTTTTTTGCCTTTTATTTGATATGAGGGTACAAATGATTACACTCTTACATTTCTTAAATGATATAACTATATTTAAAATAAATTTTGTTTCAGTTTTCTTTATGTTTCCCATAGTTTTAATTGTGTCTTATAATATATAATTTTTTTTAATTTTATTTTTAAACTTTACATAACTGTATTAGTTTTAATCCTTAAAAATATAAAAATGTCAAGTATTTATACTCTTTCTAATCTGAATCCCACAATACTACTTTGCAAAACTGTAATCATTTATTTATTATTTAATTCTTCAAGTTATACCTGAATGTGTGTTGTGGGTAAACATCATTTTTAAAAGCAATGTGAAATTTTAGATGAATAATTTTGTAAAGAAATTTTTAAGGCCATTATTTTATGCATGAATACATATACTTGTCTATTGGTACTCACACATAACTTCTCACAAGCAAAGAAATAAAGACATGGATAGGGCCTAACACAGGGATTCTCCAACTACCATTAAAATTAGGATGGAATTATCCACTGTTTAATATACATTTTCTAATACTGTCCATTCAAATATCAGTACTGTGCCAAGAGCTATAAAGAATATAAAGGCAAACATCATTACATCATTAAACATCACTCCTATGAAATTCTGATTTGTTATAATACTATTTATTTTGGAAGTGTTATTTTTTCCAGAAAAAAAAACACCCCAAATGGTGTGTATTTATATTTCCTATGCTTTGAATGTTAATATGCTCACAGCCATTAACAGCTAGTGTGGACAAATACACTTTGCATGGTTTTGGCCAACTGGTATTACTTTACCATGTTAAAAATTTTCTTAACCAATGAGCACACTACCTTGCCAGGAGTAGAAGATACTTTGAAACACTTATTGTTCATTTAACTGTGATCTCTATTTTTGCCCTGTATTTTATGCTATGAAAACAGTTTTAATCTGTAACAGCAGGAAAAAAAAAAAAGATTTCCAAGTGACAATATACACCAAAATTTGTCAGATTCTTCTACAGCTGTTGTATAAGTGTATAGGAATATGTATAGCCTTTAATGTATACAAAAGAGAAAGCAGAATACAAAAGAGAAAGAGGAATACCACTAACATTAAGAGGGAAAAAAAATCTTCATACAAACTCTTCCAGAGAATAGGTAAAAAGGGAACTTTTCTCAACTTATTTTAGGTCAGCATAATGCTGATATTAAATTCTGATAAGAAATTGATACAAAAGGAAAATCAGAAGTCAGTTTCACCTACGGACAAAAATGCAAATACTCTAAACAAAATATCAGCCAACTATACCCAGTAATGGTGCACTTTGATCAATTTAGAATTTTTCCCTGAAAACCTAGCATTTTGGGTTTTACAGTGTATAATCATGTAAGGAACTGTAGACAAAGCCTATGGAGTATGAAAATTAGCCAGTAAAATCACAGACTCCCGAAAAAAGCAAAAATCTTGAAAAAGTAATACTCTCTTGAGAGTCCTTTGGACAGCAAGGAGATCAAATCAGTCAATCATAAATAAGTTGACCCTGAAAATTCACTCGAAGGACTGATGCTGAAGCTGACACTCCAATATTTTGGTCACCTGATGTGAAGAGCCTACTCATCGGAAAAGATCCTGATGCTGGGAAAGATTGAAGACTCTTCAGAGTCCCTTAGATAGCAAGGAGTTGAAACCAGTCAATCCTAAAGGCAATCAATCCTGAATAATCATTGGAAGGACTGATGCTGAAGAAGAAGCTCCAATATTTAACTGATACAAAGATCTGACTTATTGGAAAAGACCCTAATGCTAGGAAAGATTGAAGGCAGGAGGAGAAGGGGATGATAGAGAATGAGATGGTTGGATGCCATCACCGACTCAATGGACATGAATTTGAGCAAACTCTGGGAGATGGTGAAGGACAGGGAAGCCTGGCATGCTGCAGTCCATGGGGTCACAAACAGTCAGACATGACTGAGCAACTGAACAACAACAGCACTCTCTACAAAATAATAAATTAGAAAATAAAATACACCCTACAGAGGGAAATAAAAGAAAAAAAAATTGTCTTGAATACAGACAGAGGTAAGGGATTTGGAGACTGAATTCACAATATTATGTGGTCAAAAAATCGCAAGCCAAGATATTAATACCAAGTAATACAAGGTTACTAGAGGCTATAGTTATGTGTGAAGCAAACTCACCTTCTCTCTGCAGTAAAGCACTTTAAATGCAAAACAAAAAATTCTATCGACTCCTAAGTTCAAGAGTCTATATTATACTAACATGAGGAAATAAGCAAGCAGAATATAGAAATAGAAGAAAACAACAATAAAATCATACAAAAAATGTTGAAATTATATTCAGCATGTAATCTAATATAAAATAACTATGTTTAATGATATTTGAAGAATTCTTTTGCCAAGATTTTAAGAGATCATTAAAAATAAGTATATAAACTTTGGCAGATTTCCTGAAAAATCTAATAGAACTTTAGGACTTAAAAACTACAATGATAAATGCAAAAAAAAATGAATAAACTAAAAGTCAAGTTACATGTAGCTGAAAGGAGAATGAGTGAAATTGAATACAAATAAGAAGACATGTACTTAAAAGTAGTTAAGAAGCTTAGTGTGGTCAAAGAAAATTGCCTGTGTGATACAGATTCTGTAAAGTTTTCTGAGACTTGCTTTATAGCTGACCTATTAAATGGCCAATTTTGTAAATATTCCATGTGACTTGAGAATATTCTGTATTTTTATATTATTCAATGGAGTGCTCTATTTTCTTCCAGTAGATCAAGTATGTAATTATGTTCACATACATTTATTTTTCCTGTGTACTTATTTTTCCATGTCTCCTTTTACTTCTGTCAATCATTGTTCTCTGTATTGTGATACTATGTTACTAGGTATGTGAAAAAATACTACTAGCAAGTTAAACATTTTTTGTTACATAGTATTGATATAATGATCATCTCAATAGATACAGAATAATCATATAAAATTTAATATGACTAATGAAAAAAGGAAACAAATTCTCATCTAACTATGAATAATACAAAGCTTTTTGTCTAAGAAGATATCAAAAAGAAAGAAAATCTTATAGCACTCATTGAAAATCAGAAGGAAGAGACTTTCATTACCACTAAAATGTACTGGAGGTTCACATCAATGCAATAATAGAGCAATAAGGTATAAAATGTATAAGGACTGTTAATGAAGAAATAAAGCTGTCATTATTTACAGATGATAAGACTGTCTACAAAGAAGCCTAGAAGAATGTACATATAAATTATCCCAGTTAAGAACAGATTATAATCAGTTTGCCAAATATAAGGACATTACATAAAACTTAATTGCATTCCCATACACCAACAAAAAGTACTAGAAAACTTAATTTTACAAAGTGAGAAAAGCCATCTAGAACAGTCACACAAAACATAAAGAATCTAGACAGTGGTACTCTGCAGTCAGTATGTACAGCTTGCAAAAATTCATTGCTAAATTTTCAAGAATTGTGCAAGTCAACTGTTAAAGCCATTGTTAAAAATTAAAATATATAAACATACAATTAAATACCTAGCTGCATTATTACATTTTGCCATTATTTGTGACCTTGAGGTTATTTGCATTTACTATTTCTGTTTGGTGGAATACTATACAATAGTGTGCTACTTCATATCTCTTTCTAATTCTACATTCACATTAATATTGGGCCAGACAAAAAGTTCATTCAGATTTTTCCATAACTTGGCTCTAGTAAAGCTTAGTTGCCTTTAACTTCATTTGAAATAATTTTGTTAGATTGTATTATGACAGCTGTCATATCAGTATGCATTAAAGAAATTCTCAAAGTTGGTGAATCTTTGTGTGGCCATTTTAACATTGAAGATGGAAGGGAAGAAGCAACATTTTGGCATATTATGCTTTATTATTTCAAGAAAGGTTGAAATGCAACTGAAATGCAAAACCACATTTGTTCAGTGTATGGAGAAGGTGCTATGACTGATTAAACATGTCAGAAGTAGTTTGCAAAGTTTTGTCCTGGAGATTTCTAACTGGATGCTGCTCCACAGTCAGGCAGACCAGTTGAAGTTGATAGCTAACAAACTGAGACATTAATTCAGAACAATCAACATTATACCATGCAGGAGATAGCTGACATATTCAAAATATCCAAATCAAGTTTCAAAACTCATTTGTACCAGCTTGGTTATGTTCATTGCTTTGATGTTTGAGTTCTATGTAAGTTAAGCTAAAAAACCTTCTTGACCATATTTCTGCATGCAATTCTCTACTTAAACATAACAAAAACATTTTGTTTTAAAAACAAACTGTGCTGGATGATGTCAAGTGGATATTACATAATAATGTGTAATGGAAGAGATGGTGGGGAGAAGAGAAGTGAAATAAACCACCACCAACCATGCATGGCTCAAATGGTAAAGAATCTGCCTGCAATTTAGGAAACCCAGAGTTGTGAAGATCCCCTGGAGAAGGGAATGGCTACCCATGAGAGAGGAGCTCGTGGCAGGCTACAGTCCATGGAGTGGCCAAGAGTCAGACATGACTGACCGACTAACACTTCACTTCAACCACAGCAAAGTCTGGTCTTCATCCAAAGAAAGTGATGTAGTGTATATGGTAGGATTGGAAGAGTAGTAGTGTCAGTCACTCAGTCACATCCCCATGGACTGTAGCCTCACCAGGCTTCTCTGTCCGTGGAATTCTCTAGCCAAGAATACTGGAGAGGGTAACCATTCTCTTCTCCAGAGGATCTTCTCTACCAAGAGGGTGAACCCTGGTCTCCCACATTGCAGGCAGATTCTTTATCATTGCACCTCCTGGGAAGCCCAACAGGATTGGAAAGGAGTCCTCTATTACAAGCTCCTTCCAGAAAAACAAACGATTAATTCCAACAAGTACTGCTCCCAATTAGAACAAATGAAAACAGCACTTGATGAAAAGTATTCAGAATTAGTCAACAGAAAACACATCATCTTCTATCAGGATAACACAAGACCACATGTTTCTTATATGACCAGGCAAAAACTGTTATAACTAGGCTGGGAAACTCTGATTCATTCACCATGTTCACCAGACATTTTACCTTTGGATTTCCATTTATTTCAGTCTTTATAAAAGTTTCTTAATGGAAAAATATTCAATTCCCTGGAAGACTGTAAAAAGCTCCCAGGCACATTCTTTGCTCAGAGAGTGAAAAAGTTTTGAGGACACACAATTATGAAATTGTCTGGAAAATGGCAGAAGTTAGGGGAGAAAATGGTGAATACATTGTTCAATAAAGTTCTGGGTGAAAGTGAAAAATGTGTCTTTTATTTTTATTTAAAAACTGAAGGAACTTTGTACCCAACCCAATAGCCTGAAATTGGCCATGGTAGGACAATTTATACCATGAAAATCAGCAAACTCTAAAAACCATTCCTCTTCTCCCCTAAGCTCAGAAAACCTACTGTGAAACATTTACCAGGATATCACTGACCCAAGGAATGAATCTATCAAAAGATATAAATGATATCTATGGTGGATATTATAAAAATTAATTTACTGAGTACCTACTGTGTATCTTTAGGAAATAACCAAACAGATAAAAGTCTGCTCTCACTTCTAACAATTTGTTATATGGGGTTAAACACTACGTGAGTAAAAGAGGATTACAATTTTAAGTAGGCCAAACCTCATTGTGAAGGAAAAAACTAAAGAAAAGAATAGAGAGAGGAAAAAAACTAAACAAATGGAAAAATATAACACATTCAGGTTTTCAACCTCCAAATTTGAAATATATAATTTCACCACCAATCTTTCTATACATGAATTGTGATGCCAAATAAATACATCAAAAGTTTTTGGTAGAACTTAAGAATCTAATTCTAAAATTTACAAGACAGAGCAAAGCTCCAAGAGTAGTCAAGATTTTGAAGGAGAGAAAGGTTGAGAGCTTTTGTTTACTAATGCTAGTTTATTATAAAGTTATAGTAATTAAAATAACAGGACCATGTTAGAATAAAGAATCTGGAAATAAATCTTCACAGATTTGGAGGACTGATATATACTAGAGATAGCATGAAAGACTGGATGGGAAGGGCATGGGGGACTAGTGTTACTAGTGCCTAGACAAACAGGCATTCTTTAAAAACAAAATGAGTGAACAAAGAACACCGGCCTTATATCTCATACCACACATAAACATCTAATTCAAGTTGATTAAGAACTTAAATGTGAAAAAAAAAAGCTTTAAAATATTTAGAAGATAGGAGAATGTCTTCATGATCTCAGCTATAAAGGGTTTCTTAAACAAGAACTAGAAACACATTAATCTGTGGAGAAAGATAGCTAATAAACTCAACTACATTAAATTAAAAACTTTTATTTATCAACAGAACAACCCAAAAAGTGAAAAACAAACTACAACAGAGTCTAAAAAGAAATGATACAAATGAATTTACAACACAGAAACAGACTCACTGACTTCACGAAGGTGCTTCTGGTTGCCTGGGTGAAGAATGGAAGGAAGGGATAGTTAGGGAGTTTGGGATGGGCGTATACACACTGTGCTTAAAATGGAGAGCCAACAGTGGATATGACACAATTGCACTCATCTCACATGCTAGTAAAGTAATGCTCAAAATTCTCCAAACCAGGCTTCAACAGGACATAAACCATGAACTTCCAGATAATCAAGCTGGTTTTAGAAAAGGCAGAGGAACCAGAGATCAAATTGCCAACATCCATTGGATCACTGAAAAACCAAGAGTTCCAGGAAAACATCTACTTCTGCTTTATTGACTATGCCAAAGCCTTTGACTCTGTGGATCATAACAAACTGTGGAAAATTATGAAAGTGATGGGGATACCAGACCACCTGACCTGCCTCCTGAGAAATCTGTATGCAGGTCAGGAAACAACAGTTAGAACTGGACATGGAACAGCAGACTGGTTCCAAACAGGAAAAGGAGTATGTCAAGGCTGTATATTGTCACACCCTGCTTATTTAACTTATATGCAGAGTACATCATGCAAAATGCCAGGCTGGATGAACCACAGGCTGGAATCAAGACTGCCGGGAGAAATATCAATAACCTCAGATATGCAGGTGACACCACCTTTATGGCAGAAAGTGAAGAGGAACTAAAGAGCCTCTTGATGAAAGTGAAAGAGGAGAGTGAAAAAGTTGGCCTAAAGCTCAACATTCAGAAAACTAAGATCATGGCATCCAGTCCCATCACTTCATGGGAAATAGATGGGGAAACAGTGGAAATAGTGTCAGACTTTATATTTTGGGCTCCAAAAACACTGCAGATGGTGATTGCAGCCATGAAATGAAAAGATTCTTACTCCTTGGAAGAAAAGTTATGACCAACCTAGACAGCATATTAAAAAGCAGAGACATTACTTTACCAACAAATGTCCATCTAGTCAAGGCTATGGTTTTTCCAGTAGTCATGTATGGATGTGAGAGTTGGACTATAAAGAAAGCTGAGCACCAAAGAACTGATGCTTTTGAACTATGGTTTGGATAATACTCTTGAGAGTCCCTTGGACTGCAAGGACATCCAACCACTCCATCCTAAAGGAAATCAGTCCTGAATGTTCATTGGAAGGACTGATGTTAAAGCTGAAACTCCAATATTTTGGCCACCTGATGCAAAGAACCGACTCATTTGAAAAGACCCTGATGCTGGGAAAGATTGAAGGTGGGAGGAGAAGGGGATGACAGGAGATGAGATGGTTGGATGGCATCACCGACTCAATGGGCATGAGTTTGAGTAAACTTCAGGAGTTGGTGAAGGACTGGGAGGCCTGGCGTGCTGCAGTCCATGGGGTGGCAAAGAGATGGACAGGACTGAGTGACTGAACTGAACTGAACAAGGGCTTACCGTATAGCACATAGAAATCTGCTCAATGTTATGTGGCAGTCTGGATGGGAGGGGAGTTTGGGGAAGAATGTATACATTTGTCTGAGTCCCTTCACTGTTCACTTGAAACTATCACAACATTTTAATCAGCTATACTAAAATACAAAATAAAAAGTTTTCTTAAAAAGGCCCTATAAAAATTATATGACAACTGGGATTTGCTTGAGGGTGGAAGAGTGGATTGTGGGGAGAGATATAGTTGAAGTAAGAGTAACCATAAACCAGAGAAAACTGATACTATTGTAGCAAAGCAATGGCTCCCATGCTCAGGGCACTCTTCTCTAATTTTGTTATGTTTGAAATGTCTCGTAATAAAAGATCTAAAAGACTATAAATTGAAAGAAATTATTAATGACACATAAACCTAGAAAAAAGGATTAACCTTCAAAGCACTTGAAGAACTCATAAAAAATTTAACAAGATAAAGAATTCAATGGCAAAAATGTGGAGATGGGGCAACAAATACATTTTCCATAGAAGAATATGAAACATCACTAAGCATAAAAAGACACTCCATCTATAGTCAAGGGAATGAAAATTAAAACCCCAAGGAGATACTATATTATATCTACTAGATGGGAAAAAGTTTAAAAGTTTGATGAGAAGGTGAATAAATAAAAGTTGATCCACAGCTGATAGATATGTAAATTGGAACAGGCAATTTAGAGAATAATTTGGTGATATCTGACAAAGTGGAGATGCACAGAACCTACAACCTACAATTTGATTCCTACTTAAGAGCCTTGTGATGAAAGGAGAGTGAAAAAGCTGGTTTGAAATTCAACACTCAAAAAACTAAGATCACGGCATCCATTCCCATTACTTTATGGCAAATAGAAGGGGAAATAGTGCAAACAGTGACAGGTTTTATCTTCTTGGGCTCCAAAATCACTGCAGATGGTAACTGCAGCTATGAAATTAAAAGATATTTGCTCCTTGGAAGAAAAGTTATGATAAACCTAAACAGCATGTTAAAAGGCAGATACATCACTTTGCTGACAAAGGTCCATAGAGTCAAAGCTATGGTTTTTCCAGTAGCCAATTACGGATGCTGAGAGTTGGTCCATAAAGAAGACTGAGCACAGAAGAATTTACATTTTTGAATTATGGTGCTAGAGAAGACTGTTGAGAGCCTCCTGGACTGCAAGGAGGTGAAACCAATCAATCCTAAAGGAAATCAACCCTAAATATTCACTGGAGGGACTGATGCTGCAGCTCCAATAATTTTGCCACCTGATGTGACGAGCTGGCTCTTTGGAAAAGTCCCTGATGCTGGGAAAGTTTGAAAGCAAAACGGGAAGAGGGTGGCAGAGGATAAGATGGTTAGATAGCATCACCAACTCAATGGACATGAATTTGGGCAAACTCCGGGAGATAGAGTAGGACAGAGAAGCCTGGTGTGCTACAGTTGATGGGAGTCGCATAGAGTCGGACATGACTTTGCAATTGAACAACAGCAACAATATTTTCTAGCTGTATATATGTACACAAACAGACATGTATAAGAATGTTCTTATCAACAATGTTCGAAATGGCAAATTTCCAGTAAGAATAGAAAGGAAAAATTATATGTGGTATTTTTCTCAATGTAATACAGCAGTGAAAATGAATAGAACTTAGTCATGAACAACAATATAGATACATCTCAGACAAATAGTTAAGTGAAATAAAGCAAAGCTTAAAACATACATTATCCATATTAAGTTCCAGAAATGCAAAAATAAATAATATATTCATCAAAAAGGATTTATATGTGATAATATATGAAGAAATTCAAATGATTATGAAGCAGAAGTAGATTTTTTTTCTGGAATTCTCTTGATTTTTTAGGTTTCTCAAAATGTAAAATAATCATTCATTTTTAATTTTTAATTTTAATTTTACTTGAGTGTGATTTGTGGAGTCACCAGCTCTGGTAGGTTTTTAATCACTAAAATGTGATGCGAGCCCTCTTTCTTGGCAATGTTCTTTAGTACGAGACTACAATCTACCATAGCTACCAAAAACTTAAAATTCTGCATCTGTATGACTTTAGGAGCAGTCACCATAAACTTAATTGCACTAAAAGTCACACATATATTTTAATTTATTTGGACTAATTTAACAACTATTATTATGTTGATTAAATCATTATTTTATTATTAATATCTATCAATATTCAAATCTAATACCAATACTATAACATGCAAAGCCAAATTTTATTGATTTACTCATAAGACCAGAGAAGGCAATGGCACCCCACTCCAGTACTTTTGCCTAGAAAATCCCATGGACAGAGGAGCCTGGTAGGCTTCAGTCCATGGGGTTGCTAGAGTCGGACACAACTAAGCGACTTCACTTTCACTTTTCACTTTCACTTTTCACTTTCATGCATTGGAGAAGGAAATGGCAACCCACTCCAGTGTTCTTGCCTGGAGAATCCCAGGGACGGGGGAGCCTGGTGGGCTGCCGTCTCTGGGGTAGCACAGAGTCAGACACGACTGAAGCGACTTAGCAGCAGCAGCAGCAACCCATGAGACCCCTAAAAGCAAGGACAGAGTCCCTATTTTCATCACTCTCAATGTTTGGTCCCTGTGAATTTCCTTTACTTTCTTATGGCCTCAGCTAATTATATTAGTAATGTTGTTGGCTGTATCTTATCCAGCATTTCTAGACATTTGTAACAGAAGGGTTTTTCTGATATAAAATCTATCATAAAAAGTGAAAGTACAGGTTTATCCCACTGTCTAAAAGTAGAGCTCCTATGAAACCTTTCTAATGCTGAAAAAATGCAAAGTAAGGAGCAGTTACCTTAGGACATATTTTGCTAATGGATGGACAAAATAATTTAAAAAAAAAAAAAAAAGCACTAATGCCCAGAAACACATTTCAAAGCTATAGCAGCTTGGTGCTGAGATGCTGCCCGCAGTTCCCAGGAAAGGAGTTTGGCAGTGGCTCTCATGATGATGCAGAGTGTGCTGTCTCCATAATGACTCAGTGCAACAGAACAAACCCTAAACCCTATTTTCACTGTCACCTTCCTTACAAAAGCAAGATTCCTTTCGGTTAGTGAAAACAAGTATTGATGTCGGTCTTTCATTAAAGTGAAGCGGTGTAAAGCAAAGCAGAAAAGCAGGAAATAGCTGTATAACCCCTTTCCTAAGAAAGTATGGATTTTCCATCTCCTTATTTTTCTCATCTTTCTTTGGTTGAGGGATTTTAAAATGCACACAGTGCTCTAAGATTAACAGCACCAGAGAAAGAATGAATAATACAATAATGACACAAATGATTTTTGCTGTTGACAAGGTACATGAGAATAAAAAGCAAAATCAGTACATCTCTTTCTCCACTGAACTGAAGAAAACATCAAATTCTATTAATGGTCTTTGATTCCATCCTGAGAAAATCACAAGCATCCTTCAGCTGAGGGCAAGCTGAGTACATCTGTTTGGCAGAACCCCATCTAGTTCATTACCCATCTCCAATCAAGGCGAGTTACATTAGAAGCATTTTTATTAGATTCTATTCAGTCATCCTTGAAGGAGAAAGAAGAAACCTAGAAATTGATGTCAAAATATGCTTCTACACTTAGAAAATCCTTTCTGTTGAAGAGATTAAGAGAATTACCCCCAAATATGGAAGTTATTTTTAAAGGAATGTTCAAATCCCAATCACAGTGTATGACCTTGGGCAAACCACTCCATAGCTTTAAGAACTCAGCTATTTCACCTGTTACTGAAAAATGTGTGAGGAAAATCAGGAAATGCCCTAATGGTACGACATGGTATGGTTCTACCAAGGACATGTTATGAGGATCAGAGGATCGGTTTTCAGAACTGGCACAATATCATGGCATAAATCTAATCCTGAACACTGATTCACTGGTTCATTGATTAATTTACCTCATGCCTATGTTCTAGACTTAGGCCACACGCATGGAAATATGTATTTTTTAAAATAACAATAACCTATACCTCATCATTGGAGAAGGAAACAGCAACCCACTCCAGTATTCTTGCCTGGAGAATCCCATGGAAGGAGGAGTCTGTCGGGCTACAGTCCTTGGGAGTCACAAAGAGTTGGACACGACTGAGTGACTTCACAGCAGCATACGTCATCATACAGCTTACTGACAGTAAATAACAAGTGTACACTTCAGATACAAAAAGAAAAGCTAATAGTGTGTAACAGCTAAGTCTAGACCTGACAGAGGGCCCAGAGGCCTGGACTCACACATCAGTCATCTCTAGTTTTGAACACTTTCATGAGTACCACTTGTAAGGCATACTGACAGACAGTATGTCTGGAGTTCTCGAATGTAACTCTCTACTATTCACTCACTGTTAAGAAATTTGATGGAAGTATAATAAGCCAAGGTGCTTCCCTGATGGCTCAGAGGTAAAGAATCTGCCCACAATGAAGGAGTAACAGGAGACACAGGTTCAATCCCTGGGTCGGGACGATCCCTTGGAGAAGGGCATGGCAACTCACTCTAGTATTCTTGCCTGGAGAATACCATGGACAGACGAGCCTGGAGGCCTACAGTCCATAGGGCTGTGAAGAGTCAGACATGACTAAAGGGACTTAGCACGCATACATGCCTGTGACAAGCCAGAGTGATAACAATTACTGCATGGTAATATTTATTATATTTAAAAAGAAAGAAAAGTCAAACAAATACAAACAAAAAGTACAAAAGTGGTTGCCAAGGGCCAGAGAGTGAGGGAAACAGGTTGGTAAAAAGGTGCAAACGTTCAACTATAAGATGAATAAGATCTGAGGATCTAATATATCATTTTGTTGATTATAGTTGATAACATTGTTGGTATAACTGAAATTTGCTAAGAGGCTAAAACTTAACTGTTTTCAAAAAAAAGAAATTTGAGTACAACATAGAGCTTGACATCATGTGCCTCACCATATGATGCAGTGAGCCAGAAACACCTCTCAGGTAACATTCCTGACAAAACTGAATCCAATCACGAGGAACCATCAGATAAACCAAATTTACAGATACTCGACAACACTACTAAACTATCCTTTCTTGAAATGCCAAGGTTTTAAAAAGCTAAGGACCTGATATGAAAGGAGAATAACGAGATGTGGTATCTAAATGCAATGCGTGATCAAGACTTGCATCCTGGACTCATAAAACAATAGCCAGGATAGATGTTAATGGAACTGATGTCAAAATTTGGATGTGAACTGTGGACTAACCATTAATATCATATCAGTGCCAAGTGCCCCAATTTTTACAATTGTCTTATGTTTATAAATAACAAAAAACTGTTTAAAGGAGACATTTTTAGAAAGTAAGTCAAAGTATTTGGAGGTCTATATATAGTAACAATAGGTATATACAAAGATAAAATGATAGGGCAAATACAGCAAACATATTAATAGTGAATCTAGATATCTGGGAGTTCTACTATTTTATCATTTCTTTATAAGTTTTTCTGCTAAGTCACCTCAGTCGTGTCTGACTCTGTGAGACCCCATAGACGGCAGCCCACCAGGCCCCACCATCCCTGGGATTCTCCAGGCAAGAACACGAGTGGGTTGCCATTTCCTCCTCCAATGCGTGAAAGTGAAGTCGCTCAGTCGTGTCTGACTCTTAGCAACCCCATGGACTGCAGCCCATCAGGCTCCTCCATCCATGGGATTTTCCAGGCAAGAGTACTGGAGTGGGTTGCCATTGCCTTCTCCATTATAAGCTCCATTATAAGTTTTAAAACATGTCAAATAAATGGAAAAGAAAATAACTGGATATCTTAATCAAGGATCTGAGAATATAAAAATGTTCCAGGTAGACATGGTGCCCAGCTTAATACTGCAGAGGAGAAAGAAAGTTTTTTTAAGTAACATATATAATAAATGATTATAAATTATGTCAAAGCTATGCTTTTTCCAGTAGTCATGTATGGATGTGAGAGTTGGACCATAAAGAAGGCTGAGAGACAAAGAATTGATGCTTTTGAACTGTGGTATTGGAGAAGACTCTTGAGTGTCCCTTGGGCTGCAAGGAGATCCAACCAGTCAATCCTAAAGGCAATCAACCTTAATATTCATTGGAAGGACTGGTGCTAAAGCTGAAGCTCCAATACTTTGGCCACCTGATACGAAGGGCTGACTCACTGTAAAGACCCTGATGCTGGGAAAGATTGAGGGCAAAAGGAGAAGGGGGCAGCAGAGGATGAGTTGGTTGGACAGCATCACTGACTGAATGGGCATGAATTTGAGCAAACTCTGGGAGATAGTAGAGGACAGAGGAGCCTGGCATGCTACAGTCCGTGGGGTCACAAAGAGCGACTAAACAACAACAATTATAAACTGTGATAAGTGCTACAAAAAAAAACACAGTACTTAAATAAAAAATAACAGGAGCAAGTAGGAAGTGGGAACCAGTGGGAACCGTCAGTGGGAACTAATGATATAAAGGACAGGGAATGTCTTTCTGAGAATGGGACATATATGTAGACACACATGGAAACCTCAGAAAAAGCACCAAAGGCATATAGGACAGCATGTGCTAAGGTCATGAAGTGGTCTCAGGTTTTTGATTACAGTCTAAATTTATAAGGAAAGACAGAAAGAAAAATATGGCAGTAGGGAACCAAAGAAGCAGAAGTATAAAATCAGAATAGCCATGGTATTATTTTGGACATATGGGCATGCTTCAAACAAAGGAATACCATCATAGACATCTAGAAAACAGCCAGAGTAAGGAAAAAGCCAGTGCTTCTCATTCAAGTGAAAGAGTCAGGAAAATCACAAGCCAAGAAGTGATAAGTCATAGACTAACAGGATCACCTACAGCTGCACACTAGTCAATATGCTTTATCATGCAAAGAGTGGACAAGGTTTTTGGTCTCACACTGATTTGTGTTGACAACTAAAGAGTAACCACTTGGGGAGTCATCCTTGAAAGAGAAGGACAGGTGACCTGAGCAATCTGAAATTTCCTCCAAATATATATATAAGTGGTCCATGTAGGCATGGATATCCCTCTGACTGTTCCTGGATTTTATATTTCAGTCAGAATTGCAGCTGTGTAATGAATCTAAATTTGGAATCATATCACATACATAATTGACAGAAGATTTGAAACACCATCTGTTACCATATTTAAACTTCAGAAATCTTCTAGAAATGTTCCTTTCTCAAAGAAAGAAGATTCTTTAATACAAATTTTGTAGAATAAAAAATGAGATGTTCCAGCATCATTGAGGCTGCCAGCATCATTTTTTTCCCTAAAAAACAACATCTGAATTCACAAATTGTCCCAGTATTTCATTACTAAATGTTCCTAACTCATGAAAAGTCCTTTCAACACATTAATAGAGAAATGAAAAAAAGAGGAATTTCTCTCTTCATCCTTGTTTCCTACCCTTAAATAAGTGAATTCAATTTTAACATTTACTCATTTCTCCGTATCTTCCATTTGCCCACATAGTTTGTTTTCCTAAATTTACACATGTGTTAAAGTCTCAACTCTGCCTATTTTTTTGTTAGGCTTCCTTCTTCTCAGAAGGAGAAGCCTAACTAGGATGAATATTTATGAAAAGTTAAACAAATCTCAACTTTTCTAGTTCCTTCCTAAATGAAAACCAGCATTGCATGTATCTACACAGTTGTATATTCCTTGCTTATGATGATCAAATGCTCCTAAATTGTATCTGCTCAACCTGCCTTCTCCCTCATTGTGTGCTAATGTTGACGTAAAAATTAAATCTTTAATGTATGTCAAAATTTACAGGCATTTTTTCATCTACTCCTTACAACCATTTAAGAGTTACAATCCCCATTCTATACAAGAGGAAAGTAGAACCTAGAAAAATCAACTTATTTATCTGAGGTCATTCACTCTTTTCATTACTATATAAGAGTCCTATCATATAAATGGTGTAGCAACCTATTCATCTTTTAGCTATAACAGAAATTTAATCTGTCTCTCTCTCTCTATATATATATATAGAGAGAGAGGCGGTTTAGTCGCTAAGTCATGTCTGCAACTCCGTGAACTGTACCCACCAGGCTCCTCTATTCATGGAAATTCCCAGGCAAGAATACTGGAGTGGGGTGTCATTTTCTTCTCCAGGGGATCTTTCTAACCCAGGGATCAAACTCATGTCTCCTGCATTGCAGGCAGGTTCTTTACCAACTGAGGCACCAGGTGTGTGTGTGTATATATATATATATATGTATGTATGTATATAATACACACATATGTATGTATATAATACACACACATGTATGTATATAACACACACATACACACGTGTGTATATATGTGTATGTATATAATATATGTATATATTATATATGTATGTATGTATATAATACACACACATACACATATATATATATCTCCAAAGATATACATATGTGTGTATGTATATATTTTACACCTACATTGACTAATGGTTAATTTTCCATATGTTAATAAAAGTCTAGGAAGAAATGTTTGGGTAAATTTGCCTCTCAATCACCATAATACCTTGACTTCTTTTCATTTGTTATTTGTTTTCCCCTCTTTGCTTTCTTCCTCCCTCTCTCCTTCTATCCTTCTCTCCCTGCTTTCCTTCCTTGCATTTGTTCAGCTGTATCCTGCTTTCTTCCCCAAAAGACTTATAGTGTAACTATGTGTGTCATATAATAGACATTAAATAATCTCCTTACTTTTTATTAATAATTTGTTTTTATCAGTGCATATGGTCAATCCATGCTCTCTAAATCATTCATCACAGAAATCAACACTGTAAGGTTAAGGAGTGCTCTCTTTCACATCTGCCTATCCAGAAATAATATTTTTATTGTATACATTTTCCAGGTCACCCTATTTTATTTGATTTCATTTTCCATCACTGGCATTTCTGTTGCTCAGCATATAGTCTAAGTAGATGTGCAAATTGACTTCTTTATTTTAGCTGCTCTGTCTTTGTTGTAACCCCCTTAATGCCATGCACTAGACCAACTGCACACATCTCCTGATAACTGCACTTAGCAGTATTATGCATTGGTTCACAAAGAGTAAATGTCAATAGTTCATTGTGTATTCTGATCCCACTTCACCATGCTAATCTTCTGGAAAGGGCTTCCTGTCCTCATGAGGACAGCTTTTGAAACACTAAGTCACCTTACTGTTGGTGTTCAAGCACAGTCTGTTTTTTCTGTTAAGAGGATCGAGTTTGTCAAACCAACGTGAATTAAAGCATGAAAATCAGCATCATGTTTGAGCCAGTGAACTGTGGTCTTATAATTAATGTGTTTCTTCTTTTGTAGTTTTTACTAGATACTAGAACTCATTGATGCAATTCATTGTCTAGAAATTAAATTAAAACAAGAAGCCTCCTTGGTTTTTATAAATTCATCTCTGTACTCAGGTAATATTTTTGTGGTATGAGTATAATATATGTGAAGACTACATGTACATGAACCATAAAAAATGGACATATGAGAATTATTTTGATCATTAGAGGGATTTTTATTTTTGAATATTATATTTTTTAATATTTCACACTATTCACTTTCAGAGTTGTCTTTCACATAAATGCAAAATTATTCCCGAAGTCCTAATGGCTTTTTAAAACTGAGTATCATCTACTCTGAGACATTTACTCTGAAACATTTTGCTTCTATCATATGCTCACATTGCTCATGACACTTGTAGATAACTTATATGATACTTGTATTTCACTTCATTTTACCAGTGAAACATATACATAATACACATTTATGTCTCTGTTCTAGAAATATTTGAAGGAGAATTATTTTGATCCTCAGAGAAACTCTATGAAGGAAGTAGTACTGTTACCTTCATTTGGCAATAAAGAAAATGAGGTTCAGGGAAGTTCCCCTAGGTTGCCTAAGCTGTATGGCCAAGCTCTGAATACAGAGTCTATCTTCTTAATTTCATAGTGTTTTAGAGTTTAGTGGGACTTCCTTCGTGGTCCAGTGGTTAAGACTTTGCTTCCCTGGTGGCTTGGACAGTAAAGCGTCTGCCTGCAATGCAGGAGACCTGAGTTCGATACCTGGGTTGGGAAAATCCCCTGGAGAAGGAAATGGCAACCCACTCCAGTACTTGTCTGGGAAATCCCATGCATACAGGAGCCTGGTAGGCTACAGTCCATGCAGTCGCAAAGAGTTGGACACAACTTAAGTGACTTCAGTTCAGTTTAGAGTTTAACAACTTATTTTATGCCCTTTTTTTTGTCACTTCTGTATTGGCATGAGAGCAATAAAAAGAATCCGGCTTTGAAAGCTAGGGAGCTTTTATCTTAGGAAATCCATGGAACTGGGAGAAACAGAGATTCCACTCCTGGGGGGCACACACCAAAATCCAGGGGGGGAAAAGCAGTGACCTCATAAGAGATTTGGCCAGGCCTATCTTCTAGTATTGAGGGTGTCATGTGGAAGCAGAGGGTGACTGTGGTTCATTGCAGGGACAAAGATGGTGGCAGCAGCAATTCTGGGGCATATTCACTAGCATGAACCCTCCTAGAGGCTGCCATTAGCCCCACCTCACAGCCTGTAGCTCCAGTGCTGGGATGAATCAGGTCAAACAACTAACAGGGAAGGACCAGAGCCCCATCCACCAGCAGAAGGCTGCTTAAAGTCTTCCTGAGGATGGTCCTGTCCATCAGAGAGATAAGACGCAGCTACACCCAACAGTTGGAGTCCCTCCCATCAGGAACCCTGCACAAGCCTCTTAGACAGCCTCATCCACCAGAGGGTAGACAGCAGAAGCAAGAAGAACTATAACACTGTAGCCTTTGAAACTGAAACCACAATCACAGAAAGTTAGGCAAAATGAAACCACAGAGGAATATATCTCATAGGAAGGACCAAGATGAAACCCCAGAACAACTAAGTGAATTAGAGATAGCCAAACCACCAGAAAAAGAATTCAAAATAATAATATAAAGATGATCCAAGATATCAGAAAAAAAGTGGAGACAAGGATTAAGAAGATGCAAAAACTATTCAACAAAGACCTAGAAGAACTAAAGAAAAAACGGAGATTAACAATACAATAATTGAAATGAAAAATACACTAGAAGGAATCAATAGCAGAAAAACTGAGGCAGAAGAATAAATAAGTGAGCCAGAAGGCAGAATGGTGAAAACCACTGCCCCAGAACAGAATAAAGAAAAAAGAATACAAAGAAATGAAGACAGTCTAAGAGACCTCTAGGATATTAAATGCACCAACATTTGCATTATAGGAGTCCCAGAAGGACAAAGAAAGAAAGTACCTAAGAAAATATTTGAAGAGATAATAGCTGAAAACTGCCTTAATGTGGGAAAGTAAACAGTCACCCAAGTCCAGGAAGTGCAGAGTCCTAGCTAGGCAGGATAAACCCAAGGAGGAACACACAGGACACGGAGTGAAGCAACCAAACGCACGCGAATTTGAGTTTGATGCCAGCTAACTATCTCAGCCTGCTATGGTGTGAACATAGAGGTCTTGTTAGGCCAATATGTACACAGATGCCATCTTTGGGTCATTTACATAATAATATACAAATCTCCACTTGAAAGACTAAATGTCAGTTACTTTGTGCAGTGGAAAAGAATAATAATTAAATACATGAGTTCTCCTTCTGTTTATATTTTTAACAAACAAGCTGATAAGTTTTGCTCTGATTTCAGACTCTGAGTAGAAAAAAAGAAACATCTAGGTTTTTCAAGCTTTGCAATTTCTATCACCAACCTCAGTACCACTAGAAATCATGGCATAGATTTTTGGTTTAACAAACTGAGGAGTAAACTGAAGAAGAATTTTGGATTTTGTTATTTCTGTGTATCGTAGCCTCTGTTCTGTTTTGAGCATTCTCCTAAACAGAGCAGAGATTGTAGGCTGAGTTCTAACTGCTAGCTGATTTTAGCAAACTGCCAACTCCTTAAAAATATCCATAAAATACCCTGACTATTGAAAACTCAAGAATGTTTTTAAAATCTTTAGGGTTTAAATGGAAACTCCCTAGTCCCAGATTTCAATCAGCTTTCATAGCCTGGGAGTTTGCCCAGAGTTTGAAGCGTATTTACTTAAATATTCACATAAAACTTAAGGATTAAAAGGCATAAATGATAATGTTAAGCTATTTCCTTCCATTTACAGATGGGAGTTAATGATGTCCCCAAATCATAACACTAGATGGTAACCAATGATAGACTAGAAGTCAGGAATCTCGAATTCAAAACGAGTTACTGAGTTCTACTATGCCATGCTACCACTTTATAAATCTCACAGCTGGTCTTTGACCAGAGGAGGAATATACCAAAAGCAGTATGAAGCATAACACCATGTGTTCTTCTGAGAACACTGATTCTTGCCAGATTGGGCTCCATGTAAATTAAAGACATGAAGAAACTGATTCATTGATCATGAATACCGCTAACACAGAAACTTACCATGTTTGCTGAAAGAGTTAAGCTGCGGACCCACAGAGAATAAATTAGTGGTTACCAATGGGGGCGAAGGGCCATATGGGGTAGGAGAGTGATAGATACAAACTACTGGATGTAACATAGGCTCAAGGATGTACTATACCTACAACGTGGAGACTATAATCAATGTTTTGCAATAACTGTAAATGGAAAGCAACCTTTAAAAGTTGCATTCAATCTTTTTTAGAAAGAGTTAAGCTGTTTCTCTTACCAAATATATCATCATTGGATTTGTCCAAAAGATCTGGAATTCTTTAATCCCAGCTTGTTCTTAATTCTAAATTTATTTTTAATTAGTATAGTTAATAACTGCAAATTTATAAGGAAATTCTATGAGCAACTGAAATATTTCCTGTGCTACAGAGTGGTAGAGGAGGAAGGATTTCTATTTGCTGAGTACTATCACCAATCAGCTTCTATCACAATGTGACAGCAATCATTCTGTTTACAGAAGAGAGGCTTCATTCTGTTTCAAAGAAGCTTTTTTTCTGAAGTTGGGGGTTATACATGGAAAGAGAAAAGTGAAAGCAGCTAGGGGGATTCATTATTCATGATTATAGAACCTTTATTAAAATACTTCCAGAGATATAATTCCATTTTTCAATAATTAGGAATGCATGCAGCATGAAAGGTAACATTTGACCAGTTGATAATCTATACATATTTAAGCTGATTGATGAACCTGTCATTTTAAAGAAATAAAAGTTAACACAAAATTATGTTTATGAACTAAATCATTACATAAAACTTAAAATAATGGCCACACTAAACTTGAATTTCTTTGTTTAAATGCCTTTATCCAGAAGATAAAAGAGGAAGAAAAGGAAGATGAGGAGAAGGTAGAGAAATGTACAGTGAAGAGACTTCCAGACCAGTAGGAAAAAACTGGGTCCTGGTCCTGATTCCAGGGCTTTTTAACTGTGCAAATATGACTGAGTCAATACCTTCTCAAAACTTTGGTTTCTATGCGGCCTCTCTCAGGGCTGCTGTAGGTGAGCATGCTTGGGAAATATACTGGATCTTCCAGCAGAGAACTGCCAGTATGCAGTCACTCAGGGAAGTCAGACTGCTGTCAGATTTGCCTGAAATGATCATTGCCTTAGGTTTTGGCATGTTTCACATTCTGGGGGAACAATGAGTCTCGTCACACCAGACGAGCTTGTCCCACGATCTGGGGGAAAAAATGGCTGCCTTTCATGATAAAGCCCCACAAGAAACAACAGTCTTTCATACAGAAACACAAATAAACAATAAAAAACTCCACAGGTAATTAGGATACTTAAATCATCTGCTTCCTTGACCTTTGCCCAAAGCTGGGAACCACTGACTTAGATGAAGTCTACTCCCGGTTAAGTGCAGCTACAAGAGGGGAGAGTTAATTATCAAGAGTATTTTCTGGATAAAATAATTGATAAGGCCCTAGGAGCTATTTTTCAAGACATATATGCTGTTGAAAGAATTCATAATAGCAGAAGTCCCCATTTATATAACAACCAATAGAAAAAAACATACAAAGAGTTAGTCTAATCATAACATTTTTCTTAAAATAAGTGTCTCTAAATTACTCAGGTCATTTCTAATTAAAATTATTTCAAATGCATTTCATCCAATATACCCTATTCACCAAAAGCTTTAGAAAAGTGTTGAAAATTTGAGTTTTTATCGTACAGTTATAGTTCAGCAAATTCAGTAGGTGTAAGATTCAATTTTGACCTTTCCTTAAAGCGTACATGTCATTTTCAAATGATCTGAGAGAAAATCCAAAGCTTAGGAACGAAGAAAATATAATGAATCTCTTCAGTGAAAGGGTTCTTCCTTTATTCAATCAGCAAATACTCCTTTTTGTCTTTTGTAACCACTTCTGGAAGCCTACTTGACTAGCTAGGGTTAGCACAATTCCACACATTTTATGTTGCTTCTGTAAATTCAAGACAAAGGCAGAAAGAGGTTGTGTCTGGGCACAGCTGCATCTCACAGTATGAAACGAAGCCCAGCAGAACCGTCTCATCACCACAAACAGCCAGCACACAACAAATTGGGAGTGATTAATGCGTGATCCACCAACTAGATAGTCTAATTAAATAACAGTGGTTAATTGCTAATTAGTATGTGACTTATGTAGACAGAAGCGCTTAGACTTGTCAAATGTTAAAAAAAACACTGAAAAAATCAAAGTGCTGTCATTTTAATGATATATTTTAAAATGATGCAGCAGAGTTGGAATTTTTTTTGCCATCATCTGTCTAGTCAAAACACATATTGGAAAACTTGTTTTATCTTTCTAAAATGGATTTCTTCCTTCCATTTAAATAATAATGTTACTTTTGATGTTGTGAAAGGCTATAAGCACTAAAATGAAACAGTATTTTGATGTGTGTATAGGGGGGTAGTGTAATTTCTATTACTCATTTAAACGCCAGCATATTTGAAATGTAGCCACTACTATTCACCTGGACACAGCTGGTTCTCACTTCTTAGATATTTATTTTCTGTGTACTTAGAAAGACCTGGTTTCAACCAAAACCCCCTCTATTTAGTCAGCCCAGTAACAGATATTCAGAATATGTAAATCTACCGTTCATGAAATTCACTGTCTTTGGGGGCTAAGGTGGGGCCTGCAGGATCTAAGATTTGCTTTTGAAAACTGTGGAAGACTTGCTTCCACAACTGTGAGATTTGGGAGTGGTGTTTTCTTTCTTTCTTTCTTTCTTTTTTTTTTTTTGGCTTCTATAGAAAAAAACACCATCTGTCTCCTCATTACCCTTAAAAAAAAAGAAGGAAAAGAAAAGCCTGAGATGGCATACTGATGCCAATCTTTACTTTCAATTATTTATCATCTAAAAAGAACATACATGGAGGTTTCATGAATAATGCTTTCCCCTTTTGTAGAAAGTGTAGTGGAAACGCTACACACATACCCCTAAATGGGCAGATCAGATCGATGCCCATCTTCACTAAACATTATTTTTTCATAACCTCACCAAACAAACCAACTAAATACCTTTCCTGTCTCCTTGGTGATAGTGACACATGTGCTGCCTTAAAACAAAAACCCATAAACAAAAGATTGCAGTCTAAAATCACAACACATTCGCCTGAAAGAGGCTTGCGGATGGAGGGCCTACTGCATAATTTATCAGTGTGTGGCCTGAATACCACCCTCCTCAGAATCACACAGAATCACTGAGGATGCTTCCTGGCTCTCACTCTACACCTCTGGGAACCTGCATTTTTGATGAGCACTCCCAGGTGATACTGATACAACCTAACTTTTGAGGGCAATTACAGTGTTTACCATCCAGAGAGGAAGAGCCTTTCACCCACCCATCTTAAGACATTGTGCTCACCCTTTTCCTCCATCCTCATCCCCATGAGCTCTGAAGAGAATAAAGAAAACTGATTTTCAACTCTGAGGAGAGGGATGAATGGTGCTGTTTCCCATCTAGGTTAGAATATTCACGAATTGAAATGTAGACTAATGGAATGAAAGCCCTAGAGAAAAGAAAACTGGATATTCCAGAAATAGTCATTAAGTTAGGAGGACGGAAGTGGCAGTGGGAACCATTCCCAGTGCAGGGGGGACAGAGGGGTGATTGCGGCGGACAAGGGGGTGGTCCGTGCCCTCCTGGGGAGTGAGCTGAATGAACTCCTGAGACTAGATCCAGGACAGTTGCTAAAAGAAATCACCCTTGCAAGCTCGAGGCCAGGAGGAAATAGCTGCACGCATACAGCTGGCTGGACAGATGGCTGCCTCTTAACATAAAGGAAAAAAAGGAAGAAATGCTCCTGAAGAATACCAGGTGGGGAAGCAGAGGGCCCATATGTAGTGGTCATCAGAAAGCAAAGCAGCTAACCTGGCTCCCATGAAGCAGAACACAGTCAACCCCACCCTCGGCCACAACAGAAGGGGGGAGGGGGCCAGTGCCAGCAGTCTAGCTAGTGGGGGCACCCGCAGATTAGCAGCTCATTGCTGACGGTTTCTGTTCTATCATTTCTGAAGGAGCAGAGACTGCAGCTTTGTAATATTTCTAAGCCAGTGGGCTTCTGTAATTAAATTGACCCCTCGCCCCGCAAAAACCTCTACATTCAGTTTTTCTTAACCCCCTTACATATAAATGAGTTGTATAATTTTACCGGGGCTTTTCTGTTGTTTTGTTATTTTTTCTTTTATACAGCAATCTCAGTTACAATGTGTATTCAATGGACTATTAGGGGTTAACTTAGGAACATATCACTACTCTTTTTATTGATTCTATGAGAAAAATGCATTCTGAGTTCCAAAGTAGTAATTTAAAAACAGAATCTTGGAACAGTACATGTGGGTAATTGAAGACTTCCTGTACAACTAAATTCAGACAAGTTGAATCTCCTGAATAGATGTCTTTGGTACAAGTGTTTATCCACAGTGCCCTCTAGTGGTTTTAATTGCCATTTCAACACACACCAAAAAAAAATGAAAAAGTTCTCTGAGCAAATCCTTTCCCATATTTGAAATGGCTATATGTATTCAGAAGTCTCAGAACCATACAATCTAAGAATCTCATATCTGAGAAATACTAGTAAATATCATTTGAGTTTATTATACAGTCAAAATTTAATCACTGTTCACTTGATCATGACACAAAAATATGTTATTTGAGGAATTAATCTAGGTCTCCCTTGGTTTCGTTCTATTTAATTAAGAACATCAGTATGGACACAACAAGCAATTTAAGACAGCTTTTTTTTTCTGATTTGAATTTTCTATTTTCTTTTTGTTTTTTGAAGTCCAGTTTCCTTTCTTCCGAATGATGCACTATTCCCCTACAAATGTTAAAGCTAGTTACAGAGTAATAACAAAGGAGAAAAATGTTTTCCATGATAACTTCATCACCTGTGTCTAAAATCTCAGATCTCTGATTTAAACATTATTACTGCAGTCACCCAATTTGCTTTTTTCTGAACTGAGTCTCCATGGTTTTTCAGATAACCCTCAACAAATAAAACCTCCAAAGTGAAGTTAACAGTAGAAATTATGGCAGGCTTTGTGCTGTCCTCAGGCTAAATGCAAGATAATTTATCTTAAGCTTAATTAAATTATATTATTTTCACATACTTATCACTGTATTTCACAGGATACAACAAATAGGGTTTCTAAAGAAAGATCACAGTAAAGAGAACAAAGAAAATGAGGGAAAAAAGAAGACAGCCAACATGAAAGCACAACATTAAAGAAAGAAAAAACAGTAATAACCAAGAATGGAAATACAAGTGTTTATTTTCCCTGCAACATCAAGGTGATTAATCAAGTTTCAAAAGATACACAACCCATGGTGATGGGTAATGCATCATAGCTTTTGATTATGCATTGAGCTACTTATACTTACCAAGTCAAAAGGTTAGGAAGTTGGCTATTACATAGTACTTTGGTTTCCAGAGTGCTCCTCCAGAACCAGCAGCACCAACATCATCTGGGAACTCATTAGAAATTCTCAGGGCCCACCCCCAACACTGTCTAAATCTGAATATCTGGGTCTTCACACACCTTGCAGGTGATTCTGATGCAAACTACAGCTGAGATCCACTGTGATGGTAGATCAAATACTGACCTTAATTGGAAGCTGAATTCAGAAAACCTGTATTAAGTTTTGTGATGATTCTGAGCAGCCTAATCTTAGGCATCAGTTTCTGCATCTTTGTAAAGAAGACGGTAATATCCACCTGATGATACAGGTAGCAAGCTCCTTACGACTACTCGTGCTTAAGCCTACTTATCCATTCATTCATATTTTTAAATACTGATTGAGCATCTACAGTGTTCCAAGAACTGTTCTCTACAGATGCTTGGAATCTATCAGTGAACAAAAGAGTGAAAAATCTCTGCTTTCCTAGAGTTCATAATTCCAGTGGAACAAAACACACCTTAAACAGTAAACATATTAGTTTCCTAGGGCTGCCATCACAAAGTACCACAAACTGGATGGGCTATAGAACAGAAGTGGATTGTCCACAGTTATAGAGGTCTGAAACCTAGCTGTCAGCAGGGTCGGTTCCTTCTGAGAACCGTGAGGCAGGAGTCAGTTCCTGGCCTCTCTCCTTGGTTTGTAGACAGCTGTCTCTTCCCTGTGTCTCTCAATCATCTTCCTTCCACATGTGTCTATCTCTGTGTCTCTTTTTTCCCTTTTTGTGACACGGGTACCAGTTGTACTGAACTTTGCCTGCCCACTGATCTCATTTAACTCAGTTACCTCTATAAAGACCCTCTCTCCAAGTGGTTACCTTCTGAGGTCTTAATCCTTCTGGGGATTAGGACTCCACCATATCTTTTATGAAGAAGATACAATCTAACCCATAACATGCATTAAATGAAGGAATTCTCAGTAAGTTAGATGATAAAGCAGGCTAAAGAAAAAAATCAAGCAGGATATTTGGGTTCGGGAGCACAGGAGTTGAGTCAGGATAGAATTAAAATAAGGCCAAAACTGGCCTCAGTGATTAGGTGATATTCGAGCAAAGACACGAAGAAGGCTTTGTAGGGATGTCAGAGAAGAGACCCAAGCACTAATAGATGGTTTCTGTGTCCACTCGGTGTCTGATTCATCATTACCCTTTGTCTTATCCAGCTCTTTGCTGTGTGCTGTGCAAAGTGAATCTACACAGGGGACTGGTCTCAATTCCTGGAGAACAGTGCTCCCGACTATTTTTTCTCAGTCTCTTATTTCAAGAAAACCTGGAGATTTTTGCTGAAAGTCACTTCTACCAATTTCCTAAAAGTCTGAGAAACAAGGATCACTAAACCCAACATATATTTCCCCAGGACATCAAAATATCATCTTCTGTGAAACCAAAACAGTAATGTCAGGGTCTGTTTCACCATGACTACTTCGCTAGTCATTAATCTGATTCCCTGGAATGCAGCTTATTGTCACCACCACATTACCTACCTTTCCTAAAAACAGAATTTCCTATGAAGTTTCCCTTTCTAAATATTCAAGATTTCCTGAAGGATACTGTTCACCAAATGTAGACATCATTATGAAAAGTTTATATGTTATACTTAAGTTTCACGGAGCTGAGCTTTAGAAACTGAACCTCATATTCTTCCAACCGTATATTTCTACATATTTTTTCATTATTTTGATTTCCTACAATGCATTACAGATGTGCTCTTTACATGACATAAGTGGCTGTGTGTTTCTCCTGAGGAGAAGTGAGGGGGTATGGTAGAAATACTACTGGGTAGCAGAGGGCCTGAGTTCAGTCCCAGCAGTTCATTTACCCTGAGCCCTTAGGGTAAGTTGCCTCAACCTTAAATAGGTAAATAAATAAGGGGAAATCTGTGTAGCTCTCAGACTTCCAGCTGACATCTACACACCTGAAAGAAAGGACACACTTCCATCACTATCAGAGGTTCACTAGGACATTGCATGAGGCTGCAGGTGGAGGTTCAGAGAAGGCAATGACACCTTACTCCAGTACTCTTGCCTGGAAAGTCCCATGGACGGAGGAGCCTGGTAGGCTGCAGTCCATGGGGTCGCCAAGAGTCAGACATGACTAAGCGACTTCCCTTTCACTTTTCACTTTCATGCATTGGAGAAGGAAATGGCAACCCACTCCAGTGTTCTTGCCTGGAGAATCCCAGGGACGGGGGAGCCTGGTGGGCTGCCATCTATGGGGTCGCACAGAGTCAGACACGACTGAAGTGACTTAGCAGCAGCAGGTGGAGGTTAAGGGTAGAAGAGTTTTATGAAAAATTCCACATAAAACTGTGACATGTTTAAGACCAAGATAAGCTGTAATGTCACTGTTATTTTTCAACACCACCACCTGCCTCTGGTCCATCTAGTCCCTGAGCCCACCCTGAGACTGGTGATTTATGTACCAACGTTACTAGTACCATCACCATCTCCAACAGCCCACTTCTCTATTACCACTGCTCACTGCTATACTATTACTCCTACGGTTAGTGTTGCTTGATAGAGTGCTCATTATATGAGAGCCACTATGCCAAGTATTATGCTTACAATGTTTTAGTCTATAGTCCCATGTGTGCAAAAATATCACTTTATTTTTGTTGTGATAGAAATTCCCACCTCTAACTCATATTCTGCCTGGAAGCACAAACTTCATATTAGTCCTGATAAATGCACCTCAATGGCCCAGGTCTAAGGCCTTCTGTTCATCTTTCTTATCTTCTCAGCCTCCCCATCTCACCTGACCTGTGGAGGGGACATGTCCGTATCACTGTCAGAGGCAAGGGCAGAAAGGAATTTGTTACTCTCTGCATCAGAGTTCTCACTGGAATTCTATAAGGTCGCCTGCCCATTCACTTGCCTTGACCCATCTATCTGCAAAGATTTCTGTTCTGTGACCACTATGTTCTAGGAATGAAGAGGCTAATGAGTGTGGATTCCCACCTCCTACAATGATTAATACATAGGGCTCCCCTTCTTCAAGGCCCTCGAGTGTGTCTGAGGAGACATGTCTTCCTGTCTACTCCCCTTCAAAGCCTCCTGGCTATTCTCAGTGGCCATCATCCACAGGTGTCTTACTGTCTTATTTCTAATGATGGTTAGTTCTATGAGTCAATTTGAATAACCCAGTTTTTCATACACTATTCTAGGTGTTGCTATGAAGGTATTTTGTAGATGTAGACATAGCATCTCGGAGAAGGCGATGGCACCCCACTCCAGCACTCTTGCCTGGAAAAGCCCATGGACGGAGGAGCCTGGTAGGCTGCAGTCCATGGGGTCTCGAAGAGTCGGACATGACTGAGTGACTTCACTTTCACTTTTCACTTTCATGCACTGGAGAAGGAAATGGAAACCCACTCCAGTGTTCTTGCCTGGAGTATCCCAGGGACGGGGGAGCCTCGTGGGCTGCCGTCTGTGGGGTCACACAGAGTCAGACATGACTGAAGCAACTTAGCAGCAGCAGACATAGCATCTAAAATCAGTTGTCTTAGTCTCAATATTGTATGGGGGCATCATCTAATGCATTCTTCCTTAAGGCCTTAAATGAAAAATAGAGGTTTTGCTGAAGAAGAATAAATTCTACTTCCTGACAGCAGCATCAGCTCTTGCCTAAGACTTTCCAGCCTGCCGGCCTACTCTACAGATTTGAAACTCACAATCACATGAGAAAATCCTTGGTTGAGTATGTGTGGTGTGGCGTGTAGTGTGCAGGGGTGTGTCTGTGGTGTGTGTGTGCATGTGTGTGGCATATATGTGTGTGTGGTATGTTTTTGGTGTGTGTATGGTGTATATGCATGTAGTGTGTGTGTATGTTTGCGGTGTCTATATGTATTTGTGGTGTGTGTGTAGTATGTTTGTGGTATGTGTGTGGTATATGTGCATGTAATGTGTGTGTGCATGTCTGCAGTGTGTGTATGTTTGTGGTATGTGTGTGTGGTAGGTTTGTGGTATGTGTTTGTGGTGTATATGCGTGTGTGGTATGTGTATGTGTGTGTGTGTGGTGTGTGTGTGCATATGTTTGTGGTATGCATGTGTAGTATGTGTGTGTATGTGTGTGCATTCACTCCATCCCCCACTGTTTCTGTTTCTATGGTGAACCCTAACTAATATATTTCTCCTCCTACTCTCACTTCTTTAAACTAAAGAATTTTTATTTTAATATTTGAAAATAGCATTCTATTACATGTAAATTATAAGCTGATCTGGCATCCTAACTACTGTATATGATAGATACTTTTATCCTCACTTTGCAGATAAGGGAATTCAAGCTTAGAGAGGTGAAATAATTTGCTAAAGGTCAGTCAGCAAGCTGCAAGCAAGTGTTGGCTCATCTCCAAATCGCTGGTCTTGCCCATTGGCTGATGTACTCTAAAATTAGTCTTTCCAGTGGCTGTTGTTTGGCATAATTTTATGTATCAACTTGACTATATCACAGGGTGCTCAGATTAAACCTTATTTCTGAATATGTTTGTAAGGTTGTGTCCTGATGAGACCAGCATTAGAACTGGTGGTCTCAGTAAAGCAGATGGCCCTCCCCTAAGTGGATGGACAGCATCCAATCTGTTGAAGGTCTGAATAGAACAAAAACAGCAGAGGAAGGGAGAATCTGTTCTCTCAGCCTGACTGCTTCAGCCAGGGCATCAGGCTGCTACTCTTGGACTGAGACGTGCACCATCAGCCCTCCTGGTTCTCAGGCCTTTGGACCAGGACTGAAATTTACACAGAAGGCTTTCCAGCTTATAGACAGTAGATTATAAAACCTCCTAGCCTCATAATCACATGAGCCAATTCCTTAGAATGAATCTCATTTTTACATATATATATATTTTATCACATATATTATACATAGTTTTTATATTTTCTCATAAGTATGTATTCAGTTCAGTTCAGTTCAGTTGCTCAATCGTGTCCGACTCTTTGTGACCCCATGAATTGCGGCACGCCAGGCCTCCCTGTCCATCACCAATTCCCGGAGTTCACTCAGACTCACATCCATCGAGTTGGTGATGCCATCCAGCCATCTCATCCTCTGTCGTCCCCTTCTCCTCCTGCCCCCAATCCCTCCCAGCATCACAGTCTTTTCCAATGAGTCAACTCTTTGCATGAGGTGGCCAAAGTACTGGAGTTTCAGCTTTAGCATCATTCCTTCCAAAGAAATCCCAGGGTTGATCTCCTTCAGAATGGACTGGTTGGATCTCCTTGCAGTCCAAGGGACTCTCAAGAGTCTTCTCCAACACCACAGTTCAAAAGCATTATTCTTCGGTGCTCAGCTTTCTTCATAGTCCAACTCTCACATCCATACATGACCACTGGAAAAACCATAGACTTGATTAGACGGACCTTTGTTGGCAAAGTACTGTCTCTGCTTTTCAATATGCTATCTAGGTTGGTCATAACTTTCCTTCCAAGGAGTAAGCGTCTTTTAATTTCATGGCTGCAGTCACCATCTGCAGTGATTTTAGAGCCCCCCAAAATAAAGTCTGACACTGTTTCCACTGTTTCCCCATCTATTTCCCATGAAGTGATGGGACCAGATGCCATGATCTTCGTTTTCTGAATGTTGAGTTTTAAGCCAACTTTTTCACTCTCCTCTTTCACCTTCATCAAGAGGCTTTTTAGTTCCTCTTCACTTTCTGCCATAAGGGTGGTGTCATCTTGTATTTCCTATTGGTTCTTCTTCTTTGAAGAAACCTGGCTAATACAGCATACCTACATGCTAACATATCTGCAGTGACACCACAGCTCCCACGGACACACTTCTCCAACTTTCCCATTCAACCCTGCTTGAGATCAGTCAGTTTCTACAACCACACTTTGTTTTTTAATGCATTTCAATTCTTTGACTGAATCTAGGGATCTGTGTGCATGCCTGGTCAGTTACTGTCGTATCTGACTCTTTGCGACCCCATGGATTGTAGCCTGCCAGACTTCTCTGTCCATGGGATTTCCCATGCAAGAATACTGGAATGGTTTGCTATTTCCTACCCCAGACGATCTTCCTGACCCACAGATCAAATGAGCATCTCCTGAGTCTCCTGCACTGGCAGGTGGATTCTTTACCACTGCACCAACTGAGAAGCCCAGAGATTTGCAGTGACAGGTATACTCTTGGCTGGAGCTCTGACAACCTTTCCAGTCCTTTCCTTTCTCTCTTCCAATGTCTGCATAACCTTATCTCCGTAATTCTCAAGCAGTAATTTACATCCTATATTTAGAGCAGAATCACTATGCTCCTTGCAAAGTGATCTGAATATTGTACCAGTTGAGATGGATTTTTATCTTTGATCTTATCTTGACTACTGGATTCCACAACCCTTTTAAACACTGACCCATTTGGCCAAGCAGTGAGCCCCACTACTAAAAAGAATGTTGTTTAGTCGATAAGTCACTGTAGCCTGCCAGGCTCCTCTGTCCATGGGATTTTCCAGGCAAGAATATTAGAGTGGGCAGCCATTGCCTTCTCCAGGAGATCTTCTCAACCTAAGGATCAAACTCATATTTCCTGTATTGCAGGTGGATTATTTACCAGTGAGCCACCAGGGAAGCCCTTACTAAAAAGAATATAGTTTCCTTATCACCCTCTCTTTCCCAGTGCAGGTTGAGGGAACCATGCCTACCACTGAATATGTTGTGAGCAGTAGTATTAGAGTGGGTATAAGCATGGACTTCCAGAGAAGACAGAGTCGAATTCAGATCTGGGCTCCATCAGTTATGTATGTGACCTTCAAAAAGGTATCTTTTAGAATACTGTATTTATGTTTTTCCTTCTGGCTTACTTCACTCTGTATAATAGGCTCCAGTTTCATCCATCTCATTAGAACTGATTCAAATGCATTCTTTTTAATGGCTGAGTAATACTCCATTGTGTATATGTACCACAGCTTTCTTATCCATTCATCTGCTGATGGACATCTAGGTTGTTTCCATGTCTTGGCTATTATAAACAGTGCTGCGATGAACATTGGGGTACACGTGTCTCTTTCCCTTCTGGTTTCCTCAGTGAGAATGACATTGTAACATGTAAAATATCATGTAAGAAACGAGTTGCCAGTCCAGGTTCGATGCACGATACTGGATGCTTGGGGCTAGTGCACTGGGACGACCCAGAGGGATGGTATGGGGAGGGAGGAGGGAGGAGGGTTCAGTATGGGGAACACATGTATACCTGTGGTGGATTCATTTTGATATTTGGCAAAACTAATACAATTATGTAAAGTTTAAAAATAAAATAAAATTAAAAAAATAAATTAATTAATTTAAAAAAAAAAGGTATCTTTTAAGAGATTCCTCATATGTAAAATGGAGACAACAATAGCAATGGCATCAATTAGAAGAGTAATGGTAGAAGTAACTAAAAAGTCTCATTAATAAAAATTAAATGAGAAAATAACATCAAGTGCCTAAATTATTCCAGGCCTATGACAATCACTCAGCAAATATTAACATCAGTGATGATGTAATGATGATGATGATGATGAAATATCACAGGTTCCACGTAGATGATCTTATTTCTAAAACTTCAGAGTTATGCGGAAATGGGGAGAGCAGAGGAAGAAACAAGAAGCCAAGTATCTTTAATAAAGCAGTTGATAACTAGTCCCAGCTGTGTGAGAAGTAGTCTGGTCATTACTGGCAGGGCATTCATTGACAGTGCTGTGCGGTGCCATGCTAAATCACTCAGTCATGTCTGACTCTTTGTGACCCTATGGACCATGGTCCACCAGGCTCCTCTGTCCATGGGATTCTCCAGGCAAGAATATTGGAGTGGGCTGCCCATGCCCTCCTCCAGGGCATCTTTCCAACCCAGGGATAGAACCCATGTCTCTTACGCCTCCTGCATTGTCAAACAGGTTCTTCACCACTAAAGCCACCTGGGAAGCCCACATTAACAGTAGGTGGGAAACACAGAAACACAAAGGCACTTTTTCTTCACTGTTTCATATTCAGTTCTCTGCTCCTGTACCAGGAAAGAAAAAATAAAAAATTAAAACTAAAATTAACAGGTGCCTATGTATCATTTCTCCTGTTCTTGCTGCTATTTTTGTTGGAGAGAAACACATGGAAATAGAAGTTCCAGAAAATCTCTGCTCCAGGAAAACGAATGTTAATTGTCGAGTGTGCAGACCTTGGAGTCAAATATATCTGAGTGCTATCACGATTCTACCATTTTCCAGCTTACCTAAGCTCTCTCAGCCTCAGTTTTCTCATCTATAACCTCCAAGGTTAATGCGCTAGTCAAAATATTTTGTAGAAAGCAACAGAAACCCAGCTTAAATGAGCTCAGGGTATCAATAGAAAGTTAGAGCATATGAGTCATGGGAAGCCAGAAATAAAGATGAGTTTCAAGAACAAGTGAAACTAGAGACACTGGTGGGGTCCTTTTTTCTGACTCTTGTATCTGCTCTCTGCATTGTCAATTTAATTTTTTCTTACAAAGACCAAAAATGGTACAGTGGTAAAGAATCTTCCTGCCAATGCAGGGTTTGATGCATGAGTCAGGAAGATCCCCTGGAGCAGGAAATGGCAGCCCACTCCAGTATTATTGCCTGGAGAATCCCACGGACAGAGGAACCTGGTGGGCTATAGTTCATGGGGTCAGGACGAGTCAGACACAGCTAAGCAACTGTGCACACCCAATGCACACAGGACCCAGCCAACAAAGCCAGTGAAAGCTGCCAGGGCTTCAGAGCAATTCCAAGTTTAAAAATTTCCTGGGGAAGCACTCCAATTAGCTGAGTTTAGCCAGTGCACACCTCCAATCGAACCAAATAAGCCAATGGGATATGGTTAAATAAGAATGTGGTTTCTCCTAGAGCAGTGGGGGACTGGGAATAGGAGCCAAGACGATGCTAGGAAGAAAATCTCACAGATATCCACTAAATTTATATATATATATTTGCCTAAACCAGGTCTTAGTGGCCACATGCAGGATCTTCAAACTTTGTTGCACCATGTGGTAATTTTTTTTTAAAGTTGTGGCATGTAGGATCTAATTCCCAGAATAAGGATCAAACTTGGGCCCCCTGTATTGAGAGCACAGAGTCTTCTTATTCACTGGACCACCAGGGAAACCCCCTAGATTTATATTTTCAAACCCCTTAAATATAAAAATAATACTTATAAAATAATGTTTTTAAAATTTTAAGGTACATTTCAGTGAAAAGGGATACATTAAATTTAAGTAAAAATGGTTATAAAATTGAATATAGAGTACAATCTAAATTTTAGAAAACAATATATACTAAAATCACTGTAAGAAAATGCACTAAAATATTAACAGTGTTTTTCATAGATAACAGAATCATAAATAATTTTCATTTTCATAAAAATGTTTTACTGTACTATATTTTTTCTTAAACAGGACTTATTATTACTTACACAATCAGAGGGCAAACAATAAAAGATTTCTGTTATTATTCTTGCTGTTTTAATATCATCTATTCCATACATGGTTCAGATTAATTCTGCTGTATCTAAGACAAGTTCATACCCAGTTCGTTTACCAGCCTAGTAACAACCCTAGAGCCTAAGACAGAAGTTTTATAAATTCTCTTGTGCCTTCTATAGGATTTGTGAAATTATCTGGAGAACATGTACTTATTTAAAGAGAGACCTACAAGATGAAGTTTTCAGAGATGACCATTAAAATCCCATAGGTTGCTAATTTCATAATCTGGCTGTGTATTGTTACCATTATTGCTTCGGTGAGTTTTGAGTTAACAGCCTGGGACTTATGATCATTCAGTATTCTATAGTCCAGAGTACCAGCTAGACTAGCTAATGAGAAGACAACTAACTACTGGGGCTGCTTTCCTCTCTGAAGGCTACTCCAGCTCTCCAAAGGGTGTGGGAAAATAGTTTCAGTTTATCTGGTAATGGTACTGTCAGTTTCTGTAAAACCACCAGGCATCTAAAAAAAACCTTTGGAAGACACCAGTTTTCAAAAATGGTCATCTCATGGGGGTTAAACAAGAGCCCTAGAGGTTCAGAGTCAAAGATGGGGTTAAAGGCCAATTTTGCAAGCCGTGTGACCTTCGGCAAATTCCTTAATTTCTGAAGTCTCAATTATCTCACCTATAACAAAGATGCTGCTCCTAGTACACAACAGGATTGCTATGTGCACTAAAACCTGCAATATACATATGATGGACTGGGACACACCAGGCATGAATCAAAACTCCATTTTCCTCCTTCAAGCCCCATCCCAACCCCCTTCCTTCTCTTCTCTCCCAGTCCTAACAAGGCCACTGCCTAACAATCATATGTCAGATAAGTAAATACAAAATGTGATTTCCTTTGAACACATATATTCATGCTGACAAAGGGAGATAGAAGCCTTTCAATTCATTGAACAGGAAAAGGAGCATTGGAATGTACTATTAGCTAAAAAAGAAACAAAAATATGAGATGGCAGAACCATGTAGCTATTGCTGATCTCCAAAATCCTGGACTTTACTAGTTGTTGCTTATGTGTAGGCCTGTTTGCTTGCTTTCCAATCTCTGGTCCTCAAAAATAAGGTCATCAGGCTTAGGAAGACAACTTACATCTCCTTAATCTAGCTCTCAAAAGAGTTAAAACATATTTAATTGAGCCGAGGTATATAATATTGATAGTAATAGATATCATTAAAATATCCACTGTATAGATATATAATGTCTTACAGGAAGTAGGTAGGAAGTAGCTGAGTAGGGAATACACTCTGGCACAAGGACTACAGTTTGACTAACTGATGCCCTGGAGTTTTATTTGAATACCTTTCACTCCAGAAAGAAAAATCTTCTAGCTCAAGTACTTTCAGCTCTGTGCTCCTTTCTCTGCCTACAGTCAGGGCACAGTCTTCCCTTTCTGTAACTTTTATCATACTCTTGGTATGAAGCAACAGTTTCACTCTGTTGTCTATTGTCATTCAACATACATTTACCTAGTATCTACCATGTGCCAAGAAAAGGACCCTAGAGAAAGACAAGTAAATAAAACATGATCCCTCATCTCCAGGCTCTTGAATTTAGAGGTGGGAAGTGACAAAAAGGTTACTGTAGCTCTATGTGGTAAGTAGGAAGGAATGTAGGAATAAAAGTCTTTGAAAGCACTTTACAGATCAAATTACTTACTGGTAGAGGTGAATAAATTGAACCTTGACAGGAGAGTAGGAACAACGCCTTAGGGAAGGAAGTAAACAGGGTCAGGTGATGGGAAGGATACTGCAGCTCAGACAAGGGGTGGAATGGAGGCCCAGGCCAGACCTGGAGACCTGGAGAACTGCAGACCTGAGAAAGCATGGAGAGCTGACATATCATCTACATTTCAGAATGTGGACTATGTTAGAGGACAGATGTAGTATAGATAAGTCTGAAGAAGCAGTTAGGGGCTGAATCAAGGACACTGTCAGTCATATAAACCAGTTAATACTGAAGTATATGCAGAGCAGTGGCTATTAAGATGGTGATTAACATGCTCAGTTTGCATTTTAATTTCTCTTTTGTTTCTATATGGGAAAATGGACTGCAAAGGTAGAGGCTAGAAACAGATCAGTGTGGAGGCTACTTCAGTAGTTCCAGTGAGAAGTGATGAAGGGCTGATGTAAGGCAATGGGGTGGAGAACAAATAATTAACTCTCTCTCTCTCTCTCTGTCATCTTATACATAGAAAACAATTGTCATCCAGTCCATAAGTCATGTCCAACTCTTTGTGACTCCATGGACTGTAGCATGCCAGGCTTCCAGGTCCTTCACTGTTTACCAGAGGATGCTCAGACTCATATCCATTGAGTCGGTGATGCCACCCAACCATCTCATCCTCTGTCGTCCCCTTCTCCTCCTGCCCCCAGTCTTTCCCAGCATCAGGGTCTTTTCAAATGAGTCAGCTCTTCGCATCAGGTGGCCAAAGTATTGGAGTTTCAGCTTCAGCATCAGTCCTTCCAATGAACACCCAGGACTGATCTCCTTTAGAATGGACTGGTTGGATCTCCTTGCAGTCCAAGGGACTCTCAAGAGTCTTCTCCAACACCACAGTTCAAAAGCATCAATTCGGTGCTCAGCTTTCTTTATAGTCCAAACTCACATCCATACATGACTACTGGAAAAGCCATAGCCTTGACTAGATGGACCTTTGCTGACAAAGTAATGTCTCTGCTTTTTAATATGCTGTCTAGGTTGGTCATAACTTTCCTTCCAAGGAGTAAGTATCTTTTAATTTCATGGCTGCAATCACCATCTGATTTCCTTTAGGATTGACTATTTGATCTCATAGCTATCCAAGTGACTTTCAAGAGTCTTCTCTAGTACCACAGTTCGAAAGCATTAATTCTTCAGTACTCAGCCTTACTTTTTAAAATATTAACTTATTTTAATTGGTGGTAATTACTTTACAATATTGTGATGGTTTCTGCCATACATCAACAAGTGGTCCAATACTCACATCCATGCATGACTACTGGAGAAACCATATCTTTGACAACAAGGACTTTTGTTGGCAAAACGATGTCTCTGCTTTCTAATATGCTATCTAGATACTCTGGTTTCTCTTCAGAGAACAATAAGAATTGAGATTTATTGAGCACCTACTATATGTAGCAGGCGCTCTCCTATATGTTTTAGGTTTGACTCATTTTGTCTTCAGAACAATTCCTCATCATGAGGAATTTGAGGTTCAGATGAGGAATTTGAGGTTCAGATAAGGAAAATGAGGTTCAGAAATTAACCTGGCCAAGGTCCTCAAAATCAGACATTATCTTCTATTTCTTTCATTATATAACATATAAAATAAATTTGTATACAGGTTACTACTACTAAGTCGCTTCAGTCGTGTCTGACTCTGTGCGACCCCACAGACGGCAGCCCATCAGGCTCCACCATCCTTGGGATTCTCCAGGCAAGAACCCTGTAGTGGGTTGCCATTTCCTCCTCCAATGCATGAAAGTGAAAAGTGAAAGTGAAGTCGCTCAGTCGTGTCCGACTCTTAGCAACCCCATGGACTGCAGCCCACCAGGCTCCTATGTCCATGGGATTTTCCAGGCAAGAGTACTGGAGTGGGGTGCCATTGCCTTCTCCGATACAGTTTAATATATACATATATATATGGTGCCCAATAAATATTTGTGCATTGGGTATTATAATTATTCACTAGTGGAACAATGTTTTTTGAAAAGAGATAAGTTTTCATCTCCCAAAGTGCTCAAGCAGAGACTGTGTGATGACTTGTCAAGCATGTTTTAGAACAAAATCCTGCTTTCTATGTAAGCTTCCAGAAAATTCTAAAGCCCCCAATAGCACTAACATTTCAATGACTGTATGATTCAGTGAATTTGAAGGACAAACACCTGCTAGTTAACAGAAAAATACCTGAGCTTGTAAGACTCTCCATTAGTAAGAAAAATTACCACTAATCTCAAACACACTTATAGTCACCATTTTCTCCTCTGTTTACTATTTCTGATTTTTTTTGTCAGTGCTTCTTATACGAGTGGATGAAAGAAAATATCTTACTGTACCAGTATACATAAGGATACTTACATCACACATATTTCTTTGGAAATCCTCTCAAAGTGTAATAGAGAGAAAGAGATATTTTATCAGTATTAAATTCCTCTTAGGTACATTTTAATTTCCTAAAGCACTGGGCATGTAATAATATGCTAATTTTCATAGACAATGCAGCATTTTAGAGTGGAATTAGGAATATATTTTGAGGAAAGATTGGAAATTTCTCAAGTCAGGAAACTATGCCTTTATTGCTTTTCTGCTATTAACTTGCTCTGGGATTTTAAGCAAGTCCCTTAAGCCTCTCTCAGCTTCATTTGTACTTCATTTGTAAAATAAGGACTAATGCTTAACCACTACCTCACCAGGATATACTGAAAAAATAATCTCATACAGACAGGCAAGATACTTTGAGATTTTTGAATCAAAGATCCAGCAGATTAAATTCTAACTAATTTAAATGAATTAAAGATGCATACAAATGAAATAATATACAGCATTATACAAAACTTTTACAGTGTGAGGTATAAAAACATTTAAATACAAGATCATTTTCTAAATGTTCTCACCTTTTAAATTAAAAGCACTCATCTAAATTTCATCTTCTAAAACTCCAGAAGATAGTGAAATAGCTCATGATAGTATTTTAAAAGGAAATAAGGAGTTACCTTGAAGTCATTTTTGGATGATAAAATGGTTTACAATCTAATTTCTGAAACTGCACAGGAAAAGACCTCACATTTGCTTGACCCTCAATACCTACATTTGTCTACCTATGTCATGTGGGTTTAAAGTGGGCAAAGGGTTAACAGCTGCCAGGAAAGCTAGAGTTGTAGACTGAGGGGGTGATGATCCATTGCTCTAACACCCTTCATTCCAAGAATTGCCTTTAAGAGGCTGTTTTGTGTTTTTGTTTTTAATTATTTTTCTTACAATTAACATCTCCTTAGGCAGATCAGCTTCTACATTAGGAAATATTGGCCTTGATTTATATACTAGGTTAAATCTTACCAGAGGGCATGTTTCTCATTTTGGAGATACAGCCTAAAATGCTATCTGAGAGCAAGTATATAATATAGTCATTATCTCATTCAAACATATTGCCTTTAAGGTATTCAGATATAATACAGAAATAAAAATCTCTTTCTTTGGGAGTCAGGAAATGCTACTAATGGTGAAGATAAAAGAGATTTTAATATCTAAGCTCATAAATGTAGGTAAATCATTCCATGTTGACTTTTAAGAATAAAATCTGAGGTATAAATCAAAATATTATAATAATTGTTATTATTATTACTACTACTAGAGAAATAGAGGAACACATTCTATGGAGCTGGCATTTGCTAAAAAGAGTTTGACATTTTAGAAGACTTAAGCAGCTAAGTGCAGAATCCCCTAACAGAGAGAACAATTGTCCAGAAAATACATATATTCAAATTAAAGGAGGTCATCAATCTGACTGGAATCTTATAAGTGAGAGCTGAAATCTCCAATACCCAAATGTTAAGCTACATTCACATATTATCAACCAGGTTTTGAAAAAGGATAGACAAACCAGCCATGGGTAGAATAAACTGTAAAATAATGAATAAAATTACAGTTAAATAAAATACAGCAGTAGAGAGATTCTAGACCTTACACTTTTGAACCCAAAACTAAATTTCAAGTACAAATGAGTTATTAGGAAAGCATAACTGCAAAACTGCCACCGGCCCAATTCCAATTCCAGTAAGGTCTGAATCAGGGCAGTGACTGGAAAGCAATGAATAAAACAATCATATCCCCAAGAATAACAAATTCTGAAAACCCACCCCAGAAATATGAAAATAAAGTTGGTGTGAATAAATTGTGCCATCTGTAATTCTATTTTCAAAATATTTTATAAGGACCAAATAATGAAAAGTTGGATGTAACATTTGCTATCTTATTAGCACTTGCAAAAGGGTCAGTAAACACCCACACTGTTGGAAAACGATACTTTCCACTGAGCATCTTTGCTTAGAGAGGGTATTTGAATCCTCTTGAAAACATCACCCTCACATAGTTACTACCTATCAAGTGACATTGCTTTTGAGGTGATATCTATTTCCCATGCCCAACTTAGAAATTCAATGAAAAAAAAGTTGCCTATAAGGAAAAAAAGGAATGCTTTTTCATTTATGTATCACACTTAACAAACACTAAAATACATACAACAGTTTGGAAAAATGCCAGTTATGATTCTGAGCAACTTCTAATTGACCTCCCAACCTATGTCCCATGTAATTCCACTGGTAGCTATTGTTAAATATTTAGTGTAGTGCTTTATAGAATTTCTAAAGGCATTATAATGTATCATACTTCCTCATATCTTAAGGTTTTCAGTCAAATCTACAGCAGTTTAGCAATAGCTTTCCTAAAAACAACAAATTAAACACTAATATATTAGTGTAGTATAATTATAAATTATGACACTGACAAGTTTCAGTCATTAAAACTTGAAAAATATATGACATATATGGAATTTATATATGCTAAATCTTGTAACTCACACTCTTTTATCTTGTGAAAAGTAATTCTAAACCAAGGGTTAAACAACACAAGCATATAAACCTATATCTCACTTTTGCAAATGCTGTCAGGCATCTTCTATATTTTTTAATCAACAAGTGAGTCTTATGTGCCCTACTCTGTGGGTACACCACAGAGTATCTTATTTTATTCATTTATAAGAAGATATTTAACTGAAACTTTTTCTATTACATTTCAAGAGTTCATGTTTTCCAAAGCACTAATACCTTTCCTAAGACTAAGATGCTAAAGAAGTTTTAATGGAAAAGGAGTATATTATTTTAGTTGTTACAAAATTAGAATATGGTACAGTATCCTGAGAGATTGAAATTGGTGGTTTTTTATGATTAACTGCAGGTATTAAATACAGTTGAAAACAAGATTCCACCTCATTTTCAAACACTCATGTGTTTTCCTGCCAAATATAGAAATGAGCTTTAATTTTCAACTTTCTGGAGGAAGCCAAGAAAGACGTAACTTGTGCATATGACAGTACTCAGAAATGGCTAACACTGAATCATCACAGAATGTAGGCTGATAAATGAACTCATTTTGCTTTCAAAAAATAATGTGTATACTCACCCTAACTTCACAAAAGAAGAAATGCATGTAGCCAATGTTATGTACGCTAAGTCACTTCAGTCGTGTCTGAGATCTGCAACCCGATGGAGTGCAGCCGGCCAGACTCCTCTGTCCATGGAATTCTCCAGGCAAATACTGGAGTGGGTTGCCATTTCCTTCTCCAGAGGATCTTCCCCACCCAGGGATTGAATCAGGTTCTTTACCACTAGCGCCACTTGTCACTAAGTGTATTAAAAGTTCTAACTCATTAGTACCTAAAGTAAAACAAATTAAAATGAGATTCAATTTTTGTCCATTGGATTATTATTCTTTAAACTGACCTGAGCACACAAGACTCCCAAGAAACTAATTAAAAACTGTAAGCTGGTTCATCCTACCCTCAACCACCACCAAACACTAATTCAGCAACAATTTTCAGAAAAATTACTTTTGTGAGAAATTCAGAAACTATTTGAAAGGCCCCTATACATCAGAGAATGCAAACCCAGACTTAATGAAGCCAGCTGGGAGATTCTGGATAATCTCTTGTCAGAGTTCTGTCCCTGGTACAGTGCCATATGTTCAGGAAGAGACTCCTAACCCCCAGCTTCACTCAAGAAGGAAAAGGGATTTTTTTCATTTGTCCAGCAGGGCCTTTCCAGAAAAATGATTTCTATCTTGACTGTCAGACTTTGATGTGTTCAGCACAAACTAGCCACCAGGGGAAAACGGAGATGGTGTTTTGGGCTGGTCAACACCATAGATCTTGTCCCTGCTGAGCACAAATGAGTGGATAAAAAAAAAATTCTATCTTTGTTTCCCCCTGGGGAGGGAACTCAACATTCAGAAAACGAAGATCATGGCATCTGTCCCATCACTTCATGGGAAATAGATGGGGAAACAGTGGAAACAGTGTCAGACTTTATTTTTGGGGGCTCTAAAATCACTGCAGATGGTGATTGCAGCCATGAAATTAAAAGACGCTTACTCCTTGGAAGGAAAGTTATGACCAACCTAGATAGCATATTGAAAAGCAGAGACAGTACTTTGCCAACAAAGGTCCATCTAGCCAAGGCTATGGTTTTTCCTGTGGTCATGTATGGATGTGAGAGTTGGACTGTGAAGAAAGCTGAGGGCCGAAGAATTGATGCTTTTGAACTGTGGTGTTGGAGAAGGCTCTTGAGAGTCCCTTGGACTGCAAGGAGATCCAACCAGTCCATTCTGAAGGAGATCAGCCCTGAGATTTCTTTGGAAAGACTGATGCTAAAGCTGAAACTCCAGTACTTTGGCCACCTCATGCGAAGAGTTGACTCATTGGAAAAGACTCTGATGCTGGGAGGGATTGGGGGCAGGAGGAGAAGGGGACGACAGAGGATGAGATGGCTGGATGGCATCACTGACTCGATGGACATGAGTCTAAGTGAACTCTGGGAGTTGGTGATGGACAGGGAGGCCTGGCGTGCTGTGATTCATGGGGTCGCAAAGAGTCAGACACGACTGAGCAACTGAACTGAACTGAACTGGGGAGGGAAAGTGTTGATCCCTGTGTCCAGTGATGCAACTTCTTTGGGACCACCCAAAGAACTATCATCTGTCTTGCCAATCTTGGAGCTCCAATGAGCTCTGACATTCCAGCAGCCCAGGGGAGAATGAAGGTGACACCTTGGATTGATAGATACCACAGATCCTCCTCTTTGTTCAGCATATCATGAGCAGATGAAAAATCCTAACTCTTAGATTCCCCCCTGGGAGAGAAAGTTGATCCACATCCAGGGCCCTAACTTTTTAAGGGATACCTAAATAATTAGCATCTGTCTTACCAGTTTTGAAGCTCTGACAGGTCAAGCACAGTCTAGCACAGTTTGGGGGAGAATAGAGACAGCAGTTTGCACTGGTAGGTTCTATAGCTCCTCCCCCCACATTCCCTAGTTTACCACAGGACAAGTGGGCTAAAACAAAAGCTGCCTACTTCAACCTCATGAAGGAAACAGTTCATAGAGTCCTCCAGAATCCCTGGCAAGGGTGCTTGATGGGGTCTTTTTCTGTACAAGCCTGCTCTGTGAAGACTGAGATAGGTGTCTGGTTTGTCCACTGCATAGACAACCAACACACAGGGTCAAATAATAATAATAATAATGAGGAATCAGACAAAGATATCACAAGCAAAGGAATAAGACACAACTTCAGAATCTGACCATAAAAAAACTTGTATGGTTTATCTTACAGATAATTCAAAATGATTGTCATAGAGAGGTCAAGAGAACAAAGCACAGACAAAGGGAGAATTTTAACAAAGAGATGAAAAATATGTTTTAAAATAACCAAACAGAAATCATAGAGCTGGAAGGATGCACTAATTGAAATAAAAAATTCACCAGAAGGTCCAACAGCAGACTAAACAGAAGAAAGAATTCATAAACTCAAAGATGTATCACTGAAAATAATTAAGTCAAGGATAAAAAAAAATGAAAAAGAGTGAAGAAAGCTTAAGGGATCTATGGGACACCAACAAGTGAACTGTTACATTAGATTTTTAGAGTCCCAGAATGTGAAGAGAGAAAGGGAAACATACTCAAAGTAATAATGGCTGAACATATGCCAACTTTAGGAATAAAAAAGAAATCCACACTAAGATATTATAATCAACTTGTCAAAAGTTAAAACACAAAGATTAAATAAATTAAAAAAAAAAAAACACAAAGAGACAATTTTGAAAGCAGCAACAGGAAAGTGACTTTGTCACATACAAGGCAACCACCATAACACTGTAGGTGCATTTTTCAGCAGAAACATTGCATGTCAGTAGTGGGATGATATATTCAAACTGCTGAAAGAAAAACTGCCATCAAGGAATGTAAAAAATAAAAATCACGATTGTCTCAATAGATGAGGAAAAGCATCTAACAAAATTAATGATAAAAATCTTTCAGGGGTGGGGGGGAGTGGAGCAGACAGTGAAGCCCATAACACTATGTAAGGAGAAAAAAGACTAATATTATTTTATTTTATTTTTTGGCCATGCTGCATGGCATGTGGGATCTTAGTTCCCCAACCGGGGAACTAAAGGGAGAGAACCTTCACTCCCTGTAGTGGAAGCAGAGTCTTAACCACTGGACCACCAGGTAAGTCCCAGAAAAAGGCTGATTTTAAAATAAAATAAAACTTATGGAAGTGAAAAACACAATCTGAAATTTAAAATTGATAGGTTAAAGAGTAGAAGTTTGGTTCAAAGTTTTGAGAGGTAATTAGTAACCTAGAAGCATCTGTGGACAATTTACAGTACATCATAGAAAGTCACAAAGATAGAAAAATAAGATTTTCTTATTTTTAAAATGAAATAATTAAGAGGTAAAGAAAATATGATAAAATGGTATAATATATGTCTTATTGAAAGTCAAGAAAGGATATTACAGAAATGAGAGAGAGACAATATATACTGGGATAATAGTTGAGAATTTTCCAAAAATCACAAATATGTTAATTCCATTATTTGGGAATTGCAAAAAATTCTAAACAAGATAAATGAAAATAAATCCACATTTAGATATATTATAGTGAAATGCAGAAAACTTCAAACACAAACAGATTATAAAAACCATGAAGGACACAGAACAATTATTATCTAAAAAAGAATAAAAATTACACAGATATTAGTAACAATAGATATAATAGGACAACAGAATATCTTCAAAGTGCCAAAGGAAAATAACACTCATTTCTAATTCCATATCTAGCTACATCTTCATTCAAGAAAAGAAGGCAAAATTTTTATAAAAAAATGTATTTATAACAAAAAGTTTATTTCAATTACTTCTAAGTACATTAACTGCAGGTGATTTTTGTTTCTTCCTTATACTTTTTGTGTTTTAAAAAATTTCTACAGTGAGCTAATGTTGCTTTTAACATCTAATATTTTAACATTAACAATTACCATTAAACAGAAGCAGCCAAGATGGCAGAGTAGAAGGACCCTAGAGGCCACCTCCTCTCACAAGCAACTAACTGCAGAATTATTAATGTAAAAGACTGAAGCTTACCAAAAAATATCTTCTACAACTAAAAACATAAAGAAGGAACTACAAGATGGGGAACACATGTATACCTGTGGCGGATTCATTTTGATATTTGGCAAAACTAATACAATTATGTAAAGTTTAAAAATAAAATAAAATTAAAAAAAAAAAAAAAGAAAGAAAGTGGATATGAGATACAATTAAATCCCACACACCCTGGGTAGGAGACCCACAAACTGGAGAATGATTATATTACAGAGGTTGTCACACAGGAGTGAGAGCTCTGAACACCATATTAGGTTCCCCAGCCCAGGAGTCCAGTACCAAGAAGAGGATTCCCCCAGAGCATTTGGCTTTGAAGGCCAATGGGTCTTGATTGCAGGAGTTCCACACAATGGGGTGGGGGTGGGGGGCGGGGAATAGAGACTTCTCTTTAATAGGGTTAGAGAAATTTCACATGCATCAGGACCGCCCCCAGCAAAAAAGCAGTAATTTAATAGGAGCTTGGGCTTCCCTGGTGGCTCAGACGGTAAAGCATCTGCCCGCAGCGCGGGAGACAAGGGTTCAATCCCTGGGTCGGGAAGATCCCCTGGAGAAGGAAATGGCAACCCACTCCAGTACTCTTGCCTAGAAAATTCCATGGATGGAGGAGCCTGGTGGGCTACAGTCCATGCGGTCGCAAAGAGCTGGACACGACTGAGCGACTTCACTTGGGCCAGACCTACCTGCTAGTCTTAGAGGGTCTCTTGGGGAGGCAGAGCAAGGGGCTGTGGAGGCAGCTATGATTCACTCTGGGGATAGAGATGCTGGTGGTGAACATATCAGGGAGTATTCATCTGCATGAGCTTTCCTAGAGGCTGACATCTTGGCACTAAGACCTGGCCACATTCAATAGCCTATAACCTCCTTTGCTTGGATGCCTCAGGCTAAACAACAAACTGGGTGGGGACACAGCCCTACTCATCAGCAGACAGCCTAAAGACTTTCTGAGTCCACAGCTACTTCTAGACAGAATGCTACCCACCAAAGGGCCAAGACCCAGCCTCACCCACCAGAGGGTAGACCCCAGAAGCAAGAAAACCAGAGTCCTATAGCCTACAGACCATATCCACAAACAAAGGCCAGATGGTTCCTTGCAACCAGGTTGTCCTTGGGTTACGAGAAGGGGCTGCATTGCTAGGATGTAAAGGATATCACCTAGTGAGGGCCACTTTTCAAAGGTCAAGAAATGTAACTCATCTACCACATATGTAAAAATACAAACAGCAATTCACAGAAAATGAGGCAACAGAGGAATATGCTTCAGAGGAAAGAGTAAGATAAAGCCCCATAAGAATAACTAAATGACATACAGATAGGCAATCTACCCAAGAAACAGTTCAGACTAATGATCATGAAGATGGTCAAAGCCTCAGGAGGAGAACAAATACACAGGGTGAGAAATTAGAAGTTTTTAACAAAGAATTAGAAAATATAAAAGACAGCCAAACAGAAGTGAAGAATATGATAACGGAAATGAAAAATATACTAGATGGAATCAATAGTAGGCTAAATGAGGCAGAAGAGCAGATCAGTGAGCTGGAAGACAGAATAGTGGAAGTCACTATTGCTTAACAGAAAAAAGAAAAAAATAATGAAAAGAAATGAGGACAGTATAAGAGATCTCTGGGACAATATCAGATATGCTAATACTCACATTATAGGGATCCTGCTGCTGCTGCTGCTAAGTCATTTCAGTCGTGTCCGACTCTGTGCGACCCCATAGACGGCAACCCAACAGGCTCCACCATCCCTGAGATTCTCCAGGCAAGAACACTGAAGTGGGTTGCCATTTCCTTCTCTAGTGCATGAAAGTGAAAAGTGAAAGTGAAGTTGCTCAGTCGTGTCTGACTCTTAGTGACCCCATGGATTGCAGCCTACCAGGCTCCTCCATCCATGGGATTTTCCAGGCAAGAGTACTGGAGTGGGGTATCATTGCCTTCTCCGATAGGGATCCTAGGAGAAGAGAAAGAAAACGAGCACCTAACCATGTAATGCAAATATTTACTGACATAAATGGAAAACTTGATAATAACACAATAGTAGCAGGGGACTTTAATACCTACCTAAATCAATGGACAGATCATTCAGACAGAAACTCAAAAATAAAAAATTAAGCTTAAATAACACATAGGTCAACTTATTAGATACATACAGAATATTACAACCAAAAGCAGAATAAACATTCTTTTCAAGGGCACATGAAACATTCCCCAGGATGAATATTATTTGTTGTTGTTGTTCAGTCACTAAGTCATTGTCTGACTAATTACGACCCCCATGAACTGCAGCATGTCAGGCTTCCCTGTCCTTCACTATCTTTCTGAGTTTGCTCAAACTCATGTCCATTGATTCAGTGATGCCATCCAACCATCTCACCCCTCTGTTGCTCCTTTCTCCTCCTGCCTTAAGATTTAAGAACTTAAGACTGAAATTATATCAAGCAGCTTTCCAACCACTATGCTATGAAACTTGAAATCGACTACAAGAAAAAATGGCAAAAAAATACAGAAATGTGGAATATTAACAATATAATAGCAAACAAACTATGGATCACTGAAGAAATAAAAGAGAAAGCTAAAAAAATACCAGGGGGCAAATGAAAATAAAAACACAATTCCAAAATCTATGGGATACAGCAAAGGCTGTTCTAAAAGGAATGTTTAAAGACATAAAAACCTACCTCAGGACACAAGAAAAATCTTAAATAAACGATCTAAGCTTACATCAAACAGAGCTAGAAAAAGAAGAACAAACAAAACTCTAAGTTAGTAGAAAGAAGAAAAAAGTAATGATCAGAACAGAAATACATGAAGACTAAAAACAGTAGAAATGATCAATGAAACTAAGAGCTGGTTCTTTGAATATAAACAAAACTGACAAACTTTTAGCCAGACTCATTAAAAAAGGTCCCCAAAATAAAATCAGAAATGAAAGATAAGTTACAACTGACACCACACAAATACAAAGGATCATAAGAGATTACTATGAACAATTATATGCCAACAAAATGGATAAACTGGAAGAAATGGATAAATTCTGAAAAGCATACAATCTTCTAAGACTGAATCAGGAAGAAATAGAAAATGTGAACAGACTAATTACTAATAAGTTGAATCAGTGTTCAAAAACTCTCAAGAAACCCAGAACCACACAGATTCACAGATGCTGTCTATGAAACATTTAAATAAGAGTTAAAAATCATCCTTCTCAGATTAGAAAAAACTCATGAGGAAGAAATGCATTCAAACTCATCCTAAAAGTTCAGTGTCAGTCTGATAACAAAACCAAAGACATCACCTAAAAAAGAAGAAAAAATAAAAAGAAAGAAAATTACAGGCCAATATTACTGAATAACAGAGATGCAAAAATCTTCAACAAAACATTAATATTAGCAAGGCAAATTCAACAATACATTAAAAGGCTCATGTGGGATTTATGATCAAGTGGGATCACTTCTCATGATCAAGTGGGATTTATCCCAGATGCAAGGATGGTTCAATATCTGCCAATCAATCAATGTGATATGCCATACTAACAAAATGAAGAATAAAAAGCATCTTTCCTCTCAGCAGATGCAGAAATACCTTTTGAAAAAAATTAAACATATATTTATATGACCAACCTAGATAGCATATTCAAAAGCAGAAACATTACTTTGCCAACAAAGGTCCATCTAGTCAAGGCTATGGTTTTTCCTGTGGTCATGTATGGATGTGAGAGTTGGACTGTGAAGAAAGCTGAGTGCCGAAGAATTGATGCTACTGAACTGTGGTGTTGGAGAAGACTCTTGAGAGTCCCTTGGACTGCAAGGAGATCCAACCAGTCCATTCTGAAGGAGATCAACCCTGGGATTTCTTTGGAAGGAATGATGCTAAAGCTGAAACTGCAGTACTTTGGCCACCTCATGCAAAGAGTTGACTCCTTGGAAAAGACTCTGATGCTGGGAGGGATTGGGGGCAGGAGGAGAAGGGGATGACAGAGGATGAGATGGCTGGATGACATCACTGACTCGATGGACGTGAGTCTGAGTGAACTCCGGGAGTCAGTGATGGACAGGGAGGCCTGGCATGCTGCAATTCACGGGGTCGCAAACAGTCAGACACGACTGAGCGACTGAACTGAACTGAACTGAACTGATACTAAAAACTCTCTACAAATGGGTAAAGAGGGAGCATAGCTCAACATAATAAATGTTATTTACACAAACTTAAGGCTAAAATAACACTCAACAGTGAAAAGCTGAAAGTGTTTCCTCTAACATAAGAAATAAGACAAGGATGCCCTCTCTTGCCACTTTTATTCAACATAGTATTGAAAGCCCTATCCACAACAATCAGACAAGAAAAGGTATCAAAATCGGAATGGAAGGAGTAAAACAGTCACTACTTGTAGATGGCATGATACTATACATAGAAAATCCTAAAGATGCCTCCAAAAGACTACTAGATTCATTAATGAATTAAGGAAAGTTGCAGGATAAAAATGTGCAGAAATCCATTGCATTTCCACCTACTAGTAACAATCTATCAGAAAGAGAAATTAACAAAACAATTTACAATTGCATCAAAAGAATAAAATATCTAGGAATACAAGTAATCCACAAAGTGAAAGACCTGTACTCTAAAAATTATCAGATAATGATGACAGGAAATGAAGACAACACAAATAAATGGAAATATAGTCCATGCTCATGGTTTTGAAGAATTAACACTGTTAAAATGGCCAGCTAACCAAGGAAGATTCACTGTAGTCCTATCGAAATACCAATGGCAACTGGCACAGAACTAGAATGAATAATTCAAAAATGTGTATACAACAACAAAAAAGCCTGAATAGAAAAGGCAGTCTTGAAAAAGAAGAACAAAGCTGGAAGGATCACACTCTGATTTCAAACTATAGTGCAAAGCTTTAGTAGTGAAAACAACATGGTACTGGCACAAAAGCAGTCACAAAGATCAGTGCAACAGAATAAAGAACCCACAAGTAAATCCACATTCATAGGGTCACTAAACTACAGCAAAGAAGGTGAGAATATACAGTGGGGAGAAAGACAGCCTCTTCAGTAAATGGTGCTGGGAAAACTGTAAAGGTACATGCAACAGACTTCCCTGGTGGCACAGTGGATAAGAATCTGTTAGCCAATTGATGGGACACAGGTTCGATCTCTGGTCCAGAAGGACTTCACACGCCACAGAGTAACTAAGCTCCCGCGGCACACCTATGGAGCCCACGCACTACAGCCTGCACTCTACCACTACTGAGCCCAGCTGCTGCAACTACTGTAGCCTACGCGGCTAGAGGCTGTGCTCCACAGCAAAAGAAGTCACTGCAATGAGAAGCCCACACACTGCAACAAACAGTAGCAGGGCTGCTCACTGCAACTAGAGAAAGCCCATGCCCAGCAACAAAGACCCCACACAGCTTAAAATAAAAGTAATAACAAGTAAATAAATTTTTTAAATGGACTAAAGACTTAAAGGTAAGACCTAAAGCCATATAACTCCTAGAAGAAACCACAGGCATACTGGAGTAAGTTCTTTGATATCAATCTCAGTAATAGTTTTGGGTGATCTGTCTCCTCAGGCAAGGGAAACAAATGCAAAAATAAATAGGACTATATCAAGTTAAAAACCTTTTGCATGAGAAGATATCTGCAAGATGTGTATGCTGAGAGGTTAATATCTAAAATATATTAATACAAAGAACACATAAAACCCCATATCAAAGAGGTAATCTGACTTAAAAATGGGCAGAGGACCTGAATAGACATTTCTTCAATAAAAAAACATATAGATGGTCACCAGACATGTGAAAAAATGCTTAATTTCACTAATTATCAGGGAAATGCAAATAAAAATAATAATGATATATCACCTCACACCTATCAGAATGGCTATCATCAAAAAGACAACAAATAACAATAGCTGGCAAGGATGTGGAGAAAAGGGAAACCTTGTGCACTGTTATTGGGAATATAAATTGGTATAACCACAGTGAAAAATCGTAGAGTTTCCTCAAAAAATTAAAAATAGAGTTGCCATAGGATCCAGCAATTCCATGTCTGGGTATTAACACAAAGAAAACAAAGACAGTAATTTGAAAAGATAAATTCATCACTGTCGCCTGTAGCATTATTAACAACAGCCAAGATATAGAAACAACCTAAATGTTCATTAATAGAAGAATGGATAAAAGAAATGTGATGTGTACATATATGTATATACATACACACAATGGAGTATTATTTAGGCATTAAAAAGAAATCTTACCATTTGCGTTTATGGTTATATGGATGCATATAGGGTATTATGCTAAGTGAAATAAGTCACACAAAGAAGCACAAATTACCGTATTTCACTTTTATGGGCAAGCTAAAAAATAAAACAAATGTAAAAACAAAACAAACTCATAGATAGGGTGAACTAACTGGTAGTCATCAGAGCAGAGGGAGTTTGGGGATTGGGCGAAATAGGTAAAGGGGATTAAGAGGTACAAACTTCCAGTTATGAAATAAATAAGCCACAGGGATGTAATACAGGACATAAGGAATATAGTTAACACTTTAATAACAGATGTGTAGGTGGTGACCACACTTATTGTGGGGATCATATCATAGTATATTCAAATGTCAAATCACTGTGTTGTAAATCTGAAACTAGCATACTATTGTACATCCACTATATATCAGATAAAAAAATATTAAATGGATTAATAGAAAACTGAATCATTTATGTTTAAATGATGGACAGTCAAGGGGGTTTTTGTATTCAGTTGTTTACTGTTTGGTATAACTTTGCAAACAGTAAAGGTACTTATAACAAAAGCACAATTTTACAAAGTAGAAAAAGAACCTAAATATATAAGTATTCATTCAAAGGCTCTTACTCTTTTCTGATGAAATCTGTTATCCCAAAATGACAATTGAAGACAAGTGGGAGAGTGAGTTGCAATTCAAGTGTAATGGGTTTATAACATTGTATAACAAAATATTATTAAACTAACAAATTATGAAAATGAAAGTCACTTGGTCATTTCCAACTCTTTGTGACACTATGGACTATACAGTCCATGGAATTCTCCAGGCCAGAATACTGGAGTGGGTAGCCATTCCCTTCTCCAGGGGTCTTCCCAACCCAGGGATTGAACCCAGGTCTCCCTCACTGCAGGTGGATTCTTTACCAGCTGAGCCACCAGGGAAGCCCAAACGAACAAATTATAGAAGCTTCAATTTGGAGTGGCCACACTGGATCTCTTCTAATGGTTTGTTCTCCTGGCATGTGCTCAAGTCGCTCAGTTGTGTCTGACTCTTTCACAACCCTATGTTATGGGCTGTAGCCTACCAGGCTCCTCTGTCCATGGGATTTTCCAGGCAAGAATATTGGAGCAGGTTGCCATTTCCTCCTCCAGGGGATCTTCATCACTTAACAGGAATCCACGACTCCTGTGTTTCATGCAGTGGCAGGCAGATTCTTTACCACTGAGCCACCTGCAGAGCCCTCTTCCAGCATAAACTGTTGTTTGTGTAGCCGCTTCAGTCATGTCTGACTCTTGCAACCCCAGGCACTGCAACCCACCAGCTCCCCTGTCTATGGAATTCTCCAGGCAAGAATACTGGAGTGGGTTGCCATTTCCTTCTCCAGGGTCCAGCATGGATGAGCCTATTTTATCAGCAGTCCAAAGTGTGGCCCAAGGAGCCAAAACAGGAGTCCTGCTGGGGTTCTATACTCAGTTAATCTTGCTTTGTTTGGGAAATTACCTTGTTTTAATCACCTTCATTTTCAGTTTCTATCATTTGTTTGCTAAAAGCATTTTTTTTTTAATTGACGTACCTGGCACTAATTACAAGCTGCCAATGCAAGAGACATAAGAGACATGAGTTCGATCCCAGGGTCAGCAAGATCCCTTGGAACAGGGCATGGCAACCCACTCCAGTATTATTGCCCAGAGAACCCAATGGACAGAGGCGTGTCGACGGCTATGGTCCATAGGGTCACAAAGAGTCAGACACAACTGAAGCAACTTAGCACACACGTAGCTCAGCTCTTTGCGATATGCCACATTTTAGAAAAGTATCACCTTTTTTGTCTGACTATTGCTTTCACATGAATATAAAGATCTGACCTTGTAATTTTCAATATTTCATTGCAATTTTACTAGCATTTGGGCTCTGGAAGAATCCTGCTGTTTTCCTTGCAATAAAATGACTTTAAAATAACTTTCCAGCCCACACTTTACTTGGAGAGCACAGAAGATGATGGCTCTAAAAAATCTCTAATCAATCTCTAAAGCACTCTTGAGAATTTCAAGTTACTGTTTGAATTCTTTGCATGCAGAGATTTGTAGGAATTTATGAACATTTTCTATTGTTTTCTATCAAATGATTTCCAGTTTATTAATTTGAAATTTTTACTCATATTGGGTAAGTATGAAAAAAATAATCTCAAAGGGAGAAGCTTCAAATAAACTCATCGAGCAGAAACTTATTTCAGTTCAAGAAACTTCTAATAGAAATGCTCTTATTCTGTTGATATTTCCTTAAAAGTCTTTTCTTTTCCCATGTTTAATGGAAAGGTTCCATTTTGCAAATAAAAGAAGGCATTTTGGTATGTGTGCTGACTTTAAAATGAACATTTCATTTTGTACAATTGAAGAAAAATGAGATTAACAAAGAAATAGTAAGAGATTGCGATAGGAAGCTCTCCCCGCACCTCTTTCAGACACCCAATCTGAGTAACAAATGTTTCAGTTCAAACCACAGTATTGCATCCAAACTATTTCAATGCCTCTTTTGCTCTTTATTGGTTTCTAAAAGGGTTTATCAATAAGGAAAATTTATGTTCTAATCTCTTCCACTCTGGAATATCAAATCTTTCCTAAGGTCATGATTTTGTTTAAGTCTCAAAGAAATGTTAGTAGATGCTGATAAAAAGAGATTAACTGCAGTGGAAAAGGTCAGGTGCTCATCACCTGATTAAAACACTATGTCAATGTAATATAGTAGTCAAGGTACACCTTTCAGATAAAGCAGGAATGGGAAATAGTAGTATATTTTTAAATCCCCCTGGTTATGAGCATTCTGGTTTCATACACTCAAGGGAGGCCATATGGGCTAATAGAGTGGCTTGAAAGCGTTTGGAAACCTATCCATTACAAGAATTTTATTATGCATTGTGAACCAACACATAAGAATAAATAACAGTTTATAAAAGAGTGCCTATCCTTAATATGTATCATAACTAATATTTTCTATTCTTTTTTTAAAAAATCCTGTGGCACAACATTGTAAAGTTAAATAAAATAAAATTTAAAAATAAATAAATAAAATAAAATTAAGTTAAAAAAAATGCTTATTGAGACCACAGACTTATTAGCTGCGACCTTACACAAGGTTTTTAATCTTGTCTTTCTTAATTTCAGTCTTCTACTCCAAGTCACAAAATTAAATGAGATAAAGTATGTGAAGTTCTTAGGACCATGAACTCTCAATGTATTAATATTTTATTCCCTCCTGTCCACACCACACTTTTACTTTCTTTAGAGTCTATGCTCATATTACATTGACAAAAATAAAAAACTAAATGCCTCAAAAATTAAAATAAACGTACACACAAATAAACAACTTAATTAATCACATCTCCTTGCATCCATGACCCTGCATCATCCACTTCCTTACCAACAAATGCCTTCTTTTGACCAATGATTTTAAGCAAATATGACATAAACAGAGGCTTAAAAATTGCTTTTTCATTAGACTTTTTTTCCTGCTACTGGGAACTCTCTCTGGCAACTTTTGAAATGCTGCCACCATGCGAACAAGCCTGTACAAGCCAGCTGCAGACTTGTGGTCCAGCTGACAGCAGAAATGAACAAATATATGAGTAAGGTCATCCTAAAGCATGTCAGACTACAGCTGAATGAGATGGGCAAAGGAATATCCACCCTGAATTGCTGACCCATAGATACACAAATAAATAAAATGGCTATTTCATTTAAGCAACTATTAAATAAGTTGGCTTTAAGCCACTCAATTTTGGGGTGGTTTACTGTGCAGCTTTTTCAACTGCATAGTTCTCATTTTTATAGTAAGATTTTAAAAATAAGAACTTGCTTGAAAAGATACACATTAAGAAATCCTTAACCAGGGGAAATGAGGTCAAAGCATGTTATTTTTTTCCAAGAATTCATGTAGCTCAAGTCTTTGACGGCTGATCCTAAATAAAATATATATTAATAATATGTAAATATGCTCTATTTTCTGACTAGTGATATCACAAGAGAAGTAAAAGAAAGACTGTTTTATTCCCAGATTACTTCCAGGAGAGACTGCAACTGAGGAATTTGTGGTGTGATTTTTCCTGAAGAAACACGGCAAAGTAATTTTTAAAAGAAAATAGAGACCTTTCCCTAGTATGAGCAAAGTGAAAAATATTACAAAGGCATTTCAAAACTTGTCAGGTATATATAGGGAAAAAATTTACTAATATACAAATTAAATCATAATAAGTTCACTATTAATTTTTTTAACCTTGTATTTTGTATTGGGGTATAGACAATTAACAATGCTGTGATAGTTTTGGGTGAACAGCGAAGGGATTCAGTCATATGTATACATGTATCCATTCTTTCCCAAACCACCTTCCCATCCCAGCTGCCACACAACACTGAGCAGAGTTCCACGTGCTGTGCACTAGTCCTTATTTTTGGCTATTGATTTTAAACACAGTGTGCACATGCCCATCCCAAACTCCCTAACTCTCCTTTCCTCCCATCCTTCTGCCTCCCAGCAACTATGAGCTCAGTCTCAAAGTCTGTAAATACACCATTAATTTACGAAGAAACTTCACACTGGGCTTCTTGAATACTTTATAGAAACCTGATCAAAATAGGCAATTTTAAAATATGGGTCACACTTATACGTGGAATCTAAAAAAAATTATACAAATGAACTTATTTACAAAACAGAAATAGATGCAAAGACATAGAAAACAAATTTAGAGTTACCAAAGGGGAAAGGGGTGAGGGGAGGGATAAATTAGAAGTTTGAGATTAACAGATACAAACTACCATATATAAAATAGATAAACAAGGTCCTACTGTATAGCACAGGGAACCATACACAATATTTACAATAAGCTATAATGGAAAAGAATCTAAAAAAGTACATATATATATACATACATATATACACACACACACATATAACTGAATCACATTATTATATACCAGAAACGAATACAACATTGTAAATCAACTATACTGTAATTTTTAATTAATTAAAAAATAAAAATTTAAAGAATGGGTCATAATAATGTACTTCATGAGAAATCTAGGCGATAAAGCACACATATAGGGTTCAGGCAAAAATAAAAGTATCTTAAAATAACTAACTACAGGCCTATTGGATTTAACTATAACTTGATCCAAGGTACCATCTTTTAATGTGTTTAATTAGAAGGGAAATGGCCAGAAAACAAGAGAGTGTGGGTTTCTTGGTAAGACCTGTCTTTTTTTATACCTAGTAAAGAGGGCACCTGTCAAGTCAATGGGTCCACTGAGTCTGCCTTTTCATACTGCTCACGGGTTCGTGAACTGTTCACAGGCTTCTGAGTCTGTCTAGCAGGCCTCTCCCTTTTGTGGAGATGGAGGCATTAGAACCGATGTAAGTAAACAGTTGTGTACCTACTCCCCTTTGTTCAGTTGCACACTCACCCAGACCCTTCAGACAATTTGAATTCAATATTGTATTCTTCAGGAAAACTATTTAAGCTGACCCAATTTTCCTACAAAAAACATTTGTAGTTTTGTCCTAAAATAATAAATTCACATTCCTACTTGTAGATTTTTAAAAGTACTGTTTATATAAAGAAAGCTGAGCACCGAAGAATTGATGCTTCTGAACTGTGGTGTTGGAGAAGGCTCTTGAGAGTGCCTTGGACTGCAAGGGGATCCAACCAGTCCATTGGTTGGATCCAACCATTCCTGAATATTCATTGGGAGGACTGATGTTGAAGCTGAAACTCCAATACTTTGGCCACCTGATGCGAAGAGCTGACTCATTTGAAAAGACTGTGATGCTGGGAAAGATTGAAGGTGGGAGGAAAAGGGGAAGACAGAGGATGAGGTGGTTGGATGGCATCACAGACTCAATGGACATGAGTTTGAGTAAACTCTGGGAATTGGTGATGAACAGGGAGGCCTGGTGTGCTGCAGTCCACGGGGTCACAAAGAGTCAAGACACGACTGAGCAACTGAACTGAACTGAACTAGTACAAGTAAAACTACATATAAAATAAATTTTAAAACTGTACAAATTTTAAAAATTAAAAGCTATATCTCCTGAAAAGGTAATTTCCATAGTAGAACTCATATTCCTCCTTATTTAGATGTCATTTTATGAGGCAATATTTTGCTCTGCTGCAAACATTAATGTCTCCTTTTTTTCATAACAATAAAGGATTCTGGACTTAGAAAAGACCTTAGAGGTCATCAGCTTTAACCAGTCACCCAAAGCAAAAATCTTTTCAGTATTCTCCTTGACAAGTGGTTTGCTAATAGCTGTTTGAACCCTGACAGGGAGCTAACTCATTGTTCTACCAACTAAAATAGTCCCTTTAGTTTCAAATGGCTTTAATAGTTTAAAAGCTCTTTCTTATATTAAACCCAAACTGATTCTCTATAACTGTGATTCATTCATCTTTTCTCTTTTCTGTCCCTCTGGCACTTCAAAGATTAAGACTACTCCCAATTGTACATGACAGCTCTTCAAGTATTTGAAGACAGAGATAACATTCCCAGGACTAAAATTCAGATTTAACAGTTCCTCAAATCAAATAGTCAGAACATTCTTTATTAGTTTGGTCTGGTCTCCAAGTACAAGCAGATGGCTGATTAACTTTTTAGTATATGAAATGAGACCTGATCAAAATGTATGAGACGTGGTCTGCTACTGCTTGAGTATGATTCTTTTCCTTATTTTGGAAAACAACTCTACGTATTACAGCATGAGCTATCTTAATAGTCATTTCACACTAGTGATTCCCATTCAGCCTCCAGTCAGCTAAAACCTTAAGAGCTTTACTAAACAAGCTTCCATTAAAAGTACAGCCTGGTACTGATGAAATTATTTTCAGGCATCACTGGAGACACAGATATAGAGAACAGACTTATGGACACAGTGGATGAGGGGAGGAAGGAGTGGGTGGGATGTACAGAGAGAGTAACATGGAAACTTACACTACCATATGCAAAATACATAGCCAATGGGAATCTGCTGTTTGACTCAGGGAACTCAAACCAGGGCTCTGGAACAACCTAGAGGGGTAGGATGGGGAGGAGGTGGGAGGGAGGTTCAAAAGGGAGGGGATCTATGTATACCTATAGCTGATACATGTTGATGTTTTGCAGAAACCAACATAATTCTGTGAAGCAATTATCCTTCAATTTATGGTATGGGGAGGGAGGAGGGAGGAGGGTTCAGGATGGGGAACACATGTATACCTATGGCGGATTCATTTTGATATTTGGCAAAACTAATACAATTATGTAAAGTTTAAAAATAAAATAAAATTTAAAAAAAAAATAAATAAATAAATAAATAAATTTAAAATTAAAAAAAAGTACAGCCTGGATTTTTCCGGTAGAATCCAAGTGTAGGATCTAAAGTTGCCTCTAATTTTCCTCTTGTTACTTTCAGCCCATTACTCAAGTCTATGCATACATGGTATGTGCACACTCAGTGGTGTCTGAGTCTGCAACCCCAGGGATGGTAGTCTGCCAGGCTCCTCTGTCCATGGAATTTTCCAGGCAAAAAGTACTGGAGTGGGTTGCCATTTCTTTCTCCAGGGAATTGTCCCAACCCAGCGAATCTGTGTCTCCTGCATTGGCAGACAGATTCTTTACCACTTGCAGCACATGGGAAGCCCAAGGATTCTTAATTAATTTGGTTCAGTTCCTCAGCCTCTTTACCATCATCCACACTACTGATAGGCTGATAGGCCAGGGGAAGACCCAGAGCCCCGTAGCATACCATTAGAATTGCTAAGCATCATCTGGCTATTGATATTTTTAACATGTGCTTCTCCCTGTAATCCTAAAACCAAAACACTCTACATATTTTTTTCAGTATAAGATAATGAATTGTTATCATAAAGGCACTGGGTTTCTGGCAAAAATCATCTTTGTTTAGTTGAGAATGCAGTGTACCATGATAGCCTGCTATAATGTTTTCTATTTAAATCTTTAAAAAATAAATGTATTCATACATTATACTAATAATCACCAAATGAATCCTATAAGGCAGGCATTATTATTTTTATTTTATAGCTGGGAAAACTCAATGTGGCTAAAACTTCAGGTTCTCTGGAGTCAGAAAACCTGTGTTTGAATTCTGACTGTGTCCAACACAATATTAGCTACTTAACCTTTGTTAGCCAACTCTCCTCCTAAGATTTTCATGAGCATTAAATAAAATGATACATACAAATCATGTAACACAGCACTTGGAAAATAGTAAAGTCTTAATAAGCATTATCTATAATTATTATAGCCAAAGACAAGAGAGTTAGAAAAGCATCAGAGGCAGGATTTGAAGCAGAGCTTGACCTCAAAGCTACTACAAATATGCCTAGTCAAGGACACATACAACTAATATTTTTTTTCTTAGAAAATACAACCAGTCTTCCTGATCCTATCATTTGATGTCATAGAAAATAAAAATAGGATTTTGAGATTGGTAAGAGAAACAATGGGAAAAAAGACATAATCTACTTAGAGATTTTATAGTGACAACTTAAGGATAAAAACCAGGCTAAGGTCTAGGCAGAGGAATCAGAAATCAAATTGCCAAGATCTCCTGGATCACTGAAAAACCAAGAGAGTTCCAGAAAAATATCTACTTCTGTTTCACTGACTATGCCAAAGCCTTTGACTGTGTGGATCACAATGAACTGCGGAAAATTCTGAAAGAGATGGGAATACCAGACCACCTGACCTGCCTCTTGAAAAATCTGTATGTAGGTCAGGAAGCAACAGTTAGAACCGAACATGGAACAACAGACTGGTTCCAAATAGGAAAAGGAGTATGTCAAGGCTGTATATTGTCACCCTGCTTATTTAACTTATATGCAGAGTATAAGAGAAACACTGGGCTGGATGAAGCACAAGCTGGAAGCAAGATTGCTGGGAGAAATATCAATAACCTCAGATATGCAGATGATACCACACTTATGGCAGAAAGTAAAGAAGAACTAAAGAGCCTCTTGATGAAAGTAAAAGAGGAGAGTGAAGAAGTTGGCTTAAAGCTCAACATTCAGAAAACTAAGATCATGACATCTGGTCCCATCACTTCATGGCAAACAGATGGAGAAACAGTGAAAATAGTGGTAGACTTTATTTTGGGGGGCTCCAAAATCACTGCAGATGGTGACTGCAGCCATGAAATTAAAACATGCCTTCTCCTTAGAAGAAAAGCTATGACCAACCTAGACAGCATATTAAAAAGCAACCATTACTTTGCCAACAAAGGTCCATCTAGTCAAGGCTATGGTTTTTCCAGTTGTCATGTATGGGCATGAGATTTGGACCAGAAAAAAAGCTGAGCACCAAAGAATTGATGCTTTTGAACTGTGGGGTTGGAGAAGACTCTTGAGAGACCATTGGACTGCAAGGAGATCAAACCAGTCCATCCTAAAGGAAATCATTCCTGAATATTCATTGGGAGGACTGATTTTGAAGCTGAAACTCCAATACTTTGGCCACCTGATGCGAAGAACCAACTCATCTGAAAGACACTGATGCTGGGAAAGATTGAAGGCGGGAGAAGGGGACAACAGAGGATGAGATGGTTGGATGGCATCACTGACTCAGTGGACGTGAGTTTGAGTGGACTCCGGGAGTTGGTGATGGACAGGGAGGCCTGGTGTGCTGCAGTCCATGGGATTGCAAAGAGTCAGACACAACTGAGCAACTGAACTGAAGAACTAGGTCACAAGATCAAGATGAGTTACAAGGTAAACAAGCAGTAGTTCAAAGCAGGACATTCATGAGGCAGTAACAAATTCCTCTGCTATTAAGTATTTGAGGGCAAATATGAATGGCATTTTTATTTTTTGGGTTACCATAAATTTTCGTGACTTCTCTAACCTTTCTGGGCCTTAGACTAAGGCCTAAATTTATTATGGGGGTCTATTTTTATTATAGGATGAGAAATGAGAGATATTGGTCAAAGGATACAAAATTACAGTTATGCATGATGAATAAGGTCTAGAGATCTAAAGGTTAAGAAGATAAATTTATTATGCATTAAATTCATTATTCATTAGCATGACATAATATTAACAGACATATCAATATTACTCATGATAAAAATCTCAAAAGAAGACATACAAATCTTCAACAAATATGTATTTTCGAACATTCAACATCACTAATCATCAGGGAAGTGCAAATCAAAATCACAATGAGACATCACTTCACACCTCTTAGAATGGCTGTCATCAAAAAGACAAAAGATAACAAGTGTTTTTGAGGACATGGAAGAAAAGAAGCCCTCCTAAACTGTTGTTAGGAATGTAAATTGGTGTAGCCATTATAGAAAACAGTATGGAGGTTTCTCAAAAAATTAAAAATAGAACTACCATTAATGATCCAGTAATTCCATGTCTGAGTATGTGCCTAGAGGAAAGAAAATCATTATCTTAAAGAAATATCCATGTTCATATCAGTGTTATTCACAGTAACCAAGATACAGAAACAACCAAATTGTGTCCATAGAATGATGAATGAGTGAAGAACATATAAATCGGAGAAGGCAATGGCACCCCACTCCAGTACTCTTGCCTGGTAAATCCCATAGACGGAGGAGCCTGATGGGCTGCAGTCCATGGGGTTCGCGAAGAGTTGGACACGACTGAGCGACTTCACTTTCCCTTTTCACTTTCATGCATTGGAGAAGGAAATGGCAACCCACTCCAGTGTTCTTGCCTGGAGAATCCCAGGGACGGGGAGCCGTCTGTCAGACGGTGGGCTGCTGTCTATGGGGTCACACAGGGTCGGACACGACTGAAGCAACTTAGCAGCAGCAGCAGTCACAATATTTATGTATATCAAATCATTACATTGTACACATTAAATATACACATTAAATATAACACAACTTCTGTCAGTTATATCTAAATAAAGCTGGGGAGGAAGAATATAAAAATACAAAAATACGTAATTGTTTACTTTATGGTTTTCTAGTAAAAGAAATATCTATTTCTATGTTGTAACAAAGTTGAGGAGGCTGTATTAAATACATGATAACCGGGATAAAAGACAACAAAAATGTTCATCTGGAACAAGGTAAGGTACGACAGAGGGAGAGATCAAAAATGTGCTTATCTTAGTTACTCAATGAAGAAGACAAAGAGAATTAGGAACAGAAATTCAGTTCTTTCAAGAAAACAGAAAGAAGCATTCTTCTACTATCAGGTATCAGTCAGTCTAATGTGTATTTAAGCACTAAGCACTCTTTTAAAAATATGTTAAAGAATCAAGAACTCAGAAATACAGTAAGTCCATCACAAAGTTTACTTTCCAAAGAATAATTCCAGCTTCATATTCTTTCATTTTAAACAAACAGTAACATCAATATTATCCTATAGAATAAAAAGGTTTCTGAATAAAATCAATTTTTTTCCGTTTTTATTTTATTTTTTAACTTTACAATATTGTATTGGTTTTGCCATATATCAAAAATTCTGAAGTTTACGTAAAGTCTTTAATACTGGGACTCAACCAGAAATGTTCAGTCAGGGCTTCTCTAGACACTGAGATTAATGACAAAAGACGGTTAAATGCCACAGTTCTGTGTCAGGTGATGTCAGACAGGATGACACAGACAGATCTTTCCAGAGTATAACAAAGGCAGGAAATTCTTCCAACTGTGGCTTCAACTCAAATGACTGAAGGGTATAGAAAAAGTTACTTTATTCTGTTTAATTAAACCCTATTTCTCTTGGCTGACAACTAGAATGGTTCTGTGGAAAAGACTAGGCTACATAGAATTCTTCTACAAGCCATAAGAATTCTTGTTTAATATACCTAAACTGACAAAATTATGCAAAACTATCTTTTTTTGGCTTTGCAGGTACCTCAATATCAAGCAAATATCACTATTTTAAAATAAGAATTCATTAAATTATGGCATATAAAAATGGAACATAATCTTGATTTAGGAATAGTTTAACAAGTTCACCTGCAGTATTCTTTAAATGCTAGGCATCCAAAGAAGTATCTCAATAAGAATAATGCCATCTCAGAAACTAATCCCAAACCAAGGACCCAAGGTTGCCTGAGTAGGCTTGAATGAAAAGCTCTGCAGCAGTAAGCATATGGAAGTCCCAAAGTACATGCCATTGCAAAGGGCTGCTGGTCTTGTTTCAGAGTTTTACTTTTGATACACTCCAAAGTATTAACTATTTTATAATATGGAAAAAATGATTTCAAAATGTGGTGCTGGAGAAGACTCTTGAGAGTCCCATGGACTAAAAGGAGATCAAAGAGTTGATCTCAAAGGAAATAAACCCTGAATATTCATTGGCAGGACTGATGCTGAAGTTGAAGCTCCAATACTTTGGCCACTTGATGCAAAGAGCTGACTTTCTAGAAAAGATCCTAATGCTGGGAAAGATTGAGAGCAAGAGGAGAAGGGAGCAACAGAGGATGAGATGGTTGGATGGCATCATCAACTCAATGGACACAAACCTGAGCAAACCCCAGGAGATAGTAAAGGACAGGAAAGGGTGGCGTGCTGCAGTCCATGGGGTCACAAAGAATCGGACATGACTTAGTGACTGAATAACAACAACAAAACGTAGTGAAAAACAAACTGCCAACAACAAAATATCATCACTTAAAGGGTTACCTCACTTTGCATTGCATAAACACTTTCAAAACCATCATCATCATCTCTTATCCTTCTCAAAACAAGTCTAAGAGGTAGTCTACAGATATGTACACTGAGGCTTAAAGACTTAAACAATTTGCATAAGCTCTGACAACTAATAAACAGAGCCAAGACTCAAAGCTCCACCATCTTATTGAGAAACTTACATTTGCCCAGTTACAGTTACTTTGTCTCCACATCCCCTAAACCTGCAACCACTGTCCATTATTCCAACTCCAAAGTCTTATCTTCTTGGTTCCTCTATACACGCTTTCACTTTCTAAAAAGAGCAAGAAATATATGAAGGAAAATGTAACACTTTCCAAACATGTTTATCTATAACAAAAATTATATTTCTCCATGAAGAAAAAAAAAATACAAGAAAGCCCAAGGAAATGGTCAGAAATCTAGAATCACCACAGAAAATATATCAGAGCACATGCCCTATTTGTGCTCATGGTGATCAAAATGGCCACAAACAAACCTTCTTCTGAACTGCTGCAGTGAGGAGTACTAACTGTAGTTATCTGACCCACACAAGGTTTCAAATTTTGCCCTGCACACATTAACACCATCCATGATCAAGCAAGCTAAAATCACACATGAATCAAAATTAAAAATTGGTTTCACATAGCCAAGTTTGCATCTGGTACCTTCAGACAGATATCAAGGTACACTGATGTGAAATTAAAAAAAAAAAAATGTTGTAAAAAGAAAAAGTATGCATCCATCACTTAACCTGGAATAAAAACTTTTGGCTGAAAAGCAGCTTCATATTTTCATCCTATCTACAACTCCCAGTCATGGAGGAAAGCTGACAAAATATGATAAGTGAGTTGAAAAGTTTTGAAAGGTTTACTAAAGCTAAAGAACTAAATAAGTAAAATGCCAGTAGTAAACACAGTAGTTCTGTAGACACATCACTCCTACAAAAAATCATTCAAAACACATTATTTCATTAACATGTGATCAGCGTATTACTTTTTGATGGGTAAATTAATGCCACAGTATTATGCCCCTGACTTTTCATAAGATTTCCTGTATGTTGGACATTCATTCTCTGGTAGCAATTTAGGCAACTGAGAATTATGTTTTCCATTCACTGTAGTATCATTTAAAATGTCAGCCTTTGTGCATGATTCAGTCATCTCTTTGTGACCCTATGGACTGTGGCCTGCTGGGCTCCTCTGTCCGTGGAATTCTCCAGGCAAGAATACTGGAGTGTGTTCCTACTGGAGGGGGTTCCGTTTCCTACTCCAGGGATCTTCCTGACCCAGGGATCAAATGCATATCTCCTGCAGTGCAGGCAGATTCTTTATCACTGTGCCACCTGGGAAGCTATCTGTGATTCTGTCACCTTTATAGCCTATTTAATAATAAATCTTTTAGAAAGAAAATTCAATAATCCATTCAATCAACAAATGCTCATTGAGTACTTATTTTGTGCCAGGTAGACATCTCACTAGGTGCTGTCAATATCACAGCAAAGAAAATAGGCAGAACACTGGCTTTAATGATACATTAGACTGGACTGAATTAATAGGTATATACAGAACATTCCATTCAGATCACACATCCTTTTCAAACATACATAGAATATTCCCCACGATATATAGCATGTTAATTTTTTAAAAAGCCTTGACAAAGTTAAAAAGATTAAAATCTTATCAAATAGCTTTTCTAACCACTATGGTATAAAACTAGAAATCAACTGCATGAAAAAAACTAGAAAAAAACTTCAAATACATGTAATTTAAACAACATGCTAACAAACAACCAATGGATCACTTAAGAAATTGAAAGAAAATGAAGAAATAGCTGGAAACAAATGAAAATGAAAACACAATATTCTAAAATCTATGGGACACAGTAAAGGAAGTTCTAAGAAGGACAGTTTTAGCATTATAAGCCTACCTCTGAAACAAGAAAAATCTTGAATAAACAAACTAAACTTACATCTAAAGTAACTAGAAAAAGAAGAACAAACAAAACCCAAAGCTAGTAGAAGGAAAGAAATAATAAAGATCAAAGAGGAAATAAAATTAAGAATTTTTTAAAAATAGAATATTCAATGAAACTAAGAGCTATGTTCTTTGAAGAGATAAAACTGATAAACCTTTAGCCAAACTTACCAACAGAAAAAGAGAAAGAGTCCAAAGAAATAAAATCAGAAATGACATAGGAGATATGAAAACCAACCCCAAAATACAGAGGATCATATGAAATTACTACAAACAGCTATAAATGCCAATAAAATAGACAATCTAGAAAAAATGAGTAGCTTCTAGAAATGGACACTCTTCCAAGACTGAATCAGAAAAAAAAAAACAAAACAATATGAAGAGACCATTTACCAGTAAAGAAATTGAATCAGTAATAAAAAACTTCCAAACAGTTCAGGACTTCTTTTACAGAGAAGAATTCTACAAAACATTTAAAGAAGAGTTAATATCTTTCCCAAACAATTCAGAAAAATCAAAGAGGAAAGAAGTCACTTTCAAAGCATCAGCCCAATACTAAAAACAAAACAAAGATACACACATACACATATACATACTCTTACAGGCCAGTACCATTCATGAACACAGATGCAAAAATCTCCAACAAATATTAGCAAATCAAATCCAACAATACATTAAATGTATCATATACCATAATCAAGTTGGACTTTTCCCAGGGATGCAGTGATGGTTCAATATCCACATATCAACCAATACAATACACCAAATTTACAAATAAAGAATAAATATCATACAATCATCTCAATGGATGCAGAAAAAGAGCTTGTCAACATCAATTTATGGTAAAAACACTCAATAAAGTGGATATAGAGGGAACATGATGTAATAAAGGCTGTATATGACAAAGCCATATGATGTAATTAAGGCTGTATATGACAAAGCCATCTAGAAGCATCTACTCTAACATCAGGAACAAGACAAAGGTGCCCACTCTTGCCACTTTTATGCAACACAGTATAGAAAGTCCTAGCTACAACAATCAGACAACAAGAAGAAATAAAAGAAATCCAAATTGAAAAGGAAGAAGTAAAATTGTCACTGTTCATAGATGACATGATACTATACATAGAAAATCCTAAAGACATCACCAAAAAACTATTAGAACTAATCAACTAATTCAGTAAATTTGCAGAATGCAAAATTAATATATGAAAATAAGCTGCATTTCTATACACTAATAACAAACTATCAGAAAGAGAAAAATAAGAAAACAAACCCATTTACAACTGTATCAAAAAGGAAAATACCTAGGAACAACTATAACAAAACGTAGGTTAAAGACCTGTACTCTGAAAATTATAAGACACAGATGAAAAAAATTGAACACAATACATACAAATGATAAGATATACTGTATCCATGGGTTGGAAGAATTAACATTGATAAAATGATAATACTACCCAAGGCAAGTTACAGATTCAATGCAATCGCTATCAAAATACCAGAGGCATTTTTCACAGAACTAGAACAAAATATTCTAAAATTTGTATGGAAATAGAGCCACAAAAGACCCTGAATTGCCAAAGGAAACTAAAGAAAGAAAAATCAGAGGTACCAGGCTCCCTGATATCACCTGTACTCTCTGGTACTGGTACAAAAAGATCAATAGGACAGAATAGAGAACCCAGAAATAAAGCAAAACTACACAGTCAATTAATTTACAACAAAGGAGACAGGAATGTACAATGGGAAAAAGATAGCCTCTTAAATATACATGCTGGTAGACGTGAATAGCTTTGTGCAAAAAATCAAACCAGGCTACTTTCTCATACCATATACAAAAATAAACACAAAATAGATTAAACACTTTAATGTAAGACCTCAAACCATAAAACTCCCAGAAGAAAAGCTAAGCAGTAAACTCTTTGACATCAATCTAAGTAATATTTTTGGCTATCTGTCTCCTCAGGCAAGGGAAGCAAAAGCAAAAATAAACAAATGGGATTACATTGAACTAAAAATCTTTTGCACAGTGAGGGAAACTATCAGCAAGACCAAAAGACAACGTACTGAATGGGAGATGGTATTTCCAAATGATATGGTCAATAAAGAATCAAGTCCAAAACACTCAAAGAACTCATACAACTCAACAGTAAAAAAAAAAAAAAACAGAAAAGAAAAAAAAACTAATTAAAAATTGGGCATAGAACCTGAATACACTTTTTTCCCAAAGAAGACAAACAGATGGCCAATAGTCACATGAAAAGATGCTCACTTAGTAATCAACAATCATTTGGGAAATTCATATCAAAATCATAATGAGTTACCACCTCACATCTGTCAGAACGGCTATTACCCAAAAGGTAACAAATAACAAGTCTTGGTGAAAACGTATGGTGGGAATGTAAATTACAGCTGCTACGGAAAACAGTATGGAGGTTCCTCAAAAATTGAAAAACAGAACTTCCATATGATCCAGCAATTTCACTTCTGGGAAGCAACCTAAGTGTTCATACATAAAAGAATAAAGAAGATGTGATATCTATATACACAATGAAATCATACTCACCCATAAAAAGATAAAATATTTCCATTTGTCATAGCATGAATGGATCTAGAGGGTACTATGGTAAGTGAAGTAAGTTAAACAGAGAAAGACAAATGTCATATGACCTCACTTACATGTGGAATCTAAAAAGCAAACCAAACAAACAAAAAATTAAAACAGAATCAAACAGTTGGCTCCCAGAGGAGAAGCGGGGATGCAAATAGGTATAGGGGATTAAGAGGTACAAATACCTGGTTATAAAATTTTAAAAGTCATGAAGATGCAATTTATAGCATAAGCAATATGATCAATAATACTGTAATAACATTGTATGGGGACAGATGATTACTAGACTTATCATGATGATCAGTTCATAATGTACACAAATGTCAATAAAGTGCATTTTCACCTAAAAAAATTTTTTTTAAACTACCACCCTCATAAAACTCATAATTTGATGGGAAATATATACAAGTAAAAAGCTAATTAAAACACAGTGTGCTAAATATTTTATGATGTGGATGACGTGCAGAGTTATGCAAATATAAGGAACATTTTACCTGACCTTTAAGTGTTAGGAAGATTTTCTAAGAGGATGACATCTAAGCAGAGACCTGAATAGATAGAGTTAGCCAGAGGTGAGAAAGATAATGTTCTATTTACAGAACTAAAAGTTCACTTTGGATAGAACTTAGTCTTTGGGCAAAAGTAACAAAAGAGCATAATGACAAGGTAAGCTGGGGCCATATTATTTTGAGCCTTTTAAGCCATGGAAGAAGTTGGACTTTATTATGAAGACAATGAAAACTGAAGAACTGTAAGCAGGAATATCTGCGTTTTAAGAGGAATCACCATAGTGTGGAGAATATTAGAAGGGGTAGCTGTTGCAGAATCCAAGGAAAAAACCATAGGGGCGGAGCAGTAAGGACAGACCTAAGTAGATCCATTTGAGAGGTATTTAGCAGGTATAATCAAAGAACCTTTGTGACTTATTGCATGTGTGAAATAAGCAAACAAAAGAAAGAATGAACAGTACCTAAGTGCCTGGACTTGGCAACTGGTTAGATACTAGTGCCGTTCACTGTATGGAACGAAGCAGGGCTGCGGTGCGGGATTTAAGTTGAATTCAATTTGGGATTTATCAAGGGTAAGTATTGTTGAGATGCTTGAATGGATATTTATGGCAGTTAAAATGATATGCATCCCAGAAGAAAAATAAGGGATAAATATTTTAGAACTACTGACGTAAGAATTGTCAATCAAGCCAAGAGGATGAGTCTCATACAAGAAGGCTGATGAGAGCCGAAAGAAAACTAAAAGGCAGTATTTGAGAGGAGAGAATAAAAAGAAGAGGGGAGTATATGGACATAGAAACCAAGAATATAGAGCACCTCAAAAAAGCAGAAATAATACTAAGTGCCAAGTGCTGGAGGGAGAGGTCAAAGAAAATAAAGACTAAGAAGTATCCATTAGATGGTTTGACAGGAGGTGATAGGTGACAGTGTGGATTTTATTTATTTTTTTTTCTAATTTTATTTTATTTTTAAACTTTACATAATTGTATTAGTTTTGCCAAATATCAAAATGAATCCACCACAGGTATACATGTGTTCCCCATTCCGAACCCTCCTCCCTCCTCCCTCCCCATACCATCCCTCTGGGCCGTCCCAGTGCACCAGCCCCAAGCATCCAGCATCATGCATCGAACCTGGACTGGCAACTCGTTTCCTACATGATATTTTACATGTTTCATTGCCATTCTCCCAAATCTTCCCACCCTCTCCCTCTCCCACAGAGTCCATAAGAATGTTCTATACATCAGTGTCTCGATTTTAGACACACGCGGAACAATGGCAAGATTTACAACAGAGAGCAAGCCGATGAGATGGGTGCTAAAGCCTTTTACATGAATAATAGAGAATAATCAGCAAGTTGCTAGATGACAGGTTGGAAGAATTACAAAGTGAGTGCCAGAAGCCTTGTGGGGGTTTTATATGAGGGCAGGCTATAACTTTAAATTAATTTTTAAAGGCATGATAATAAATTGCAGCCCACTAACAGACATCTATCACAAAGAGTATCTGCTCCCATCTTTACCTGAAACCATTATGTGAATTTTCTGCTTCATTCTGCAAAGTAAAAGGGTATTCCCATGGCTCTGTTGTGCTTTCTCTGACTAGGAATGCTGTGACATTACTAGCTGAAAGTATTTTATCATATCTTTTTATATTTCTGCTTATAATATAATTCTTACTTCCTGAAGTAAAATTCAAACTCATTTCCTGCTAAAAGGATATACATATACATCAGTGTGTCACACAAAGCTCACGAGGAAGTGTTAGGTGATTTTAGCTAAGAATTATTTGCTCAAGAGCAGGCTGCAGTAAAAACTGCCAAGTCTGGAAATAGTTTTAAATATATGTGTACTTTCTCATGCCTAACTTAAAGAGCATTACACAATTAGTCCTCAATTAAAGTGGTATATGGCACCTGTAATCTGATGACTCAAAGAATTTGCACTGCTCTAAAGAAAGAAATAGAAAAGACCTGCAGAGTTTTAACTACCCCTATAGTCAGAACAGGATGAGAAGTTGGCTTGAATTAATCTTCCTTCACCAGGTTTTCAAGTCAAATATACACCTTTTTAGTAACAAACACTTAAAAAATAGGTTGTCTAACAACAAATCATGGAATTACATAACTGGAAAACTTTATTACCTGACAATTGCTTTTTCCTTGATCACAAGTAGAACTTTATATCTAAGAGAAACCATCCATCTGCAGAAAAAAAAACTGGCAAAAACTTTTGCCATGATGCTTGATATTGTTGAAAAAGCCCAATAGGCAATACACTCTCCTTGGAAACTAATGACTTCCACTTGGGTGCCACAGCTACAATGAGGTTAGTCCTTAAGACCAGAAATAAAGACCATACTGAGATACTGGGAAAGAATCAGCTCACTAAAATTCATTATTCTAGTTACTATAAGAAAATTACTAGGAAGGTCACTGAGGGTCTTCTTTAAGACAATTCATAGAAAAATTATCTCTGACTTCCATAAGAAGACGAATAGTGCCTCTAAAATCCACCATATGATACACTATACAGTCTGTGCCTGATCAGTTCAGTTCAGTTGCTCAGTTGTGTCCGGCTCTTTGCGAACCCATGGACTGCCACTTGCTAAGCCTCTCTGCCCATCACCAACTCCCGGAGCTTACTCAAACTTATCTCCATCAAGTCGGTGATGCCATCCAACCATCTCACCCTCTGTCATCCCCTTCTCTTCCTGACTTCGAACTTTCCTAGCATCAGGGTCTTTTCCAATGAGTCAGTTCTTCGCATCAGGTGGCCAAAGTATTGGAGGTGAAGCTTCAGCATCAGTCCTTCCAATGAATATTCAGAACTGACTTTCTTTAGGATGGACTGGTTGGATCTCCTTGCAGTCCAAGAGACTCTCAAAGTCTTCTCCAACACCACAGTTCAAAAGCATCAATTCTTCAGTGCTCAGCATTTTTTCTGGTTCAAATCTCATGTCCATGCATGACTACTGGAAAAACCATAGCCTTGACTAGACATACATTTGTTGGCAAGGTAATGTCTCTGCTTTTTAATATATTTTCTAGGTTGGTCACAGCTTTTCTTCCAAGGAGCAAGCGTCTTTTAATTTCATGGCTGCAGTCACCATCTGCAGTGATTTTGCAGCCCCCCAAAATAAAGTCTCTCACTGTTTTAATTGTTTCCCCACTTATTTGCCATGAAGTGATGGGACCAGATGCCATGATCTTAGTTTTCTGAATGTTGAGTTTTAAGCCAACTTCTTCACTCTCCTCTTTTACTTTCATCAAGAGGCTCTTTAGTTCTTCTTCGCTTTCTGCCATAAGGGTGGTGTCATCTGCATATCTGAGGTTATTGGTATTTCTCTCAGCAATCTTGTTTCCATCTTGTGCTTCATCCAGCCTGGCATTTTGCCTGATGTACTCTGCATATAAATTAAATAAGCAGGGTGACAATATACACCCTTGACGGACTCCTTTTCCTATTTGGAACCAATCTGTTGTTCCATGTACAGTTCTAACTGTTGCTTCTTGACCTGTATACAGATTTCTCAGGAGGCAGGTTAGGTGGTCTGGTATTCCCATCTCTTAAAGAATTTTCCAGTTTGTTGCGATCCACAGAGTCAAAGGGTTTGGCATAGTCAATAAAGCAGAAGTAGATGTTTTTCTGGAACTCTCTCACTTTTTTTATATCCAAGAGATGTTGGCAATTTGATCTCTTGTTCCCCTGCCTTTTATAAAACCAGCCTGAACATCTGGAAATTCACAATTCACATACTGCTGAAGCCTGGCTTGGAGAACTTTGAGCATTACTTTGCTAGTGTGTGAGATGAGTGCAATTGTGCAGTAGTTTGAGCATCCTTTGGCACTGCCTTTCTTTGGGATTGGAATGAAAACTGACCTCTTCCAGTCCTGTGACCACTGCTGAGTTTTCCAGATTTTCTGGCATACTGAGTGCAGTACTTATACAGCATCATCTTTTAGGATTTGAAATAGCTGACCTGAAATTCCATCACCTCCCCTAGCTTTGCTTGCAGTGATACTTCCTAGGGCCCACTTGACTTTGCATTCAGGATGTCTGGCTCTAGGTGAGTGATCACATCATCGTGATTATCTGGGTCGTGAAGCTCGTTTTTGTACAGTTCTTCTGGGTATTCTTGCCACATCTTCTTAATATCTTCTGCTTCTGTTAGGTCCATATCATTTTTGTCCTTTATCGAGCCCGTCTTTGCATGAAATGTTCCCTTGGTATCTCTAATTTTCTTGAAGAGATCTCTAGTCTTTCCCATTCTATTTTTTTCCTCTATTTCTTTGCTTTAATCACTGAGGAAGGCTTTCTTATCTCTCCTCGCTATTCTTTGGAACTCTGCATTCAAATGGGTAGATCTTTCCTTTTCTCCTTTGCCTTTAGCTTCTCTTCTTTTCTCGGCTATTTGTGAGGCCTCCTCAGACAACCATTTTGCGTTTTTGCATTTCTTTTTCTTGGGGATGGTCTTGATCACTGCCTTCTGTACATTGTCACAAACCTCCGTCCATAGTTCTTCAGGCACTCTATCAGAACTAATCCCTTAAATCTATTTCTCACTTCCACTGTATATTTGATTTAGGTCATACCTGAATGGTCTAGTGGTTTTCCCTACTTTCTTCAATTTAAGTCTGAATTTGGCAATAAGGAGTTCATGATCTGGGCCAAAGTCAGCTCCTAGTCTTATTATTTCTGACTGTATAGAGCTTCTCCATCTTTGGCTGCAAAGAATATAATTAATCTGATTTTGGTGTTGACCATCTGGTGATGTCCATGTATAGAGTCTTCTCTTGTGTTTTTGGAAGAGGGTGTTTGCTACGACCAGTGCATTCTCTTGGCAAAACTCTGTTAGCCTTTGACCTACTTTGGCCAAACTTGCCTGTTACTCCAGGTATCTCTTGACTTCCTACTTTTGCATTCCAGTCTCCTATAATGAAAAGGACATCTTTTTTGGGTGTTGGTTTTAGAAGGTCTTATAGGTCTTCATAGAACTGTTAAACTTCAACTTCTTCAGCATTACTGGTCAGGCTACAGACTTGAATTACTGTAATATTGAATGGTTGGCCTTGGAAATGAACAGAGGTCATTCTGTCATTTTTGAGATTGCATCCAAGTACTGCATTTCGAACTCTTTTGTTGACTATGACGGCTATTCCATTTCTTCTAAGGGATTCTTGCCCACAGTAGTAGATATAATGGTCATCTGAGTTAAATTCACCCAGTCCAGTCCATTTTAGTTCACTGATTCCTAAAATGTGGATGTTCACTCTCGCTATCTCCTGTTTGACCACTTCCAATTTACCTTGATTCATGTACCTAACATTCCAGGTTCCTATGCAATATTGTTCTTTACAGCATCGGGATTTACTTCCATCACCAGTCACAGCCACAACTGGGTGTTGTTTTTGCTTTGGTTCTGTCTCTTCATTCTTTCTGGAGTTATTTCTCCATTGATCTCCAGTAACATATTGGGCACCTACTGACCTGGGGAGTTCATTTTTTGGTGTCCTATCTTTTTGCCTTTCCATACTGTTCATACTGTGCCTGATATTATCCATTAATTATTTGCTCATCTCTTTGGGACTGCTCTAAAGTCTCCCTACCATCAACGTGGAAGAAGACAGTCAGAAAAACATAGCTGAAAATAAAATTAGTGCAGATAAAGGTAAAGTGGAGGAAAGCAAAGAAAAAAACTCACACTCCCATACATTCACAGGGATTGTGTGGCCCTTCTGGATGTGTGTGTACAGTAAAAAATCCACCTACCAATACAGGAGGTGCAAGAGATGTGGGTTTGACTCCTGGGCTGGGAAGATCCCCTGGAGAAGGAAATAGCAACCCACTCCAGTACTCTTGACTGGTAAATTCCATGCACAGAGGAACCTGGTGGACAACACTCCATGGGATTGCAAAGAGTTGGACATGACTGAACGACTGAGCATGCATTCATGGGTGTATATAGCATTCTTTCTGAATGTTTTCATCACATATAACCCTCTGTTTTAAATAGTGTATTATCTACTGAGGAAAGCAAATTACTCCAAAATGTGGCAATTTAAAAATAGCAAATATTTATTATCTCACAGTTTCTGGGGATCAGGGATCTGAGCACAGTTTACCTGGGTCTTCTGGCTGAGGGTCTCTCACACGCTAGAATCACCATATTGGCTGAGCCTATAATCTTCTCCAGGCTTGTATGGGGAGGATCTGTTTGCAAGCCCACTCACAGTTATGGGCAGGCCTCAGGTCCTTGCTGCCTGCTGTTGGCAGAGCTCCTTGCCAGATGGGCTTCTCCATAAGACAACTCTCAGTGGGGCAGTTTGTTCCCCAGAATAACGACTAGATGGAAAAGAGGAGGTGGGGAGGGGCAGGAAGGGGAGAAGAGGGAAGACCGAAGTCTAATCTTGGATTAACAACCCATCATTTATACATGCTCAATTCATTAAAAGTAAGCCACTAGATTCAACCTACAATTAAGGAGAGAAGAACACAAGGACTTGAATACCAGGAGAAGGGTCACTGGGACCATGTCAGACACTGCTGATTGCACACACAGTTACAATCATATTCTTATATGACATGGACACTTATCTAGTATTACTGGGATCTCGGAGGAGAAAATGGGGCTTTGGGAGTTCCCTGGAAGTCCAGTGAGCAGTTAAAACTCCACCTTCCAATGCAGGGGGTGCAGGTTCAATAACTGATTGGGGAGCTAAGATCCCACATGCCTTGTGGCCAAAAAAACTAGACATAAAACAGAAGCAATACTGTAACAAATTTAATAAAAACTTTAAAAATGGTCCACATCAAAAAATCCTTAAAACAAAAAAGAAAAAAAATGGGGCTTCATAATACTGCCTGAAGCAAAATGGAACTGATTTTAACTTCCTTAAAACTTAGCCATGGGTGCAGAAAATGGAATCAAATTTGTCTGTCAACCCTTAACTTTGGCCTTTTTTTGGCCAATCACCAAGGCCCTTTCTGAGGCTTCACTGTGAATATGGATCCCTATCATTTCATTTTTTGCTTACGAACTCATTCTTACTACATTTTAACCTGATATCCACTTATTCCTGGAAAAGAGCAATGAGATCTTTAATCTTAAAATAATTTCATGGTCCTTATTATAATAGAGAGTGAAAGTTACTCAGTAGTGTCCGACTCTTTGTGACCCCATGGGCTGTACAGTCCATGGAATTCTCCAGGCCAGAATACTGAAGTAGACAGCATTTCCCTTCTCCAGGGGATCTTCCCAACCCAGGGATCAAACCCAGGTCTCCCACATTGCAATGGATTCTTTACCAGTTGAGCCACAAGGGAAGCCTAAGAACTTGACTGAAAATTAGTTCCAACCAGGGATTCTCAGTGCACACATCAAGGCCAAGACTTTCCTCTAGAACAGAGAAGGAAAAATAGAAGTGAAAGAGTGAGGTTCCCATTGTGGACTCTTCCCAGGCTCTCAGTTCTCCAAGCAGAACTACATATTCAAGCAATATTTAACAAAAGTGAAAAGGTTCAGACCACTGAGCAGAATTTGAAAAGACAGATACATTTGGCAAGAAAAATAGCACTTTACGGAAACATTAAAAACAAAGTAAACTAAATTCACAGAAATACATGGGCAAATCTATTTTGACTGCCTCTTGATCCTTCTGGGCACATGAGAACTTCCTGGGTAAGTACATATAAAAGCAGGCAGAGAAATCCATACAGCAGATGGCTCTAATCCAAGCCAATTTACACAGGTCACCATTTCTCAGCCCAGTACTTTCTCTGGGCTATGATGGAAGAGATAATATATTACATACGCAACCATGTGATTTACTATCTACCCTGGCTTCAACCAAAGCCAGGGAAGAAGCACTGCTATGTGCAGTGCTATGCCCAGAAGCTTTCAAGCTCAAGCTTAATTTAATTCTTTTTTTCTTTTTTAATTTAAATTCTTCTGCTCTCATGACCTCATCCTTTGCCTTTAGCAAACTCCTCCCCTAACCTTCCCATAAGTAGGCGTTGACGTGAACACATATTTTTCTACTTCCAGTTATTACTTCACTCACACTAAAATATTACTTGCTTGGGAAAGGGACCCTGTTGCCAGGGAAACCAGGAGTGCTTAAGTTCAGCCTCAGTTGGCTCCTCTATACTAAATGATCGAATTCCAGCTGTGTTCTTGACTCATCTCAATTTTGTACACCTAGAATGTAAAAAAATTCCATGATACCTCTGATTTATTATAAATTTTATCAATATCTTCCTAAGATCTCACTGACCTGTGTCTCTTCTCCTGAATTTACTAACTTCCCTCATTTATTTCTATTAAATAGGGATGATATTCAAAGTGTTTAGGACAGACATAGCAAGAGACGTATCATTCAGAATGGATGTATTCACCAAATTGGTATGTATACTAGCTGTAAAAAGAATTGAACCAAGGCCATGCTACCATCAGTCTAACGAACCTTGGTACCATTCCTTCCTGCTATCAAATAGATTTCTCTTCCAATCAATCATTAACTGTCTGATTAACCATTTAAAATTATCACCATATACAAATGAGTATTAGAGTTTGATGAGAAATTCATCTATGCCTTTTATGTCAAATTACAAGATAATGACTTTTTAATCATTTTATATCTATTCCCTTCACAGGAAGAAAGACACTGTGTTAGAAGGTGGAGAAGTCTATTAAAGGCACTTCATATAGGAAGGATAAGTATGATATATTTTTACTAAGTAGAATTCATTTGTTACTAATACAGACACTAATCTATACTGACCGATACATCTTAGCTTTAAGATCTTTTCCTTAGAGTTTCCTATTTAGTCTCCTAATTCTGAGACACATACTTCAGTGGCTTTCAAAATGAAGTCCATAAACTTCCTCATATTGTACATAAAATTTGAGACTCTGGGAAAGAGGGTCCACAGTGATCATTAGATTCTCCAAAACTCCTGATGTCAGCTCTATCTTGTTGCAGATTTTTTCAAAAACTTGTTGCTGATTCTTAAGTAATCTATACACTTAGTCTACAACCATGACAGGTAATCTCTTGTTGCTGACCTTGACTTGGATCTCCTAGTCCAAGATTCTTACCTTATCTTTGTAACCCATCATCACCCATTGTCTGGCCATGATTAAATTTGTCTGTAACCTGCTTCCTGAACCAGCTCTAGAAACTTCTTTGACCCCAAGGAGATCAATCTCTATAACTGGTGATTGGTACTCAAAGTGAGTGAGTGAGTGATAGTCACTTAGTCGTGTCTAACTCTCTGTTACCCTATGGAAGTACTCAAAAAGTGTATTTTTAAATCAGTGAGGCCAACTTCAGGAAAATTAACAATGTCAATAGTCTGGTTTTGTCTGAGACCCTGTTCCTAAGAAACATAAAGAGAAATGGCTATTGTGAATTTTAATTAAGAACTGTCCCACAGCTTGAAGGTCTAATAATAAGCAAATTCCCTGGAAGCAATTCACCAAATGGGTGCACAAATTTATCTTCTTTACTAGTTTAGGTTACTGAATTTTCATAAATTTACCCTAAACTGACTCACCTGTGGATAGTGTGGCGAAATGATAATCAACACCATCTTCTCCAGACACTTAAATTGTTTAAGATGCTGACTTAGCTTTCTCCTTTCTTCTAAACCTTGATGTGCATTAACTTGACATAATCCCCACATAAATATCACATCTGTTGCTCACTTAACACCTACAAAATCTTAATTATTCCTCGGTTTTATGTACATCCACATATTCAATTAAGATGACTTTGTAAGGTTCATTTTATACATACTGCTGCAATTTCTTCTCCCTGGGTAGTTGTAAGGTTCATTATATACATACTGCTACAATTTCTCTTCCCTGGGTACTCATAACTTTATCTTCAGTGAATTATTTTAGGTACTTAACTTTAAAAGTTTTCATATCAAATTCTCTAATAAAAGTAAATGACTTAACTAATAAATAGATTTGATTATCTAATAATTAACATTTATATATACACATATATGTATATAAGTATATTGAATATCTATTATATATAATGTATGTTTTCAAATATATTACAATAACATAATACACATTAAAAATAGTTTATGAAGAAATGAAGCAAACAAATCTATTTTTTTGCTAAAAAAAATAATCATTTTATATGTGATATATATTTTTTCCTATTAACTGCACATGATGTTGAATATTTTACACTTCTCAATATACTTGAGAACCATCCTCCTAATCTTTTAAAATATGTACTTTTAAGCAGAGATAATTAAAATATTAGTCTACAAAATATACGTTAAAATCTAATACCTCTTTACTTTCTTCAAATTTTTTTATTTTATTGATCTTTTATTATAAATGATGCAATACAGTATTTTTTTATTAGGTAAGAACATTCATTTAATATGTTGCTTAAATCAGGACAGGTCTTTGAGCATCACTGATGAAAAACAAAGAAAAGAATAGCTTGTTGCATTCATAAAGATGTGTTCCAGTAGCATTTGAGCCAGGTGCTATGTATTACATGCACTGATTTCACTTCTAAATCAAGTAAGTTTATGATTATGTATGATGTTTTATGACATAGAAAATTACATTCGATGCACAATACTAGATGCTTGGGGCTGGTGCACTGGGACGACCCAGAGGGATGATATGGGGAGGGAGAAGGGAGGGGGATTCAGGGTGGGGAACGTGTATACCTGTGGCGGATTCATTTTGATATATGGCAAAACCAATACAATATTGTAAAGTTAAAAAATAAAAGAAAAAAAAGAAAACCTACAGGTGACAAGCATTGATTTGGGTATTTTTTATGAAATTGATAGTAATTATTATAATTGATGATAATGCAATAAGATCATTGCCATAAAGTATATCACTTCATTATATTAACCAAAGTACTTGCCGTTATTATGACAACTGATATTTAATGAGAGCTAAGGATTTGATAAAGTGTTATGTTTTTCAATTACTGTAACAGCAACTTGCATTTATCAGGAGCTCATTATATAGCAGGAACTACATCAATTGTTTTGTTATCTCTGATTGTCACAGCAACACAAAGGTAGGTACACATATCCCCATTTTATGTTAGAGGAACTCAGGCTCAGGAAGTAAAGTTTACCTAAGGTGACAGAGTTAAAGGGTGTCAGGACAAAAGTCCGTACTCTTTCTACTATACTGCATTGCCTTCGATACCAAGCAAAACTAAAGGCAACCAAGATTTTTGGCAATCTTATGTTTAATTTTATGTCCAACCTAGATAGCATATTGAAAAGCAGAAACATTACTTTGCCAACAAAGGTTCGTCTAGTCAAGGCTATGGTTTTTCCTGTGGTCATGTATGGATGTGAGAGTTGGACTGTGAAGAAGGCTGAGCACCAAAGAATTGATGCTTTTGAACTGTAGTGTTGGAGAAGACTCTTGAGAGTCCCTTGGACTGCAAGGAGATCCAACCAGTCCATTCTGAAGGAGATCAGCCCTGGGATTTCTTGGGAAGGAATAATGCTAAAGCTGAAACTCCAGTACTTTGGCCACCTCATGCGAAGAGTTGACTCATTGGAAAAGACTCTGATGCTGGGAGGGATTGGGGGCAGGAGAAGGGGACGACAGAGGATGAGATGACTGGATGGCATCACTGACTCGATGAACCTGAGTCTGGGTGAACTCCGGGAGTTGGTGATGGACAGGGAGTCCTGGCGTGCTGCGATTGATGGGGTCGCAAAGAGTCGGACACAACTGAGCGACTGAACTGAATGTTTAATTTAGCTTGTTACTCCAATATAGAAGTATGCATTTCCCCCAGGTTAATAATAATAATGAGGAAGGTGATAACAGTAATATAATAAGAACCCTCTCACAACAACCTATTTCTGAAAAGAAAAAAAGGAAACTAACTTTTTTGAGTTATTTTTGCCAGTAAGTAGCTACAATGGGGTACAATCCAGATATCCGATTCCTGGGTCAGAATTCTTCCTCAGTAACAAGCGAGGATGAGATGGCTGAATGGCATTACTGATGCAATGGACATGAGCTGGGGCAAAATCCAGGAGATGGTGAGGGACAAGGAGGCCTGGCATGCTGCAGTCCATGGGGTCATGAAGAGTCAGACATGACTGAACAACAAAACCAACAAGAATAACAAGCTGATAAACTAACAAGAGAGTTGAAATAAGCAACTACGAACAATGATCACAGAACACCTGGTAAGTGTGTCAAATCAATGTCAATTCTAGACAGATGATAACGCATTCCCATAGAGTAATAAGGATGCAACAGAATAATAAGGAGATCAAACCAGTCAATCCTAAAGGAAATCAGTCCTGAATATTCATTGGAAGGACTGATGCTGAAGCTTCACCTCCAATACTCTGGCCACCTGATGTGAAGAACTAACTCAATGGAAAAGTCCCTGATGCTGGGGAAAGATTGATAGTGGGAGGAGAATGGGATGACAGAGGATGAGATGGCTAGATGGCATCACCAACTCGATGGACATGAGTTTGAGTAAGCTCTGGGAGTTGGTGATGGACAGGGAAGCCTGGCGTGCCACAGTCCATGGAGTCTCAAAGAGTTGGACACGACTGAGTGACTGAACTGAACTGAATAAGGATGCAAACTTAAGTATGGTTTTCATTATTGTTTTAAAATTTTATCAATTTAACCAACACTAGAGGTAAACCTGTGACAACTGAGACACACTGTACTCTTTTACCTTTATATTAATACTATCAAAACTAAGTAATGTGCAGCCAGTAGTATTAAAAGCAGCCACCTGAGTCTTGCTGCTCTACTGCCTCTGGCTAAATAAGTCTGCTCTCTCTCAATCTCCCTCCCTTTCCCCTTTTCTGTCTCTCTCACCAGCCTCCCTCCCTAGGTCAGCCCTCTTGACCAGACTCAGTCTTCATTTGCAGCTTTCCTTCTCACCAGTCCATTCCAGGCAACCAGCTCTGCACCTCCCTCCCAGCCTTAGTAATTAATTGTGCTATTATTGTGAATTAAATGTACAAGCAAGTCAATGTTTAGCCTAATTAAGAGTGAAGCCAACAAATTATGTAAAGCACCACTCCAGCAGAATTTGCATTCAGCCTTATATTAGTAGCCAATCAGGCTTTTCAGCTATTGATTCAAGCACTTCCAGACTTCCTTAAAAGCCTCGTACAGCTAGGCCTTCTCCCCACCCCAGCTCCTCAACCTTACACCAGGCCTCCATCCTTTACCCATCCCTAAATTCAATGTTTTATTACATACCACTGAAAGGAGTCTCAGAGCTCTTTTTTCATTTACTACAGTTTAAATGGATAGCTTTGCACTTAATAATTTTGTCAGTTTAGGTTATAGGAAAACTGTATTGTTTAACATTATTAAAGACTATTTAAATTTTTTCTTGTCATTTGATCAAAATAAATTAATCACCTTTCAAAACAGATAAACAAACTCACAAAAATACTCCTTCCACAGCATGCAGCTACCAGTAGGTCTCCCAACTTTGTATTTGAAGAGCAAACGAAAACCACAGTTCTTAACAATAAAAACATGTAGCAGGGCTCCTACTTCTAGACTACTGGTGACTAGAAAGAAGTCTGACTAAGGAAACTAAAAGCTTTAGTGAAGGTTTTAAAAATAGTGAATTTAGTAAAGAAAAAAGTACTGCCTGGAGTAAAAAATTTCACCCTGATTTTTTATATTGGGCTGCAACCTACATCCCTGGCAACAGAAGCTGAGTCTTTTCTGATGCAGTGTATGCACACCCTAATGTACCAGAGTATGATCATTCTTAAAAAAAAAAAAAGGATAAGAGGGTGACAGGCAAAAGCCTCGGGCAGCTGCACACGTGGACTATCCAAAGCATTATTAGATCTTGAATGATTTCATGCAACCTACAGACAAGTCTAGGCTAGTCTCTCACTCGTTTCTCTGATTCATCCTTGCTTGCTTCTGCTGCCCTCTCTATACATACAAGCCATTCATCTTGGATTTTAAAATAGTGTCCATTTTAAATATTCTCTCCTGTCACCTCCCCTCAACCAATTACTCTTACCACATCCCCCTCACGGACAGTACTCACCGTGCTCATTCAGTGAGTACTCCAGATAAGTTCTTACTAAAATGTAAAGAAAGAAAACAGAAGAGAGAGACAAAGTCTCTTCCACTGTCATCACACCCACCACCTAATTCTTACCTCCATTTTCTAAATTGCCTGAATTACTTTGTCTTATTTCTCAAATTCTGTCAGTGTAATACTTAACACATATTAACATATTAATTAATAAATGTAAAACTCCCCAGGAAAAGGTTCTGTATCAGGAAAAATAAAACATTTCTTCGTGATTAACACTAGAAAAGATCAGCTTCTTCATATCCTGTCCTAAATACTATGTACTCTTTGGACACTTATTAGTTCATGGAGGAATTTTTTATCAGTAAGTCAAGTGTCTCATTTCTTCAGTGCTAAACACAATATTTACCCTTGTAACACTAGAATAAGTCCATAAACACAGAAGTGTATGTGTTCACTGAGATGTTTATATGCACTATATTTAAACCTGCTTTAGAACATAGAAGGGGCCAAACACATCACAAAATAGGTACTTATAAGAGAGCTCACTATGTGGATTTCTTAAAATGGCCATTAACCACTGAGAGGGCAAATATTTCAACACCAAGTTTCAAAAATTCAGAAGGAGGAGGAGACTTCTTTTCAAAGGAGTAAACCTGCTTGTGATACATTGAAAACAGGCAGTGAGTGATGAAAACATGCCCTTTGCTGCCATCAAGTGGTCCTTTTTGGAATCTTTTTCTATATAAGCCTTAAAGAAATGGCAACCCACTCCAGTATTCTCGCCTGGAGAATGCCATAGACAGAGGAGCCTGGCAGGCTACGGTCCATAGGGTCGCAAGAGTCAGACACGACTTAGTGCACTGTCTCAGCTCAGTTCAGTCACTCAGGCATGGGGTTGCATGTCATGCAACCCCATGGCCTGCAGCATACCAGGCCTCCCGCTCCATCACCAATTGCTGGAGTTTACTCAAAACTCATGTCCATAGAGTCAGTGATGCCATCCACATCTCATCCTCTGTCCTCCCCTTCTTCCGCCTTCAATCTTTCCCAGCATCAGGGTCTTTTCAAATGAGTCAGTTCTTCGCATCAGGTGGCCAAAGTATTGGAGTTTCAGCTTCAGCATCAGTCCTTCCAATGAATATTCAGGACTCATTTCCTTTAGGATGGACTGGTTGGATCTCCTTGCAGTCGGGGAACTCTCAACAGTCTTCAACAACACAGTTCAAAAGCATCAATTCTTCGGTGCTCAGCTTTCTTTATAGACCAACTCTCACATCCATATATGACTACTGGAAAAACCATAGCTTTGACTAGACAGACCTTTGCTGGCAAAGTAATGCCTCTGTTTTTTAATATGCTGTCTAGGTTGGTCATAGCTTTTCTTCCAAGGAGCAAGTGTCTTTTAATTTCATGGCTATAGTCATCATCTGCAGTGATTTTTGGAGCCCAAAAATATATAAGCCTCAATCTCGGTGCAAATGCTTTGCTTTCCCACCAGTTCATTTCTTACACATTACACATGTGGAAGAAAAGCAATGACAAACCTAAATAGTGTATTAAAAAGCAGAGACATCGCTTTATAGACAAAGGTTCATATAGTCAAGAGTTCATATAGTCATATAGGCAAGAGGAGAAAGGGTCAACAGAGGATGAGATGGTTGGATGGCATCACCAACTCAATGGACATGAGTCTGAGCAAACTCTGGGAGATACTGAAGGACAGGGAAGCCTGGCATGCTGTAGTCCATGGGGTCACAAAGAGTCAGACTGAGCGACTGAACAGCAACACATGTGTTAGCCTTTGAGGGGTCTGAAAAAACCAGGTAATCATTCCGTAAATTAGGGCTTAATAGTTTCCATTCTAAAAAAATTCCATTAGTAAGAAGCTCTTCAGAAAGACAACATTAAAAGGGATTTGAAGTGTCCAAACACCGAAAACCCTTTCCAGCCCTACATGACTCAGTTTCTACTAGTGAGGCCCTCAATCTGGACTGGGAGCACAGCCCTCCATTTCTGCCCACAGAGAATTTCTAATAGATTGGCTTTGACACACCTAATGAACACAAGCAATTTAAAAAATTGGAGAGAGATTCATTTGGAATCATTTTTAATCAAGTCCTATAACTCCAGGAGAAAATGGTTTCCTGTTTCTTTCCTATCGGTGTCTCACTGCCTTGAGGCTTTAGTCTCGTACGTAAAGAAGGCAGCACACCGTGGAATGTGATTACTACATAACCTTAATTTTAACTTGGTTGATTGCTCTGCCCCTTTTTCTTTGAGCATCTTCGTGTTTCTCTCCCAAGAGATAGTTAATTAAATACACAGTTGAATGAAAGGAGAAAGGATAATTGCTATTTTTAAAACATGGCACAATGCCATGGCCGCAGCCCCTTCATTTCTGAGAACAACAGCATTCATCTTAGAGTATTGGTTCTCTTGATTGGAACATGTAGCAGTATGATTTTGGTTATGAAACGAAAAGCCCCAGTAAATCAAAGTGGACACAATTTGAGGAGAGAGGGAATTAAATCGCTCTGTATAAGCAAACAGAAGCATTCTGGAAGTTTTTTGTGGGTGGGGAGGTGCTCCAGAGAGAAGCAGAAACTTTAAACTGGGAGAAAAGAGCAGCCAGGGAGATTTGGCGGGTGTTCTGAATCCAAAAGAAAATGTATGAGAAAACCACAAATCACACCTATGGCTATGAGTTCTTGGAAGATTTTCTGTGTTCCACCTGTTAGGTAGGTAGAATAGGGAAAAGGAATCCAAAATGGCAGTGGCTAAAAGACAAGGAAGGTCAAAGGAAGGTCAGAGGACCAGAGTGAAAACTTCAAGCAGAACAAACAGCACTCCTGGCTAAGCCCAATTTGCATAGGGCAGGCCCAGGTGGAGGAAAAAACATATAAAAGAAGGAGCCAAAGCGCTTTCTCTCGGACTCTCTCTCCCGCGTGCATGCGCTCTCTCTCTCTCTCTTTCTCTCTCTCACTCTCTCTCTCACTCTCTCTCCTTCCCTCCCCATGCACTCCTCCACTCTCTTCTCTTCAAGTCTTGGATTCTCCTGCTATCTTCTAAATAAAATAGAGCTGTAACACTGATTTGCCTAAGAGCTGTAGCACGGTTTGTCCAAGACCCAAGAGCTGTGACGCACCGAGGGCTTTAATGTCCGTCGCTCCAAATCTTTGTTGTGACGAGACAAAGAACCGAGGAACATACACTCGCGTGACACACCCAAGGCCTGCTCTAAATCAAACTTCCTAGATGCTCCCTATGCCAGTGGTTATGTGTTTCCAGCCCATCCTTTTTCTCAGAGGCAGCTTGCAGGACCATCTAATGTGGAGGATTCCATTTCAGTTTCTCACTTATACGACCCAAGTCCCTTGTTTCTAATCCTGACATGAAAGTTAAAACTCAAGTCCTTAAGTCACTGCCTCAGTGTCACTTCATAGACTCACTGTCTTGGTGTTCAGATCCTTCTTTATTATTGGCCTCAGGGTTTTTCTTTATCTTTGGGTAAGCTCAACTATGCACTTATAAAGAGTTTATCAGGGTGTGGGGAAAACTGGACAGCTACAAGCAAAAAAATAAAAGGGGACTACTTTCCCAAACCATACACAAAAACTCAAAATGGATTAAAGACTTAAACGTAAGACCTGAGACCATAAAACTCCCAGAAGAAAACATAGGCAGTATGTTCATTTATATAAATCTTAGCAATTTTTTTTTTTTATCTATCTCCTTAGGCAAGGGAAATAAAAGTGAAAATAAACAAATGGGACTACATCAAACTATGAAACTTTTGTACAGGGAAGGAAACTATCAACAAAATGAAAAGGCCACCTACTGAATAGAAGATATGTGCAAACAATATATTTGATAAAGGGTCAATATTCAAAATATACAAAGAACTCCTATAACTCAACATTAAAAAAAAAAAAAATTAACAATGGGCAAAGGACCAGAATACACATTTGGTCTCTAAAGACACACAGATGACCAATAGGCATGTGAAAAGATGCTCAACATCACTAATCATCAGAGAAACACAAATAAAAACCACAAAAAGATACCATCTCACACCTGTCAGAATGGCTATCATCAAAAAGACAATAAATATCAAGTGTTGATGAGGAAGTGAAGAAAAGGGAACCCTTGTGCACTGTTGGTGGGAATGTAAATTGGTGCCACAATGAAAAACAGTATGGAGGTTCCTCAAAAAACAATTAAACTAGAACCCACTCCAGTGTTCTTGCCTGGAGAATCCCAGGGACGGTGGAGCCTGGTGGACTGCCATCTCTGGGGTTGCACAGAGTCGGACACAACTGAAGTGACTTAGCAGCAGCAACCATATGATCTAGCATTATTACTTCTGGGTATCTATACCCCAAAAATAAAAACACTAATTTGAAAAGACATATGCACCCCTATCGAAGAAGGCAATGGCACCCCATTCCAGTACTCTTGCCTGGAAAATCCCATGGATGGAGGAGCCTGGTAGGCTGCAGTCCATGGGATCATGAAGAGTCGGGCACGACTGAGCGACTTCACTGTCACTTTTCACTTTCATGCATTGGAGAAGGAAATGGCAACCCACTCCAGTGTTCTTACCTGGAGAATCCCAGGGACGGGGGAGACTGGTGGGTTGCTGTCTATGGGGTCGAACAGAGTCAGACACAACTGAAGTGACTTAGCAGCAGCGGCAGCATGCACCCCTATAGTCATTGCCCAGCATTATTTATAATAGCCAATATATGGAAAGAACCTAAATATCCATCCACATATGAATGGATAAAGAAGATGTGGTATTACATATACAATGGAATATTAATCTTAATAAAATAAATGGAACTTTGCCACTGCAACAAAATGGATGGATCTAGAGGGTATTGCACTAAGGGAAATGAGTCACAGAAAGTAAAACACTGAATGATCTCACTTTCATGTGCAATCTAAAAAACAAAACAAAGACACAAGAAAATAAAGTGAAGACAGTTACAGAGAAAACAATAGGTGTTTGTCAGAGGGGAGGGAGGTGATGGGATTGAAATAGATGAAGGAGATTAAGAGGTACAAACTTCCAGTTATAAAATAAATATGCCACAAATATGTAATATAAAGCATAAGGAATATGGTCAATAATACTGTAATAACTCTATATGGGGACAGATGTTACTAGACTTATCATGGTGATCATTTCATAATGTATGCAAATGCCAAATCATTTAGGCAGTACATCTGAAACTGATATAATATTATCCACCAATCATATTTGAATCAGTCAGTGTTAATCACATATAAAAAATAAAAATAAATAATATGAAATGAGAGGGGGAGAAGTCTAAGGCAGTACTGTATTTTTAAGCATCTCTAAATGTCTTTTAGGAGGAGAAGTTTCAGGTTAGCTAGTCGGCAACCTTGTAAAAAGGAAATTGTTTATAGAATGTCTAGATGTAAAACTCTGCCCAGGCTGAGAGCCTTCTCTGCAGCAGAACCCTCACCTACAATCTCACACATTAATGGAAGATAAACTTAGTTTCATCTTGGTGACTTAAAGAATAAAGAGGTTACCACAGCAGCACTTTGGCAGCAGGAGGTACGGAGCAGTGAAAGCAGAATAATCAAAGATTAGAGGAATAGGGATTGTCTGAACCTGGGTCCCTTTAGCCCATCTCTAACTCTCCTTTTACCCCCTTCATCTCATCACCTCTCAGCTTAGCTCCCCACAGGCAGCTGAAGCCATGAGTGAGTATATATATATATACCTCAGGGAATTCGTTGCAATCAGAACTCTAGAAGCAGGCAACTTGACTCTTATCAAGTAAGCTGTGGCTAAAACTATTGAAGTTCTGATCAGTTAAATCTAGGGATTTTGTTCTTGGTAACAAGGGATCAAGGGACTCTGGTTGAGCCTAAATTTACAATCAATTGTAAAATTGGGGTAGGGGGAGGAGGAAAAAAGCAAATCATTCTAGGGAAACATCTTTTTTTCCTGTCTTAAATCCTAAATTCACTCTTTGTAGGCCTAACAGCTTCTGTTCTAGAAAGGAGTTCTAAACTACATCAACAAAAGTTTAGCCTTCATAGAAAATCCTTGAAGTCCTTTTTGGAATGGTTCTAAACCAATATTCCTAGAAAGATCTAAAGACCAGTACACATAGGAATCCTCAATGCAAATCAGATACAGGGTAAATAATCCTGAATTCCTCTCTACCACCAGCAATCCTCTGATAGAAAATCTGTCAATCATGATATCTCTGAGCCTGCTATCCTTCCTGTACCCTCTGGCTCCATCATTCCCTGCTTTAAACAGGAGAAGCAATGCCTCAGATAACATGGAGCATCTACCTCAAAGGCACAGTGGTATCCACCCGCTCTGAGAACTGATTTTCCTCAAGGTTTGCAGTCCTACATTGAAGCACTCACTAGTTCAAATGACATGTGTCAAAATAATTAATAATGTATCTTTTATAAATGGAGATTTAATTTTTTAATCTGCAGAAATAAACCATTTTTCCTTTGGTTGGACTTCTTTTTCAGTGGTACCATTAAAAACGTCCTCTCAAGAAAAGATCCTTTTCAACAAAGATGCAGCCTATTGGTGAAGAAGAGTTCAAGAATTACAGAAGAATATGAAATACTATATTTAGTCTGAGAATAAAAGACAATCACCTTCCATTTTACTTAGATAGATACATATAAAAAATTCTAAACTATTCTCTTCCTGCACATACCTACTACTTCTTTCAATTTTCAAATTCCGTTTGAATGATAAAAATACGAAGAAAAAAGGTTCCATATGGTGTTGGAACAACAGGATCAACCATCCCTCAAATGTGTGCTAACCTTAGGGCAGGCTGTATTACTAGAATTCACTAGTTAATGGCTCAACACCTTCTCTATTATTGCTTGAGTGATGAAACCTCTCTGGTCCTCAGTTTCTTGATCTGTAAAATGGAGATAATAAAAAAATACCTATTTCAGAGGGGCCTTGTGAGGTCTGAAACAATTCAGGTCTGTTACTGAATGGTCAATTCTTGCTAGCTCTCACTAAAATTAGCTTTATTATTAGCTATGGAATGCTTTACAATGTGCCAGGGAATCTGCATTGCTGCATTTACTACTTTTAAATCTGCTTCTTTCTTCAGAATAAGCACTTCTGATTATCACAGACCTCATTTAGTTCCATTTAAAAAAAAAAAAAAGAGTAGAATCAAGTGAAAAGTCAACTTCTAAGAAAAGGATATATTTTACATACAAATGGTATTTAATATTTTATTTCCAGCAACAGCTTAGAAAGAGTAAGTTTTACATGGATCCCCTCCACTTCTGGCCCCAGGGATGAGAAGGCACAATTCTCTTCAGACTTTTTTTTTTTTAACTTATTTTGTATTGGGGTTAGCCAATTAACTAACAGTATTGTGACAGTTTCAGGAGAACAGTGAAGGGACTCAGCCATACATATACATGTATCCATTCAGAGACTTTCAGCTGTGTTAGGTAATTCCAAGAACACCATTACCCGTTTCATTACACAGGTACTGCTCTAAGGCTGAGGCTTATTCTGACTAGCCATGGGTTAGAATCTGCAATTCCGCTATTTAAAAATAGACCCAGTAGGAATGGCATCATTTGAAGCCCACGAAATAACTAACAGATGATGGGTTTTAATAGCTTCCTAAAGCCTGAGTGTTTGATCTATTAAACAATCACATTCTTGAATTTACCACTTGTGAGTATGGACTAAAGTATAAATCTTGTGAAATACCTGCTTTTCCTTGACTATTCATCTCCTTTAATGGTGCGGGGAAAAACTAATAAAGTTTTAATTGAGCTATCCCTCTCAGCATTGAAGAGTGGTGGCTAAAATCTATACATAACATCAAAACAATTGCACTATAGAATTGGTCGACAGAAGTGCTTTTACTACATTTAGAAGAAAAGGGTATTAGCTGGCTTTCCAATCTATCAGGGAGAATAGATCAAAACTTTCCTTAGGAACTGTTTCAGTGCACAACAAATATCTAAGGTGGTTTCTTATTGTCACTAATCTAATTCTTAACGCTGTAAATTAAGCCATTCTCCTGTATTGTGCCCTTAAAACTTAAAAAGAGCAAACCAATAATTGGAGAAGTGTAAAAAAAATCTACAATCTACCTGTTAGCACATCTTCATGCCATGGTGATTTGATTAGTGATTTGATAAGTATAGATTACAACCCTGGACTTAATACACAGTGGCCCACTTTTAAAATGGCCCATTTATAACAAAGGTCTCTCTGTTGGAACTGCCAGAGAGTTAAAAAAAAAAAAATGCCACCACTATAAAAAACTTTTTTTTAGCCATGCATTGTAGAGCACTGAAATTGTAAGAGACCTTCATGGAGACCTTCATTTCAGCACAGTTCTACTGATTGTGTGACTATAAACAAGTCAAGATTTCCTGATTCTCATACTCTGTCACTATAGTAAGATGACTGCCTGCTCTCAAACTACCCTAAGAGAAGACCTAAAGAATAAGGGACACAATATAAGTATTATAAAATGCTATAAGCTTCTTGGAGAAAAGACTCTAAATGTCTTAAGTAAGAAAAATTCATAAATATCTTTTAAGATAGAATATTTGTAATGAAGATTCAGGCTACCACAAACTAAAAAATTATTGAATTCTTACGAGTTTCAAATATAACACTCACCACAGGAGAAAGGGGAAAGATAACCTACCCCATTGTCCCATCCATTAGAAGAATCGTGTTGTATATGTGAGAAAAGATGAAGAGAAAGAGAATTGTGCTGAAGAACATTGTCATCCATGATCCATGATCCTCACGAAACATTTTTAACCGGAGCAACTGACCTGCAATATAATTATTATTGGATATCAGTATACATTGCAACTCAAAATACATACAGCATTGTTTTATTTTAATTAATTTCTTTTATCTCACTAATATTCTGAAGTCTTTGCCCCTAGCACTTGTCTTACAGGAGAAACTACTACCTAAGATCCTTATTGCTCTTTTGTAAATAAATGATGAAGTCCATGACAATCTCCACCTCATCATCCTAGAGCAAATACTAGCATGAAAATCTAGTGTACAGAGAGCACTCATTATGCTGGCATGAAAATAAGATTAATTAGAATACTTACCTTATATTTTTTACTTCAGAAATATGTTTTTGGTTCATTTACTGAAACTACTTAAGTAAGGCGAATGGTAAAGATGTTACATAAATTCTTAATTCCCTTTTGTTCCCACAGGCCCATTCCCAGTACTGGTCAGATGATAGGCAAACTTCACTTATGATAAAGTACATGAATATGCGAATGGTAAAAATGAAGTCTCTATCATAAGAGTCAGAAGGCTTATTAGCCTTGCTGCTGCTGCTGCTGCTAAGTCGCTTCAGTCGTGTACAACCCTGTGCAACCCCAAGACAACAGCCTACCAGGCTCCTCCATCCATGGGATTTTCCAGGCAAGAGTACTGGAGTGGGGTGCCATTGCCTTCTCCTTAATAGCCTTACTCGTACCTAAAATATCCATTTCACCTACAGGCTGGTGCACAAGTGTGTGTGGTGTGTGGGGTCTGGTAGCATGTACACGTGTTATGGAGTCAGTGTGGTTCCCAGCAAAACATGATTTCTAACCATGCCTAATATTCACTTACAAAGATAATTACTAAAAATGGAGAGAATGGTCTATTAATCTATGGCAAAGGAGGCAAAACCACACAATGGAGAAAAGACAGTCTCTTCAATAAGTGGTGTCTGGAAAACTGGATAGCTACACATAAAAGAATGAAATCAGAACACTCCCTAACACTGTACACAGAAGTAACTTCAAAATGGATTAAAGATCAATATGTGGAGCTGGAAACCATAAAACTCCTAAAGGAAAGCACAGGCAGAATACTGTTTGACTAAAATTGTAGCAATTTTGGATGTGTCTCTTAAAGTGAAGGAAATAAAAGCAAAAATAAAAAATGGGACCTAATTAAAGTTAAAAGCTTTTGCACAGATAAAAGGTGATGGTGGTGCAGTCACTATGTCCTGTCCGACTCTTGTGACCCCACAGCCTGTTAGGCTCCTATGTCCCTGGGATTTCCCAGGCAAGAATCCTAGAGTGGGTTGCTGTTTCCTTCTTCAGGGGATCTTCCAGACCCAGGGATCGAATCCAGATCTCCTGTATTACAGGTAGAATCTTAACTGACTGAGCCAAAGGTAACCACCAACAAAACAAAATGACAACTTGGGAGAAAACATTTGCAAATGATATGACTGACAGTGAGTTAATATCCAAAATACATAAACAGCTCAAACAAGTGGACATCAAAAATTAGTAAATAAATAACCTGATTTAAAAACAGGCAGAACACCTGAATAGATATTTTTCCAAAGAAGACATGCTGATAGCCAACAGACACATGAAAAACTGCTCAGTATCACTTATCATCAGGGAAATGCAAGTCAAAACTAAAATGAGATATCATCTCACATCTATCACAATGGCTATTATTAAAAAGAAGACAAATGACAAATGCTGGCAGGGATGTGGAGAAAAGTGAACCCCTTTACACTACTGGTGGGAATGTAAACTGGTACAGCCACTGTGGAAAACAGTATGGAGGTTTCTCAAAAAACTAAAAATGGAACTACCATTTGACTCAGCAATTCCACTCCTGGGTATACAACCAAATGAGCCAAAAAACACTAATTCAAAAACATAATACATGAATCCCAATGTTCATAGTAACATTATTTGCAATTGTTAAGATATGGAAAAAAACCTAAGTGTCCATCAACATATGAATACACACACACACATACACACACACACAAAGGAATAAGGCCATAATGAAGAATGAAATTTTGCCATTTGCAAAAACATGGATGAACTTGGAGGGTATTACACTAAATAAAAGTTAGACCAAAAGATAAATACTGTATGATATCAGTTATATGTAGAGTCTAAAAAATAAAACAACCTAGTAAACATAATAACAATGAAAAAAGCAGACCCACAGATAAAACAAACTAGTAGTCACCAGTGAGAAGGAAAGGGGAGGGATTAAGAGGTACAAACTATTATGTATAAAATAAGCTACAGGATATACTGTACAACACAGGGAATGTACCCAACATTTTATAACATCCATAAGTGGAGTATAACCTTTAAACACTGTGAAACACTACATTTTATACCTATAACATATAATACTCTACATCAACCACACTTCAATAAAAAAAGAAAAAAATGTTAAAATGCAAATACTTCAAGGAGGAAAATGTATTAAGATGAATACTAAAGTAAAAACTACTGGTATCATAAATAGGCCAGATAAATATTTTGATTTATGATAAAGAGAACTGAGAGCACTCATATCCTGAAAGGTAAGGAAGATTAAAAAAACAACAAGATTAAGAAAAAATAAACACAGGCCATCCTGGTTTCTCCTAAGAGGAAGTTTATCCAAATAATGAGAAAGAAGATGATGCACATATAGGAACTACAATTAAAATAGGGTAGGTCTGAAATCTTACAATAAAATTTCTCATGAGAGAAAACATTTCTTTTTGATGATATGTCAAAGCTATGGAGAAAATATGTATATTTCCATCTGGAAAATATCTCTCTAGGGACAGACAGTAGCTCTCACATAAGCTTCTGAGCATAGGAAGAAACCATCTTTTAAGATTTAACTAATTTTCCCTCATCCCTTTCTGTTATTAAAATAGCACTTTAGATTTCATTTGGAAACCATTCCAGGCAAGAGTGCTGGAGTGGGGTGCCATTGCCTTCTCTGAACAGAAACATTACCCCAGCTAAAACTTTAAATGGAGCAAATATGGGAGATTTGGTTACCTCATCTGGTTTCTTGGCCTGTACAAGAAAAGCAAAGGACAAATCTGAAAGTCAGAGGGAAAGTGAATTACAACTGAGAGAAGAATGTGGAAAATGTTCTACTGAAGCAAAGGATACTGATGCTGCAAATTACAGCATTATACAACTTGTGATAATTGAATCAATAATTATAGAAATCGAGGGAATTGCAAGTCTCCACACAACACCTTGTCGGGAATATTATAAATAGATATTAAACAGAGAATGCTTGAGAGTGAAAAATCCACGCCATAAATATCTTAAAGCAAACTGCAAAGAATATCATTCATTCTTTGAACAGATATTGAATGTGTGTTTTTTACATGCCAGCTGTGGATCAAGGTGCTAGAGGTACAGCTGTGAGCAAGGCAGGAAGATGTTCAAAGTCAACCGTCATTTGAGTAGTTAATGAAAATCTTATTTTAGACTGATGGACTCAGTGTTCCCTTTGCTGCAAGTCCTTCAGCCTTGATCTATTTATTTAATTCAGCAGTTGATATGTTGAAGAACTGCTAAGACTAGAAATTAGAGTTCTTTGAAATTAAAATGTGAATTTCTTTCTTAACATATGCATATGTCAAAAATTTCACTAATGGATATACTTTAAAAGTCAAATAATAATGCCGGTGACTCAAGAGTGCTTTGCAAATAAAATACAGTGGGTTAACTGTACATGACGACTGAAATAATAAAGAGTTAGTAAAATGAGAGATGTGCCAGGATCATTTATGCTGTCATTGCCGAACTCATTGCCTGGCACTAATTTCAGTCATTAGAGCCATTATAATGAAATGGCAGGTTAACACGACTTGCAATTCACTCGAAACACACAATAAAAGAACTTCAATATATGAAGGCCAGATCCAGAGTGACCCAAATGTTGAGTCAAATCATACTAAATAAAAAAATTTCCCATAAGCTACTTCAAGGTTAACTCATTGAGTGACCATCCTAATGCTAGAAATATGTATACACAGACTGTCATCAGCTGACTCCCCATCAATTTGATCAAACCAGGAACCTCAGAGTTACCTAAGGATGTCACATGGAAGTGAACTATCTCCACCCTGTGGTGTGACCACTCACACATTTGTTTTCCCTGGGACAGCAGTGGCTTGTGACTGTTGTCCTGGCATAATTATTAAGAGTGTCCCCTTCCTTTCTGTATTGGTTTGGATAATAAGTTATATGCCACCTTTCTTATAGGTAAAAGAATTGAGAATTTTTTAACACTCTTCTTTAGAGGAGATTCAGGGAGATACCTGAGTGAAAACAGTCAACTGAAATAAAAGACATCACTACGAGGGATATATCACTGACAAAGTGATAAATGACTTTTATTTTAATCCTATGTATATTTGTAAATCTTAGTGTATATTTATGTTACTAATAAAATGTGTCTTGGACTGTATGGGCCATCACCTTTGATATGGTCAAGGTAATTGGAAAACAAATCTTAAAACTATCAGCAGCATTAAAGTGGTACACAAGCCCATGCATTAGAAGAGAGGGTTGGAGGGCACAGTGATTGTTACAAATGTTGGTGCACAGTACTGAAATAGTCTAGAATCTCAGAATCTTTCCTGGAGATACAGTAGGTTTAGAACCACTAAGATTCATAAGATTCTAACAAGGATAATGACCTAAAAGCTAATTTTAAAATAGATGATGGCTCACACGAATTGTGGAAGATGGAAGTAGATAGGTGTAAGAGAATTTAGGGAGAAACTACTTTGTTTCTTGGCTTTTTTTGCTGCTGTGTTCTCATCAGCAAAAGAATAAAAAGGAACATTTGCTCTTTACCTCACAGCCAGACTTTGATGCTAAGTTCTGGGTCCCTTTTCTTTAGAAGTAGTTTTCAGCAGGAGGCCTTGAACAAAGAAATAAACTAAACAACCTCAGAGGAGAAGGACTAGAAGCATGTGTGCTTCCGGTTAAGAGATGGGGGTACTCCTGGGAAGTTGTTGAAGCAAGGTTGAGTGGCGGGCTTCTAGATTCAGAGAGGATACAAAGATTCTGGTCTCCAAGGTGGCAAAACCTCACTTAGGTTTGAGTCCATGGATGCTGGTGAAGGCCAAAGTATCAAGGGTCATGGCCTTGGAATTCAAGTAAAGATACTGAGCTGGCCTCAGGGGAAGAGCAACCAGTAGAGCAGTCACCCACTTTCATCAGGAACACAGCAACCTGGGTAGGATTCCAGCAGTCTGTTGGTGGAGGTCATCAAGAGGGCATGACATCTGGCTGACCCAGGAACAGAACCGGGGCAATGAGAGGTTCCTCATCCCCATTCCTGGACTTGGGATATATGCTGCCCACTGGTTCCCCGTGCTTGTATGCTAAGTCGCTTCAGTCATGTCCAACTCTTTGCGACCTCACAGACTGTAACCTGTCAGGCTCCTCTGTCCTTGGGATTCTCCAGGCAGGAATATCAGAGTGTGTTGCCATTTCCTCCTCCAAAGGGTCTTCTCAACCCAGGGATCGAACCTGCATCTCCTTCGGCTCCTGCACTGCAAGCAGACTCTTTACTGTTGAGCCACGGAGGAAGCCCACACTGTTCCCCTAACGGGAACCATTTCCAAGAACACAGTCTTAAGAGAGAAATGTGTTTTTGAGACCATCAGGATGGACTATGTGACTGAACCCATTGAAGACCTCTGATTCTGGTGTGTAGATGCAGAGATCTTCTGTCTTGCAACCACTCAAGACAAGCCTCACACATAAGTTCCTTTGCTTGCTAAGCCTACCAGTCTGAAGAAGTCTGCTTCATGCTTTGGTTTGTTCCTTCCCTCCTTGTACAGGGCCAGTTTCAGATTTCACCAGGAAGTTCCTGAGGTTGCAAACCTATACTCTTTTAGATGGCATCATTGTGCCAAAGACCATCACCCAAGCAGCAATAGTAGAGGGGAAGCTCAGGTTAATGCAGACTCAAGGATTTATTTCCAGCACCCAATAAGCCTTGGGACTGCTTTGAATTTTAGAGATAAAAAAGATGCTCTGAAAATTACCAATTCTGTACTCTCTGTTCACCTAAGTAGGAAGTCTGAGCAAGACACTTAATTTAGAGGAGAAAATGTGGCATTACGCATACTACCCTGACCAGGAAATATGAAAGGAGGCACTTTGCACAAGAAGATGCCAAACTGAAGCTAACACTATTATTCATTAAGTCTTCTGCTCCAAAATCTCCTATATACAATGTGTCAATTACATACATAATGTCTATGTGCAACTACTTAATGTATACACATATACATAAATATAATTTGCAGTTATTTAAAGGAATGTATTTAATTTGCTGCAGTCAAAATTCAGTCAAAGTCAGCACAGCAGGCGTTCTACATAACAGTACAAATATTTTATGTTGCCAGTAACAAAAACAATGGTTCCAAACCCTTGCTTTTTATCACTCAGAATACTTGGGCTTCTGATATACTCCCAAAATGGTGCTACAAAACATATGTTAAATAGATATCATTGTAAAATTTAAATAAATAAAATAGAAAACTAGTATCAGCTTAAATGATAATAAGTTGATCTCGCGGTTTTTCTCGAGTTGTGGTGGGAAGCTTAGGGTTTCTCTCAAGTTGTGACGGGGACCTCAGGGACCCGCTCGTGTTGCCTCCGAGAAGTCGGGTCTCTTCTTGCGTTGCGAGGGGCACGTCGGGATTCCTCTCGAGATGCTGCAGGCGAATAGGGCCGTGTCTCGAGTTCAGTTGGGAAATTCAGTGTACCTCTCCGGCGGTGACAGGGATCTCGGGCTTTTTATCAAGGTTCAACGAGGGAGTCAGGCCTCGTCTGGTGTCGAGGCATGGAACTCTGCATTCCTCGCGAGTTGTCCAAGGGTTGTCAGGGCTCCGGTTGAGTTCAGGAGGGAAATTTGGGCTTTTTCTAGAGGATCAGCACGGGAGACAGGCCTCCCATCCTGTTGTGTGGGGATACTTTGGCTTCCATTGGAGCCAGTGAAGGGGAATCAGGACTTATCTCGAGCTGAGGGGGCACTCGGTGTCCTTTTTCCTTGAAGCAGGATCGGCGGGGTTCCACTCGAGATTCAACAGGTGAGACAGGCTTCCTCTTGTGGTGTGAGGGGAAGTTGGGATTCCTCTTGAGTTGAAGCAGGAAATGGGCCCTCATCTGCAGATGAGATGGGAAACACGGTGCTCTTGTTTTGTGTGCCCCCTAGATTTATTTTATATTTGCCCAATAAAACCCCAGCTCTGACTCAGAGCTACAATTTGCTTTCTCCAATTTCAGTAAACTTATGCGGGAAAAGCTACACAAATGGGTTGATGCACTACTACAGAATCAAGATCTCCAACCTCTGCTGTTACCACAGCACTGCACATTAATACATCCATTTTAAATTACACCTCAAAGCTCCTACTAAGCCTCTTTCACTCTCAGAATGTGGCCTTAGTCTCAACCTCAAGAAAATATCACTACCACTAAATATGACTTCCTTCAACTTTCTTCCCACTCATGTACATCCATCCACTTATCCACTTTCTCTGCTATTCCTACTATATTCTTTTGTATTTTTCTGTGCTCTTCCTGCAAAAACATCACATGTACTTTTAAAACCATAGGCTCCCCTGTTTTGGTGCCTTGCTTCAGCAACCATCTTTTCTCTCCTTCTTGTGTCCAATCTCTCTCTCTGGGTTCTCTTCCCTCTGCCTCTTAAGCTTCTTAAGTGCATCCTAAAAACAGTGCTTTCTTGACCTCATGTCCTTAAACTACCATCCATTCAATTTCCCCTCTCATCCAGACTTCGAGAGAGTAATCTTCATCAGTCCCCCTCATGAGGGGGACACACAATGCAAGCACTATTGAAATTGTTCTGGCAAATGTTAATGGTCCCCACTACTGCCAAATATAGTAGAAATACACTGGCCTTTAACTTAAGGCTGCATCTGACACAGCAGTTATCCACTCTGTCCTTGCTGATACTCTACTTCTTTGGTTTCCCAAACACCAAACATTCCTTGTGCTCTTTCTACTTTCTTGTTTATTCTCATCAATTTGTGGGGCATCTCTTCCACCTGTCACATAAACAACAATGTTCCCCATGGTCTGTCCTCAGTCTTTCCCTTTGTCATATCCCTATAGAGTCTCATCCACTCTGTGGGTTTACTATCCAGTATCTCCAGCATAGACTTTTCCTCCTGAGCTTCAGACTGGAAGAACAATCTACCCGCTGTATTCCTGGATGTCCTACTGTCAATTCAAACTCAGTATACAAGAAAGAATCCAGGATGCCGTGGTGGGCCAGTGGCTAAGAATCTGCCTGCCAATGCAGGGGACATGGTTTCAATCCCCAGTCTGGAAAGATTTCACATGCCATGGGGCAACTGAACCCGTGCACCACACTCCTGAGCCCCCATGCCCAAATATGGAGCCCGTTCACCACCACCACTGAAGCTCACTCATCTCGAGCCTGTGCTCTGCAATACGAGAAGCAACTGAGACTGGAAAGCTGGTGCACCACAAGGAAGAGTAGCCCCCGCCTGCTTCAACTAGAGAGAGTCTGAGCACAGCAAGAAAGACCCAGCACGGACACAAAATAAATAAGTTAATTTAAAAATAAAAGAATTCAAAATTTCCACCTCTTGTCCCAACAACACAGTTTACCTATGACTCCAGTCTGATCTTTCCCATCCCTAAATCCACCCCTACTTCTGACTTCATCATCTTATCATTTTCAAAATGACAAGGTTAGATTCATTCTCGATTTTTGATTCCTGCACACCTTCCATTTCAATCAACAGTCTTATTATTTTATAAGCTTCAATGCATGCTCTTCTCCCATAATTTGTTGCAGTGGGACTGTGGCAAAAATCTGACTGATCTTCCTTACTCCAGCCTCTTTTCCCATCTCAATCCATCCACAATAGAGCTAACTAAAATATAACTATGGTCATACTACCCCTTCACTTTAAATCTTTCAGTGATCACTCCTCACCTAAAGAATAAAATTCCAGTTCCTTACCCTGGTATAGAAGGCACTGCTTGACTTGACCCAGGCTCATCTCTCCTCTCTCACCAGCTTTCCCTCTAGTTCCATCAACACTAAACAGACATCAGTTCCCTACGTTCATGCTGAACGCCCTGCTTGGGGTACTCTTCTTCCTCCATCACTTGACTAACACCTATGTTTCCCGTGGGCCTTAAAATTAAGGTCAGACATGATCTCCTCTAGGAAATCTCCTTCACTGTCAAACATTTCATATACTGGAGTAATAGCCAGAAGAGCTTACAGGATTGATTCTCACAGGAGGTAATAATGCTCCTCCAGTGAAGACAAGGCGATATGGGCGCAAGTCAAGCGTGGGGTAAAGGGGTGGGTTACATGGCTTTTATCTCGAGGACTGTTTTGTTAATGAGAGATAAGTTCAAACTCTGCTAACTCAAAAGTCTTTAGGTTAAAAAAAGGAATCACTCTTACTCGTTAAGAGAAAAAGTATTACTTATTATATTTTATCTATCATTGCATGCCTCTCTAATATAGAAAATGAACCCAAAGTAACACACTGATAAGATTCTTTAACATTAATATTTAACATTTTAAATATTAGCATACTTGACAATTAATATGTTCTATTTCTTAGGTCTAGAAGAGGATAAAGGGTAAAATGAAAGTGGATCAGAGCACTTAAAATTAATTGAACTTCACTTCCAATAAGACTAAAATAAGTATATGAAGAATTCATGACTGGTTTGTATAAATGTATAGTTTATAAGAAAATGATATTTTAAGATTTACTAATTTTAAAATGCTAACAGATTAAAAATAACAACTAGAGAATTAGTCCATGAATAGGACCCCAACAAAGAAAATTATATAACAAAACACACCAGAATATCATTAGGGATGAAGGCTATTCTAGTTAGACAAACACAATTGTATATAATAAGTATAAAATGATGAAACTTTTCTATCCTAAGGACACCATTTCATTAATATTCAGATCAAATCTCCTTACTTCAGTGTACTAAGAGAATTTAAAAACATTGAACAGATGGCTATCATTCCTTATTAGAAGTAGGTGTTTACACAGAAAATATTTGTGATTCATTGAGTTTGACAGAAAATCAAATATGGTGAGTTGAAACATAATTGTGTGTGAAACTAAAAATCATAATATGCATTATAAGTATAACATGTATATTATAATATGCACTATAATGTACATTTCAAAAGGTTCTAAAAAGAAAGGAGAATCATACCACATGCTCCACCATCTCCCAGAGTTTGCTCAAATTCATGTGCACTGAATCAGTGATGCTACCTAACCATCTCTTCCTCTGCTTACTCCTTCTCCTCTTTCCTTCCATCTTTCCCAATATCAGAGCCTTTTCCAATGAGTCAGCTCTTCGCATCAGGTGGCCAAAGCATTGGAGCTTCAGCTTTCACTTCAGTCCCTCCAATGAATACTCAGGGCTGATTTCCTTTTGGAATGACAATATCATCACTATTATTAAATTTTTTGCATCATCATTATTATATGGACACCAGCTTTGGAAAAAAATAACATTTATACTTTTAAACTAGGTTTTAATTTAGTGTTGGGCATTCTATTGATCCAACTGAAAAAGAAAAATTAAACTGTCAAGACTAATCCCTTGAAGGCTGATCCATTTTTTCAAGCAATCCTGATCAATACAAGGCTCAGACATTGGCTCCTTGATCATAGGTGGTGATGGGACAGGAGGGACTGGCCCTCCCACAACCATACATATTGGGAAAGTTGGGAAGGCAAAATAAAGCCAGGACCCAAAATTCTGCCATGTCCCCCAGGTTTCCTATTATTTGTATCCATGTATACATGACTTCATCACAACAAACTGGAAAATTTTAAAGAGATGGGAATACCAGACCATATGACCTGCCTCTTGAGAAACATGTATGCAGGTCAAGAAGCAACAGTTAGAACTGGACATGGAACAACAGACTGGTTCCAAATCAGGAAAGGAGTATGTCAAGGCTGCATATTGTCACCCTGCTTATTTAACTTCTATGCAGTGTACATCATAAGAAAGGCTGAGCTGGACGAAGCACAAGCTGGAATCAAGGTTGCCAAAGAAATATCAATAACCTCAGATATGCAGATGACACCACCCTTATGGCAGAAAGTGAAGAACTGAAAAGCCTCTTGATGAAAGTGAAAGAGGAGAGTGAAAAAGTTGGCTTAAAGCTCAACATTCAGAAAACTAAGATCATGGCATCTGGTCCCATCACTTCATGGCAAATAGATGGGAAATAATGGAAACAGTGATAGACTTTATTTTGGGGGGGCTCCAAAATCACTGCAGATGGTGACTGCAGCCATGACATTAAAAGATGCTTGCTTCTTAGAAGGAAAGTTATGACCAACCTAGACAACATATTAAAAAACAGAGGCATAACTTTGCCAGCAAAGATCCATCTAGTCAAACCTATGGTTTTTCCAGTAGTCATGTATGGATGTGAGAATTGGACTATAAAGAAAGCTGAGCACCAAAGAATTCATGCTTTTGAACTCTGGTGTTGGAGAAGACTCTTGAGAGTCCCTTAGACTGCAAGGAGATCCAACCAGTCCACCCTAAAGGAAATCAGTCCTGAATATTCATTGGAAGGATAGATGCTAAAGCTTTACCTCCAATACTTTGGCCACCTGATGCAAAGAACTGACTCATTGGAAAAGACCCTAATGCTGGGAAAGATTAAAGGCAGGAGAAGAAGGGACAACAGAGGATGAGATGGTTGGATGGCATCACCAACTCAATGGACATGAGTTTGAGTATGCTCCGGGAGTTGGTGATGGACAAGGAAGCATGGCGTGCTGCAGTCCTTGGGGTCTCAAAGAGTCAGATATGACTGAGTGACTGAACTGATACATGACTTCTGCCTTCTATTCTGAAATTGGTTTTCATTCACAGCTTTCCTCTTTCATTCACAAGTCCTCTAACTCGTTGAGACTGGCTCCTTGTATTTACAAACTTATTATTTTTCTACCCATTCCACTTACAGATTAATTAAATAACAGTGTTAAAAATTTATTAACAGGTTAGCAATTCCAGATATAAGAAGCTTGGAAGTAGCCACTTAACAAGCAAAAAGCTGAACAGACTGAAAACTCAATAACTTTTCTAAGACGTGTAACACAGGCGAGGTCAAACCATTATAGAGGCATACAGGTGAGTACAAAGAGTCACAGCTGATTACAGCAAAAACTTATTAAAAAAAAAACACACACACAAAAAAAACACAAAAAACTACCTTAGAAACCAGGCAGTGCTGGCATAGGAAAGCCTAAACTGCAGGCTCAGTGTGTACAAGTGCTCTGCTGTGCTGTGCTAAGTCGCTTCAGTTGTGTCTGATTCTTTGTGACACTATGTACCATAGCCCACCAGGCTCCTCTGTCCATGGGATTTTCCAGGCAAGAATACTCAGTGTGTGCAAGACTGAAAGTTAAAAACTCCAGACACCTAGCCATGGCAGGGGTGGGAGACAGGCTCATTTTTAAAACGCTCCAGAACTTCTTAATAAGGACTGCCCTCAGGAGAAGATGCTTCACCACACCTAACGTGCTAAGTTTCAATCAGAATCTAAGTGATCTGGAGGAAAAGAAATGCCCAACTCCAGGCCTCTCAAGCTATCCTCTCCCGCCTTAGGGAACTGTGGGATAACTAAGAAGTACATGGAGGTTCAATCCAGAGGCGTAGGCTCACTGAAAACTGAGACCTAATTACAGAACTATAAAATGCCTCCTTTCCTCCACATCTTACTGCCATACTACCAAAGGCCTACATATACCTGGTACATCATGTCCAGCTATTAAGAAAAAAAATTACAAGGCATACTCAAAGACAAAAACAGATTTTGATGTTCATGTTAGTAGTTCATATGGAAAATTCTTCATTTTGTTGGTAATATTTTTTCACAATAAAAATATTTGTTTTACACCTTTGTTGAGCACCTACTATGTGTCTGGTTATGTTATATAATATAAACATAATGTAATATAAATATAATTGTGAAAACATAACAAATGTACATTTTCATGTATTGCAAAGGGACCAGGAAGGAAGAAGTATAGTAAGCTAAAATATAAAGCTACTAGTGAGCACATTTAAAATCTGGTGTTCCTTTAGGGCCATGGCCCATAAGAGAGCTAAGAAAATGAAGTTAAGCCTGGAGATACTACATATTAGGAAATGAACTTGCATCTCTACAGTAAATCAGGATCCTCCAAAGAGTCTACAGTTGTCCTAAAACAATAGTGTCTCCTGGACTCCAGACTTGGCAAACCCAAATGTATTCTAGAGGAAAAGAAACCTAATTTAAATCCTCAGAATTCCCATAGATCATATTATTAAAATATGAGTTCAGAGTTAATATTCACCAAATACAAAAGGAAATGTTACCATGCATGAGTTGAGAGAAACAGCAAATAGAATATTTAGACCACACAAGGACTTCAGATTTTCAATTACCAAACATACAGTATTTAAAATTGGCTGTCTCAACACATGCCAGCATTCCTCTACATTCTTAAACATATGAATTACAGTAATAATTTTTAATATCTTGTTGACTAATTATGTCAACAGTGCCAATTCTGGCTTTGTTCTTTAATTAATTTTTCTTCTCATCATAGGTCATATATTCTTGCATCTTTGCACGCCTGAGAATTTTTTTTACTGAAATCCAGACATTACAAATTTTCATCTTATTAAGTGCTAGATATGTTTGTATTTTTATTAAGCACTTTTGGGTTTTGTTCTGAGATGTATTTAAGTTACCTGGAAATCATTTGATCCTATTGAGCCTAGTTTTTCAGGTTTTTTAGGTAGAATCAAAGAAGCCTTTATTCTAGGGCTAACTTTGTCCACTATCACCCCTCCACTCTACCTGATGCACCATAAATTCCAAGACTGCTTCTCTGACTTGTGGGGACACAAACTATTCTTGGCCCTGTATGAGAGCCAAGGATTTTACCCCTGATCCTTTAGAGTGGTTCCTTCCCTACCCTGAGTGGTTTCCTCACAGGTATGTGCTCATTGTGACTCAATTGAAGACTTAAGAGAGATCTGCAAATCTCTGAAGTTATTTCTCTGTGCTCCTCTCTTATTGCTGTCTTTTCCTCTTGAGAGATTTTCTGATTTTCAGGGACCATATGGAATACTGTGGCTTATAATCTGAGGCAATCACAGGGTGAGACAGAAATTGAAATTCTGGCTACCAACTACTAGAACACAAGGGACCAACTACCAGAAAAAGGAAAACTCAGAAAGTAAGCCCCCAATTCTAGCACAATTTCCGGTAGTGTATTTGCTGACACCTAAACTATGGTGGGCTGCCATCTATGGGGTTGCACAGAGTTGGACACAACTGAAGCGACTCAGCAGCAGCAGCAGCAGCAAACTATGTAGATGAGAGGTATCAACTACAAATGGGTACTTGCCATGGGCACTTGCCATCTCCCTCTACAAGGATTAAATCATGTGTGCTGCAGCTTCGGATTTTCAACACCCCTTGAAAGGAGTTTAGAGTTGAGAACAGAGATGAGGCATTCTGTGCTCAGAGAAAAACTGGCAAGACAGGCCTTCAGATAGTTAGATATTTTCAGGAGTTGATTTTATGAGCCCAATACTTGTATCTCCTCATCTACAAAAGCGCTAAAATCCTTCATGGTGACAACTGTTCCTCATGACCAGAAAAAGTTTCATAAGACTAGTAGGCAACTTCAGGAGAAATAAATGCTCGATTGCATGTGTTCCTCTTCACCAAAGTCACACATTTACTGTCCTCCCCCCACACCTCACTGGGACAGTTTCTCAGCACTGTCTGAGGTGCTGACTTCCGGACTGCAGTCCTCATTTTGCCACAAATAAAACTTAGCTCTCAACTTACATGTTGTGTGTTTTTTTAAGTCGACAGAGGTAAGACCAAGTGAAAAATAACTGATACAAGAAAATCCCTAAATATAGGTTCCAGTAGTCTCATAATGCTGATGAAACAAAAGCTGGAATTCAGGATACACCAAATCAGAATACACCAGGAACTCTGAGTGCAGTCCAGGATATCAGATGTGGTAAATAAAGGGCTGTAACACAAGACGACAAACCAGAAACAGACCAGTCCAAAGTCTAAAACTCATTTTCTGTCTGCATTCAAGAAGAAAATTAAATCTTCCCTAGGAGGATTATATCTTCATGAACCTATTCATGAAGGCAATTCACATATTACCTTTGACTTTCAATTTTTAAAGAAAATAGGTACACAGGAAAATAAGATGAGGAAGATTACTTAAAACCCAATAGGAAAAGACAGATAATATAAAGTGGTTAATGATGCACACAGATATCAAAATAACTATAATTACTATGCTCAAGAAAACAGATTAAAAGATTATGAATTTTATCAAAGAACTGGCATCTATTTTTGAAATCAATTTAAAAGTCAAAAACTAAAATTAATGACTAAAATTAAAAATTTTAAACAGCAGGCACATATGTACACATTGTATAATCCCATTTATATAAATTTCTAGAAAATGCAAACTAGGCAGAAGAGTAGTTGCTTGAGGTTTGAAGGGATCAGAAAAAGTAATTACAAAAGCTCATGAAGAAACATTTATCTTGACTGAGGTGACAGTTTCACAGATGTATACATATGTCAAAACTTACCAACCTGTACACTTACACATATGTACTTTATTGTATGCTAATTATACCTTGATAATATTGTTTTAAAATAAAACAACAAGGGACTTCCTTGAAGGTTCATTGGTTTAGAATCCATGCTTCCATTGCCGGGGGCACAGGTTCGATTCCAAGCCGGGGAACTAAGATCCCACATGCCATGCAGTGCAGCCAAAATAAATTAATTAATTAAATAAATAAAACAATTACACTATAATTTAGGTTTAACACATATGTGGAACTTATGACAAAAATATGTCTAAAGGCAGAAGGGATAAATGGAGTTAAAAGCTATAAAGGTCTTGTAAAGTGTTGACAATATTAATCAAAGGTAGACTCTGATAAGTCAATTATGTGTTTACACTGTAGGGTGATCACTAAAAGAATAAAATATGTATAATAAACAAAGAAATAGAATGAGAAGAAATAAAATACAAAAATTGTTTTATTTATTTAAAGGAAAGCAAAGAGGAAGAGAAAAAACAGAAAAATACTAGACAAAAAGCTAGTGTGTAGCAAAATGATAGATTAAACATGCATATATTGATAATTACACAAGGGCAAATGCACTAAAATTGTAATTAAAAGACAACTGTCATAAGGATTTAAAAAGTAAAGGAAAAATAAAACTTGAGAGTGTTTATCTTCTACAGACCTTCAAAAAATTTCTAAAGGTTGTACTTCAAGGAAAATGAACCAGACTCTGGGAATGACTTCATTTCCACAGAAAGAAATATCTGAGACAAGAAAGAATGGTGAGAAAAGAAACTGACCAACACATATCAAATCTACACAATGTTTGTATAATATAATAAAAATATTAATGTGGAATTAAAAAAAAAGAACCAGAATACTCAACAACAATCCCATATAAGAAACTGTTGACTTTAGTTAAAACATTCTAATAATTTTTATCATTTGGGAGGTGCTTAAAACATCAATTAGCTGTAGAGTTGCTAGGTTTTTAAATTTTACTTGAAATAGTGATATTTCAAGGGTAGACACTAAAAGAGTAGGTATTGAAAGTATAATTTATAAACCAAAGGAGGAGTAGAGGAGGGGTAGAAAAGTGAAAGAAACAGAGAAATGGACAAAATTTGTTTATCCTCCCTTCCCAAAAAAAGGACAAAAAGAAGGAAAAGTTACATAATAGGAAAAACACAAAAAAGTGGGAGAATCAGATCACAATATAAAAGTAATATATTGACCATATATAGTATAATAATTGTTAGAAGATAGAAAACTGACAGAAAAACGAAATCAAAGATGAATGCTTGCAAGAGAGACATGAGAATATAGAAAGGTTGAAAACAATAGGTATAAAATTGTGTATCAGACAAAACTAACCAAAAGAAAGCTAGAATGGGTATGAATTCTAGACGAATAGATTTTAAGTGAAAAAATAATATTAGGACTAAAGAGGGTAATTACACAGTGACAAACATTAAATTCTCCAGGTAAATACAATAATCTTCAGGCCGGCACAGTACATCATGTAAGATAAATTCAAACTATATAAAACAAAATCTGATAGAACTAGATGGAGAAATTAAGAAACCTACTGCACAGTGTGAGATTTGAACATCCCTCTGTTATTTATTGATAGGTCATGTAGACAACAAACTTTAACAAACAAACAGAATATCTGAATAATAAAATTAAAACTTGACTTAATAGACATACTGAACTCTGCATATAGCAATTAGAGAATGCATACTCTTCTAACATGCATTGAAAACTTTACAAATTGATCATGTTACAAAAGAAATCTTAGCAAAATTCAAAGATTAGATATCACACAGACCACAGTTCCAAACACAATATAATTAATCAGCAATCAATAAACAAAGTTAATGATTTTTATATCTCACAGTCCAGAAAATTTTAAAACGTATTTCAAAATAATTCACTCATAAAACAAAAATTCTAACCAAAGTGGGGAAATATTTAGAATTGAACAATTTTTTTCAACAGAATTTACTTGTACATTTTCCATTTTCTATAATATTTGAAGACATAGGATAGCTTTGAATAAGCTTTCTACAATACTGTGTTTTAAGCTTATCCAGTAAACTAAAATGCGGTACAACTTTTACACAACTTAGGAGATTAAAAAAAAAAAAATCTCCACAAGAGAAAACAACTGAGCAGCCCTGGTTTAAAACATTTTCCCAGAAAAAAACAGATAAACAATTGCATCAAAAGGCAGTTTTCAAATATTTAAATTACACTAGGACTCCTTTCCAAAAAATTCCATATCAAATATGTAGAATGCCAAAAAAAAGCATTACAAAATGGGAAATTTAGTCACCAATTGCTTACATTACAAAAGAAGGCCTGAACTCACCTAGAAAGCATATTAAAAAGCAGAGACATTACTTGCCAACAAAGGTCCATCTAGTCAAGGCTATGGTTTTTCCAGTTGTCATGTATGGATGTGAGAGTTGGACTATAAAGAAAGCTGAGCACCAAAAAATTGATGCTTTTGAACTGTGGTGTTGGAGAAGACTCTTGAGAGTCCCTTGGACTGCAAAGAGGTCCATCGTAAATGAGATCAGTCCTGAGTGTTCATTGGAAGGACTGATATTGAAGCTTAAGCTCCAATACTTCGGCCACCTCATGTAAAGAAGTGACTCATTTGAAAAGACCCTAATTCTGGGAAAGATTGAAGGCAGGAGGAGAAGGGGACAACAGAAGATGAGATGGTTGGATGGCATCACCGACTGAATGGACTTGAGTTTGGGTAAACTCCAGGAGTTGGTGATGGACAGGGAGGCCTGGCGTGCTGCGATTCACGGGGTCGCAAAGAGTCGGACACGACTGAGTGACTGAACTGAACTAAACTGAGGCCTGAACATCTATAAACTAAATATTCAACTTAAAGAAAAGAGAATATACCTGGAAGGTGATATTAAAGACAAGAACAAATAATAATTAAATTGAAGGTAAAAATAAAATACAAAGAATCTACAAAGCTAAAAATGTTGACATTTTATAAAACACACAACTCTCTTACCAGATTAATGAATAAAAAAAGGGAGATGGCTGAAAAAAGTACTATAAATGAAAAAGGTACATAGTCACAAACACCAAAAAAATGGGATACAAAATGAACAAACTTTTTGAAAAATATTTAATGTGCCAAAACTGATTAAGGAAGCATAAAACTTGAATTATTCTAAAACCATGAAAAAAATTCTTCAGTAGTTCAAATATCTTTCTGTAAAGAGAATGTCATATCCGGACAGTTTGATAAGGCTCTCTTTTAAACATTCAAGTAACAATTAACTTCAATCTTTCAAAAACTCTTTCCTCTAGGACTTTATAGTTCATGAAAATATCTATTTAAAAGAGTAAATATTGACTAAGATGGCTAATGCTAATTTAAACTGGAAATTCAGATGTTGTTATTTTTTCTCAGACATATTCCATAGCTTATGAAAAAAATTTCTCAGAACTTAAGCACTGCAGTTCCTGAAATCCTATAGGCTACAAGCTTGGTACAAACATCCAGTTGGAAGAGGGTAAAAGAGGGCTGAATCTATAGTTACAGAGCACTTTACATAAAATGTAGGAAAAATCAATTATCCATGTTTGGGAGGGATATGCCAGGGTGCTTTTTCCTGAGTTTAGGTAAGAGTTTCATGGTGCCCATTTTAAACTGAAACATTTCATTATCGTATCAAAGATACCTTGACAGGTGTTTGCAATGAATAATTCCAAGACATACAAAACCAAATCTCATTTTTCTCAACGTATATTTAATGAGCACAAAGATCAACAAGGGCTTCCCAGGTGATGCTAGTGGTGGAGAACCCATCTGCTAAGGCAGGAGATATAAGAGCTGAGAGTTGGATCCCTGGGTCAGGAAGATCCCCTGGAGGAGGGCACAGCAACCCACTTCAGTATTTCTGTCTGGAGAATCCCCATGGACAGAAGAGACTGACAGGCTAAAGTCTGTAGGGTTGCAAAGAGTCGGACATGACTGAAGCAACTTAGCACAGCATAGCACATAGGTTAACAATAGTCCAATTTCAGTATTTTTTTCCACAAATATTATTTATGCAGCTCCTAAAAGTACTGGGGATACATTTGTTTAACACATACCATGTTGTGCAGATTGTGGCAGGTGACTAGTTTGAGCCTAAAGCTGGGATTCAGAGAGGTCTGATGAATTTAAAGGAAAAAATTCTAACAACTTAAATAATTTTATCTTCTTGAAATATTCTAGCTGAGTATAAAAAGAAATAGGCAAGACAACACTGCTTCTAAAGCATATATTACCATGAAGCTCAGCCCATGATCCAAGTATGAGCCCTGTGAGACATGGAAGCATCATGCTCTTCGGGTACTTAGGAATAAAATAATATGCAATTCAGAGATGCAAACAGAAACATTTTTTCCATTCTTGGGTGGAAATTGGTACAAATCTAAAAGAGGAAGGATTTCATGGAGTTCATCTTTATTTTAGCAGTTTGAGAGATTATAATTTTGGGAGCACTAGGAAACCAGACGGAGAAGGCAATGGCACCCCACTCCAGTACTCTTGCCTGGAAAACCCCATGGACAGAGGAGCCTGATAGGCTGCAGTCCATGGGGTCGCTAAGAGTCGGACACGACTGAGTGACTTCACTTTCACTTTTCACTTTCATGCACTGGAGAAGGAAATGGCAACCCACTCCAGTGTTCCCTGGAGAATCCCAGGGATGGGAAGCCTGGTGGGCTGCCGTCTACGGGGTCGCACAGAGTTGGACACGACTGAAGTGTCGGACTCAGAGTCAGATTGAAGCAATGCAGCAGCAGCAGAAAACCTGAGGATAGGCATGGATCTCAAACTGAGTAGGTTAAAACATGAAGCCATAGCAATGGAAGCACCAGCCTCTACTAGCCCCAACCCCACCCCACCTCCAGGCAGTGGACATCAACAGAAGGCACTAAAACAGAATACAGATTTATAAGCCTATATCATATGACCCTGGGGACTGCAAGAAATAAATGTTTGAGATTTAGAAGAAGGCTGGAGTGGATACATGTATATGCATGGCTGAGTCCCTTCACTGTTCACCTGAAACTACCACAGCATTGTTAATCAGGATTGTTAATACAAAATAATTGTACTTTATAAATACAAAATACAAAGTTAAAAAAAAGAAGCTTAGAAATTAGAGGTTTCAAAGAGTCAGTGAAATTGCTTTACGCACATAAATATGACCCTCTGTTGCTGTTCAGTTGCTCAGCTTTGCGACTCTTTGCGACCCCATGGACTGCAGCACGCCAAGCTTCCCTGTCCTTCACAATTTCCCAGAGTGTATAAATATGACCCTCTAACCCAATTTAATACCTTTAACTAAAATAAACATTTGTAAATTGACAGCCAAACTCCAAGGTGGCTCCTACCGAGTCTCACCTCTTGCTAGTTATCCTTTGTGTAGAATCTTCTCACACTGAACTGTGACTGGCTTGTATGACAGGTGATAAATTGTTGAAGTGACAATAAGTGACTTCCAAGACCAGGTGTGAAAGACACTGCAGTTTCCACCTTGGTCTCTCTCTTGAATTGCTCACTCTAGGGGAATCAGCTGTCATGTCTTGGGGACAATCAAGTGGTAAGGAACTGAGGGCTCCAGCCAATAGCTTGCACCAACTCGCCATCCACTTGAGAGAGTCATCTTGGAAGAGAACTTTCAAGACAAGCCTTCACATACCTGTAGCCCTGGCTGAAATAGTCACACAACCTCATGAGACATCCCAAGGTGTAACCAGCCAAACTCCTCCCAAATTCCTAACCCAGAGAAAATGTGACATCAAAAATATTTATTATTGATTTAAGTCTCTGAATTTTTGGATAGTTACCTAGCAAAAAAACTCTAAGCTCTGTAATTATCCTGACAGCTAATAGGAGCCACTTGAGAATCAGAAGCATGGAAATAACAAAACCTAATAAGATATATGATTTATGATGAAAGATCTAATATCACAAAATAGAAAATAATGCTTACTTTACCTTAATAAAGTGTTTGACATTATGATGACAGAGCAAAAGAAACTTTGTGGAAAGAATCTTCACAGCATGAAAGTCTTGATAATTGAGTAATTTTAAAGGGCAACCTTTGGGTAGAAAATGTCACTAATGATATTTTCTTTTGATCGCTACTATAATTCACATGATGTGTCATTTTCTTACCATATTTTATAACGTTTTAGCCAGAGTTTTGATTCATATATTACCAATAAAATAAAAAAGATAGGAGTTATTTTAAAGGATCTATGTGTGTCTATATTTTAAAGGATCTATTCATTATTATTATTTATTATTATTATTTTAGAGGATTAGTTATTTTAAAGGACCTATTCATTCAGTGTCCATGCAAACTGAATGAATAATAATACATTATAATTTAGCTGTTAGGGGTACTTTTTCATCTTTGAGCATGCAAGCAATATTGCTTTCAAGTTTTAATCTAGTAACGTTTATAATTTATCTCTGATATAAAAAGAATAAACAAGCAAAACAAATAAGGAACCACATCATACTCCGGATTGCCAACAAAATGCATTTTACAGAAAAGAGCTAAACGTATACAGCCCATTAGAATCCACTGTTCCATTCTTGTTTGAAGTCCTACTTCCATAGAATCCACTTTTTATTTAGTTCTTATATAATATGTGGACACATACGTAGTGTTATGGACTTCAAGGCTGTGTTATAGGTATTTTATTAAAGAGTTACTTATGTAGCTTTATTATAAGGTTTGATGGAGATAATTTAATATTTAATATTTATATATTAAATATTAATGTATATGCAAATTTGTATATGTAAATTTATTTCCTATCCTGAACATCACAACTGTTTCTATGACTTAATCACTGTAGAATATCACTGACATTTATTTTTCTGTATGTGAAGGCATGAAAATCTGTGGTTAGAATATTGGTATATTTCTCGATACTTTCAATTCAAAGAACTGTTTGTCCTCAAAGCAGTTCCATGACTACACAAAATGAAACTATTTTTGTGGCATATCAACTTGAAATTATGACAGGAAATTTTGTTTTTAATCAAGTATGCAAACCAACAGTTTCAGAGATCCTGGTAGGAAAATCTTTCCAAATATCTCTTTTGAGTTAGTCTCTTGTACAAACTTGAAAATAGTTATTCTTTAGTGTCTAGGGGAAGTAATAACTTATGATGCATTGGTGATGATGAATACTGATATTGTAACAGGCTAGATGTTACAGTGATTTATCATTAAGACTTAGATAAAACAGTGATACCTATTACAGGAGCATATTGGGAATCATTTGTGTAATTGCAAATGTATGACCAGATGTCATCCTAATTTGCACACCAAATACATGAAAAAAAAATTTTTTAGGTAGTTGTTAAATGCAAAGTAATACCTGAACTCTTGGCTATTCCTTTTATTAAATATACCAAGATAAATGTGTTTTCATTGTCCATACCATTTTTCCTAACCACCAACTTATCACAAGAATGTCTATTCCTACCCCAGGTTGTTTCCTTCCAAGTAGAGAATGCTCCACTGGCTATACCACTTCTAACCTCTCTCCACTTACAGGGCAGAAGTGACATAGCTGACTGCTCATTTTGGAAGAAGAAAATTGGCATATACTGTTTAGTGCCTTTTCTCTAGAGACCTGGTTTCTCCTGGAGAGCACAGCAAATTCTGCTCTGCTCCTCCAGGGGAGGCATATCAGTGCAGTACTGCCTGGGACTGGGAAGCCTATAACTCTAGAGCTGAGTGTTGGGAAGTCCCCTCGCCTGCAGATACAAGCTACGCATACTCTCCAGCTCACAGTACCCCAGAATAGAGATATTATCTTGATCACTATAATATTTATGTCTTACTTCTTAATTTGTTTGGAACTTGGGCAGAGATGAGGGGTGTTTCTTCCTGGATCTTCTAAAGAATTTAAAAACATCAGTGATTAGAATAACTAAAGACCCCACAAAATGACAAAATAAAACCATACAGACACCAAGCAGCATTTTCATGAATTCCAACTTTTATACTAATGTAAACTACCTCAGTTGTTTGAGTTACAATAACGAGATTCAGAGAATTTAAGCAAAGTTTACATTAATAAATCAACATGGTTTAACCAAGAAAACTTCAAAGCAAAGCTGATTTCTAGACCAACTGAAACCTAATATTAAGATGATGTCATGCTAACATAAATTCACCAAATTCATCACTTTACTGTAATGCCTTTACTTAAAAAAATCCCACAGACATTTAAATGACTAAATATAATTACGCCTGAGGCACCAATAAGGCTAGGTTTGCCCTCATGTTAATTTCTATAGCATTCTCTATTTTCCATCACCATCAGGAAATCATCAAGAAGTCCTTAAGTTCAAACAAAAAATTCAAAAGAATTAGGTTCATAATGAACCTCTACAGACAATGAAGTTACTGCTCCATTCTCTATACAGTCCTTCCTACTAACAGAATCCATTGCAAGCATACTGCTTTCTAACACCAAAGAAAGGAATAACTAGGTAAATGTTGATAGAAACCAAAGTTTGTGAGATATATTTGATTCAGTGTTAAATCCAACAAAAAGACTCACTGTGTTTTTCTCTGGTTCTGCTCACAAGAGCTGTTCTAGTGTAGGCAATCTGGAAAAATAAAGGTTTAGGACTAGGTACAGTAGAGACTCTAGAGAGTCCCTTGGACAGCAAGGAGATCAAACCAGTCAATCCTAAGGGACATCAACTCTGAATACTCATTGGAAGGAATGATGCTGAAGCTGAAGCTCCAATACTTCGGCCACCTGATGCAAACAGCCAACTCACCGGAAAAGACCCTGATGCTGGGAAAGACTGAAGGCAAAAGGAGAAGAGGACAGCAGAGGATGAGATGGTTGGATAACATCACTGATTCAATGGACATTAACTTGGGCGAACTCCGGGTAATGGTGAGGGACAGGAGGCCTGGCAAGCTGCAGTACATGGGGTCACAAACAGTTGGGTACAACTTAGCAACTGAACAATAAAACAACAGTAGAGTTCGGGAAGAAAGCTTACCTTAAAAGCATGAGTGTGCAATTTGGGAGATGTGTGAATAACAAGAGGAAAGAGGCCAAACAGAGGAAAAGATGGAGAAGCAACTAATATAAAAAAGTCATTGAATGGAAAGAATGTCAACTGAGTAAAGAGGTAAACCTCATTTATCCAATGAATATTTATTGAACAACTCTCTATGTAGAACCCGATCTTAACTGCTGTATGAATATAAAAACTGTTCCTTCCCTCAAGGTACCTAACATTTAGTTGGGGAGATAAGACACACAGTAACAAAAAGAAAATAACAATTGCATTGTTATTTAATTTATGATAATAGAGAAAAAAGAAGAAAGAATGGAAGACAGTGGGGAAAGCAAAACTTGTACTGATTCTTCTCTTTGCCAAGGTCTTTCACACAATATCTCATTCAAATGTCATAGTAAGCACCACATACGATTCTTCCCCAATAACAGATGAGAAAGTAAAGGCTCAGAGAAATTACATAAATTGTCTAAGATCATGCAAGTGGAAATCAGATATCTTGAATCTAAAGCTAGCTCTATCAGATTACAAACCTCTTTCTCTTTTAAAACAATAATTTTTTAACATAAACTGTATATAAAGAAAACCAAGCACTGGAAAATGAGCAAAATATAATTCATTCATCTATGCATCCACCACGTATTTATTAACTACCTTCTCTGCTGAAGTACATGCATGTGCTGTGCGGAAATGATCAGAAAGAAAACAATATGCTACATTTTTGGAGTTTCTAGGCTATTGATAGGTAGTTGAGTAGAGACAGACTGACAGCTCAACAAATGGAAATAATGCAGAGCTAAGTAAGAAAAGCACACACACACAAAAAAATATATAAAATGCTATAGGGCTCAAATAAGGATAGAGACATTATTTCAAGAGAACCAACTAAGTATAATACAAGATGGAAAAGTGGGCAGGTTTATTATAACTAGAGTCAAAAACTCCAGTTATGAATGACACCATGAGTAAAAGATATGTAAAGCAAGTACAGATCAGTTCAGTTCAATTCAGTTCAGTTGCTCAGTCGTGTCCGACTCTTTGTGACCCCATCAATCGCAGCAAGCCAGGCCTCCTTGTCCATCACCAACTCCCGGAGTTCACTCAGACTCATGTCCATCGGGTCAATGATGCCATCTAGCCATCTCATCCTCTGTCGTCCCCTTCTCCTCCTGCCCCCAATCCCTCCAAGCATCAGACTCATTTCCAATGAGTCAGCTCTTCGCATGAGGTGGCCAAAGTACTGGAGTTTCAGCTTTGGCATCATTCCTTCCAAAGAAACCCCAGGCCTGATCTTCTTCAAAATGGACTGGTTGGATCTCCTTGCAGTCCAAGGGACTCTCAAGAGTCTTCTCCAACACCACAGTTCAAAAGCATCAATTCTTCCACGCTCAGCTTTCTTCACAGTCCAACTCTCACATCCATACATGACCATTGGAAAAACCATAGCCTTGACTAGATGGACCTTTGTTGGCAAAGTAATGTCTCTGTTTTTGAATATGCTATCTAGGTTGGTCATAACTTTCCTTTCAAGGAGTAAGTGTCTCTTAATTTCATGGCTGCAGTCACCATCTGCAGTGATTTTGGAGCCCCCCAAAATAAAGTCTGACACTGTTTCCACTGTTTCCCCATCTATTTCCCATGAAGTGATGGGACTGGATGCCATGATCTTCATTTTCTGAATGTTGAGTTTTAAGCCAGCTTTTTCACTCTCCTCTTTCACCTTCATCAAGAGGCTTTTCAGTTCCTCTTCACTTTCTGCTATAAGGGTGGTGTCATCCACATATCTGAGGTTATTGATATTTCTCCCAGCAATCTTGATTCCAGGTTGTGCTTCTTCCAGCCCAGCATTTCTTATGATGTACTCTGCATATAAGTTAAATAAGCAGGGTGACAATATACAGCCTTGACGTACTCCTTTTCCTATTTGGAACCAGTCTGTTGTTCCATGTCCACTTCTAACTGTTGCTTCCTGACCTGCATACAAATTTCTCAAGAGGCAGGTCAGGTGGTCTGGTATTCCCATCTCTTTCAGAATTTCCCACAGTTTATTGTGATCCACACAGTCAAAGGCTTTGGTATAGTCAATAAAGCAGAAATAGATGTTTTTCTGGAACTCTCTTGCTTTTTTGATGATCCAGCGGATGTTGGCAATTTGGTCTCTGGTTCCTCTGCCTTTTCTAACACCAGCTTGAACACCTGGAAGTTCACAGTTCACGTATTGCTGAAGCACAAGTACAGATCAATGACTAACAAAAACAATAGTTTAAATGCAGTATAAGATAAAGGAAGCAGGCTACAGGAGGGAAAGCAAAAAGGTAACTGGAGTCAGGCTGTGGGAGACTTCAAGTATCTAAGTATTTTTTTATCTAAGTTTCATTTTAAAGTATTATTTTATCTAAGTTTCATTTTAAACACAGTGAATAACTGGGTTTTCAAAAAGACAAGAGGCATTCTCTGAGTTATGCTTCAGAAGATATATTCATACAAAGTTATCCACATTGTAAAGAATAGATTTTAAAATGCCTATTGAAAGAGTACAAGTTTGAATTGGTATGATGGCAAAAAGAAAGAAAAAAGGAGGGGGTAGGAAGGGGGTACAGGACATTTAAGGGATAAAATCTATACAATTTGGCAACTGATAGCCTATTGAGTATAAAGGAGAAAGAGGTCAGAGAGTGGCTTCAGCATTTCAAACTCGGGAACCTGGGAAATGGTAATGGCAGTAGCAGAAGACGGAAAGATGCAGAAATGGACAGCTGTCAGAGACAAATCTGGAGTTCTAGTAAAAATCTCAGAATGGAGAGGTCCTAAAAGAGATAGAAATAACATGAGTGACGTTGGCCCTAAAGATATAACCTTGAACTTCATCAAGCCAGAGCCAATCAGTTTATTCTACAGAGTACATAAAGTCAAGAAAGAGAGAACATCCGTTGAGGAAAGAAGAAAAGAATGGAAAGGAGGGCTAGGGACACAGCATGATCTCCAGTGTCTGAATCATAGAAGCTTGAGTTTTTGAATCACAGAAGCAGCTATGTCATCTAGTTCCCTCAGTACTTATAGGAAACTGGAAGATAAGAAACAAAAATGGAGGCAAAAAAGAAGAAAAAGCACAGTAATACAGTAGATAACATTCACTATGGAAATCAAATAAGGAAATATCAAGGAGAGTATGGTGAACAGTATCAAATTTTATAGAAATTAAAAAGAATGAAGATAAAGAGGACTTGGTGTGAAGATAGTCATTTGAGACTGAAGAAAGCATTTCCAGAAGCAGGGTGAGAATGATACAGTGGCTTTGAGTGCTGACTAAGGCAGACAGTTGCGAACTCAGTAGAACACAGGATAATCCCCAGTGTCAAGGAGGCAGGCACAGAGGGAATTCCTGACCGTCCAGTGGTTAGGATTCTGTGCTTTCACTGCTGAGGGTGTGGTTTCAACTCCTGGTCTGGGAACTAAGATTCTTCAAGCCATGTGGATCAGCCAAAAGGAAAAAAAAAAAAAATGCATATAGGAGGCTGACACAGAATCAAGAGCAAACAGACCCACATGAAGAACTGCACCAAGCAAGTATCAAAATTAGTTTAAAAAAAGAAGAAAGAAGGGGCAGGGGTTGGGGGGGGAAGGAAGGAAGGAGAGGGAGAGAGACAGAGAAAGGGAGAGGGAAGGAAAAAAATCAAAGAACAGGTCTAGAGTCCAGAAAGCATTTATCTTGAAATACAGAATCAGAAACAGCTTCTAATTAACTACTCGATTATACAAAGCCAAACAGAAGGATTAGCATGGTGAAATAACCTTTTGTTTAAGCAGTGATTAATTCTTAAGTGAGGCTGGCACTGAAAAACTTTGCTGTTAACCTTAGTAGGAATTTGGCAACAAGTTAAAAAAGAGATTTTTTTTTTTTTTCAAAATGCCTGCAAGAGACATTCTAAAAATGTTCTAAAAATAAAACAAAAAATATGATTGCTGACTACATAAAAATAACCATCAACCTTCATCAGACTACACCAGATGGAGCCTGCATAAACAAAAAGGGCACAGTCACTTATTATCAAAATTAAAAAGAAATGCTTGGGCAAAGGCAGAATGATGTCTCTGGTAAGGTCTATGATCTGCCAGGATTCCTACAGCACCATGGAGGCCATAATTTTGTCAAGCAATGTGAGTGGGTCTGGCAGTTATGTTCTATCACAGGCTGTGTCCTTGATAAGAGTATTCTGGTGGAGCAGAAATTGAAACTGAAGGATTCCCCTCCTCACTAGAGAAGAGTAAGGTATCTAACAAACCAGTGAGGATGACTCAGTGCCACAGACCAAGAGGCTGGAATAGAGATCAGAGCAGAAATCTAAATCAACCTCAACCAACCAAGGTCTAAAATCACAACCTGTCTATACAACCAGACAACAGGACAAGGGCATTGCTGAGACTCCTCACTCAAGCTAAAACATTCTATGAGTTTATAAGTCCTCATGAAACTTTTTGCTTTTTTGCCTGATAAAAGTCTTAAAAGAAACCTAATATTAGAAGCAAGTAAAATAATTGGCTTAAAAAATCAGGTAAGAATTATGAAATGTCCTGGTTTTATTTTAGCCCGTGAAATTTTTAAAAAGTAAACTAAAAATTATACACATACATTTATGATATACATGATGAGTATATCATCATGATGAGTAAGAAATATCAATAACCTCAGATGTGCAGTTGACATTACCCTTAAGGCAAAAAGCGAAGAAACTAAAGAGCCTCTTGATGAAAGTGAAAGAGGAGAGTGAAAAAGTTGTCTTAAAGCTCAACATTCAGAAAACGAAGATCATGGCATCTGGTCCCATCACTTCATGGCAAATAGATGGGGAAACAGTGGAAACAGTGACAGACTCTATTTTGGGGGGCTCCAACATCACTGCAGATGGTGACTGCAGCCATGAAATTAAGAGACACTTGCTCCTTGGAAGAAAAGCTATGACCAACCTAGATAGCATATTAAAAAGCAGAGGTATTAATTTGCCAACAAAGGTCCATCTAGTCAAGGCTATGGTTTTTCCAGTAGTCATGTATGGATGTGAGAGGTGGACTGTAAAGAAAGTTGAGTGCTGAAGAATTGATGCTTTTGAACTGTGGTGTTGGAGAAGGCTCTTGAGAGTCCCCTGGACTACAAGGAGATCCAACTGGTCCATCCTAAAGGAAATCAGTCCTGGGTGTGTATTGGAAGGACTGATGTTGAAGCTGAAACTCCAATACTTTGGCCACCTGATGGGAAGAACTGACTCATCTGAAAGGACCCTGATGCTGGGAAAGATTGAAGGCGAGAGGAGAAGGGGACGACAGAGGATGAGATGGTTGGATGGCATCACTGACTCAGTGGACATGAGTTTGAGTAAACTCTGGGAGTTGGTGATGGACAGGAGGACTGGCAGACTGCAGTCTGTTAAGAGTCAGACACGACTAAGCAACTGAACTAAACTGATGAGTAAGGGTGAGGGCTCAAGAAACAGACCATAAAGGCTTGAATTCTGGTTTACTTACTGCCCACTGGGATGACCGACAGCCAGCTATGTAACCCCACCCCACCTCTGGGTCTTCATATGCCAAATGAGGGTAATAATATTAACTGTATCTTAGAAGAAGGCAACGGCACCCCAGTCCAGTATTCTTGCCTGGAGAATCCCAGGGACGGAGGAGCCTGGTAGGCTGCAGTCCATGGGGTCGCTAAGAGTCAGACACAACTGAGTGACTTTACTTTCACTTTTCACTTTCATGCATTGGAGAAGGAAATGGCAACCCACTCCAGTATTCTTGCCTGGAGAATCCCAGGGACGGGGGAGCCTGGTGGGCTGCCGTCTATGGGGTCACACAGACTCGAACACAACTGAAGTGACGCAGCAGCAGCAGCAGGATTGTTATTACCTGATACATGGCATGTGCTCAAGGTGAGTTATTATTTTATCTCTACATCAGTGAATCACATTTGATCTCTGCACACAACTCACCACATTTACAACTAGGCATAGAAAGGTCTTAAAAGTGGTTTCAGATAATATGAACATGCTCTGGAAAGCTCCACCCCTAACTTGGACCTAATTATAGCAGCAAAGAAGGATGAGCCACTAGGAGGAACTACAAAGCGAAGTGTAAGCACTGGATGTATGCATACTATGTCGCTTCAGCCATGTCCGGCTCTTGGCTACCCATGGAATGTAGCCCAACAGGCTCCACTGTCCATGGGAATCTCCAAACAAGAAGCATTGGGCGTAACACTGAAATTGTATCAGCCAGAAGAAGCCTATATCTATTTTAGGACAACAAGAAGTCAGAAGGAAGGAGAAGCTTTGCCCAGTATATCTACCTGGCTTATGGTTTAGCCCCTTCAGCCCTAGGGAAAATATGAGTCCTGTGAGGGGGTAAGAAAATTGCTACAGATAATCTTTGACTTCTCAGTCCCAAGAACTGTAGGGAGAGCCCCACTAGGACCCAGCAGTTACATATTCCAGCGGCAGTGATGCAAAACACTTCACTGGGTTCGCCTTTCTAACAATGTAGAAAAATGTAGGGACTAAGATGTTCATATTGGAGTGATGTAACTAGTTTTAAAAGGTGGCATCTCATGAACATCCTAAATGTTCAACCAAATATCAGGGTGCAATAAAGTGGCAAAATCATACAGCCATTAAGATGAGTGCAAAAATGATGTTTAATGGCCTGGAAGGGGTAGGACTATGATAAATATTGAATATACAGTCTAAGTGCACGTGTTATTCATAGAACACATGTAAAAATATTAACAGAGGTGGTCTCTAGATGAAAGATTACAAGAGAAATTTTCTTCTCTGAATCTTGCTGCTGCTGCTAAGTCACTTCAGTCGTGTCCGACTCTGTGCGATCCCATAGACGGCAGCCCACCAGGCTCCGCCGACCCTGGGATTCTCCTGGCAAGAGTACTGGAGTGGGTTGCCATTGTCTTCTCCCTGAATCTTGCTACAGTTTCTAAATTCTATACGATAGTCTTACTTTAGCTTAATAATTTAAGCAATTTTTTAAACAAAATAAAACATTTAACATAGTTTGGGTTAAGTCACTGAAAACATTTGGCAGTGAAGAGCAAACAGCTGGGACAAGGAATTGCCCCTCACGTCTCCATTTCCCCTCGAACCTTTCTCCCTCCAAGCTTTCCCTCTTCTGATGGCCAAAGAGATCAGTATAGTCAGACTGCCCCAAAATATAGCCGGAGAGAGAAGAATGAGTTAGGAGTAGCTATGAATTTAGCTTCCCCCTTTCCCTGACACTATTCACCATAATGGGCACAGCAGTTCTTTCTCTGGATCAAACTGAATCGTTAGTGCTGGAGGCAGGAAGTAGCAATGTCTGTAGTAGCAACAGTGAATTGTGGTCATATCCTCCCATTTAAAAAATTTTTTCCTTACCCTCATTTCCCCCTCTATGTGAAGATAATATCTACTCAATAAACATTACTGGATTTTTCTCTCCTTCCCCCTTCCCTTCCTGTCCCTTCCTCCCCTCCTTTTCTTCCTTCCTCTCCCTCTTCCTCCCTCCTTCCCTCTTTCCCCTTCCTACTTCTTTTTTTCTTTCTTTTAACAATGAAAGCAAACAATTCTTTATGCCCCCCTGAGCTATCCTCCAATTAGGCAACCCTAGGGCTAGTAGACAGCCAGTATCCTAGGACAAGGGTGCAATAAACCCTTTTGTGGTCAAGCAAGAGTGTTTGGCTATGCAAAGTTATCACTGATTGGGGTGTGCATCAACTAATATAAAAAAATGAATGGAATTTGAAGTTAGAGAGATTAATTGGTCAGGGGACAAAAAAGGGCAATAAAGCTCTAGAAACAAAATTACAGTGAGGCAAAGAGAGCTGTGGGCTGATAAACCAGACTCAAAATAAGATGTCCAGGGTCTATAGAAGAGGAGTGATTTTGGTCTGTCCTCCATTTCCAGCCACCTGTCACAGTGCTTGGACCCCAGGGGGCGATGACTGGTCACAGGAGTATTAACTGAAGGGGAAAGCTAAGTGTGGATTTCCTTCAGTAAATGTCACTGAGGGCTGGGCCAAACCTCCTTCTTAGGACAATGGGGAGGACCTGCACCTTGAGGGCAGTGCAGAACAGGGCTACCTGTGGGCCTGAGAGGGACTGTCATTCAATACTGACAGGGTATGGAAGCAGAAAAAGAAATGGTATAACACTGTTCGAGTATCAGTGCTTTGCTTTGGAGATGAAAGTCAATCAGACCATCCTTTTATAGTATAAGCTGCTGGGGCTCTTAAGCAAATCAGGAGGAGAAGGAAATCCCCAAGGAGATGCTGTATACTTTCTGATATGCAGATGTATAATTGGTTTTAATTTATATTTTCAGGGGGGAAGCGAATTTACATCACTGAGTATTATCAAGTGATCCATAACTATTACATTATAAACAAGTCAAATAAGATCAAATCCCCACTATCAGAAGCTTTCAGCTTCCCCTCCTTTCTATCCCAACATTCCCATATACCCAAATTTTTTTTAGACAGAGCCAATCAATTTAAAATTGAGTTGATTTCACGAATGAGCGCAAGAAGAATAAAGATGAGCCACTACGACTGCCCAGTTTCATCAATCCTGGCGCCCTTCCACATGGAGATTGATCAGTTTGAGACTGTAAGAGTAACACATTGTTCCCATGTTCTCTCTACCATGCATTTAACCAGAGGCCTAGAGCTCCAGTGGCAGGAACTGTGTCTCTTCTGTTCCCCACTGAATACCTAGCACAGTGCTTGACACACAGTAGGAACTCCAGGATGATTTGAGAAATGAATGAGTTAGTTCAAGCAATCACCATATCATACTTGCAGCAAGGAAGAATAAGAAGTGATCACAATCTCAAGGAAGAATGAGGAGTGTGTTCATTTTCACTGAGATTCTTAAGAGACCTGCAGGTAGGAGAAGGGGAATTAAAAGACTTACAGAGAAGAAGAGGAGCAAAACCAAATCAGAGTCAGAACAAGTTTACTAACTCCATTTTTTTTCTCTGTAGGTACATGTTGTTAGCATCAAGCCCTCCAAACCTATCCTTTCCTTACCCTCCCTTCTGGCTCCAACTCTTCCACACATCAATTATACATCAGGTTGCAGGATCTGGGTTTGCACTTAATTAAATGTAGCCCAAAACTTCTCCTGTGTTCCTCTGTCTATCCCAAGATGCACCAGAGAAACAGTGAAAAGGATAGAGCATTTCTACCTTTCACATCTAGGTACTTACACCTAACATCCCCAAAACATGGGAGAATTAAGTCTATTGAAATGCATCAGTATAAATAGAAGATCTCATGATACCTTTTATCTTATTTGACAAGATATATTTAATATTCTTACTTGCAATACTGCTGCTCTCAATTGTATTTCTATAAACAAATAAAAATAATTATTTTTCTTTTTGCCATGATGGAAGTGAACAAAGTGCTTAATGAAAAACATAAGTCAAGAGTTTCCTTTATTCTCATATCAAAGTATATTGCGTGACTCTGTGCCTTGCACAAATCCAATTTATATTGATTTCTTAGAGATAATATAGTCGAGCAATAATGGCAACTTGTCACACAATGGCAAAAATGGGAAAGATTCATAAACTTAAGAGAACAACTGGGTCTTAGAGTAACAGTTGCACGTGGTCAAATATACCTCTAACTGCTTCTGCTCCCCTGCGTCCAATTCCCATGCAAATGCCATTTAGATAGTCCCAGCTTTCCATAAAGAAAAGTCCTTCTGTTAGCTCCCTTCCCCTTGGACATCATATATGTCCTTTATATTACAACATGACAGGACAAATATCCAAGACAAATTTTATTAACCTTTGTAAACATGTTGATAGTAAAAAGTTTAAAATATTATCATAAAACTATGACTTTTTTATCACTAGACATTATTTCACTTAATATTTGTTAAGCATAAAGCACTTTTCTGTGATGGAAGATGAATCAGAATCAGACACTGAGCTCAAAAATTTGAAGTCTCGTATTATAGTTCTGCCTTTGAAGTCAGGTTATCTAACCAGAGTCCAAGAACCCGTAGACAGTTCATGAATAAGCTTTTGAACCCAAGTCACCTGCACTGCAGGTGGATTCTTCACCATCTGAGCCACAAGGGAAGCCCGAATAAGCTTTCAGAGGCTTATTAAGGCAAACACATTATGTGTGTGTTAAATGTTGGTATGTCCATTTGGCAGGGTCAGATGTTTGATAGGTATCAAATTTTCAAAGGGATCGGTGGCCCCAGCGAGGTTAAGAATGACAAACTTGGAGCTTATATAAAGAATTCCATCTCTCAAAACATTTCCAGTTGTTTGAAACATTTTTTGAACTTTTCTTTTGGGATGTTTCAAAGCCTAGGACATCTTTAGTGAATAATTTCAATGATGCCAAGTTTTCCTCGGAGTAGGGAAGGATAAGTTATTCAAAATCATAGTGAAAAACTATGATCGGTAAACACTTAAACTGTGAAGTTTATTTCTGGTTGAAATGAAAATATAAAGAAATGAGCCTAATTTCCTTGGAGAACAAACAGGAGATGAAAGGCTACATGTTAACTGAAAATCACATGGAAAAGCACCATTAAAACATCAGCACATGTGCTCAGTCTCACCAACTCTTTGCAACCCCATGGACTGTAAACTGCCAGGCTCCACTGTCCATGAAATTTTCCAGGCAAGGATACTGAAGTGGGTTGCCATTTCCTTCTCCAGACCCAGGAATCGAATCTGCATCTCTTGCATTTCCTGCATTGGGATTATTTACTGTTGAGCCACCGTGGAAGCCCCCAAAACATTAGCACCTTAAGGATAATATTAACCGAGGGGGGGAAATCATATTTTTTCATTCATTGAACAAATATTTATTGAGTGTCTACCATGTGCTGAGCATTCTTGTCAATGCTGAAAATACAGACAAAAAATACAGACAGAAATCCTAGCCTTCATGGAGCTTCCATTCTACTATCTTTATTTTTTTTTTTTTAGTTTTTTTTTTAATTTAATTTTATTTTTTAACTTTACAATATTGTATTGGTTTTGCCATATATCAAAATGAATCCACCACAGGTATACATGTGTTTATTTAATAATTCATATAACGTGAACTGATGACACCATCCTTATGGCAGAAAGTGAAGAGGAACTCAAAAGCCTTTTGATGAAGGTGAAAGTGGAGAGTGAAAAAGTTGGCTTAAAGCTCAACATTCAGAAAATGAAGATCATGGCATCCAGTCCCATCACTTCATGGGAAATAGATGGGGAAACAGTGGAAACAGTGTCAGACTTTATTTTTCTGGGCTCCAAAATCACTGCAGATGGTGACTGTAGCCATGAAATTGAAAGACGCTTACTCCTTGGAAGGAAAGTTATGACCAACCTAGATAGCATATTCAAAAGCAGAGACATTACTTTGCCAACAAAGGTTCGTCTAGTCAAGGCTATGGTTTTTCCTGTGGTCATATATGGATGTGATAGTTGGTCTGTGAAGAAGGCTGAGCGCGGAAGAATTGATGCTTTTGAACTGTGGTGTTGGAGAAGACTCTTGAGAGTCCCTTGGACTGCAAGGAGATCCAACCAGTCCATTCTAAAGGAGATCAGGCCTGGGATTTCTTTGGAAGGAATGATGCTAAAGCTGAAACTCCAGTACTTTGGCCACCTCATGCGAAGAGTTGACTCGTTGGAAAAGACTCTGATGCTTGGAGGGATTGGGGGCAAGAGGAGAAGGGGACGACAGAGGATGAGATGGCTGGATGGCATCACTGACTCGATGGACATGAGTCTGAGTGAACTCCAGGAGTTGGTGATAGACAGGGAGGCCTGGCATGCTGCGATTCATGGGGTCACAAAGAGTCGGACACGACTGAGTGACTGATCTGATCTGAATGTGAACTGATCAGCAGAGACATCACTTTGCCAATAAAGGTCTGTATAGTCAAAGCTATGGTTTTTCCAGGAGTCATGTATGGATGTAAGAGTTGGACCATAAAGTAGGCTGAGCACCAAAGAACTGATGCTTTCAAACTGTGATGCTGGAGAAGACTCTTGAGAGTCCCTTGGACTCAGTCAGTCCTAAAGGAAATCAACCCTGAATATTCATTGGAAGGACTGACACTGAAAATAAAGCTCCAATATTTGACCACCTGACGCGAAGAGCCAACTCACTGGAAAAGACCCTGATGCTGGGAAAAACTGAAGGCAGGAGGAGACGGGGATGACAGAGGATGAGATGGTTGGATAGCATCACTGACTCAATGGACATGAGTTTGAGCAATCCAGGAGATACTGAAGGACAGGGAAGCCTGGCGTGCTGCAGTTCACAGGGGCACAAATAGTAGGACATGATTTAACAGCAGAATAACAACAACTGCATACATAAGTATTAATAGAAATAAAATAGAAAAAGTAAAATAGAAAAAAAAAGAAAATATGTTATAAAGAAAATAATGTTTAGGTAGAAAAGGTAGTTTCAAAATACAATGTAATGCTTAACATACTAGTAAAAATATTTGGTAAAAATTAACAGAATCATTGTAACCACAACATGGAAATAAAGAAATAAATGATATTATGAGCATGATAATGCTAAGAAAATATATTTTAACTATATTCACTCATCTGATCTCAACAAAAGCAATAGAAAAATTTTAGGGATTTGGGAACAGAGGACCATAAGAAAACATGCAGAGAACAAAAACAATGTTGTCAATGAGAACAGGCTGGAGGCAGAGTTCACGCCTTTCTCTATAAAGAATAAGATGTTAGAGCTAGACCCAGGAGTTCATGGAAATGTTCATGGAAAATGAAAGTTCTTGCTCCAAGCCTAAGTAAGTTTCGTAAATTAAATGGATGAATTAGTCTTCATTCTTCTCTAATTTGGACACTTCAGGTTATTTCTTTTTTTTTAAATTTTTAATATAAATTTATTTATTTTAATTGGAGGTTAATTACTTTACAATATTGTATTGGTTTTGCCATATATCAACATGAATCTGCTACGGGTGTACACGTGTTCCCCATCCTGAACCCCCCATCTTCCTCCCTACCTGTACCATCTCTCTGGGTCATCCCAGTGCACCAGCCCCAAGCATCCTGTATCATGCATCGAACCTGGACTAGCAATTTGTTTCATATATGATATTATACATGTTCCAATGCCATTCTCCCAAATTATCCCACCCTCTCCCTCTCCCACAAAGTCCAAAAGACTGTTCTATACATCTGTGTCTCTTTTGCTGTCTCACATACAGGGTTATCATTACCATCTTTCTAAATTCCATATATATGCGTTAGTATACTGTATTGGTGTTTTCTTTCTGGCTTACTTCACTCTGTATAATCAGCTCCAGTTTCATCCACCTCATTAGAACTGATTCAAATGTATTCTTTTTAATGGCTGAGTAATACTCCATTGTGTATATGTACCACAGCTTACACTTCACGTTATTTCTAACACACTTACACTATATAGAAAAGGTCGAGACATGGCATTTTTCTGATATTATTCTCACACACACACTTGAATAAAAAATTACAAGTGGTTTTAAAAGTATATGTGAATTGATTTAACAGTTGATGTAATGAGAGTTCTGTAATGGGAGAAAAATCTAGACCCATGGAGTCTGTGAGGAAGAGGAGGGAGATGATCCTGCTCCCCACTCCCCATCGGGACTGCCTCCCGCCTTCCCGTCACATGCCTCAAAAACTCAACTGGGTACATACTGGGGATGAGAAAAAGGACAAGTATCCTAATGTGAGTACTGAGAAACTCATCTGATGCCCATCAACTGAAGCCACCATTTCAAAGCTTTCACTAAAATTTTAGAGAGCTAGAAATCTTGAGATTGGACATACACGCACAGAGAGAGAGGCTTAAAAAACAGATTTTGATGTGTAAATACTGAAGCAAACGCTATTTTTGGAATGAAGAAACTAGAACAATAAAGGGACTAACCCGCTTGGTATAATGACAAGAAGTTGGTTTCCTTGGATACAGTGAGTATTAGCTGTATGATTGCTTTTCCATCTTCAGATGGGTAAAGGATCAGAGAGATGGAAGCTAAGACACTCACCTGGGATGATAAAGTGGTACAAAAGAGTTGGCCAGGACCTCTCCTATGAAAGGGCATGGTGAGGACTCTAGGACTAGTAGTATCAAAATCTATTTCAATACATGCTATAGGTAATTTAATGTACTCACACAATCTTTAGGCCTGAAGTTAACTGTAGGTTAATATATGCAGATGGAACTGAAAAATATTTCCCTGGTGAGTAAAGATTTTTCTTCAGGCCATGGAAATTCAGTGGCAAATCTAAAATCAAGTCATCATCAACAAATCTCTCTGATTCAAACACATTCTACTCTGCCATCTAGATTTGGAAACAGAATAATGCCTTCTCTATTTAACCATGACTTTTCCCACTAATTTCAATGCTTGTTTCACTTGCAAATGAAAGGGACATTTTCCCAATCTTTTAAAAACCAATTGCCCACATTATAAATAGTTGCCAGCAATTCAAGGTAATACTGGGAAATTCCCATTTAAAAGATGAAGATATCATTTAAAACACTAATATCACAAAGGATTTTAAATTAAAAAGTTGTTTTTAAGGAAATAAAATTTCTTTTAGTGAACAATTTTAAGAATCTGGTTTATTCTATGATTTTGAAAAAACAATTTCAAATCATCCTTTTTAATCTGTGAGGATGCTAAATCGCTCAGGTAAACTGATTTCAGAAAACCTGAATTGCTTCTTTTCTTAAATTATACTACCTGGCAAGATGATCATGCATTCACTTAGATAAAACATAATACTCTGTAAATGCATATGATAGTGCATTAAATAGTTTATATCATTAAATATGATAGTGATTAAAGAATTGAGCTTTTGTGGAAGAGAAGTTGAGTATGTAAAGGAGACATTGAGGCAGAATTTAACATTCAACCACTCTTGGTGGTAGGAAGATTAAAAAGGATAGGATTCTTGTTTCAAGAGGTCAGACAACCAGATAGCCATGGCTAGGCATATAAGTGGCCCAGACTGAGCTGAGCTGCCAGAAAGAGGGTTGCTTGGCTTGAATCACCTCCAAAAAAAATCACCTCCACCCCCTGGCAGAAACTTGTTTTAAAAGCACAGTTATATCAGACATTTTTACATTTTCTGTAATGTTAGGGCTCTTGAAAGGCCCATATCTCAGGCTATTAAGTGTTCCCTCATTCCCTTACCACTAACCTTTTCATCTTTATCTAAAAATCCACATCAGTGGGTTATATCTTCCAAGTATTATAAAAATTTTTAATGAAACTGAAAGCACACTATTAATGCAACACATGAAAATAAGTCTAATAAAATTTTCTGCTGCACTGATATTTCCATTTATAAAAAGTGGGATGACTCATTCCAATGTCTCCTCAGCTAATTTTTATTTTTCTCTGCTGTATATTCAATAACTCCCTTTTGTACTCAATTGACCTCAGGTCCTCAACACTCAATTTCTTACAAGTTTTTATTAAAACTGCAGCAGAAGCAGTAATCAGTAGTGTTTAGTGACCTTTTCCCACCCAGCACTAGAGAAACCATATTTTCCTTTTCATAATTTCATGATATCCATTTTCTTTTGACTTGGAGCCAAAAAAAAAACAATACTTATTCTAAAAAGTACCTGCCAATTGGTACCAAAGAGAGGTCTGATACATATTTTATTCTTGTTCTAAATGTAACCAGACACTAAAAAATCCAGTACATTTCAGGAGATATTAAAACTGGTAAGACTAAAATTACTAATGTCTCAATTTTAAAACTCCATTAATAGTTCATGAGTTTTCCAGAAAAGGTCAACTAGAAAATAAAGGTCTTCAATCCTTTAGTCTGTAATTAAGTGAAATAATTTATTGGTAGCACTTGTTTTTCTACTTAAAGGTACTGTTGGACATTTGTCCTTGCCAAGCTACTGTTGGGTTTTAATCATTTATCCAGTTTTTCAAGATAATATTGAAATCTAATTTCCCAAATTACAAGCTACTATTTTTATTTAATGTCATTTGAATAGTGAATGGCTTGTTCTCTAATTTATCAATTTAACAGAAGTGTTAAATAGCACTATATCTAGGTCTGGCTCCTCTACATCACCATATATCTCTCTAACTTCTTCTAAAACACTGATAGTCACCTTTGGTGATATTACTGTGGTCTGCCTGCTTCCAATATGCTCCAAACCCATAGGTCCTTTCTGCAGAGTGGGAGCCACTTAATCTCTCCTGGATGTTCAGTCTTACCTTAGGCTTTGGACCAACAGCATCCTTATGAGACAGAAACTCTGGCTCAATGTAGGGCACCAGATATCAAGTCAAGCTTACTTTTAGTCCAACTCTGATAACTGATCATTTGGCAAAGTTTTAACAATTAGACTTCTGGCTTGTTCCTGAAACCTAGTCCCAATTGATCCTTTAGATGTGGTAACTGGGTCTCTTGCTCACATCCCTCTGTGCCTGGTTTCTCTGTCCTGATAAAACCATTACGTCTGTGCTCTGTATACAACAGAGCACCTTCCTGAATGGACTTCCTCCCAATGTCTGTAGTTATGTCCTGGTCCTATATCCCATCCCAACCTCAACCTCTTCCACTCAAGGGCACGTCTAGTTCCAACTTTCAGATCCTCTAAACTTCTGGTCCAATGGAGTGAGCACTGCCATGCCTGACTCTTCTCAAGATACACAAAACCAACTGTAAATTCACCAACATACTGTTAAAAAGGAAGGCATCTGGGGAAAAAAAAAAAAAAAAAACTCTTCTATGCTACTGGTGGAAATGCAACCTATTCCATTCTTTTCAAAAAGCTATTGTATGATTTGTTTTCAGATTTTTTAAAAAAATTCTATTATTTTGACTCAAATAATTCCCAAAGAGTCTCCTCTTAAAATGTCAGACATTCAGGCAAAGATTTATACACAGAAATGCTTCATTTATATCAACAGAAAAAAATGACCTAAGTAATCAATGAAATTTGGCTCAATAAATTACAGGATAGCTATATGATAAGAAATCTTATAGTCTTTTTAAATTATCTTATAAAACTTAATAAAATGGAAAAAAATCAGAATCAAAATCGTATTCTGGTTAGTCATGACTGGTGGAATGGTTGTTCAGTAGGTAAGTTGTGTGTTCAAATCTTTGTGACCCCATGGACTGCAGCATGCCAGGCTTCCCTGTCCGTCACTATGTCCTGGAATTTGCTCAAATTCCTGTCCATTGAGTTGGTGATATCTAACCATCTCATCCTCTGCCGCCCTTGTCTCCTTTTGTCTCCAATCTTTCCCAGCAAAAGGGTGGAATGGTAGAAGAATTTAATTTTCTTTCCTCTCTCTCTCTTGCATGCACATTTGGTTCTATAGATATCAAAAGCTCTATACCAAGTAAGTATTGCTCTAAACCTAGAAAAATATAAAGAATATAAAATATTTTTAAAGCATGAGAGTATCTTCAAGTATAATAAAGAATCTAATTGATTTCTCTTTTTCATTGGTTAACAGGGATGGTTTCCCAAAAAGAGTCACACTCAGTGCTGTAACCTTAATCTGCCTCTGTGTGGTGCCAACTCCTATCCTCAGAACTCTAAGGCTTACTAAGATCTTAGGGATCTTAAGACAAAAGCAGGCAAGAAAATACACCAAAAACACTGTATCTAAATACCTTATTCAAATGTAATACAATGTAGCAAGCTCCAGCTGTCTAATCCCACCAGTAGATTTTTTAGATTTTTACTGCTATTAGGAGAATCAGACAACTTTAGAACAGATTGAGAAAAGTGTAGGTGGGCTCCAAATTTCAAAATAAAAACTCACATTCATTTCTCACCCAAGGGATTAATATAAACACTGAGTGCTATTGATTTGACCAGCTTTATATTAACATACATATGAGGATAAAACAAGTACACATGAATGGTATGACAAACCTCCCCAGAGACAAGAAAAATAGCTGTATAATGTTACAAATCTATACAGTGGTAATCCAGCTCTGATGGCCCCCAAAGCTCATTTTCTTTCTCATACACTACTTAGCTAATGAGGCTACTAATTCGAGATAGAACAAGTATAAAGTACCTTGAACCGTGCTATGCACTGGGCAAGTGCTCAATAATGATAGTTATTTTTACAGCTGCTGAAAATTAGTGATTTTGTACATTCTCACTTCAGAAAGAATTAAAATGTGGTAAAAATATACCTCCTCCAAAAAATATACCTAAAATGAATTTCAAAAGTCTTCTATTCATTGAATTAGCCTTTATTCATTGCAAAACACAGTTTTCCACATGAGTCCAATATGTAAATTTCATTATGTGGTAAATTTCTGTTTATTCAGAATGATCAGGGAATAAGGCTGTTTAGTACTGCTACTTCAAAATGCAAATATAGACTACCAACATGTTACCCAAGAAAATTCTCTAACATACACTGAAAATAAGTTTGTCTCTTGATAGTCCAGGAGACAGTTTAGAATCTTTCACAAATCATGAAATTGCCACTGTGGTCTAGACAGAGGACCCATCAGTAAAGACATTCAAGAAACCATACTCTACACAATCCAACTTTCTCTTCATGCCTTACAAAGTTCATTACTATTAGGATGGCTTCAACTGGAGCTAAAAAAAATATTTTCAGTTTCTTAATTAAATATACTCGGTACCAGACTTCAAGGCAATATGAGTTTCAAAAAACAGCACAATCATCAACTCTCTCATGTAATTGAATTTGGCCTTGTATTGAATTCTCATTAGTCTGAAAGGTTCATGTATGGGGGCAGAGGCTCCATTCTCAAGGTCTTTTTGATAACAGATATAATGCTTGGTTATCACATATATTTGATAGATACTCATTCACTGACAGCTGCTCCATGCCAAGCGGAAGATGACTGCTGTCTTCTTTGGTGGGACTAAGAATCTGGAAGTTCCTGAATTAGTCAGATAGGTTGCTTTTCCAACTACCTGTAAAGCCGCTTTCATCTTAAAAGTCAATTCTACCTTCTGTAGGTCTCAGACTCTCTGGTTCTACTGCAAAGGTTAACAAATCAGTTCAGGAGTTGAATTTCAAGAGCAGTGTTGTATAAGAGAAGCAGTCTGGTAGAGCACAAATAACTACTGTGCTGGACACTGTGAAGTAAGTTATCCAATACCGACATCACAAGGTGCTCTCACCCATACAGAACCGCTGAGGGGACACAGTATTAGGTCAACAAGATCAACTCACTGCTGTGACTCTGCAGTCACTATTTTCCTACATCCTAGAATCTAAAATGGATTATAGGTGAGATGAAAATAGCCTCCCACTCAGTAGACAGATAAAGGCCAGGTCTAGAAATGTGAACTTCAAGTAGGGTCTACTCCTATTAATTATGACTCAAGTAGGGTCTTTTACCAATCATCCTTAATCATAATGTATTCTGAAAGTCTAGATTAACACTGAAAACCTAGAAGGGTATAAATAAAATTCTTGTTATGTTACTAAGAGAAACATAACACTATTAAAAGAAAATAAGAAAGTCATGAGGACTCAAATTCATAGGATTATTTTTAAAATTATCCAGTAGCTGTATGAACTCATCTGGAGGGAAGGATTAAGAATTCTGTTTTGACTAGTTACGTTTCATATGCCAATAAGCAAACAGTGGAATTTAGAAGTCAAGACTAAGGAGGCAAAAACATACAATGGATTAAAGACAATCTCTTTAACAAGTGGTGCTGGGAAAACTGGTCAACCACTTGTAAAAGAATGAAACTAGAACACTTTCTAACACCATACACAAAAATAAACTCAAAATGGATTAAGGATCTCAACATAAGACCAGAAACTATAAAACTCATAGAGGAGAACATAGGCAAAACACTCTCTGACATACATCACAGCAGGATCCTCTATGACCCACCTCCCAGAATATTGGAAATAAAAGCAAAAATAAACAAATGGGACCTAATTAAACTTAAAAGCTTCTGCACAACAAAGGAAACTATTAGCAAGGTGAAAAGGCAGCCTTCAGAATGGGAGAAAATAGTAGCAAATGAAGCAACTGACAAACAACTAATCTCAAAAATATACAAGCAACTCCTACAGCTCAACTCCAGAAAAATAAATGACCCAATCAAAAAATGGGCCAAAGAACTAAATAAACATTTCTCCAAAGAAGACATACAGATGGCTAACAAACACATGAAAAGATGCTCAACATCACTCATTATCAGAGAAATGCAAATCAAAACCACTATGAGGTACCATTTCATGCCAGTCAGAATGGCTGTGATCCAAAAGTCTACAAATAATAAATGCTGGAGAGGGTGTGGAGAAAAGGGAACTCTCTTACACTGTTGGTGGGAATGCAAACTAGTACAGCCACTATGGAGAACAGTGTGGAGATTCCTTAAAAAACTGGAAATAGAACTGCCTTATGATCCAGCAATCCCACTGCTGGGCATACACACTGAGGAAACCAGAAGGGAAAGAGACACATGTACCCCAATGTTCATCGCAGCACTGTTTATAATAGCCAAGACATGGAAGCAATCTAGATGCCCATCAGCAGATGAATGGATAAGAAAGCAGTGGTACATATACACAATGGAGTATTACTCAGCCGTTAAAAAGAATACATTCGAATCAGTTCTAATGAGATGGATGAAACTGGAACCTATTATACAGAGTGAAGTAACCCAGAAAGAAAAACACCAATACAGTATACTAATGCATATATATGGAATTTAGAAAGATGGTAACAATAACCCTGTGTACGAGACAGCAAAAGAGACACTGATGTATAGATCAGTCTTATGGACTCTGTGGGAGAGGGAGAGGGTGGGGAGATTTGGGAGAATGGCATTGGAACATGTATAGTATCATGTGTGGGACAAGTTGCCATTGCCAGTCCAGGTTCGATGCATGATGCTGGATGCTTGGGGCTGGTGCACTGGGACGACCCAGAGGGAGGGTATGGGGAGGGGGTAGGGAGGAGGGTTCAGGATGGGGAACACAGGTGTGACTGTGGTGGATTCATTTCGATGTTTGGCAAAACTAATGCAATGTTGTGAAGTTTAAAAATAAAATAATAAAAAAAAAGACTATGAAGGCTGTGTGCATGTGTGTATGAAGTATATTTAATAGTCACCTTCATAGAGATGACAGCTGATACCATGGGAACAGAAAATAACAAGAGAAAAGTATGAGCAAAGAAAACGAAACCCAAAAGAAAAACCACTGGGAATGCCTGTATTTCATAGGACAAAAAGAAAGGCAAGCACAGAAGGAGATGTCAGGAGAGGGGGGAATCAAAATAATCACTGTTTTAAAAGCCAAGGAAAACATACATTTTTAAGAATGTGGTCCATCAGTTTTAAAATGTAGTGAGAGACAGAAAAATGTGGATTGAAAAAAGATTGAATCTGGCAACATTTTGGTCAAAGCATTTTGGGTTGCAAAACATATTCAGGTGAATGTATGTGATCAAGACCATGAGATCAAGATCTCAGTGATCATCTGAGAGGCAATCTCATAAAGAAAGAAACTAAAGTGAAGTTCAGACTTAGAGGAAGTTGAACTGTGGAACAACTACAACCAAAGCCACACTCTCAGAGTCTCTAATTGTCTCTCTCTTTGGGCACAGACCAATATGGTCGTTTGACTCAAAAACATATTAAATTATAGGGCAAACATCTACCACAAACTGAAACTTTCCAGTCTAAGTGCAAACTCATTAGAAAATCTGAAAGGCTGATAAGCTGGAGTTCAGCTAATGAGTTCATCAGCCTTGGGTCCTGTGCACTTTTCCAAGTCCAAACAACTGCAGCAAGGGGAAAAATGATCACAGGCCCTGGAGACAATCGCAGTCACCAGGGCCTTCAGCAGAGGCCATGACTGAGGCAGAATTCTCCTGTGTAGAAGGCGGGGACCAAAACAGATATGTTTGTTTCTGGCAAACTGGAAGCAGATGTTATAAAGTCATCAGTGTTCCAAAAGGTGGGGGTGCATATATCATAAACTGAACCCAAATTTTTCTTCTTGCTGAAGATCAATAGAGTAGGAGACCCAAAGAAGTTGTAGACAACCATCCAATTACAAACTGTGAACAATACAAAACCTACAATATAAAAATGACAAGATGACCAGAGAAACAAAAATGACTTCATAGAGGAGGTGACATTTTTTCTGACATCTGAAAAATGAGTAGGATTTTAACAAGAGATGGGAAAAGGAAGTGAAAGAGGGATGAGGCCCCACCTAGGAGACACCATCTCTAAATGCTAGTATGAGAATCCCTCGAGGGTGAGGAACATTTCCTGCTCACCTTTATATCTCTAGTGCCTCGTATCTCACAAAGTAGCATCTCAATCTATATTAGTATTTTAATATTAATAAGTATAAACAAAAAGAAACTAGAGGGAAATATCAGCAAAATTATGAGAAAGTTTTTGGGTCTGTTGATAAGACAAGAATACCCAGTACTTAACATGTGAAAAGTGAAAGCACAGTCACTCAGTTGTGTCCAATTCTTTGCGACCCCATGGACTGTAGCTCACCAGGCTCCTCTGTCCATGGGATTCTCCAGGCAAGAATACTGGAGTGGGTTGCCATTCTCTTCTCCAGGGGATCTTCCCAACCCAGGGATTGAACTGGGGTCTCCCGCATGGTGGGCAGATTCTTTACCATCTGAACCACCAGGGAAGCCTTCCACTTAAAAGTGTAATGAGAGGTATAAATGGAAGGGCAGATTTATGACCATACTATGGAGGGCCTAGGCATTAAACCTCAATATGGTATATCATTGCCCTGGAAATAAACAGGATAAATTACAGGCCTGTATCTGCCAGAAGTTCTCGAGACTGGTCCTCATCTGTAATATGAGGATGGCAAATTCTCTCCATACACCTCAGACACGGTTATAAGAATCAGACCTAAAAATGGATGCCCCTGCTGAAGGATGAAAGATGTGGAGACAGAAAAGAGCCAAGAAGAACTGAGGGAGTCAACTAGCCATCTTGAAAATGGATCCTCGAGTCCCAGGGACTCTAGCTGATGGCACACCAGGTGAATGATGTAGCAGAGCCCTTTCTGCATTTCTGGCCCACAAATCATGAGCAACGTAAAACTGGTATTTTAAGTCACTAAGTTTAGGTTAGATTTTTAGGTAGCAATAAAGTAGTAGAAAAAAAATAGAGAAATCAATCCCAAAGTGGAAAATAGGGAAGCATTCATAGAAAAGGAGTTTTGAAGAATAAGTAACATTTGGATGCAAAAGAACAGTTAAAGGGGACTGTAATTTTTCATAAGACTTGAGTATAAAGTCAATCATGACAGTGAGGGGAAATGTATCATATTTAATTAATGGCCAGAGACTTATGCTGAAATAAATATGGAATATATAAGAGGAAATTTTGAGAAATTTTTAGTGGGAATGAGACTGGTTCAAGATCAAAAATGTGTTGAAGGCCAAAGTAAGATATCAGAACTGCATATTGTAGCCACTGGGTGACAGCAGTTCTTAAGAAGTAAACTGTCCTAATACAGTCTCATCACTCCACAGCTCCCTCTCTAGTCCAAGCCTCCAAGACATCTTAAGACTTCTACAACTGAGTGTCCTTCCACTCTCGACCTAGTTTTTGACAGCAACTAATATGATCATTTAAAAATATAAGTTAGATTATGTTATTCACTATTCCAAAAGCTTTAAGAAATTTCCATCACAGTTAGAATAAAATTCAAGCTTCTTAACCATGGTCTCTGAAAAGAGCCCATATAATCCAGTTTCTATATCTTCAAACTTATCTCCTTCTATTCTCTCACCTTCGCATTCCACTCCAGGTACATTAAACATGGTGGTTTCATTCTAGGCATTTCACTGGCTATTCTCTATGCTTAGATGTTCTTTTGTGACTCTACTAAAATTTCACTTCTTCAGACAGGCCTTCCCTTGTGACTCCATCTAAAACACCACCCACTCTATCTCATTGGTCTTTATCTAATTAAGCTGCTTTATTTTATTTCATAACCTTGATTACCACCTAACATTGTGTTACCCAAAATAGGAATTTTATCTATTTTGCTCATCACTGCATCTCCAATACCTAACACCGTACGTAATGCATTTCAGATATTTACTAAGCTTTTAGTGAATGACTGACGTCAGAGCTACTCTTTAGGAGGAGTGTGCAGAAAAGAGTTAACATAGCAGTCCTGAACAGCAATCTTTAGAAAGGCCAGCTGACAAAGCTGGCCCTTGGCTGACACATGGGAATTTGGATTTTGGAAGAGTTCCCGTCAACTATAACTAATAAGGCTGTCTCACCATAAACTGTTTGCATAAATAATATGACTATGCTAAAAGCATGCTTTCCTTCTGGGAGTCTGGAATTTGGATATGCACCAGAGGCAGACGGTGCCTATATGACCATCCCTCAATTAAAACTCAGGGCACTGAGTCTCTAATGTGCTTCCCTGACTGGCAACACTTCACATAGTTGTTACAACTCCTTTCTGGAAGAATTATGTGTGTTCTGCATGCCTTCACTGGGGAAGAACTCTGGAAGCTTGTGCCTGGTTTCCCAGGTTTGTGCCTCACGTAGCTTTTCCCCTCCTGGATTTTGCTTTGTATCCTTTTGACACAATCACAGCCATTGAGTAGTACATACTGTGGCCTCTGAGTCCTGGTGAATCATCAAAACTGGAGCTGGTGTCGGGGAACTTCCCAATGAAGAATATTCTGCCAGCAGCTTATAAACTGGACTTGAGGATTGAAGTAACTATGAGCAAAGAGGCCAGTTAGGAAAGAATCTGCTTAAATGGTCCAAGAAAAAGGCAAGGTGGCAGCAGTGGAAGCGAAAAGAGATTAATATGGGAGTATAGTTTCCTAGAAAAAAAAATTGCAAACTTTTAAGATAAGACATTAGATTACAAGATTACTGGGAATGGAGAACTAAGGAAGATGGGATACTAGATGCAAACTACTCGGACAATGGAGGGAAAAATTAAGAAAGTATTGTGGTTTTAGGGTAGCCTGACTGTAATATAAATACATATATATATATATATATATATACACATACATACATATATACATATGTATATTAAAGTAAATATCAGTATACATGTAGAAAGCTCGAAGATGCAATAGGTATTTCCAAAGAAAACATTTAAGAGATGGAATTAAGAATGGAAATAAGGACTTATTTAGTATAAATGTAAGTTATTCTGTGAGCTCAGTGAGGGCAGGGACTTCACAGGGTTTGTTCTTTGGTATATTCTGAGCACCTAGAAGAGAACCTAACACATGGTATGCACTCTTCTACTCAAGAAAGGTGAGAGGTCATACGAGAAACACACAAAGCTTGAAATATGGGAGGATGCAGAGACATCAAATATAATTATCTCACACCTCTCAGTATAGTAAGAGGCTGCTAGGTTTAGAGGAGGATGGCCCAGGAAAAGAAGAGGTAAGGTCCATGATCAACTCTCGGGGAAAGTCATTAAGAAATCAATAAGAGAGTAACTAAAAGTACTTTCTTTCTACCCAGATTTCCTCTTCAGATAAAAAGAGAAACATGAATCTAAAATACTCTTAGAATATATGTAACATAATATCTAATTGGGCTGAACTGAATCACGGCCTTATTTAATAATATTCATAATAAAATAATCCTTAAAGTCCTTATCCCTAGGCCTAAAACCTGAGGAAAAAAGACACTGGTTTTATCTTAAACGCATCCAGAATGGCTGGACATACAAATGACCTTCATTTAACCTGGAGAGGAAAATAATTTTATTAACAAATTTTCAACAGTGGTCTTCAAAGCAAAACTAAAGTGTGGAAACAGTAAACCTAGTATAGAAGTTGCAAAGGGAACTGTTACCATTTGAAAGAGAAACAAAGAAAATTAAGCTGCAAACAGTTTATAACTGGTAGGAAAACAGAACATAGGAAATAATTCCATGTGTGCGTGCTCAGTCATCTCAGTTGTGTCTGACTCTTTCTGACTCCATGGACTGTAGCCACCAGGCCCCTCTGTCCATGGAATTTCGCAAGCAAGAATACTGGAGTGGGTTGTCATTTCCTAGTCTAGGGGATCTTCCTGACTCAGCGGTCAAAACCAAATTTCTTGTGTCTTCTGCATTAGCAGGGGCATTCTTTACCACTGAGCTACCAGAGAAACCTGTATTAAATGTTACTTTTCTAGTACATCATGAGAAATGCTGGGCTGGAAGAAGCACAAGCTGGAATCAAGATTGCAAGGAGAAATATCAATAACCTCAGATATGCAGATGACACCACCCTTATGGCAGAAAGTGAAGAGGAACTAAAAAGTCTCTTGATGAAAGTGAAAGAGGAGAGTGAAAAAGTTGGCTTAAAGGTCAACATTCAGAAAACAAAGATCATGGCATCTGGTCCCATCACTTCATGGGAAATAGATGGGCAAACAGTGGAAACAGTGTCAGACTTTATTTTTGGGGGCTCCAAAATCACTGCAGATGGTGACTGCAGCCATGAAATTACAAGACACTTACTCCTTGGAAGGAAAGTTATGACCAACCTAGATAGCATATTCAAAAGCAGAGATTACTTTGCCAACAAAGGTCCGTCTAGTCAAGACCATGGTTTTTCCAATGGTCATGTATGGATTTGAGAGTTGGACTGTGAAGAAAGCTGAGCACCGAAGAATTGATGCTTTTGAACTGTGGCACTGGAGAAGACTCTTGTGAGTACCGTGGACTGCAAGGAGATCCAACCAGTCCATTCTAAAAAGGCCAGTCCTGGGTGTTCATTGGAAGGACTGATGGTGAGCCTCAAACTTCAATACTTCAACCACCTCATGTGAAGAGTTGACTCATTGGAAAAGACCCTGATGCTGGGAGGGATTGAAGGCAGGAGGAGAAGGGGACGACAGAGCATCTGGATGGCATCACCAACTCAATGCACATGAGTTTGGGTGAACTCCAGGAGTTGGTGATGGACCGGGAGGCCTGGCGTGCTGCGATTCATGGGGTCTCAAAGAGTTGGACACGACTGAGCAACTGAACTGAACTCTCCTTTTTCTAAGTTACTTGTCACCGGAAGTGTCATGGATGCTAGGAAAACCAACCAGATCCCCCTTCAAAACTGAAGGATCTGTTTTCCAAGCTGCTGGGAATGCTGTCAGCTACCAGCCCCAACTCTCAACCCTCTCGAAGAATGGTCCTTTAATGAAGAGCTACCTCACCCAGGGAATTGCTCCCTTCCCCACTCTCATCCAATGATTGCCTGGAAGGTGAAAGATTTACCTGTCGTTCTAAGAATGAAATGTAAATAGAATCTTTGTATTACTTTTTTTAACCAATTTTATCAAAGTGGTTATTAAAGTATATCCACCTCCTAAATTTCTTTTATTTAAAAAAATTAAATATGATTAAAGTGCAAAAGCATACACCTGACTTTCAAAACCACTATTTCAGTTCCACCATTAATCCATGTGAGCTTAGACAACTTAAATGCTTTAATTCCCAGTTTCTTCACTATAAACAAAAAGATAATAGCACCTATCTCATCAAAGTGTTCCACAGGTAAACTAAGGGGATGTACACAAAAGTGCATAGTAAGAGCTGGACAAATACCTCTTCCCTTCTCTCCACTCATTACCAACAGGGCAGGAGTTTAAAGTTGCTTTCCCATAACAGCCATGCATTTACACCGATGATGCAAACTCCTAATAATTAAGAGCATGCAACTATGAATCATGTGTATAATTCACTGATAATACAGCTGATCATTAAGATATAAGAAAGTAGTATTCATACTATATAGAATCTGATAAAAAAATAGTCACTTAGCACTTACTGAGCATTTACAATATGGCAGGTACAGTTTGGATTGTTTTTATATACTATATTTTATCTTCAAAAAAAAGATACTATGAGGTAGGTATGCCCTTCAGCAATATGAAACTGATGATGCTTAGAGAAAGTAAGTAAATTGTTCAAGATTATCCATCTGTTAAGAGGTAGAACCAATATTTAACTTAATTTTCCTGCATATAGATATTTATATTAATGTATAAGATCTCTTTTGCTTTACTCTTCTACAGATTTGCCCCATACAGACCTCTGGCATACCAGCAACACAAAGACACACAGAGTCATCTTAGAGACCACAGTCTGCAGAGCAGAAAGAAGCAATCCTTAATCCCCAATTTGCTCTTCAATCTACTCTTCAATCCCACATTCCCTCCGCTTCCATGATTAGTCCATGGAATCTGTCTTCTCGTCCCTGTCATCCTTGAGTAGACTGAACTTCATCTGGCCATTGTAGTGTAGTGAGGCTACAGCAGCCCTCACTGTGATCCCAAATGACTGTAATTTCTGCTATTCCTTCTGGTCCTCCAGGTCTGGCAGTGAGAGGCAGCTCATTATTAGATCTGCTGGGATCAGAACTGTGGGGGCCCCTGTTCTGAGCTCCCTGTCTACACTGGCTCAAAATCCTGGTCACAAGGTAGACCGAACACTAAACAGACTCCAGTTACACCTTTTTAAAGAGCAGATTTAGTTTAGTTTCTTGTAAATGCCCCTATATTTGTCACCAAAGGTTGCCTTCCAACTGTTCAAATTTTCATGATGCTTTCATGCATCATGAAACAGCAACCTGCAACAATCTGTTTTAATCAGTTTTGTGTACATTGCAGAAAATAGCAGGCAGAAAAGTACATTCTTTATTCTTAGCCTGAACTAATCATTACTCTCCCCAGAGAACGGCTATTTACAAGATACCAAATAACATTTTCTCCTAGGAAATCTCCTGAGAACTGGATTCTAGCTTTGTTTCAAGCAGCAGTCCTGACTTCCTGTCATGCTGGAGAATGACAGCAGGGGCAATCATTCAACGCCTCACTGAAAATAGGTGAGTCTCTTCCATCTCTATCAAGAGCAAAACAGTGAGGAGGAGCTGCATCCTGTTCTCTTTGAAGCACTCACGTGTTGACAACAAGCCTATCTGGGCATGGGGCACCTTGATCTCAAAGACTGTCCTTACAGAGCCCGCCCTAACTAGGACCAATACACACAGAGCTGAATTGTTCACACCAAAAGAGGCCAGCTAGCCACCCTGCGCTCAAGTGACTGAGATTGCTACTAATCCATGAGGTGTCTGTTGGCTCACTGCCTCGCTTTCACAAAGGGGATGGGATAGAAAAACAAAAACAGTAGGAAAGGAGCAAGAACATGCGAGATGGTGGAAAAAGTTGCTTGGAAGACTCCACTGAAATGGATACTTTATTAAAAAAAAAAAAATATATATATATATATATATATATATTTGTTGTTGTTGTTGTTCTCCTGAAATGACATGGGTCAAGGTCTCTCATCAACAGAAACCTTTACTAGAGGCTACGAAACAAGCATAGATTTCTGGAAACGCTAGACAGAACTGAATAATGGTCATCATTAAAACTAATATTGTAAATTTAAAAGTTGATTTTTTGGGGAAAGTGAGTTTAAACGAAATTCTTATTCCGTTGAGAACTGATCCATCTAGTAAATAAATAGTATGCAATATTAAATAGTGATTTTAAAGTCTGTTCCCACACTGAAATTCATGAAGGCTTTTTAATTAATAAAGCAATAAATGGCAATAATATTTTCATAAGAATGGAACAATTATCTCAGCTCTTTGTTGTCAATATGGGTAACTTCTGTCTCCATTCTCTAATGTGGCAAGGCCAACCTTATGCTTCCTTCTTATGACATATTTGGTTGGCTAGTTCCTCGGTTTTGAATTGTCCTGGTATCTGTGTTATATTTTCATAATCGGAATGGTTTTTCATATAATTGTTGGATTCCAAAAAATGTAATATGTATAAAACAAACAAATTTTAGAAATAGGCTACTAGGGTCTCCAAATGAAAGGAAAATCAAACTGACCCATTCCCTCCTAGCCATTCTTTATATGTAGTTTCTCTTACATCAGCTTAAAAAGGCAATAAATGCTTTGGAGAATTTTGGTTAGCTGAATGGCTGGATGTTGCCTCATCTAATTGTTCTGCTAGACTTGGTTGAGAAATCTATTCTGTTCTCAGTATTAATATCCCAGTGATCTAGCAGTTATTTTTGACAGGCTTTGCATATGAAATGGGATGATGAAGAGATATAAACTGAATAATTAATCTTCATATGTACACATGATACATCAAGAAGAAACATTAAAAAGCAATAAATATATGAACCAGACTCTTTCAATAGCTTCCCTTTTTAAAATTTACATCTACAAATAACTAAAATCAGTTTCAGAGAATTTAATATAAATTGTTTGAATCTTTTCTCCCTCCGTTATCCAACAGTGCTTACTTGTTTGGATCAAATAATTTAAACACTCTTGCTTTGCAAATAAAAAGGGCAAAAATATAGAACTCTTTTTATAATAAAATATAAATTATCTCAATTGGAAATTTGAGAAAGGAAAAAATAGCTCAAGAACTTGAATGAGAGCTTTATATTTTTAAAAGCACACCAGATCAGAATGCTATTATCCTGTCTCAACTTCAGTATCACATAACTAAGAAAAATCAGTCCCAGAACTGAAATAAGCCCTAGTTATGAACGAAGATGCTACAGAGAAGTGGACATCTTTATTGTTGGTCTTAGTTTCTTTCTCCAAATGTCTGAAATAAATTACTTGACTATTCCAGGATCTTAAAATCTACAATTGATGGCTGAAATAAGCTGCTATACTCAGTACATTCCACAAGACGGTGCCCTGTCCCTAAGAAGAGCCTCCTTTCTGTACATAGCTGAACTACAGAACGCTCATGCTGTCTGACCCAAAGCGAATTTAAAGTCGACTTTCTACAAATGAAACCTCTAAGAAATTAGCAAGCCCTTGAAATAATGCAATTTTTGATGTTAAACAATGAAAATTATTGCCTTTGGAAATTGCACATCTCCCTAAATTGCTCTAAAATTCAGGGGTAAAATGAGGGAACTCAGTGAAGAGGAGCTAAGCATAATACAACTATCCCAAAACTACTTATAGCAGTACTGTGCAACAGAAGTATGAGAGTCTCACATGTCATTTTATTTTATTTTTTTTATATCCTGTCTCTCTTTGAGCCTCTCATACATGGTGGGTCATTTTCCCCACCAAATGGCTTAACATATAATTCCATATAATGAGAGGCTTCCTATGTGGCATTTTAGTGAATTTCTCAAAGCAAGGATTGAATATCCCCTGTATCAAAATATGATGATGCAAACAAAAGATTTTCTCAAACATTTACTGAACCAAAAATTTAATTTGCTGTATAGGACAACTTTAAGTCCCCTGAGAAGTTTTAAATAACTTTTACTTTCAAGAGAATACACACCCCCTGGCAACCACTAACCTGTTATCCATCTCTGTAATGTCACCATTTCAAGAATATTATATGCAATTGTAAATGTTTTAGTAATCAATCAAGAAAATTGAGTGAAATTGATTGTAATATTATATCTTACTTAATCAATTTATCTGAAATATCATTCTAACATGCAATCAACATAAAAATTATTAGTAAAATATGTTATATCTTTTCTGTGCTCATTTTGGTGTGCACTTTACAACATCCAACACATCTCAGCTTATACCAGCCTCACTTCACATGTTCAACTGTCACACGCAGCTAAGGCCCCCACCCAGGTGAAGGATTGTAACTACAGACTGAGCACAAGATTCCCATAACACTGCCCTATTACCTCACCACCAACCAATCAGAAAAAAGTCACATACCCTACAGCCCTCATCCCAAATCTTGTCCAAAAGAATTATTCCCTGAAAATCATCAGAGAGTTCAGCTTTTTTGACATGAGCCATAAGCCACCAATTCTCCTGCCATGGCCCTGCAATAAACCTTTTTCTGCTCTAAAAAAGAGAGAGAGAGAATCTAACCAAACAATTTACAATTAAAAAGTTAAACATTCAGCCTATTTTTTAGAGTCAAATAACATATATAAACAAAAATGCAAATAGATTATTTCTTACCCTCACTACTGACACAAAGAAATTAACAAATGCTTTCTTCTTATAAATGATATAAAAATAATTGATCTAAATTCCCTCATCTCCATAAGCTTTGAACTGAAGACTAACTTGTGCACACTAAGTTGCTTAAGTCGTGTGTGACACTGTGCGGCCCGATGGACTGTGGCCCGCCAGGCTCCTCTGTCCGTGAGATTCTCCAGGTAAGAATATTGATTGGAGTGGCTTGCCATGCCCTCCTCCAGGGGATCTTTCTGACCCACGGATCGAACCCGTATCTCTTATGTCTCCTGCATTGGCAGACAGGTTCTTCACCACTAAGGCCATCTGGGAAGCCCAAAATAGATCTTACCCTTATTTAATATCTATGTTACTGACATAGCCAGGTATAAAATATATAAGAAGAAATGACAGAGCAAATAGTCGAAAATTCACACATACATAATATGGGTATTACATGTCATGCCTATAATAATAATAAAAACAAAGATCAAGGATTATAAAGTAAATTTAACAAGCATCTTTTCATTATAGGTTGTAGAACTCTCTATTTAACCAGCCCTGATAGTTGGAACTTTCTAGTTCCAGACAGAAAAAAGCATAAATGGCCTATTTATCAATCCTGATTCTTTTTTTTTTCATAATAGGCTGCACTTCTACATGAAGAATGGGAAGTTGATACAAAAGTATTCTCAACAAAAATGAAAAGGATTGACTTCTCATTAGGACATAAGAGAAGTTGAAACCGTTCATTTTTGTTAAGAATCCTTTTTAGGACCTAAAGTCCTGCCTGAAAGTAGGCTGGGTTTTATTTTTCTTGTCAACAGGAGCACAAGTTTAAAAGACAACCTTGTTTCTTTTACAAGATGGGTTTATGAGCACAGTGAAATACAATCTCTTTGTGAACCTGCAGCAGCAAGAGGTCACACATTCTGGCTCAATGGAAAAGCGCCTGAAGGAAAGCACTGCCTCTGGGCCTGCAGGCAAGTCTTCAGGGACCCTCTGAGCCCAGTTCCAAGACAAAACCAGCTGAAAGTGGGCAATACAACTCTTTCTTTAGGATCTGAACATCCAGAACGAGTGGGCACTCATCTGCAGTTCCTCATGCTCCCCAAGCTAATTTTACAAGAAAATTTTGAAATTGGAAATGAGTGACTCCATGCTGATTTTCTTTATGCACAGAAAAAATAAAAGATAAAAATTCAAGTTAGTGAGAAATTAAATTTTTAATAATCCTCTAACCATGTAACATGGTTAGTTACATGTTATATTCAAGTAGTAGTATCAATATATAGTTCAGGAAGTTATCAAAGTAATAAAAAGAAAAAAAAAAACTGAGAAAGAAAATAATGCCTTAGAGTGCTATACAAATTTATAGGAGCTTTTACATCCAACTACTTAATCTTCAAAAAACTGTAGAACTGAAGGCAGTTATTACTTAAGCTTATAAATGAGAAAACTTAAGACTCAGAAAGTCTCCTACTGAAAGCTGATGAAATGAGGAATGTAAAAAATAAAATGCTACTTGAAAAATGTTACAGACACTAGAGGGAGGCACTCCAGTGACTTGAAGGAAGTTTTTTCATTTATTTTCCTTATATATGAATTCTTCTTTTGTCCTGGTAAAACAGATTTCCTTTCTCAAGGTCTATTACAACCTTCGTGTACATTTTTTCCAGCCAGCCAGAATCACTCTCAATTGAGCCATGGAGGCTCAGCAGCAGCTTCTATAGCAATGTGGCTCTGTGGACCAGCAGGCTCTCAATTATTCAAGATAACACAGAAAGGCTCGGGGATAGATTACCCCAAATGCAGTAGGAACAAATTAACCGTTAGCTGAGTTAAATATACTTAAATAAGTGAATGTTTTAACCTATGCATACTGATAAAATATACATTGATGAAATCTGCAGAGAGGAGTTCAGGGTTCTCCTTAAAATACAGCAAATGGGTGAAAGATGATGATTCAGAATCCAGCCTCTCTATGGAAAAGCCACAGCCCACATCAGACCTGTAATGAAGAATAGGTAAGAACTGCCCCTCTCTGCATGTTAACTACTGATACACTTGCCTCAATGAATAGCAAAACTAACTTATTTACTGCTTGGGGTCCTGTACTGGCACAGCTTGTAAAAGTTTGCTTCAGAGAGATGTGTTACCCTCACTGACCTCACCAAGGAGGGGAGCTGGCAATGGGATTATAGACAGAATTATATACTGATATATATGGTGTCACCAATAACCACCATGGAAGATTTTCATTTCCATTTCACCAATTTCATTGAGTACTTTAAATTTTTTGTTCATAAAGTTTTATATATGCCTTAAAATTATTGAATAAAAATGTTTTAAAGTTTATTGATTATAAAGTTTTAGAAAATATAAGATAAAAATCTGCCTTATTCATTTAACCTATGTTACAACTCATATAGGGGCTTCCCTGGTAGCTCAGCTGGTAAAGAATCTGCCTGCAATTCAGGAGACCTGGGTTCGATTTCTGGGTTGGGAAGATCCGCTGGAAAAGGGATAGGCTACCCACTCCAGTATTCTTGAGTTTCCCTGGGGGCTCAGAATGTAAAGAATACTCCTGCAATGTGGGAGACTAGGGTTCAATTAGAGTTTAAGTTCTGAAACTCTTACAGGAGAGGAATAATTTCAACATATACCTTGGATAAGTCTATTTATATGTGCAGCTGAAACACAACCATATTAAAATAAAGTAATGGTAGTGTTTGGATCCCTAATCTAATAATGTTTAACAAACTTATTCATTAGTCAGTATGTATGACTAGCATTTATGATCATCATTTATAATTCAGCTCAAATATATTTTGTTTTGGCTAATCAAGAATAAGCACAGCTTTCCAGGGACCCATTTCAATAGATACTTTCAGAGTATCACTTGGTACACATTTCTAAACTGATCATATATTATATTTAAGTCACTGTGCTGTATCTTCAGGGGCTTTCAATTATCAAACTCTTATCCATGAGCAATAATTAATTTTATTTTTTAAATAAAGTAGGTATTTACCTTTGTTCTTTAAATTACTAAAATGTCTCATTTTAAAATGATTTTTCTACAGTACCATGCTTTAAAATTTCTAAAACATACAAAAAATTTTCCCTTTAACTGTTTACTGTTTTCCTATGTAAAAATAAAATTTCAATCAAAATCTCATAAACCTAGTGAGTTACCAGAAGCACAAATTTAGCTACATCTTATTGTTTCTACCCTATTTGATTCTCATATTTTTAGCTGCTACAAAATTTGTTCCTTCCTCTTATCTACCGAAAATTATAGATTAGCTCTAAAAACTTCCTAAATTGATACACTTTTGCTATTTCATCCACTATTTCCACTTCTGAAAAACTGGTTGCTTGACATGAACCAGGCCAGGATGCAAGCAGGTTTTTTCAGCAGTCTTTCTGAGGATGATTGCCTCTGAAAACATCAATAACTGGATAAATCCCAATAGTTTAGCTGTTTTCTGTGTAAAATAATATAACAATTAAATTAACTACAAAAGTCATCCCGACTTCACAGCACACTCTTCAAAGCTCTGAAATTCCTCTGGGGACTGCAGGAAGCTCTCTAGTCTAGAAAGCAGTTTGGATAAAAGTTACAGTGGTTTCTCAGAGCTGTGATGTTTTTCCTAATTTTTATCTTTTTATTACAAAAGTAAAATTTCTTTATTGTAACATGTGACAAAAAGATAACATTTTAAAAGCTGAGTATATCTTTTCACAAGTCTATGTTCAAACAAATTTTAAATATATATACATATAAAGTGTGATTCCTGGAGGAGGGCACGGCAACCCACTCCAGTATTCTTCTCTGGAGAATCCCCATGGACAGAGGAGCCAGGAAGGCTATAGTCCATGGGGTCGTAAAGAGTCAGACACAATTAAGTGACTAAGCACAGCACAAAGTGATTATATGTATATATATATATGTGTGTGTGCTTTTTGGTTTTATAAACACAAAATTACACATACATAATTCTGGACATCACTGTGGGTCAAGAAATATAATTTTAATGACCACATAATACTATTAATCCACATTTGTCAGGGAACGTTTAACAGGAAGATTCCTATGTGCTGTTTTCTGTCTTTCATAAATCCTCTGTTCCTTATCAGTTCCTGGTTAACGGAACAAGTGGAGCGGCACACTGCTCCCAGGACCGAGGTCATGAGATAAAACACATGCGTAGATTTCCTTCAGTAAACATTCTCCTTAGGACAAAACTGCTTAGTCATGACCCTCTTTCTTGAGATATGGATTGTCTTCTGACCTTATGACCATTGCTAATTCCTTGTTTCCTTGATAATGGTTGCTGTACATTTGGTTTTCTGATCTTTATCACTGTCAAAAGAAATTTCCTTGTATAATAGCCTGTATATACTCACAGAAAGATCATTAAAGCACCCTTCCTCCACCAGAGGCTTGGGTGCCCATGTCTTCTCTCTCTCTCTCTCTCTCTCTCTCTCTCTCTCTCTTTCCCTCTGGCTAATCCTCTGGAGCGTGGAAACCCGCCAAGCTCACTCTCCTGCCCGGGCTTTCAAGACCTCCTCAAGAGGATGCCCTGAGCCTTCGTGAGTGGTGCAAGCCCTGCTATAGGGTTTTATTGGTTCTCTGCATAAACCAGGGAATACTAGCTTCTTTCTCTCTTTCACTTTCTTATCATCGACTACAGACCACCAGGTTCCAGTCCATTAAAGGACCACAACACACATTTTATTCAACTTTTTCTTATTTGTTGTCATTCTCATTGATTTCAGCTATTTTCTGCTACAAGTCCCATAAATGTTCAAACATACGTTTACATAAAACCAGTTTTATTTCTAAAGTATAAAGTGTGAAAGTGAAAGTGTTAGTCATTCAGTCATGTCCAACTCTTTGTGATCCCATGGACTACAGCCTGTCAGGTTCCTCTGTCCATGGGATTTTCCAGGCAAGAATACTGGAGCTGGTAGCCACTCCTTTCTCCAGGGGATCTTCCTGACCCAGGGACTGACCCCAGGTCACCTACATTGCAGGCAGATTCTTTACCATCTGAGACATCAGGGAATAGATTCTCCCAATTAATAGGTCAGAGAGTACAGCTGCTTTCTAATAAACATACTTCAAGTTGAAAATAAAGTTTATAGGACAAATAGGACAGATATTAAGATTCCAATATTCTCACCAATAGAATATAACCAGAAATAATCTGTGCCACTTCCAGGCAGAGGTAGTTGCAAATAAGTGTGCCTTTTCCAGGGGCTTACTTGGTAGCTCAACTGGTAAAGAATCTGTCTGCAATGCAGGAGACATGGGTTTGATCCATGGGTTGGGAAGATCCCCTGGAGGAGGGCATGGCAACCCACTCCAGTATTTTTGCCTGGAGAATCCCCATAGACAGAGGAGCATGGTGGGCTACAGTCCATGGGGTCACAGAGTCGGACACGACAGAGCGAATATACACAATACAGCATGCCTTTTCCATCCTCTTGTCCTCTGTCTGACAGCTGGATATAAATGAAAGGACTGCCCTTGAGACCCATATGTTGAAGATCAGCCTAAGTTCCTGAATGACCCTAGAGATGACAGAATACCACCAAAGGAAACTGAATGGACAGCCCAAACCTGCCTGAGGCCAGCCATGGTGAGGAAGAGGTGGAACACTTTGGGTAGGAGCCAACAGATGAACCAGTCAAAGACTGAGACAGCCCAATCAGCCACACCTGAATAATCTAAGAGAAACCAAATAATGAGTTTTATCAGCTGCTAATCTTTACCATAAGCTCAAGACAGACAAGAACCAGAATGAAAGGGACAAGGCCACAGAGACAGGATGAGCCACTGGACACCATGCAGATCATGAAAGGCACACTCTTCTATCATAATTCAAGATGACATTTTGGACAGGGAGAGGAAATCTGAAGTAATGAGTTTACCCAAAGGGAACAAGTCAATCAAAACTACCCGAACAAGGCATTTGAATTTGAACAGACAAAGTTTAAGCTGTTCAAATTATTCCACATGAGTAAGTTTACCAAATGAGACTAAAGGCAGAGGTTCTAGCTATGCAGTGGATTGGGTCTGTGGATGCACATCATTCTGAAAAATTAATAATAAGGGAAAGAAAAAAGAGCGAGACATAAAGACAAGGCAAAACAGCCTCACATTTTTTCCCTTGCCCATTGTTATCCAAACTCAATAATGGTATGATAATTTGTCACTCTTCCTTTCAACAATAAATAAAGCAGCCCAACATGTTCTTGTTCTAGGCCCTGTCCCAAAATAGATTCTTTGAATTTTAAGCAGCTAGATGATCAATCCAGCCAAAATCACAGTCAAAGGAAAGAGCAAATGAAATAAAGAGACTGAGAAATGAATTTATGAAAGAAACGCTATTAGACACAACTCAGCATGACCTTTAGAATGGAAATGAGAAACACAGAATCCAAATTGAATTGCCTGAGCTACTGAAGCATAAAGCAGTAACATATCTCAGAAGAAAAGATGTGGATTTCCAGTTAAAACTCAATTACCTCTGGCCCACGGGTCTGAGCACCCAGGACTATGTTTACTAGGAGACATGCAGCTACTAGATCTCCTAGAAACATCAGCTTAGCCCTTTCGGCTTATCCTCTTACCCTACTAGACTCTGACTCTGTTTATATACACCTTGTACACTATACCACAGATTAGATCAGATCAGATCAGTCGCTTAGTCGTGTCCGACTCTTTGTGACCCCATGAATCACAGCACGCCAGGCCTCCCTGTCCATCACCAACTCCCGGAGTTCACTCAGACTCACGTCCATCGAGTCAGTGATGCCATCCAGCCATCTCATCCTCTGTCGTCCCCTTCTCCTCCTGCCCCCAATCCCTCCCAGCATCACAGTCTTTTCCAATAAGTCAACTCTTCCCATGAGGTGGCCAAAGTACTGGAGTTTCAGCTTTGGCATCATTCCTTCCAAAGAAATCCCAGGGCTGATCTCCTTTAGAATGGACTGGTTGGATCTCCTTGCAGTCCAAGGGACTCTCAAGAGTCTTCTCCAACACCACAGTTCAAAAGCATCAATTCTATAGTGCTCAGCCTTCTTCACAGTCCAACTTTCACATCCATACATGACCACAAGAAAAACCATAGCCTTGACTAGATGGACCTTTGTTGGCAAAGTAATGTCTCTGCTTTTGAATATGCTATCTAGGTTGGTCATAACTTTCCTTCCAAGGAGTAAACGTCTTTTAATTTCATGGCTGCAGTCACCATCTGCAGTGATTTTGGAGCCCCCAAAAATAAAGTCTGACACTGTTTCCACTGTTTCCCCATCTATTTCCCATGAAGTGATGGGACCGGATGCCATGATCTTCGTTTTCTGAATGTTGAGCTTTAAGCCAACTTTTTCATTGTCCACTTTCACTTTCATCAAGAGGCTTTTGAGTTTCTCTTCACTTTCTGCCATAAGGGTGGTGTCATCTGCATATCTGAGGTGATTGATATTTCTCCCAGCAATCTTGAATCCACCCTGTGCTTCTTCCAGTCCAGTGTTTCTCATGATGTACTCTGCATATAAGTTAAATAAGCAGGGTGACAATACACAGCCTTGACAGACTCCTTTTCCTATTTGGAACCAGTCTGTTGTTCCATGTCCAGTTCTAACTGTTGCTTCCTGACCTGCATACAGATTTCTCAACAGGCAGGTCAGGTGGTCTGGTATTCCCATCTCTTTCAGAATTTCCCACAGTTTATTGTAATCCACACAGTCAAAGGCTTTGGCATAGTCAATAAAACAGAAATAGATGTTTTTATGGAACTCTCTTGATTTTTCCATGATCGAGCAGATGTTGGCAATTTGATCTCTGGTTCCTCTGCCTTTTCGAAAACCAGCTTGAACATCAGGAAGTTCACGGTTCACTATTGCTGAAGCCTGGCTTGGAGAATTTTGAGCATTACTTTACTCGCGTGTGAGATGAGTGCAATTGTGTGGTAGTTTGAGCATTCTTTGGCATTGCCTTTCTTTGGGATTGGAATGAAAACGGACCTTTTCCAGTCCTGTGGCCACTGCTGTGTTTTCCAATTGCTGGCATATTGAGGGCAGCACTTTCACAGAATCATCTTTCAGGATTTGGAATAGCTCAACTGGAATTCCATCACCTCCACTAGCTTTGTTTGTAGTGATGTTTTCTAAGACCCACTTGACTTCACATTCCAGGATGTCTGGCTCTAGGTCAGTGATCACACCATCGTGATTATCTGGGTCGTGAAGATCTTTTTTGTACATTTCTTCTGTGTATTCTTGCCATCTCTTCTTAATATCTTCTGCTTCTGTGAGGTCCATACCATTTCTGTCCTTTATCGAGCCCATCTTTGTATGAAATGTTCCTTTGGTATCTCTGATTTTCTTGAAGAGATCTCTAGTCTTTCCCATTCTGTTGTTTTCCTCTATTTCTTTGCACTGATCGCTGAAGAAGGCTTTCTTATCTCTTCTTGCTATTCTTTGGAACTCTGCATTCAGATGTTTATATCTTTCCTTTTCTCCTTTACTTTTCACTTCTCTTCTTTTCACAGCTATTTGTAACGCCTCCCCAGACAGCCATTTTGCTTTTTTGCATTTCTTTTCCATGGGGATGGTCTTGATCCCCGTCTCCTGTACAATGTCACGAACCTCATTCCATAGTTCATCAGGCACTCTATCTATCAGATCTAGGCCCTTAAATCTATTTCTCACTTCCACTGTATAATCATAAGGGATTTGATTTAGGTCAGGAAGGGCAGCGGTGAGGAAATAGCCCTCGTCCAAGGTAAGGACCAATGGCTGCGCTTTGCTGGAGCAGCCGTGAAGAGATACCCCACGCCCAAAGGAAGAGAAACCCAAGTAAGACAGTAGGTGATGCAAGAGGGCATCAGAGGGCAAACACACTGAAACCATACTCACAGAAAACTAGTCAGTCTAATCATACTAGGACCACAGCCTTGTCTAACTCAATGAAACTAAGCCATGCCCGTGGGGCAACCCAAGACGGGCGGGTCATGGTGGAGAGATCTGACAGAATGTGGTCCACTGGATAAGGGAATGGCAAACCACTTCAGTATTCTTGCCTTGAGAACCCCATGAACAGTATGAAAAGGCAAAATGATTGGATACTGAAAGAGGAACTCCCCAGGTCAGTAGGTGCCCAATATGCTACTGGAGATCAGTGGAGAAATAACTCCAGAAATAATGAAGGGATGGAGCAAAAGCAAAAACAATACCCAGCTGTGGATGTGACTGGTGATAGAAGCAAGGTCCAATGCTGTAAAGAGCAATATTGCATAGGAACCTGGAATGTCAGGTCCATGAATCAAGGCAAATTGCAAGTGGTCAAACAAGAGATGGCAAAAGTGAATGTCGACATTCTAGGAATCAGTGAACTGAAATGGACTGGAATGGGTGAACTTAACTCAGAAGACCATTATATCTACTACTGCGGGCAGGAATCCCTCAGAAGAAATGGAGTGGCCATCACGGTCAACAAAAGAGTCTGAAATGCAGTACTTGGATGCAATCTCAAAAACAACAGAATGATCTCTGTTCGTTTCCAAGGCAAACCATTCAATATCACAGTAATCCAAGTCTATGCCCCAACCACTAATGCTGAAGAAGCTGAAGTTGAACGGTTCTATGAAGACCTACAAGACCTTTTAGAACTAAGACCCCAAAAAGATGTCCTTTTCATTATAGGAGACTGGAATGCAAAAGTAGGAAGTCAAGAAACACCTGGAGGAACAGGCAAATTTGGCCTTGGAATACGGAATGAAGCCGGGCAAAGACTAATAGAGTTTTGCCAAGAAAATGCACTGGTCATAACAAACACCCTCTTCCAACAACACAAAAGAAGACTCTATACATGGACATCACCAGATGGTCAACACCGAAATCAGATTGATTATATTCTTTGCAGCCAAAGATGGAGAAGCTCTATATAGTCAGCAAAAACAAGACCAGGAGCTGACTGTGGCTCAGACCATGAACTCCTTATTGCCAAATTCAGATTTAAATTGAAGAAAGTAAGGAAAACCACTAGGCCATTCAGGTACACCATACCACAAACACTCCACATATACATATACACGTATTCTTCCCCCTCATTCCTTTCAACCCCTTGTCCTGGGGTTTAACAAATGATACAAATAAACTATTTGTATTTCTTTTTTAAAAAATACATCATTTATATAATACCTTGGTGCAACCTGTATCTAATAAATCACTGAGGGTTAACTTGTTTTTCACAGAGGAGAATTATTACAGTTGGTATTAATCAGTCCAGTTCCCTTGAGGATCTTTTATTACTTGAGAAACTAGGAAAGAAACCTTATCAAATATCAAATGTTATTTACTAGTGAGAAAACATAATTCCCTCCTGGTTCCCCAGAGTTTAGGCCATCCTGGCATCACTCCATCCCACAAGATCCAATTTGGTATCACCATTACCCTTCCAGAAATTGGAGGTTTGAGTGTGTATTTAGATGGTGACAAAGCCAGTACATTAGACAGTAGCTCAGATTAACTCAACTGATACGTATAGTGGGTTATTTGTGTGCCAAGTATGAACAAAGGACTTAAACTGAAGAACAAGTCAAATTAAGAAGAATACAAAGGATGCAGGATCAACAATCCAAAAACTTGCTTAGATTAAGAACAAGAAGAGGGAATAGAGATTGGAAAAACAGACAAGATGAGGCTATCTTCCAGGATTTAATACTGCTGGTAAGTCTTTCTGGCCTCTCACCCCTGAAGAGACAAAGTCCATAATTCCTTCCTATTTATTGTGACAGAAAAGCAGAAGGTTCTCTTTAGTCCTCATTAAGTCTCTCTAATCTTTAGTATTTTCACTTCCTCCTACAGAATTATGAACCAAGAAAAGTTTAGTCCATTACTCCAAAGGAAAAAACTCCAACAATTACCAAAGTGGGAGAAACTAGGATAGGAAAACAAGAGTAAAATAAAGAAATGAAAAGAAGTCAAAACAGATGAAAGGACAGTGTGTAAAGATATGTATGGAATTTTCAGTTCAGAGTAAAAGTAAGCTACTACAAAAACAATTTTGGGCTTCCCTAGTGGCTCAGAGGTTAAAGCGTCTGCCTGCAATGCAGGAGACCTGGGTTCGATCCCTGGGTCGGGAAGATCCCCTGGAGAAGGAAATGGCAACCCACTCCAGTATTCCTGCCTGGAGAATCCCATGGACAGAGGAGCCTCGTGGGCTATAGTCCACAGGGTCGCAAAGAGTCGGACATGACTGAGCAACTTCACTCACTCACTCATTCACTGGCTGTAATGATAAATAAGGAAAAATTATTGAAAGAATAAAGGGAAATAAAGGAGAATGCAAGTATATGAAATTACTTGCAGATAACTTTAAAGTAGAATTAAAAAAAATGCAAGAAACAAAAACAAAATAGCAAAAATTCAAGGACTGATCTTGGTAAAAGGCAAGAGACAAAATTTCACAATGAAACAGGAAGTTACAAGAAAAGGTAAGAAATAAAAGCTAACCAAAAAGAATACGGTAAAAATGAGTAGAAAAGTAAAGAAAGAAAAAAAAAACTTTAAAAGATTAAAATGAAAATGAGCAGCTTTTTAATGACATAAAACTAACTAAAATGTTTTCCTGCTTTAGTTTAAGTCTGATTTTAGTTAATATCCATGACAAGCAAAAACAATAGCAGATTCAAACTTTTTATTAAATTTGATATGAAAAATAACTGATAATTTAGAGCTTCATCAAAACTGTGAACATCTGAATGTGTTGGATGAGCTTGATTCCTTTATATTACACATTAGAGTTAAACAGATTTCAGATATATGTAGATATACTCTCATATACGAAAAGGTTTTGATTAAAGTAGATCCTTATAATTAACTTTCTAAATAATTCCTATGCTGCACAGCACTTGCTAAATGTGCCAGCTTATACTGTACTAAGAAGCTTCTTTAAAAAGAAATGTAAGATTTTCTTTTATTTTTAAACTGAATGATAACACTCTAAGAATTTAAATCTATAAAGCATTATCATTCCATAAAAAGAATAAAATAGAAGCAGTTTTGATAACAAAGACTGTCTCTATTTTAAACTATCAGCACATTTAATGACTCTTTATTTGCGACATCTTTCTGTCTGTCTTCAAACATTCATCTCTACTGAGCACCCACTTCTTAAATTTTTGTTTCCCATGGCATCTTTGAAGAATTCTCTACTGGTCTTCCTCCATCCTCTTCGGCTACTGCCCCTACATTTTAGACTCTGACTTTATGATCTTCTATTTCAATATATTTTCCAATGCAGTAAAATACCTCATTTGTATCATCATTTCTTTCCTTCTTTCTCTTTGCCAAAAAGAATCAGAAGAAGAAAAGCAGGCTATAATCTATGGATATTACACAAACTGCAGAATGCTTGCAAGGATATTAAGAATTCAAAGATGGCTAAATTTTACTTCAACATTATTTCTTTGCATCATGGAGCAAGTCACACTGTAATACTTGATGGTAGAGTAGGGAAACTCATTATTATCTTAAATGTCATAATTTAAAGATGGAAAGATTCAAAAGTACCTTTGCAACTGGGGGATTGTCAACAAATCATGCTCAACCCCTTCAAGTAGGTCATATAATGATTTATAATCTTTGATTCTTGAGTAAGCTAGTTCTCTGGTAATATTAAAACACACATACCTGGTAGATAATGAGAAGTATTTGGAATTTTCAACTAAAAATTAGCAAATTAGATGCCTAAAAGAATTTTCTTACTTCTTAATACCTGCTGTGTCACTGTGTTCTCCACTGGCCAAATAGGTACAATGCCTTAGTCACAGGTTTTCTACAATTTTTTCATTTATTTTTAGAATAGTATCTGTGCTCATAAAAATGGTCTGTGCCAATACTGTTTTCAAGCCAATCCTTGATTACTATAGGATATAAGCCCAAAATGGAAAATGATGAGCCTGTGGTTTGTATATGTAGCAGGTAGTTCTGAAGACAGGGAACTTTGAAAAGCCTTAGTCATAACTCATCCCATGAAATAGCAAAGACTGTTACACTCATTTACATCAAGTCTTTAAGAAATTACCACTTATGATTTAATCCCAATTACATATTTAATAATAAACAAATATGTTGACTAAGGAATTAAGGAATTAAGATAGGACCTAGAAAGCTGATAAGGTGCTTTTTTCTATCAGAACAACACCTGAATGAATTGTTGAAGATCCAATAAGACCTAGTACTGTACTCTGAACCCAGGGAAAAAATATCCCTCATAAATGCTTAGAAAAATACCTCTAATTAATGTTTCATGAAACATTAACTTCTTGTTGACATATATCAATTACCAAATCAAATCAATATCAAGTCAACCTGCTCTCAAGTGTTGCAAAATTGCTCTGTAAAAGCTTAAACAGCTGTATTAAATCTTAGTCACTGTTGTGCAGCCAAACTAGACATTTTATTCAGAGTTAATTTTTAGTCTTAAACGCACGATACCAATGAGGATGAAGCTGTAATGAGAAGGTTGCTTCTTTGAATCATCTAACATAATAGACACCTGCCTTCACTCACTCATCTATTCATGTGCTTCAAGAAATGCTTATTAAATCCCTACAATGTGCAATATGCAAAGGGTTTATACAAAGACAAATCAGGAAGGAGGCAACGTTTGAAATAAACTGTGATGAACAGGTAAAGTTTGACATGTAGAGATGTAAGGGAACAGACAGCATGACTTCGAAAGGCAGAAAATGATGAGGCAAGAACAGGGAACAGAAAGCAAGACAACTGGGCCTCATATTTCAGATTTTAACCTATTGTGTTTTACTCTGCAAGCAGAAATAAAATGAGAATAAGACACTGACTGATCACAGTATCAGAGTACACATTTGAAAGCATGATTCAGTTTGCCCACAAGTTTCTGTCACTTGTGGGAAGAAAACAGCCAGGTTCTGTTAAGGTATACAGCATATTTGTAGAAGGTAATCATTCCTGAAATTCTCCTTCATCTCTCCATGTCCTTACCACAATAAACATCTGACATTTTATTTTGGTTTGCAAAGCTCTTGGAACAATGCCAGGCACATAACTACTATACAAGTATTAAATAAATGAATGAATAAATCCTTGAATCTCTCTTTTGCGTACAGAATAACACCAAGTCCTCAAGGCCACAAGAAATGGGAACATTTAACCCAGGAAATTTCTTTGTGGACAGACTTTTAATAATGAATTCAATTTATTATATCAATATAAAAGTTATTCAGATTATTTATTCTTATTTCAGTTTTGTTAAACTAAGTCTATTAAATTTATCCGTTTCTTTTGTGGGGTTTGGGGGAAGTTTATTGGCATAAATAAATTGGTATTCCCTGTATTTTAACATGTTTAGAAATTGTAGTGACATTCCCTCTTTAATTTTTGATATTGGTAAACTGTTTTCTATCTTTGCTTCTTGATCAATCTTAGTATAGCTTCAACTCTTATTTTGTCAAGATAATCAACTTTTGGCTTTGTTAAATTTGTGCATCGTTTGTCCTTTTTCTCTTTCTTTTCTGCTCTTATCTTCACTATTTTCTCCTTTCTAGTTATTTTTTGTTTTTCTTTTCCTAACCTCTGAAGGTGGGAACTTAATGCAATGATTAAAAATCTTTTTTTTCCCCTAATATAAGCATTTAAAATATAAATTTACCTCTAACCATTACTTTTGTTATATCCCATAAACTTTGATGTTATATTTCACCATCATTCAGTTAGAAACATTTGCTAATTTCCCTCCTAAATTCTTCTTTGATCATACGCATTTAAGAATGCTTTTAAATTTCCAAATCTTTTCTGATTTCCTGTGTGTGCACTGTGTGCTTTGTGTTTTTGTTTATTTCTAATTCCACTGTGATCAGAAAACATACTCTGTACTAGTATCTTTTGAAAATAATTTGAACTGTTTTACATTTCAAATAGTAAATGAATTAAATAAATAAAAAATCCTTCATTCTCCCTTTTCCTTAGAGAAGAATAAACCTTGGTGACTATTCCATTCCACTTGAAGAGAATGTATATTCTGATGGTTTTTGTTTGATGCTTGATATTAGTTTTAAAATAGCTTATATTTTTATTAAATATTCTAATTTAATTCTATAAATTATGAAAAGAACAATAAATCTATACAACTTTATTTACAGTTTTGTTTTCCTCCCTTTAATTCTGTTAGTTTTTGTTTCTGGTGTTTTGAATCTCTATACTTGGGTGCATATATATTTGCTGTATCTTCTAGATGAATTGATCCGTTCATCATTTTGAAATGTATGCCCTGGTTCCTCTGTCTGGTAGTAAGACATTCACACCAGTTTTCATATACTGTCTAGATGATGTATTCATTTTCCATCCTGTCAACCTCAATTGCTCTATGCCTTCATACTTAAAGTACCTCTCTTACAAACAGTGAGCACAGGCTTGGAAAAAGCTTTTTAAATTCAGTGATGACAATCTCTGCCTCTTAATTGGACTGTTTAGCCTTTTTGCATAGAATCTAATTATAGATACATTGGGTTTAGGTCTACCACTCTGCTATTTGATTTATCCTTACCCCACCTGTATACTTTGCAACTTCTTTCCTGTCTTCTTCTAGCATAATCAAAAATTTTTAATTTTAATTTACTTCCTATTTAGATTTCTCACCTATCCTCTTTGTATTATTTTTCAGTGATTGTTCTAAAGATTGCAACACAACTTCTTAACTTACTTACCATAGTCTAAGATTAACACTGTGTCAACTCATGTAAAATATGAGAATCTCACTACAGTATAGTTTAATTTACCTCCATCCTTTGCATTATGAGGACTTCCCTGGTGGCTCAGACGGTAAAGAGTCTGTCTAGAATGCGGGAGACCCAGGTTCGAGCCCGGGTTGGGAAGATCCCCTGGAGAAGGAAATGGCCATCCACTCTAGTACTATTGCCTGAAAAATCCCATGGACAGAGGGGCCTGGTAGGCTACAGTCTATGAGGTCACAAAGAGTCAGACACGACTGAGCAATTTCACTTTTTGTGTCATATATTTTATAAAGTTTCATAATATTATAATATTTCCTTTATATATCCAGTTTTAAAGAAATTAAGAAAAGTAGAAAAATAGTCTTCTAATCTATCCCCATATTTATGATTTCTAGTGCTCTTCAGTCTCCTATAGACTTTAGTGTCTGTCTGCTTTCACTGCTTTCCAAGTTAAAGAAGCTTCTTAAGCATTTCTTATAGGGAAGGTCTGCTAGAGATAAATGTCTTTATTTACCTTCATTTTGGAAATGTATGTCAGCTGGATTGAAATTTTTATTTCAGTAAAGATATTTTCTGGTCTTATTGGCAACAAGAAGTTAGCTATCATTCATACCATTATTCCCCTATATAAAATATTACTTTATTCTCCAGCTGCTTTCAAGATTAACATTTTATCTTTGATTTTAGCAGTTTGATTATGAACTTGTTAGTGGTCTTCTTTGTATTATCCTGCTGCTGCTACTGCTGCTGCTAAGTCACTTCAGTCGTGTCCAACTCTGTGTGACCCCACAGATGGCAGCCCACCAGGCTCTGCCAACAAACAATGCACAAACACTGCTTTAAAGTCCTTGTCTGCTAACTGAGTTCTAGGTAATCTAGGTATCTGTTTCTATTAACTACTTTTTCTTTGGACTATGGGTAAAACTGTGCTGGGGTTTTGGTTTTATTTTTGTAAATAAAATCAATTTTTATTTTATACTGGACATTATACATGATACATTGTAGAGACTCTGCATTCTGCTATCTTCCTCTAGAGTGTTGATTTCTTGTTCAACCATTCACTTAAATTATTGATTAATTATCTTGAACTTGTGTAGGTTTGATTTTATACTTGGATAGGATGGATCTATGTTGGTTTCCTCCTCTGGTCTGAGGCAAATCGTGTTGCCCTAGGATACAGCCTTTTAAGGGGCAGCCCTTCTGAAGTTTCAGTGGAAAGCCCAAGGTGTTTACCGATTCTTCTAACTTCAGTTCAGTTCAGTTCACTCAGTCGTGTCAGACTCTTTGCGACCACGTGAATCGCAGCACGCCAGGCCTCCCTGTCCATCACCAACTCCCAGAGCTCACTCAGACTCACGTCCATTGAGTCAGTGATGCCATCCAGCCATCTCATCCTCTGTCGTCCCCTTTTTCTCCTGCCCCCAATCCCTCCCAGCATCAGAGTCTTTTCCAATGAGTCAACTCTTCTAACTCAGCAGGACTCAAATTCCAAACTTTTTATCCAGTGGTGGACAGCCAGTAATATCTCCATCCAGCTCTTTAACCCACCAGCTACAGTGCTTTTATTGGGATTTTTGAAGAGTCCTCCAAGAATGTACAGCTCAGAGTACATTCAAGCATAGTTTACACATAAAATACAGGGCATGCCACTCTGTGGATATGACTTTTCCAGGATTTTCCTCATTACATTGCAACTGCTCTATCAGCCCTGAATGGCATATTTTGAATTCTCAAATCCAAAGAATTGTGTCTTTCTACTGGAGTTATAGCTCTTCCCCCACTTAACAGACTGAGAAACACCTTCAGCATTAAAGCTATATATACATGGATCTCACCAGTATGGCTCCCTTTTATCAAGATTAAATCCTCTCTGTTTCTGCCTTCTTTTGGTAATTCTCCAGTGACTTAAAATAGTAGTATTGGGGGAGGAGGAAGCATAAAAAGTTAGAATTTCTATCTGCAGGAAAGTTAGTCTGATATAAGCTACTGCATATTACTAGAACTGGAATCTCAAACACACCCAACGTGTATTGAATACATATGATTATAGATAGGCATTTCAAACTCAGTGTGTCGAAAACAGAGACATGATTTTTCATATCCAAATCTTTTATTCTCCCAATCTCCCTACCTTATTAAGTAGTGACACAATCTACCCAGTTACTCGAAAATGTACACACACACACACACACACACACACACACGATCCCTTTTTAAATCTTATGAGTATCACCCACATTCAATCTATCATCAAATCCTATAGAGTCAACCTCCAAAATGCATCCTAACCCCATCCACTTCTATCTCCATACTACTGCCCTGACCCAAATAGTCACTATAAAAACCTAAATCAGGTAATGTAATTTCTCTGCTCAAATCCCTATGCTGGCTTAGTCTTAAAATGAAATAAAATTTGTAGACTTTTGGATCGCAGCCATTCGGACTGGTGTGAAATGGTACCTCATAGTGGTTTTGATTTGCATTTCTCTGATAATGAGTGATGTTGAGCATCTTTTCATGTGTTTGTTAGCCATCTGTATGTCTTCTTTGGAGAAATGTCTATTTAGTTCTTTGGCCCATTTTTTGATTGGGTCATTTATTTTTCTGGAGTTGAGCTGTAGGAGTTGCTTGTATATTTTTGAGATTAGTTGTTTGTCAGTTGCTTCATTTGCTATTATTTTCTCCCATTCTGAAGGCTGTCTTTTCACCTTGCTAATAGTTTTCTTTGATGTGCAGAAGCTTTTAAGGTTAATTAGGTCCCATTTGTTTATTTTTGCTTTTATTTCTAATATTCTGGGAGGTGGGTCATAGAGGATCCTGCTGTGATATAACCACTATGAGGTACCATTTCACACCAGTCAGAATGGCTGCGATCCAAAAGTCTACAAATAATAAATGCTGGAGAGGGTGTGGAGAAAAGGGAAGCCTCTTACACTGTTGGTGGGAATGCAAACTAGTACAGCCACTATGGAGAACAGTGTGGAGATTCCTTAAAAAACTGGAAATAGAACTGCCTTATGATCCAGCAATCCCACTGCTAGGCATACACACTAAGGAAACCAGAAGGGAAAGAGACACGTGTACCCCAATGTTCATTGCAGCACTGTTTATAATAGCCAGGACATGGAAGCAACCTAGATGTCCATCAGCAGATGAATGGATAAGAAAGCTATGGTACATATACACAATGGAGTATTACTCAGCCATTCAAAAGAATACATTTGAATCAGTTCTAATGAGGTGGATGAAACTGGAGCCTATTATACAGAGTGAAGTAAGCCAGAAGGAAAAACATCAATACAGTATACTAACGCATATATATGGAATTTAGAAAGATGGTAACAATAACCCTGTGTACGAGACAGCAAAAGAGACACTGATGTATAGAACAGTCTTATGGACTCTGTGGGAGAGGGAGACGGTGGGAAGATTTGGGAGAATGACATTGAAACATGTAAAATATCATGTAAGAAACGAGTTGCCAGTCCAGGTTCGATGCACGATACTGGATGCTTGGGGCTAGTGCACTGGGACGACCCAGAGAGATGGTATGGGGAGGGAGGAGGGAGGAGGGTTCAGGATGGGGAACACATGTATACCTGTGGCGGATTCATTTTGATATTTGGCAAAACTAATACAATTATGTAAATTTTTAAAATAAAATAAAATTTTAAAAAAATGAAATAAAATTTATTTACCATGACCTGCCAAGTCCTACAACATTAGCTCTTACCTACTTCTTCCTTCTCCCTCTTCAGCCTCCATGAACATCCTTGATGTTTCTCAAGCATACCAAAAGAGATTTTTTTTTCAATTTTTGATTTTTTTATTTGCTGTCCCTTTAATTTGAAGTGCACTGCTTCCAGATTTCCCTTGGCTAGCTCCCTCTCACCATTCAGGTCTTAGTTCCAATCTAACCTAGTCAAGGGGAGCTAATCTGACCACTCTATTTAAAGCAGGCTCCACATACAGCCCAAGCATTTTCCATCAGTTCTCTGTCTTGTTTTCTTTATAGAATTAGCATTATTTGAAATTATCTCTTTGTAAAATTGGGTTTATTTTTAAATTACTATATCAGTCAGGTTATGCAAAGACAATAAACAACTTCAAAATTTCAATGGCTTAAACACAAAGGTTTATTCCTTTCTCATACTACATGTCCACTATGGGAAAGCTAAGAGCTCTATTCCACGCTGCCTTCACTCTGGGACTCTGAGCAGCAACTGCCTGGAAGACCGCTGCTTGCTCAGGAAATGAGGAAACAAAGCCGGAGGGTCTTGCATGTGCAATCAAATGCTCTAGATCAGAAGTGCTACACATCATGCCTGCTTACAAGTAACTAGTCAGTGTTAATCACAAGAGTTATCACAAAGTTAATCACAAGACCGCAAAGTACAATCCCAATGGAGAAGGGTGAGACAGAAGCATCTGATGAACTGCATGAATGACCACAATTGTTTCTACCCCACCAGAGTATATGACATATGAGAAAAAGAATCTTGTTTTCTTGTTCCTATTATTATTCACCATTGTATCCCCAGTGCCTAGAATTGGGTCTCCCACATAACAGGCACACTAGAAATATCTTTTGAAGGGATATATAACATCTCTTTTATTAATCTTTCTTGGTTATCTAAGGCTAGAAAATCTAGATTTGCTCAAAGTATTCTGTCTGAAAATCTTCCTCCACCCACTGCTGGTAGTTTTCTGAGAAAGAGTAAAAATAGTCTTCTTTCATTTTCAATTTGATCTACCATCTAGAATTTGGCGGTTAAATAAATTCTCTGTCTTGGTTTAAACAAACGCTTATGTTTACAAAATTCAGTGATCTGTTTAGGTTCTCAATAGAAGCAGGAAAACAACCTAGGAATAAATGAGTAGGGTCATTTTTCATGTGACTAAACCAACAGACTTATGGCTGGGGTTATAAAGCAGAAAAAACCTGGGAAGGGCTGTGAACCTCCATCTCCACAACACCCGACCCCCTAATATGAACAGAACATCTATTCATCCCTAGAGAAAAAAAGATGCTTTTTCTTACTCTATGGGGGAAATATGAGTTAGGACAGACAGTTGGGACTGCCCCACAACTGATGCCTTCAGTAACATCTTCTCCCCCATACTGCTAAAAACACTACTACAGAGTTAACACTGCTGGCAGAGGGATACGAACAGGCATGGAGTTGGTGGTGTTGAGTGGCTAAGACGTGTCTGACTCTTTGCAACCCTATGGACTGCAGCACACCAGGCAGAGTAGAATGCCTTTAAAATTACTTAAAAACTCACCCATCCTTTTAAAAAAGCAGCTTTCTTCCTTTCTATATCCCACTGGAGGGGGGTGGGCACCCCCATAAAGAAGCATAATGGAGAGTTCAGAAGAGTAAAGAAATTGACAGAACAAAAGTCACGAATTGTGCAGTATTTAACAAGCAGCAGGGCTCAAGAGTTTCATTAAAATAACAATTTTAAATACAGTATATCTATATTAGGAACGAAATTCTTAAAGCTACACTGATGTGTTTGCTTATTATCATTTCCCGTTTCCTTAAGGGAAAAGGGCTGTTTACAATGAAATGACTGTAATCTTGTCAGTACATGTCAACCCCACTCCTATTTTCTGCTCACACTGCTCAGCCTCTTTGCTGCTCATCAAACACTCAAAATAACCTACTGCCTTGGGGCTTGCTCTGCTCTCTTCTTTTTTAGTTTCCTCCCCAGAAAGCTACTTGGGTTTCTCATTCACCTGTTTCAGGCCTTTGCCCAAATGCCACCTTTACAGAGAGGGAATTTCAGCAACTTCCCAGGCTCCTCCCTAAAGTTCTCCTGCTTTATCTGTTGCCACAGAATTTATTGCCCTCTGACATAATATGTAATAACTTGCTTATTGTACATTCTTCCCCCTAGAATCTAAACTCAATCAGGGCAAGGACTTTGTATTGCTCAATGCTGGATCCCCAGAGCCAAGACAATGCTCAGTAAGCATTTACTGAACAAACAAAATCAAGCCCTAAATAATTAAGGCTGTCATACTTTTCAAGTGAATTGAGACAAATCAAAGAGCATGATTTAAAAAAATAGACAACAGCAGGCAAACACTAAGCCTCAAAACAGAAATTCAATGCTGTATCTTCACAGTTTTATATATATATATATATATATATATATATATATATATATATAAGCATAAATCTGCCTTTTCCTAAAGGTCTTCTAGTGTTACAAATAACCAGAAAAATACATTCATTTCTTTCAGTAAACTGAGAAAAGAAGGTAGGATGATCTAATGATAATTTAAGTTTTAATCTTAGAAATGGATCAATATGTTTTATGTTCAATAAATGATGGGGCATGGACTCAGGAAACAGAAGTACTTAAAATGAAGATTTTATTTTTAAAAGGAAAAGAAGAATGAGCGTGCTAGGACTCCCTTCACACCCTCTCCTCCTTCCTTTCCTGATACTCCATCTTCATTGCCACTTCTAAACCAAGCCTTGCTTATCTGAGTTCAGGTGTACCCGAGCCCTTGCAGCACACCTCCTGCCTCAAGGCCAGCTGATCCTGTGTTCATCTTCCTACAACAGTATCTTGATCTTGTCATCTTGTCATCAAAATGTTTGATTTTCTTCTTTGATTTCACATATTTTGGGAGCTGGGGTTTTTCCTCACTACAATATTACACTACTTTTGTAATTTAAAATTAAAACAGGCTGGACATGCTCAGGGAGGCCTGGTGTGCTGCGACTCATGGGGTCACAAAGAGTTGGACACGACTGAGCGACTGAACTGAACTGAACTGGACATGCTCCATGACTTGCTATGGTTCCAAAATAAATTTTAAGTTTCTGACCTTTACATTCAATATTCTCCACAATTTGCCTTGCAACTTCCCTTTCCTGCCTCCAGTCAACTCACATCTGCTTCTGCAGATTCTCATTCTATCTCAAAACCATTTGTCCTTTTCCTCACCACAACTTTGTGCTTGCCCAGCTTGGAATGCCCTCCTCCATCCAGTAGAATTCTACCGGAAGTACAAGGGAAAACTCAAGAACTGTTGTACAAACGTGGTCAGATACACACTTTCTGAGAAATGGTGAGTTTGCCACTATTAGAGATGCTCAAATGCTGGCTGAAAATATAAAAAGGATGCTCTTACTAAGTCCATTCACTCTGAGATGCTATGGTTCCTGTGAATTCCGAATTCTATTACAAAGATTTATTTAACCATTTATGTTTAGAACAGACTGTTCTGTTTAAAATCAGATCAGATCAGATCAGATCAGTCGCTCAGTCGTGTCCGACTCTTTGCAACCCCATGAATCGCAGCATGCCAGGCCTCCCTGTCCATCACCAACACTCGGAGTTCACCCAGACTCACGTCCATTGAGTCAGTGATGCCATCCAGCCATCTCATCCTCTGTCATCCCGTGCTCCTCCTGTCCCCAATCCCTCCCAGCATCAGAGTCTTTTCCAATGAGTCAAGTCTTCACATGAGGTGGCCAAAGTACTGGAGTTTCAGCTTTAGCATCATTCCTTCCAAAGAAATCCCAGGGCTGATCTCCTTCAGAATGGACTGGTTGGATCTCTTTGCAGTCCAAGGGACTCTCAAGAGTCTTCTCCAACACCACAGTTCAAAAGCATAGACCCCTCAAAATAGACTGCCCATCTTGCTTACATGGCAATTATCACATGCCAGCACTGACGTTATAGTACAGCTGTATTTTTATATATGTGTCTAATCTCTCAGCTCATTGCAACCTCCTAAAAGACAATGTTTCATGGCATCTTGGAGAAGGAAATGGCAATCCACTCCAGTGTTCTTGCCTGGAGAATCCCAGGGACGGGGGAGCCTGATGGGCTGCTGTCTATGGGGTCGCACAGAGTCAGACACGACTGAAGCGACTTAGCAGCAGCAGCAGCATGGCATCTAGCACTGTCCTTTGCAAATGATAGGTACTCGGTGTTTATTACTGATGATGCTGAAAAATGGTACAGTTCATACAGGAAGAAAGAGTGGATAGGTCAAGAAGCTGCAAGAAATCCCATTTTATATTCTCTCATGAGATGGTCAGCCAGGTGCAGTCACAATAGGAAACACAAGGAGAGACACAGGAAAACATCATACTCACATGTTCTAGACGGACAGTCGCTGCACGCCACAAGGGGGCCACACAGGGAGAGGGGCATGGAAGGCCAAGGGAGCAGGCTCAACCAGCCAGGCAGGGAGCGAAGGACCCATGGGCAAGTACCTTTACGGGGGTTGGGGTCAGGTACACAAAACATGTGATGGATTTTATTGGTGTGTTTGAACGTCACTAGGGCTTCCCAGGTGGCTCAGTGGTAAAGAATCCACCTGCCAATAAGGGAGATACAGATTAGATCCCTGGGTCTGGAAGATCCCCTAGAGGAGGAAATGGCACCCCATTCCAGTATTCTTGCCTGGAGAATCCCATGGACAGAGGAGCCTGGTGGGCTACAGTCCTGGGGTCGCAAAGAGTCAGACACAATTTAGCAACTGATCATGTGTTCATTGAATGTCACTAGGTCACAGTTTAGGGAGTTCAAAAAGAGGGACTTGTGGCAGAGGCCAGCCTCCTCACCCTGGTGCCCCTGGTCACCTAGGTCAGGTGTTTGTAGGAATGTGGCAGCAGCAGGAGAACATGAAGTTTAAAATTCACAAACAATCAACTTACAATACAAACACTCTGGGGCTGGTGGAAGGGAAGTTCTGACTCACTCTCCCAAGTTTACATGTCTGCTCACGCACTTACTCTTAGCGGGCCTATCCATTTCGATGGGCATATTCTCAAGAACACACAAAGAATCATGCAAGCACAGACAAGGGAAATCCTGACGTGTAATCACATTCCCCTGGAATCTGGGGAGGAAGTAAAGTCCAGCAAGGCTGTGAGATGACTGATGGCTACATGAGCAGAGACCATCGTGCTCAGATCTTCCAGGTCAGCACCAACCACAGGCTCTTCCCGGAAAACTGCACGACATTCTGCGGGGTCAGCTAAATGACATTCTTCGTCCAAAACAGAGGGCTGGTCAGGCATGAGGGGATGCCAGGAAACATCCCTGCACACGGGCAAAGTGGAGCGAAGCCATGGGGAGTGGCTCTGCAAAAACCAGTCCTGAGGCAGGCGAGGCTTGCAGGCTGTCAGTTCACCATCTGGGAACCTGAATAGGCGCATGTCCGGGCACCAGGAGACTTCAGTTTATGTTCCAATTTTACAACTGGCTACTGCTGTGACCTTGGAGCCAAGCTAATCAACCCTGAACATTTCTGTTTATCCATCAGCAATAAGTCTGGGTCACAGCCATGATAAAAATAAAAACCGAAAACAACAGGACTACTTCAACCACCACTGATATTCAAAATCAAGTGTGCAGCTTCAAGTCTACCACTGAAAGCAACTAGAGTTTGTCTTTGGCAAGGCTATGCACCTCATGTTCCAGCCTGATTCCCTGTGTTCCTCCAGTTCTTCTTTTCTTCTCCCCTTCTACCTAGAACTCTGCACAGCAACACAGCTACCACATCAGAACACTCTCCAGCATTCTCCCATCCACCAGCACTTATCTTCGGAACCTAGATCTCCCAAGGATGTCCACTGTTAACATCTCTGTTAGTTCATCACCCTCCCAAGTAGCATAACACTTCGACCCAGTAAAAAACCTTCAAGAAATGATTCTAAGGTATGGGTATTAATAAAAGAGAAAAGAAACAAACAAGGGGAAACTTTTATTTGTCAGTACTCTTTCAAATCACAGTCCCCTCCCACCCAGGACTATTCTACTATTTGAAAAACAAAACCTCAGCAGTGTGATTCTAAATGAAAAGTGATCAAGCACTCTTCACTTCAAATTTTACTAAGTATTGTTTAACTGGTTAGTTACATTTCGCTCATCGGTGGAAGCAGTTTCTCTTAGCACCATGTGTGTGGGGGGAGGGGGTCTCTCTGCTGCAATCAATTCCATTTGATAGATGCTTTCTTAAGAAATTTCTACCATTACCTCCCATAAGTAGGAAATGAGAAGAGAAAGTGGAGGCCACTATTGACTCTGGAAAGGAAAGGGTGCCTTGGCCCCTGAATGACTCATCTCTACCGAGTACAGTAAAAAGTACCTAGAAAGGTACTTGGTTAATAATTGCTTAATTACCATGCCCTAATCTGAATTAGTTCTAGGAAGTCCTTGAGGTATCTTTTATAGTGTTTGTGTTCTCTGTCCTATGGGAAGCAGAGCAGCCAGAGGATCCTAACACATTGGAAGCTGCGGCTGATGCCCTTTAGTGCTAATGGATGCACAGCTGGCTGCGCTGCAAACTAACCGAAGGCACCTAAGAAGCAGGTGTGGGGAGAAATGGCCACAGACTTGCAGTTTCCAGCCTCACCTTCCTTGCCTTCTCAAAGACAATGAACATTAAAGTAACAGGAGAAATTTTATGGAAAGGGCTGCCAAGTTTAATAACTCTCAGACATCAAATTCCCCTATGAAGAGGGGTGTTCCTTGGGGATTATTTTAATGCTAAATGTCAATCATTTTCCTAGCTTACATTTCCTAACTTCACATATCAAAATCCTTTGCTTTTTTCCTCCCATATTAAATGCCACTCCATGCAATGGTGTAACATTTTCTTCAATATGAACTCTGTGGTCACTCTGAAATTATTTTACTCTACAAAAAGGAATCATGTGCTGACAATTCAAGTGTCTAGAAAAATGAAGACTCTGGTACTGTGTATACACAGTTGAGAACGAAGATGGTGATAAACATTTAAATAGTATCTATCATGAGTATCAAACATGATCTTGTATCTTGAGAAGACAAAGCTTAAAACTATGGATATTCTATGTAAATAGCATTTTGTCTACATATATGGCATTTGTTCTCCTCCAAAATGAGGTACGTAGCATCTTGAGAATGCAATACTAAAAATAAGTCAATTGGACAATCACTTTGGGTAATAATAAATACACATATTTTTAATGTACTATAAACTATCAGAATAGTTATTATCAACTTTCAGGGTCATTTATACTATTCAGCTATTGAGATCTCAAATTAGCACAAAAGAGATTGGATCATATTAACATCATTGCATTAAATTAATAATTTTTCCTTATAAGATATCTGATTAAATCTGTTCATGTTTGACATTCCTGTATCCCGAGGACTATCTTATCCACACTTTCTGAAATGTCTGAATATTTTCTATTTTGAAATGATAAAATCATATGTATAACTCAAATACAAAGAAAAAAATTTCAAACTAGACTTAAAGCCAAGACAACAGAAAATAAACAAGCTTTTACCTTTATTAAATCCATTAAGTGACAAAACATTGTTGAGTTACTTGGTATTTTATAGGTGACAGGCTTTTGTTTAAATAAAATGAAAGGAAAAAAATTCCTAGAATTTGTCTCCTCAAATTTCTAGATGTTTTGAGAATGCTGTATTTAGCACTTCCTGTTTAAAACTAAAATAGACCTAGGTACATAGAAGACAGCAAACTCTTAATATTTTGCATAATATAAACACAAGAAAAAGAAACCTTCAACATGTATTTTTCTTTTGTTTCTTATCAGTCAAATCATTACTTTTTTCATCACAGCCTTTGAAAAAAGAATCATGATTTCTATGCAGATAGATACCGTGAGGAAACCAAAGATTTATATGAAACTTTGCTTATAGTCAAGTACAGATCCATTATCCAATTTCTGTAATTAAAACCAAAAGACTCTATCTTTGCAACCAATTTACTAGCAAGACCTGACCAAATCTGAATTCTTGTTGTTGTTCAGTTGCTAAGTTATATCCGACTCTCAGCCACCTCATGGATTGTGGCACTCCAGGCTCCTCTGTCCTCTACTATCTCCCAGAGTTTGCTCAAATTCATGTCCATTGAGTTGGTGATGCTAATTAACCACCTCATCCGCTGCTGCCCCCTTTTCCTTTTGCCTTCAACCTTTTGATTGAATTCACTTAGCAGCAAAACCTAACCTGAGCCCATCTGAGCGGGTTTATAGCCTTTATACCACTTCAAGTGACTACATATACATTCAGCTACAGATATATTGATGTATTTGATGATGGAGTATATCTTCAGTCCTGTAGGGCAGTGAAGTCACTCATCTATGTCCGACTCTTTGTGACCCCATGGACTGTAGCCTACCAGGCTCCTCCGTCCATGGGATTTCAAGGCAAGAGTACTGGAGTGGGTTGCCATTTCCTTCTCCAGGGGATCTTCCCAACCCAGGGTTCAAACCCAGGTCTCCTGAGTTGTAGGCAGACACTTTTACCCTTTGAGCTGCCAGGGAAGTCTATTACCATAAGTACAAACACTGAAATCTTAAACACATCTGGTCTCCAGGTTTGGGTAAGCAGTGGTGGGCCTGGATTAAGATATGTGAATGCAATCTGTGCTTACTGAGTACAGGTCAAAGTAAGTTGGGTTTTGCCTTTGTTCTTATTACCTGAACCTATCATTTACTGAACTCATTATCTCTAACTGGATTCTCCTAATGACTTTCTTTTTTTAATAAGATTATCATTCCCTTAGTCAACAATACCAGCTTTCCTAGATCCCCATTACCTCACCCTTACTCTCACCTCCTCACATCTCATTAGCTGTGGAAGCGGCAAAAGGTTCCAGTACCTCCCACTCTGTTGCCCACTATCTCACCCCTATGCCAGACTGGCCTGAGTGAGAAGTCTCAAGCATGAGGCTCCCAAAATACTTTCCTACTTCTTTCAGTTCAGTTCAGTCGCTCAGTTGTGTCCGACTCTTTGTGACCCCATGGACTGCAGCACGCCAGGCCTCCCTGTCCATCACCAATTCCCAGAGTTTACTCAAACTCATGTCCATCGAGTTGGTGATGCCATCCAACCATCTCATCCTCTGTCACCCCCTTCTCGTCCTGGCCTTCAATCTTTCCCAGCATCAGAGTCTTTTCCAATGAGTCAGTTTTTTGCATCAGGTGGCCAAAGTATTAGAGTTTCAGCTTCAGCATCAGTCCTTCCAATGAACACCCAGGACTGATCTCACTTAAGATGGACCAGCTGGATCTCCTTGCAGTCCAAGGGACTCTCAAGAGTCTTCTCCAACACCACAGTTCAGAAGCATCAATTCTTCTCCTACTCCTTTCTACTCCCCTAATCTCTCTCCCTCCAATTTCCAGTAGATTCTGCTTCAAGATTAATCCTGTAATCATCTCCCATCTGTTTGGATACTTTCCTTGATTCAAATATTGCAGTGATAAAGTCCAAAGTCTGAGACCACCATATAAGACAAAGAATTTAGACTCAGCCTATCTTTCCACTGTATCTCCTGTTCTTTCCTAACACAAACCATTCACCCCAGTCAAAATGAGTATGACCTCCTCAGTTTTGCTCCACTCTAAAAAACAGCTAAATTGTTCTCATTTCTTTTGTCTACACCATCTACCTCATGACCTGAAATCTGTAATGAATCCTTTGCTTCATATTTGATAATTTTAAACTCACTCATGCTTCAGACTCCCTTAAATCCCACATTGGCAGCAATTTTCTTTCCCCTTGTTGGTCCACTGTGACCTCCCTTTTTGAATTCCCACAGCTCTCACTATCTGTTCTATTCATTTGATACTTGATATGCATTTCCTGTATTATCAAAGTAATTAATTTTTCATGCATATGTATCTTATCTTTAACCAGACTTTAAATTCCCTGAGAGCAGGGGCCATGTCTGATATCTTATAAATGAACAAATGAGTACTCTTCTATAGCTTACAATAAAAAGGCAACACTGGCAAAGATAACATGTAAAAGACAAAAAAAATTAATGTATTTATTCATTCAGATTTATCAAATAATACTATGTTCCAGGCATTGTTTTAGGCACTGAGGATTAAATGATAAGCAACAAAGCATTATTCTTGACCTTGTGAGGCTTATGGTATGGCTAGGAAATAAAAAATTAATAAATAATTTATACAAATTATGTATATGTGTGTTTGAAAAAAGGAACTAGACAATATTAACAGGCCCAGAATCATTTTTATACACTATACTAGTCAGTTCATTCTTAGTCGACCTGCCCTTCACCCACATTGCCTACCCTTCATCCAAATTAAAAAGAAAATTGCAACGAATAGGCACTCTGCAGATGTTAGAAAACAAAAAGAAACAAAGGAATACAAATAGCAGGAGCAGTCTGTTTGAGAAATAAGTCTATCACAATCTTGATGTTTTAATATCCATCCCTAGATAAAGCTATTCAATCAGAAGGTATTACTTAGACTGATCACTTCTTAAAAGTTATACTCTAAACCTTTAAGAAAGTTCATTTTAAAACACAAGAATATGAAATCTACTTCTGCACTTGCCACCTCACCATTCAGTGTTTTCTATATTAAAAAAAAAAAAAAAAAATCTCCTTACTAGAATTTAGGGCAAGAAATTCCAGAATTTACTGCACAGAAAGATTCCCCTATGAAATTCAATCTGCATCGTTTCTGTCATTTTGGATACCCAAAGCTATGTGATGTATCACACACTCCCTTTTGTCCAGCCTCTAAGGAAGCACAAAACCTACAAGGGAGCAAAACTCATGAAATCAAAACATATTTGATTCTATGGAATCATTTTCTACTCTAGAAACATATGTGCTAAACACAAATGCTTTGTAAATCATTTCAATTCCTTTTTTGGAATAAAAATGATTTCTTGGATAAGCTCAAAAAATCAAGTTCCCCTTTTCATATGTTTTGTTGTTGCTGTTCACTTGCTCAGTCGTGTCCAACTCTTTGCAACTCCATGGACTGCAGCACACCACGCTTCCCTGTCCTTCACATCTCCCAGAGTTTGCAGCATAATAAGCCTTAGTGGCATAATAATTTCAGGTTTCTCTATTGATGGATATCTCAAATAAACAATTCTATAAAAGGCATTATTTAAATTCATGCTTAATTTTTTAAACAATGGAATCATCCAAAAAAATGGAAAACAGAGGCACTGGAAAAGTACAAACTGATAGTCCAATGAAATCCAATTTTTGTAAATCCTAATATAATACCTCAACAAGATTCAGTGTTAAAACTAAAGAAATTTAACTGAAATGTATTAATTCTGATTTCACATGTGCTCTTAAATTATATTCTACATTTGGGAAATTTGGGATTTGTGACCAGTCTGAAATCTTACAAGTTTAGTGCTAATATGTAGGAAAACCAACTCCCTCATTTTATTCCAGTCATACAGCACAGGTGAGAGGGGGATAGTTTTAAATGCATGTAATCATTTCTGTCTCTGATAAAAAGCAGTTTCCAATTTGCAAGAGTTGGTATTTTAATTTAGGACAAATCCCACTACAAACTATAAATCATGACAGGGTTTCATGTTATGAACTAAATTGCTTATAGTTTTCATGTCTCATAAAAATAAGATTTATATCCAATGAACTGTATTCAATTGTGTGCTCATACAATCATTCACTCTTCCTCACACACACTTTAAAATGCCAATATTGTGTTGACCTTCTAAAATATACTAAGAGAAGACTTTTCATAATAAAATAAATGAGGGGAAAGTCAACAAATTAGTGAAATGCAAGGGGGAGTGACATTCTATTTAATATTTTTATTTCATTAAAGAATTACAAAAAAGGAATCTGTTTACTTGGTCAAGCAATAATTTTGATTATTTTGTAAACCATCCCAATTTCTATAACAAAAGTGTCTGTGCTTGTAGTGAACAATCCCATAGCTCTTAAGATACATAAACCATCATCACCATTACCACCACCTACCACAAGCTTGCATCTACAAACTGCTAAAGGTTTAAATATGGCCTTTTTAAAAAATGAATTATGTACAAAAGGGAACAACGATGAAAACATTCATCACATTCCAAACCAATGCAGGTGCCTGCATTAAAATGTGGATTCTTTTCCACAAGGCTGCATGGCTATCAGTTCCAGAGTTTCCTCCTGTATGTGCTTTGGTGCAAATGGACACAGTGGGAGCTGAGAGAAAACAACTTCATCTGATAGGAGGGAGTCAGAGAAAGTATCACAGAGAACATAATACTTGAACTTGGATATGAAGGAAAAAGAGAAATTGGCCAAATTAACAAGAAGGGGACAAGCATGATGAGCACAGGGAGCACGCATGCAAAGGGACAGAGAATTGAGAAGACAGCAGGTTTGAGAACTAGCAAACAATTCCATAGCATGTGGAAAGAGACCAGGTTAAAAGTCAGGCAGGAGCAGACAATAATGTGCTTTGAAGTTTTGATTTTTTCCTGTAGCTGATAGGAGCCATTTACCCATGTTAAAAATATATATATATATGTATATATATATTCTAGTAGCAAAATCCAGAATGAGTTGGAGGAGGAGAGAACTATTAGGAGAAAATGACCAACAAGAATTTGTGAGTGAAAGAAGAAACAACAGCCATGGAGAAAGAAAGGAGGAGACTAGTTTGGAGTTCATTAAAAAATTAAATCAGGAGTCCAGTTATCTTATCTAGTAATCACCAACAGTTGCTGAAGATTATTATCCCTTTTCTAATACCCCACATAATTTCATAGACTTTTAATAAGGGGAGAAAAGAAAAAAGTAACTTACCAAATAAAAGTGATAAAGCTGACTATTCTATAAAATCTTATCTATTGTAAGAAAAAAAAAAAAGAGGACATACTTTTGCATTATTTTAAAATAACTTGTAGTCAATAAACTACATGAAATCTAGAGTGATTTTTTTTCAGGGGTGAATGATATCAGTAAGCAAATTAAAAAGCCATGACTAAATGTAATTTTAGTATAAGAGATAAGACCACAAAAGAGTAACTTAACAAAATGTAATAATTACAAAGCCAAATTATCTGCCTGTATTATTAAAACCATTACCTTCACCTAAATTTTCTTTTTTTTTTCACCTTATGATTTTCATTCAGTCTTTTATACATAGGCAGATAATCTGGTTATTGGATATTCTGGAAAAACTGGATGTTCTAGTCTGAATTTGCATTAGTTTTCTATATTGAGCAAATTTATGGAATGGGTTACAGATACATCCAGCCATTGCTTATAACTGACATCTATTGTTCTGCTTGTCTAGCACCCTTCACCCATCTTTAAAAACTGATCATCTCCTGCTTACCCTTCCTCTTGACCTCTTATATCCATGTGATTAGTATCATAACACCACACCTGTTCAATGTTCAGTGGATGGCCCAGCTCATATCCAATTCCTAGTTATCCTTCGTATCAATGACCCATCTCTCCATTTAACTTTAGGATCCACTATCTTCAGAACATACCCTAGTTGAGAATCACCACTAACAAATGGCTGTATTTCTGCTACAACATGCCATCTAACCACATCCATCAGTCCTTCCCCTTCTCTGAACAGGAGTACCTGTTCATCAGTTAGGTTTTGTCCACATCTTCAGGCCCCTGTCCACTCCTCCCAAACCATTGTCTTCCCCACCTCCTTTCCACGTCCAGCCAGAACCCTCTGCTAATCATATCAACAACTCTTTCCCTAGAACTTTCCATTTGTTTTCCATCCTTTGTTTCTAATACAGCAAGCCTGAGCATTCCCCAACCAGATGAATCACTCAAATTCTGTGCCAGGTAACAGAACTCTCACAGAGAAAGCTGCGCCACTATTCAGATTGCTGTCATTGAAATTTATAGTGACTAACCACCACAGCCCTTGGCAATCATCAGTAAACCCTGTCCTAGTCAGTTCACATCCACATTCCCTACTGTAACTCTTTCAAACGTTGACCACTTTCTGGGATAAGAATCCACCTTCCCATGCATGGGACATGGGTTTGATCCCTGGTAAGGCAACCAAGATCCCACATGCCTCTGGGTAACAAAGCCAGCCCATGAGGGACAACTAGAGAGAAGCCCACGCACTAAGACCTAATGCAGCCAAATAAATAAATAAGATTTCTTAAAAAAAAAAAAAATGCTGACCACTTTCTTAAGCCCTTGTTCATCAATCCCTCTATCTTTATCGTAAGCTCTTCCTTCCTCATAGTGAAACAGAAATCTCGAGGTGGGAGGACACTCCCCTCCCCACTCCTCTGCCTCAAATATACCTACTAGAGTATCAACCTTGATCTCACTCATGATTATCTCTGAGGAACTAAGTCTCTCTTACTGTCCTAAGACCACTATTTGTGCCTGGGTCCTAAGTCACAAACCAAAGAAACCTTCAGAGATACTGTCTTCCTTCTATATCTTTACCTGTGCTTCAATCTAACTTCTTCCCCCACAACGACAAGCAGGTCAATTAATCTCACCTCTCAAAACCACCATCACCTGAAATAAAAACAAAATCTCCCCTTGGCCCCTTTTCCAGTTTTAGCTACTTCCCATTTCCTCATCAAATTTCTTGAAACCACATATTTTATAATAAATATAAAAGATATACATTTTCTATGTTTATGTAATAGAAACAGATGGCTACAGTTTGAGGAGTAGAGATTGAGAAGAATATACATGTAACATTATGTGTATATAGGTACATATATTTTTGTTTATTTCCTAAACCACTGCCATCTGTTTCTAACCAAACTTCTAGACTGAAAATAACCACACTGTTACCTATGATCTTATAATTGCTAAATTCAAAGTTTCATTGCTAAATTGTCTTCCTAATTGACCCAGGAGCATTTAAAACTTTATTTCCCCCCACAGCACTTACCACCTCTTTGCATTTTATACATTTATTTGATTAGAACATTTCTCCCTTCTGTAGAATGTGTTTATGAGGGTAGATACCCTGCGTTTTCGATTCAGAGTCTAGAATAGTGCCTGGCATAATAAGTAACCAATGAATTTGTTGAATAAATAGTACCCACCTCCTGGCCAAAATAGTTTGGACCAGAGGTAGGAACCACATCCAAACTGAGTCAACTTTGTTTAAACCTAAGAGTTTAAACTCGGGGACAAGAGTCAAGACATTCTAAGTGGATATAAACTGACCTTAAGGGTGAAAAGAAAAGAAAGCAGATATGATAGAGAAGTTGAGACAAAGAACATCCTTTGTCTCATCATCCAGATAGAATTCAAGCCTCGTTTCCATTTATCCCAATTATCAAAACAAATTCTATCCCTGGTCTCTGTGAAATATCCCAAAATCCATATAGTAAGTTATTTTTAAACATAAACTAATTTAGTCTCTTATTCTGTTGCTTACTACCAAGAGATTCCTTACTATAATAGTGGTCTCTGGTTGACCAGGATGCTCAAAATAAACATCTAGAACCAATGTTCAAAATTACAAAAACAAAAAGGAAAGAAATGAAAGTAACAAGTTAGAGTTCCCATTCTAATTCCCTGAATGAACAATAGGTGTAAATATATGGGCAATGGTTAGCCTACTTTAATGATACGGAATCATTCTGTTTATGATTTACAAACCCTTTATGACATTACACTTAGGTACTACTTCTGGGAAAAGAGCTATTTACACATCTTCCTGAAGTAAGATTTCACACATTCATTTTAGATGTAACAACTTTTTTTAAAAAATTAAGTTTAGAACTAATTTTATCTCATGCTAATATTCCTCAGGCAATAGACAAGTACACCATAGACAAGTACAGGGAATATCTGAAGAACCAGAGCTACCAGAGCACACAGCAAATTAACGCTGGAAGGCAAATGAAATGCATTCTAAACCGGCATTTAGAAATAACAACGCTCTATCTTGGAGAATAGAATTTAATAATTACCTACATTACATTTCATGGGTACTTACCAAACAAACGCCGATGGAATAGAAATTTGCCAGCTATTAGTCCTATGAGAATGGCAAGTAGCCATAGAAGCACCTTCAGAAGCCTCCAGCCAACTCCTCGAGGATATTTATTTGTTACAAACGAAAAACAGTTTCCAACAACAATAACATTGGCTTCTGTTTGGCTGTGAGAAACTGGGTCCTCCGCAAATATTAAGAAGTTAAAGAAGATCACCAAGTAAGCCACGATCATGCGAGACCAGGGGTGCTGGAAATAATAACGGAAGTCTTTACCCATCCTTCAAAACTTCACTTCCACGGTTCACCTGCAGAGAAAAGATACACGGCGTTAGAGCAAAAAACAAGTAGTCCCTCTCTTTCTGTTACCCGTTCAGATTCACAACAACTCAACAAAGAGGGATTTGGAAAAGATCAATTCCTAGTTATGGTACCAAGACAAGTCTGAGACTGAGAACAGTAAGTACTGTCCCTTCCCTGTTACCTCATCATACTTCTGATCAAATGAGGACTTAGGGAAGTAAAAGAGTAGGGAGAGAGAAAGGGATATGAGAGGGCAGACTGTGGTCTGAAATTGGAATGATGACTCTTCCTATTTTAGATAATCATTTTTATGTTTTAATCATAAAACAGATCATTTAAAAATTAAAGAAACACAGAGGTAAACTGATCACCAACTAACGAAAAATAAATATCCTCTTCTACCCAAATCCTTCTCCTTGGAGTTAAGATCCCTTAATAATTTTGTGCCTATACTTTCAGATCTTCTTTTTTTTTTTAACATTGAAAAATGTGTGCACATGTACAGACTTTTATAAAAATGTTCAGTCTTCTTTGTCAAATAATTTCAGCACAGAATAAGTTTCATGAAATAGCTAAGTCTATGGCAGAGTAGTTGCAGGCAGGAGAACTTGGGGAACTCTGCTTGTGTGAACTGAGAAGGAAGGCAAAGATTTCGCAGAGGAAGACAAACTCAAATTGGAGTTTGGAAGATCTATAGAATTTTTTTCCCAGCGAAGAATGCACATATGCTTAACCTAGGTGCATGCAAGGGCCTAGAGGCACTGCAAAATATGTAACATGCCTAAAGAGCAAGGCCCTAACACAGATGTGTACTTCAAGTACAGAAGCTTTCTTAAAATGCTGATACTCAGGCCCCACCCCTAAATCTTGCTCAGCTCCTCTGTTTTTCCTCTTTGGGGGCCAGTCTGCCCATAGGAACAAAAGCCTTTCTAGGTCCTCCAGGGCTGGGTATGGGTGACTAATTTATCTAATTCTGGGGTTCAGTCTTGGTGAGCCCATATGGTGCTCACACTAAGCTGTAACTCTTTTCTTATTCAGCAATAAAGCTGATTAAATTTAGGATAATAATAAAATTCTCATTTTACACGTAGCTAAAGATACAAAGATCAAGTCACAAGCCTGAATTAACTTGAAGTTAACGGAAAATCTGAGAATAGGCTCCAAGGCTGCCTCCCAAGTTCCAGTCCAACATTCTGGGCAGATGAATATCAATTAAGACCACAAACTAAGCTAATGAAGACTTGGCTTAATTATTTAGAAAAGTTATGGAAACACACAAAAAGACTGGCAGTAAAATTTAGCAACACAGACAGTCATTGTGCCTTCTAGTCATAAAACTTTTAACCAATTTCCTTCTTCATAAATACTCTGAAATATCTGTTCTTAGGGGCTGGAGTTCAGATCACTAAGGGATGGCATTTTTTTTTTTTTTCACATGAGATTCATCACCCAGTTATAGACCTACATTGTTCTCACACCAAAGAATGTAGATAAAAGTAGTTAAGAACAAAGACAAACATCATGCATTTTCACAGTATTCAATACGCAAGAATGCCAGAAGGGGCCAGCTGTCAACTCAATTTCATGCAAAATCTTTGGAAGTGTCCAAAGACCACTTTTAGAAGAGAATACACAGAAACACCTCAAGGCCAATGAGTCCTGAAGCAGAAACAGTTGCTATATGCCCATCAGAACTGTACAGGGCTGTCAGCTAAGAAGTTAGTTTCTCTGAAACTTCTACCAGTGAGGAATTCTGGTGTGGTTCCCCCATCAACTCCCTTCACCACCCACACACAAGCAAGGCAGCCGCATGTAGACAACTAAATACATATAACTCTGACTCATTTTTAAATAAGTGTTTTGTGGAAAGTAGGCATATATTTATTTTATTGTTGTTATTTTTAACTTCAGAATCTTGCTTTGTGGGCTCTGTAATTTCCACATGTCCAAACTGAGTTATAACATTCAAAAAAATTTGGAGGTAGCTGTTCCTCTCCAATATTTATATTGTTTCAAGAGAGAACTGTAGTACTGAACAACAACCCTGCCTTAGTACAGGTCCCAACTCCCACAGCCATGCTATGCATGCTACTACCACTCCCTTATGAATGATAAGAAAACAAAGAAGGGACTTCCCTGGTGCTCCAGTGGTTGGGAGTCCACCAGCCAATGCAGGGGACGTGGGTTAGATCCTCGTTTGGGAAGATTCCACAGTTAAGCCCATGAGCCACAACTACTGAAGCCTGTGTGCCTAGAGCCTGCGCTCTGCAACAAGAGAAGCCACCGCAACTAGAAGCCTGCACGCTGCAATGAAGAGCAGCCCGCTTACCGCAACTGGAGAAAGGCTGTGCACAGCAACAAAGATCCAGTGTGGCCACTAATAGATTCATATTATAATAATAATAACAGAAAACAACGGAACAGAGCAGGTGCTGCCTATTTAATTAACAGATCCATGAGCAGAAGAGCTGGGACTTGAATCAAAAGCCATTCCTGGCCCTTGATTTCTCTAATACACCCCAACAAATCTGGAAATGTTTCAAAAAATATTTCCAATCATGTTTACAGCTTAGTCTTCATTTCCTCTAACAGATTCATTGACTTAGACACTAGCCGAGTGAATAGGATAATCTGGTCTTATTCTTTTATGGTAAACATGTTTACATATTCTTGTCTCATACTCCAAAGTGGAATCAATGTCTCCTAGTGGGCCCCAAATTTCAAAACTTACATAACCTGAACAACAGCGCTCATCTCCGCTTCCTGACTCCCTACGTGAGGAGGCTGACAAAAGTTTGCCTAGTGATACCAGCCTGTTGTCCAGACCACCAAAACTGCTTTCCCCTCTGTACTTCCCATAAAGCATTCTGATGATCAGTACAAACGTTCGGTGACTGTACTGTTAACCCAGGATTGAGGCTGTTCAAACTGACTATGCTACAGGGTATACGCAGTCTAAAAACATTTTAACTTTTTAAAATTCAATTCTGCTCCCATATTGAGCTTTTATCTTAAGTAAAAGTGCTTTTATCTTAGCACTTAGCAGATCATAGTAAAATTATCTGTTTATGTATTTGTCTCCCTCTCTAGATCACAAAGTCCCCAGGGAAAGGGCTGTTTACTTTCAGGGCATAGCACAGTGCTGGCCTCATAGTAGGCAACCAAAAAACTGGATAAACTGAGTGGAACTACAAAAGAGAAGCCCCCTTGTATAAATGAGATGAGAAGAAGGCAGAGCAACCTGCCATTCCTTCCACTAAGGAAAGGGAAGAGCAGCTGAATCCAAAGACTTCAAGGATGATGGGCCAGTAACAAGCACTGATACACCCTCAACCCCATCCCTACAGCTACCATCCCATTTCAGCACCAGGTTCCGCACTGTTCTCATTATTACTAAGGCTAACATTTATTAAAGACCTACCACTTTGCAGACACTATGCTAAAGGGCTTTACAAACATCTCATTCAAATTTCATAGCAACCTAATGAAGAGATACTCTATCGGAAGCAATGTTTAAACTGAGTTTAGTAGCTTACATCAAAGAACAGAACAAGCCTACGCCAGAGCCAGGATTCAAATTCAAGCCAAGTGCCTTCAACATTCTATACTACATCTTCTCCACACAAAGTCATAGATTCCAAAATCTTGCCTTCTTTCATGTTGTTTAGAAAGTTCCTAATAATAAAGCCAATTGACATAAAAGATTCATACTGCTTCTAAGATAAATGAATCTACTACTACTATTCAAACTGACTTGATACCATGATTGGAAAGAACTGGGATCATGTGACTGACCAGGATTGCTCTAATTTTTTTCCTTCTCCTTTGAGCATCAGTATAAGTAGTTGAGTTGATCTGATTGTCCTTTTGCAATGCATCACTGACATTCATTCTGATTTTCCAACTCTACTTATACAGAACACTGCACCTCTGAGAACTGGACTAATTCACACTATTCAATTTCCTCTCATAATAATAAAATCATGAGCTAGATGCCACCATCAGTATCTTTCAAGCCACTGCTTTCACCAACAGCAGTGACAGGCTGAAACTTTATTCCCTGCCTGATAATCCACAGGCCTTCAGTCACGGTTTATACACTAGAGGGACTGGTATCTGGCGTAGATATCAGAAATGTAATGCGTTTTACTACAAGCCAATATTTTACCTGGTGAAGTAAAGCGAAAGTGTTAGTTGCTCAGTTGTGTATGACTCTTTGGATCCCATGAACTGTAACCCTCTAGGCTCCTCTGTCTATGGAATTCTCCAGGCAGGAATCCTGGAGTGGGTAGCCATTTCCTTCTCCAGGGATCTTCTCAACCCAGGGACTGAACTTGGGTCACCTGCATTGCAGGCAGATTCTTTACCATCTGAGCCACCAGGGAAGCCCCATTTCACCTGGTACTCACAGCTAAGAATGGAAAAATGGAAAGTAGGTAATTACATGCGATTTGGGAGGAGGAGCTCAGGAAAGGACGTCTGGGACAGACATAGAGACGTATCAGTAGTTCTGTGTGGCTGGAACACAGAGCACTTGGGGGTACCCTCGGATAGTTAAGGATAATCTGGGGCTATTTTAAGGAAGATTACACAAAAGTAATGTTCTTTATTTTACTGATTGGAGACTATAGAATCAAAGTTTTCAAAGCAGAAGAGCAGTACAGTTGCTTGCAGCAGGGTTTTGAAAGATTTCTCTGCCTACTTGGAAAAAGACAAACTGCTAAGAGGCATGATGAAAATGGCAACGCTAGCTGGGAGGCAACTCCAACAGTTTACATTAAAGATAAGCAAGTACTGGACCAGGGGAACATCAAAGCCCTGCTAATTGTTTTAATCATTTACTTGATTGGACCAAAGCACCCTGCCTTCCTTACTTACTGGGGTTTTTCCAAATAAGTGAAAATCTCAAGGACTTCAAGAGTACAAATTTCATGTTTCCCTCAGCAGGAACCCTGGCTCAGGTTATGCTTTATGCATAATGACAAGTATGAGCAAGATGGAGTGTATCACTTTCATTAAAAAAAAAAAAAGTACAAGTTCATATGGCAAAGTCCTTGATGAACTAAAAAATTATGCTATACAAAAGACATTATTACTAGTGAAGTGCCCCCAAGGTCCAGCTCTGCTAATGCAGGTCTTAGCATCTAGTGATACCTAACCAGGTAATATGAACATCATTTGCACTGAGCAGCACTGTGCTAGGATTAAAAAAAAAGAATTTCTCCAAATGTTTTGAAGCTCCTTGGTATTTATGTCTCAAAATTCACCTGGAACTCTTCTTAACTCTTGTCAAAGGGCTTATTAAAGATGACTGTGCCTGTACCCTGCCAAAAGTGTGAACTTTATTTCAGCACCTTGAATCTAATTTCTTGAAAAATAATTGTTAAAAAGATTTCTTGTACTTTGTTTTTTGTGGTATGCACTTTGTGCTTCAGACAGCTGTGTGTGGGATACTTCTTGGCTGTTTTAGTACAAGACAAAGTTAAAGGTTATTTACTTCAGTTACCTAGCTACAGTATTATATTAATGTATGTTAAGCTCTTTGCAGTTGACAGAACACTGTTTATTGATATAATCATTTCATTTACTCCCTGGGAAATAATCACTTCAAAAATTGCCTATCAAAAGGGCAGACAGAGCTTTAAATTATTTAATACTATTTCCTTAAAAGATAAACAACAACAGCCTATGTTTATATCACATTTTACCTCTTAATGTTTTTATCAGGTGAAGTCACATCATTAGAAAGACTTTACACAAACAATCAAAAGCATCAGGAAGGCAAAATAAATGGTGATGGGAGAAATATGGTCCATTTCTACCTGACCTGCTGCTGCTGCTGCTAAGTCACTTCAGTGGTATCCGACTCTGTGCGACCCCACAGACGGCAGCCCACCAGGCTCCCCCGTCCCTGGGATTCTCCAGGCAAGAACACTGGAGTGGGTTGACATTTCCTTCTCCAATGCATGAAAGGGAAAAGTGAAAGTGAATTCGCTCAGTCGTGTCGGACTCTTAGCAACCCCATGGACTGCAGCTTACCAGGCTCCTCCGTCCATGGGATTTTCCAGGCAAGAGTACTGGAGTGGGGTGCCATTGCCTTCTCTGTGCTACCCACTAGCAAATCCTTAACCACTCTGAGATTCCACTTCTTCACCAGGAGAATCCTAATGAAAATACTTTCCTCACAGGGTAGTAGTGGAGACTAAAGGATATTTCATTTGTAAGCGCCTGGTCAGTTTCAGACATTGCCTTATCTGAGGACCACTATTAAAATGCAAGTGACTCCTGGTCATTCCCATTAAACATGAGCATGGAAATAACATCAACTCTATATTACATTTACTAAGTGGTTTTTATATGCTATTCTCAGTGTCTCGGGATTTTACTATAACACAAGGATGAATATCATCCTATTTTACAAATATTGAAAATGAGGCTCAGAAAGCTCAAGCTACTTGTCCAAAATAATATATAGAAAGTGGTGAAGTCCAGATTTGCTAATTCCATACTAATTCCATAATTTCATCATTCACTTGTTCACTATTCACTATTCACATATTCACTGTTGCATATTTGTGCCAAGCACTGGCCTACATGTGAAGGTTACTAACAAACAACACCCCTGTTGCCTTGAACCTTAGGATCTAGATTGAGAGAAAAAGACATTAAACAGAGAAAAATGAAACAGACAGTATTTTAGAAAGTTATAAGTTGATGGAGAAAATGAAAAGTTAACATGGGTGTCAGGGACGTTAAGACGGTCTCACTATAAGGTGACAGTTGCAGACGTGAAAGAAGGAAGTAGAGCAAGCAGACATCTGAGGAAAGAATGATCCAGACAAAGGGAAAGGCCTGAGCTGCACATGATTAGTGCATTTAAGGAAAAGCCAGGAGGCTAGTGTGACTGGACAGCATGTGTGTGCAGGGGAGTACAAAGGGACTAGAGATCTGGGAGACAGTATCATGATCAGGCCTCGAGGCCATCCTACCACATGGGCTTCGCTCTGTGCAAATGGGAGACAGAAGAGTGACGCAATCTGACCTGATACTTGGAAATGTACCAGATTCTGGATACATTTAAAAAAGAAGAGATGACAAGATGCACTGATGGACCGGATATGGACATGACCTGACAAACCCCAGAATGGATTTGCCATTTCCTGAGATGGGAATGCATTTCCTGAGATGAATACCTCTGGAACAGATATAGGCAACATAATAACTAACATTTTAGAGTGCTTTTTATATTTGGGGCTCTTGGCAAGTACTTTTCATGCATTATCTCAATCAGCCCTTAGACCTAACCTTTGGATTTACCAGTGAAGAAACAGAGTTTTTAAAAGGTTATCTGCCCAAGGTCATACAGCTACCAACTGGGGGAAGCAAGCAGAACCACCTCTTTATGACCCCAAAGTCAATACTCTTAATTATTATGTATTTCCTACACTGAAAAGGATAACCTAAAAAGTTCCAATGGGAAGGAAGCAAGGGTAAGAACTAGGTGGTGACTTATACCTATGGGGCACTCAAAAAATCTTTGCTGATGGATGAATAAGTGAAAAAGTAAATGTGTGGATGACAGTTGGGTAACAGACCAGACTTGTGTGAGGGGAAAAAAAAGCACTGAAGATTCTATACCAGACAGAGCAGACTCTTGATAATGGGATATCCAAGTCTGTAAAAAGAAAAATGGCAGAAGGTGAGAAAACCAAATATATATATTTGCCTGGACCAGTCCTGAGGTAAAAATAGGTCTTAGTTTACTATTTAAATTGTTGGATGAAAAGGCAAGCATGAGGAAATGACATAGTATTTTACATAATGCAAGTGTTTAATACAGGTTTTAAAAATACAAAGAGCAATAATAACAGAAGTAAAGTTGGAACTTCTCATTTTTTAGTCCAATACAAGAGACCACACAGCCTTTTAAATAAAAAGCAACCTTTTAAGTCAATCAATGAAACCACTATAAGTGGCTTTGCACAGATATCGGGTCTGTACTTGTGGTACCCTAGCTAATTTAGAGGATCACATCCATAAATCACTTCCTAGACTTTCTCTTCACATTGTTCCAATATTTAAATCACTTTTTTTCCTTGTTATCACCCTCCAGTCTTTGGGATAACAAAGCACTGAACCAATGCAAGTTTTTAAAATAGAAAACCTGAAAGCAGAGCAGGTCTGAGGTTCCCTCTAAACATGACATTAGCCAACTTTCCCATCAAAACGGCCTCTTCATGTCCTAAGTCGAAAAATCATCAACAATTAATTCTTTTAAAATATTTAGACTTTCTCTTCAGTGACTTGATAAAGAATTGTCATGATCATATTCCAGACACAACGCCAAAAAAAGTAAGAGTTAATGAATAAAATAAAATTTACTCATATCTGAAATTGCTTTTTAACTGACTGACAATATGAAGAAGCAAATTAAATACAATAAACAAGTACTGGTTTCTGAATATAAGGCTCAGATGAAGGTGGAGTGGAGTGAGAATAAGTATCTGAGTCAAAATGTCAAAATCCATAATAACCTTTAAAGTACGAAGATTGGGGAAGGAAGAATAGAGTTAGAGAGTATAAACATGATAAAAATTCAGTGTTTTACAACAGAAATAGCTCTTACAGGGACTCCACTACACTTTATACTCAATAAACTGGAAGAACTTTATTCTGAAGACGAAACAAAATCCTGAAATCTTCCTAGAAGTTCTTCTCTGGATTTCAAGCAGTGTATCATTTATAACTAGAGGGAAAACACATTTATTCAATGTACTTTAACTCAAAAAACACTTTGTTGATCATGAGACTTCTATCTACACATGAATACTAAAACAAGCATGTGATGTTTACTAGCATCTCTCTCATACACACACACGCTTATTGTTCCACAGCGGGTAGAATGAATAAGGGAGCCAAAGTGGACCTACATGGGTCAAACACACTTGTGGGCCTCCGGCATTTTCAGAAGTAGGAATAGATAAATAGCTTTATTAATCATGATGAAGGTGGTAAACACTCAAAGGTCCTCAAGTTTTGTGCGGTCTGGGGGGTTTTGTTTTTAAGGAGAACAGTCCTGAACTACAACCTGTTAATTTAATTAACGCACAATACTGGAGCTTTCACTCTGTTCGCATCCCAGGAATCACTGAAGCGAGGAAAGTTCGCCGTCCATCCTGGTGACGTCCCTCACCCGCCGGAGCCCGGGAGTTTGAGAGTACCCCCTCCCCAGCCCTCCCCCCGAGCCTCCTCCGCCCTTTCTCAGGAGGCAGGTGCGCGCTCCCCTCCCGGCCACTTCACCGACCCCTCGGCGCGCCAGCCCCCGGAAGGAAGGAGAGGAGGCGCGGGGCAGCCGGCCGGGGGCCGCGGCCGGGGCCGCAGTCGCGCGCAGGGACGAGGAGGCGGCGCGGCTGCGGGCGGCCGGGCCGGGAGGGCTTCGCCGCGGCGGGACCGACAGGCGGGGTAGGCGCGCCGGGCGCCCGGGCTGCGTACTCACCGAGGGGGCCGCGCGGACTCTGGGCGTCCGCACTCGGGAGACCCGGTGGAGCGAAGCCCTCTGCCGCGCTCGCGGCCTCTCTGGGAAGCGCGGCGAGACGGGCCAGCGGCGTCGCTGCCGCGGCTGCTGTCACCGAGCTATAAATACTGGCTCGGCCCACACCCGCCGCCGCCTACGCCAGGCGCCCTCCGCAAAGTCCGCCGGCCGCGGGCCGGGCAGCGAGAGCCGGAGCGCGAGGGCGACGGCGCCGCGCCGATGACCGCGCCGGCTCCAGCTGTGCGGCAGCCTCCGCAGCTGGAGGCATGGCCTCCCGCCGCCCCTGCCCCCGCCCTCCCCCTCCCGTTCCCTCCCCTGGCGCCCGCGCCGCGGGCCGAGCGCCTGGGCCGAGCTGCCCGGCCCGGCCCTCCTCTGCAGAGAGCGCGGCGGCGAGCGGGGGCCGACTTTGGTACCCAGAGCAGTGCGGGTGGCGGCCGGGGGCAGCCGCGCTCCAGCCTAACCTGTCAGCAGCAGTCCCTTCCCGGGGGAATCGGAGATTTCTTATAAAACCCACCATCCTGTGGAGAACCAATGAGGTTCCCAGGTGGAACGTCCTCTTAAGAGCTGCAAACTTTCTAAAGCAGTCAGGTCACAGGGCATCCTTTCTGCTTTTGTCTATTGGTGTGGAGGAGTGGGGATGGGGAGAGACAGAGACCACAAGGATGTGACAAAGTCTCAAACTTACTTTCCAGCTTGTCTGGTTTCTCTCTCTTGCTCTCTCTCTCTTACACACACACACACACACACACACAAGCGCTAATATATTCACACATGCATACGCATGTTTATAAGCAAGCATACATTCATACATAGAAATGAACAGATAAACGTACACATGCATACATATATATACATATATATACACATATAAATGCATAGGCACATTTACACACACATGTATACAGAAGCACACACAAGCACAATTTTTAACGTTTTTGCAGCCTGAAGCTCAGAAAACTAACATTCTGTGGTGCTTAAATGATTCACTTGCAGCATGCAGGAGGAAGACCCCCTTACCACATTTGACCGGTTCCTTTCTTCTTTCCTACTGTATGTACGTGTGGCCTTTGTTTCTCTCCCTACCCAATAACAATTGCTACCTCCGTTTACAGGTTGCTTATAATGTATTAAAAGCTGCTGTCAGGGATACTGATATTCTATGCTAATGGAAGTGATCACTAGTTTGTCTAGTCAAATGGAAAATGGGACAATTTATAGCTACTTCCCAGAGAAGGCAACGGCAACCCACTCCAGTACTCTTGCCTGGAAAATCCCATGGAAGGAGGAGCCTGGTAGGCCACAGTCCATGGGGTCGCTAAGGGTCCCACACGACTGAGCGACTTCACTTTCACTTTTCACTTTCATGCATTGGAGAAGGAAATGTCAACCCACTCCAGTGTTCTTCCCTGGAGAATCCCAGGGACGACAGAACCTGGTGGGCTGCCGTCTATCCGGTCGCACAGGGTCAGACACGACTGAAGCAACTTAGCAGCAGCAGCAGCATAGCTACTTCCAGTAGCAAACTTGGGAGGAGAATAGCCTCTCTCCTGGACTATCAGCATGATTCAGGAATTGATTGGGCAGCAAGAGGGAGAGCTGAGATGTCAGCAGATTTTGAAATGGGATAGAGAGAGCCATTCCCAAGTCCTGCAGTGTAGCTAGCGTACACAGGGTTCACTGGGCGTCCACTACCATACTTCTCACTGTTTGACATGTGTTCTGCTTCTAAGAATGAACACATAAACCCCCATTGTAGTCAGTTTGTGATCATCTTATTGAACTCTCAGCATAGTGAAGCTTTCACAAGTTTCCCCAGGAATAGCTGTTTCCTATGCTTGCACTTTGTACATTTTACTGTGACATTTTTACATGTGCTGTACTTTTTTATGTCTTTTCCTCCCCCATTAAGCTATAAATGCTTTTGAGGGCAGAGACTAAATCTTACCATTGCATCCTCAATACTGAACATACCGAGTTATGGTAATGGCTCAATAAATAGCAGATTAATTCCACAGTTTAACCATTCGAGTCTACCATCCTTTTATATTTAAAAAAAAAAAAACTTGTTAAACCATGTAACTAATTAACATGAGCTCCATATGCTGTATCTGGTGCTTCCCAGGTGGGAACGAGGTAAAGAATCCTCCTGCCAATGCAGGAGACACAGAAATACGGGTTCAATCCCTGGGGAAGGAAGATCCCCTGAAGTAGGAAATGACAACCCACTCCAATATTCTCAACCTGGGAAATTCCATGGACAGAGGAGGTTGGTTGGTTACAGTACATGGGGCTGCAAAGAGTCAGACATGACTGAACAACTGAGCACACACACCATATGCTATATATATATATATATATATATATATATATATATGCCACTGTACCAGCAGGAAAGTCCTATATTTTAACTACAGTTGATTTATAATATTAGTTTCAGATGTGCAGCATAGTGATTCAATATTTTTATAGATTATACTCTATTTAAAGTTGTTATAAACTAAGGGCTATATTTCCCTGTGCTGTACAAAATATATTTTAGTTTATTTATTTTATAAGGTATAAACATACTAGTTTATACGTCTTAATTTCCTACCCAGTGTTGCCTTTCCCTCCACCCCTCTCCCCACTGGTAATCACTAGTTTTTTCTCTATATCTTTGAGGCATTGTTACATTCATCCGTTTGCTTTATTTTTTAGATTCCACTCCATGTAGGGGTGACAACATACAATATTTGTTTTTGTTTGACTTATTTCACTAAGCATAATAGCCTTCTAGGTCCACCCACACTGTTGCAAATGGCAGAAGTTTTTTTTTTTTTTAATAGCTGAGTAGTTTACTGTTGTAAATATATACCACATCTTCTTTATCTGTTGATGGACACTTAGGTTGCTTCCATATATATCTTGGCTATTGTAAATAATGCTGCTATGAACATTGGGTTTCCCTGGTGGCTCAGATTGTAAAGGATCTGCCTGCAGTGTGGGAGACCTCGGTTCGATCCCTGGGTTGGGAAGATCCCCTGGAGGAGGGCATGGCAACTCACTCCAGGATTCTTGCCTGGAGCATCCCCAAGGACAGAGGAGCCTGGCGGGCTGCAGTCCATGGGATTGTAAAGAGTCTGACATGACTGAGCGACTAAGCATGCAGATGAACACTAGGGTATATGTAACTTTTGAATCCATGTTTTTGCTTTCTTCAGATACATACCCAGGAGTGGGATTAATGGGTCATATGTTAATTTTCTTTTTAGGTTTTTTTTGTGTGTGTTTTTTTTTTTTTTTTTTTGAGGAACTGTTTACTATAGTAGCTGCACTGATTTACATTCCCACCCATGGTGTAATAGAGTTCCCTTTTCTCCTTATCTTCACCATGTGTTATATTTTCCTTACATCTTCATTTAGAGCAAGAAGTCTTCAATCAATTAAAACTGGAAAATCTTAAAACTTCAAGAACTGTGCAGCATAATACTGAGGCCTGTGGCTTATTAACTACCCCACCCCCAAAAAACAAGCCAAATGAAAACAAAAGGCATTTTTCCTATCCCTGAAAGATAGTGTGTACAACTCGTTGTATTTCAAAGGAGAATGGGGTGAAAATCATTGAGCAACTTCTCTTCAGATTACTTGAAAGAGAAAACTTGCTCCACTCTATGACTGGTTAAATTACACAGGTGTCTCCTAGAATGAACTTCAGTTAATCGGAACTGAAATGTCTAGCCTCTTTACATGGTGCTGTTACCCTACCTTTAGATCCCTATCTTCTTAACATATGGTCTGGCTTCCTTTAATAATAATTTTAAGAATAAGCTTAACCAATACTTACTAGTTGTTCTTAACTGAGAGGTCTCAAGTTTTAAAGAATACAGTTCTCCAGAACCAGTTCAAGGCAAAATATTGAAATGAGCAGGATTTTCTTCAATAACAATGTTCCCTTTTTACCACTGATCAAGAGGCTTGTGTCCTTTGCTTTGGTAAGCCAGGATCTTACCTGGTGGCTCAGATTGTAAAGGATCTGCCTACAAGGGTCTTACCCATCCAGGATCTCCAGTTCAGCCCTAACAACCAGACAGGGCAATAGCCTCTACATTTGATCTTTCTCACAATAACATGCAACAATAAAAGCCTGATTTATTGAAGGCTTATTGTGCACCACACCCATTTCATGTATTAAAATGTTAAAATCTCTGCAACAGGCCTGTGAGATAGATAGCTGCTGTTAGTTTCACTTCCAAGTTTACCTTTGAGGAAAGAGACTCAAAGAGACTGAGCAGTTCATACAGGATCTCATGACTAGTCCAAGTGGTGGAGTAAGGATCAGAAACCAGTCAACAGATCTCATCAGCCCACATTTCAGTCTCTCATCTTATACTTCCTCCTGTGTACCTCAAAAGGGATATGGGTTTTTACAGTTAATCTGGAATAGGGACTATTGGTGTTGAATCTGGTTCCACTACAACCCTAGCCACACCCTGAGCAAATTGCTACTATAAAATTACAGTAAGAATCCCTATTGCTTCTTTTCTTCATCATTAGGTTACTGTTATCCTTTTTCTCTAGTCTCTTTCCATCCCAGTTGCTACCTACCACACAGACCTACTGGGAGTTTTAAATGCCTTAATATGTATAAGACACCTATACAATACCAGTTACATAATGGGTGCTCAATAAAGGCCATTCTTCCTTCCCATCAAACTTTATTGTGCTATGAAAACCTTCTTTCAGGTCAAAGTTTATTGGTCCAGTACACAAATGATGATTGCTTACTCATAGAAATTAATCATTTCTCTAGTGTTGGCCAGCAGTGTTTGAAAATGGTATAGACACAAGCCCCAGAAAGAAGCCAAGATGGCAGGGCTATGTATCTCCCATTAGCCCATCCATATTTTAACCAAACGACTCCATTTCTTTTTTTATAGGCAGCAAACTGACTCCAGTTTCAGACAACATCTGGGCAATGATAGAAATAGTGGAAGTAGGAAACTCTTAAATGAAAACTCTCCAATCATCTGCCTACTCCACCTCCTCAAGCAGAGTCAACCCTGCCGATAGGCTTAAAATGTGTCTTGTTTACATACAATGTCTTTGTAAAATCCAACCGAGTGCAGAAATTAGAAGTAACCACATGAGATTATGTTTTACTGTTTACCTCATCCCATTAGACTAATAATAGAGCTATACTCCATTTGAAAAAAAAAAGAAAAAGACAAGCTCAGTATACATTTCGAAATTTGGTGAAAACTTTTTATCACACCAAATGATCCTCTCTAAATGGACCTTTGAAACCAAAAGGAAACTACAGGAGGAAGCCTCTGTAATCCATACCAAGTGTACCAGGAAACCCTTTCATCAATGATTTGATGAACTCCAAGCAAAACTATTTTTAACTTCCAATAGGTCAGTCAGAATGATATTAATTGCACACTCCAAACATAAACAGCACAATTTCCTTGTTGCCAAAGAGGCAAGAATAGAAGTTTGAAGCTGATCCGTAATTTTCTTCTGGTATTTAAAGGCCAGTGACTCTATTGCCAGGATTCTTCTCAGCAATCCTAACTGTGAATGTCTATCCCAGCATGCAGCATACTCTGATATATTTTAGTTAGCCCGCATGTCCTGAATTTTGCTTGGGGAAAGATGATCATCACATGTCTACTGCTTGGACCATTAGAGCCTTTGCTGTGGGATCCTGGTTCTGCCCAGATAGTGGCAATGTGATATTAAGCCAATTACTGAACGTCTCTATACATTAGTAGTACTTGCCTTATAGGCTGTTAGAGGGATTAACTAATGTGTCTTACACTTTTAACATTTGGCCTGGTTCATATTAAGTTCTCCATAAATGATCTTCTTATTATCATAATTATTTATCTCCTCCCTGCCCTGCTTATATTTCCATGGAGTTTCTTTTACCAAATGACTGATTCACCTAGCCCCCACTTTAGCCTATAAAGGGCTTGGCAGAGGGATTTTTCTGTACAGGTTTTAAAACAAGAGTCATGCAAACAAAGCATAGACTAACAGTCATAGGAAGAGTAGAGCTGTCACCTGCTTAGTGGCCAGCATTTGCCCTGTCTCATGCCCATCCTGAAGAATCTGCATAAATGCAGCAGTTCCTTCAAAGGGCCATTTCTTGTACGATGACAGAGAGGGTCAATTGTTTCACTGCCCACTCACTTTAGTTCTTTTTACTGCCTCTTCTGGATCTCTCCCCTCTGCCTCACACCCACTCTTACATATACAGAGGCCCTAAGAACTAACCAGCCCTTCACTTCCAGGAAGCAGCACTTGACTGAGGTTGGGGATGACTTCATCCACAGGAATGTGACTGCTGGTTTTAAATGGCAAATTTGCCTTTGGGAAGTTTTGAGTTGACTTTCACTTTCTTCCTGCTTCATTTCTCCTAAAACAAATGGCTTTTTTTTTTTTTTTTCTTCTTCAGACTGTTTCCAGTAGATCCACTTAGACAGGTTTCATAGACAGCCCAAGAGGGAGAGGCTAGATTTGAGGGACTTCGAAACTCTTGATTAGCAGCTTCAGCTGCATGCAACAAATTCTGATAAATTCTCTTTTCTTTTTTATTCTGTTAAAATATTTTCTAATTTTCCTTGTTATAGCTTCTAGATACACCTATCATTTTAGAGTGGATATTTAATTTCCAAATACATTTTTTTTAAGTATCCTTGATATTAATTTCTCATTTTGATACTAATTTCTCATTTAAATGCTTTCTTCCCTGCAATCACCCTCTGTGTTTTTTCAGCCTTCTAACTTTATTGAGGCTTTCAATAGTTAACTCAAAGATCTCTCTTGGTAAGTGTCACATTGTACTTGAAAATATGTGGGTTATTTTCAGATATCTTTTGATATTGATTTCTAACATAATTCCACAGTGATAAGAGAACAGTTTCTGTTTGATTTCAATACCTTTAGAGCATGAAATTTTTGTACCTTGTTTTATGTCCCTAGAGATGTTCCAATGTCTCCTGGTTTACAGTCTGTGGGAACTTGAACAGAATTTGTATCCTACTCTTGTGTGAAAATTGTATAAATCTTAACTATGTTGAATTGGTTCATAGTGCTTTCCAGATCTACTATATCCTTCTAATTTTCCAAATATTCATTCTGTTAATTTTTGAGAGTTTGATATTGAAATTCCAACTAAAAATCTTAATTTATCTACTTAAAAATAATCGTAACATATAGTGGAATATATGTGACTATGTTCTGTATTTTCCAAGTCTCCTGTAAATGTGTTATCATAATTTAAAAAAAACACGAAAGAGAAAAAAAATGAGGAAAAAAACTCTCTTGATTTCACGTAAAGTACCAAATACACCACCCAATCTATAAATCTATCCAAAGCAACTAGTCCATTAAAGCACTGCAAGGTGCTGAGGTTTCAAAGATAAACACAGCATGTCTGTCTCCACAAGAAACTCATCATGTAAATAAGCAGACAAGAGATGGATAAAATCACCATAAATACTAATGAAAGGTGACATGTGATGAAGGCCAAATGCATTCAACTTGACCATAAGGTCTATACAAATTTGAAATAGAGAAAAAAGCCATCCTTATGAATTGCTGTATCACACCAGATGGAAGAAGATGTTTGAAGCAAACACTGAAGGATAAAGAGAATTTAGATAAGCAGAAAAGGGAGAAAGAAGAAATGCCAGGCAAAGGGGAAGACACAGAAACGATGCTCATTACTAATAAGGTTTGCAGTCAGTACACACTGAAGCAGGGGAGAAAGAGAGAAAAGACCAGGAGGAGAGACAGTGGGAAGAAGGGATATGGAGAAGAAGCTGGAAGAATCAGGAATGGTATGGCCCATTCACAGGAAAAGATTGTATGGGATAGTGAATAATATCTTTGAAGAAGTAGGGAAAGCCAGTTTGTTGAAAAAGGACTTTTCAGTTCCAGTTATTTTAGCACTAAGAGCCTCAGGGCAGGAAGATAGGATATGGGAGAGTAAAACAAAAGATAAGAGAAATAATTAGCAGCAGGAATTTTTAAAATTAAGAAATGAAAATGATTTACTTCTGTATTTGAAGTAAATACAGAATGTAGCCATGAAATGAAAAACAGTAGCTTAACTCTGCCCATAGACTAGAAGGGCTGTTCTCCCTGCCTCCTTTAAGGGTTAAGGGGAGACATCCCCCAACCCTCGACTGTCTCAACTTTTGGAAAAATAAGGAGGGGCTTTGCAAGCCTTTTTTTCAGTGCCTAGGTCCTCTCTTCCATCATAGCTGCTCAGCCCAGAGGCCTGCCTGGCCCACTCCTCCAAGTTTTAGGATATCATTAAAAAGATAGGTCTGTGCAAACAATGACAGGTAAAAGTGTCACTATTTAAGGATGACATAATATTCCATATAGAGAACCCTAAAATCTCCACCCAGAAACTATTAGAGTAAATGAATTCAGTAAGGTTGCAGGATACAAGATTAATATATAGTAATCTGTTGAATTTCTGTATGTGTGTATGTGCTCAGTCACTTCAGTCATGTCTGACTCATTGCGACCATTTGGACTGTAGCCCACCATGTTCCTCTGTCCATAGGATTTCTCAGGCAGAAATAGTGGAGTGGGTTGCCATTTCCCTCTCCAGGGGAATCTTCTCAACCCAGGGATTGAACTCATGTCTCTTATGTCTCCTGCATTGGCATCTGGGTTCTTTACCACTAGCGTCACCTGGGAAGCCCGAATTCCTGTATACCAATAATGTAATATCAGAATGAGAAAAATTTTTTTAATTTATTTTAAAAATCACATCAAAAAGAATAAAATATCTAGGAATAAACCAAGGAGGTGAAAGATCTATACTCTGAAAATGATAAAACACTGATGAAGGATATTGACAATGATATACAAAATGGAAGATAACCTATGCTACTGGATTGGAAGAATTAATATTGCTAAAATGGCCATATTTCCTAAAGCAATCCACAAATTTAATGTAATCCCTATCAAAATATCCATGACATCTTTCATAGACTATAATAAACAATCCTAAAATTCACATGGATAAGAATATATGATATGCATACACAATGGGATTTTAGCCATAAAAAGAATGAAATTATGCCATTTTCAGCAATGTGGATGGAGATGTAGGTTCCATCACTGGGTCAGGAAGATCCCCTGGCATAGGAAATGGCAACCCATTCCAATATTCTTGCCTGGAAAAATCCCACAGACAGAGGAGTCTGGTGGGCTATATCCATATGGTTGCAAAGAGGTGGACACCACTGAGCAACTGAGCACGCACATCCCTTACATGGGCCTGTACACTGTAGAAGAGAATGCTGAAGCCTTATGAAGTTAGACTTTAAGATAATACTATACTCAGGGAAATAGGTTGGACAGGGAAAGACAAAAACTGTATGATATAATATATGTGGATTAAAAAGTACAAATAAATGTATATGCAAAATGCAAACAGACTCACAGACATGGAAGACAAACTTGTGGTTACCAAAGAGAAGAGGGGAGGAGAAAGGACAAATTAGGAGTATGAGGTTAACATACAAACTACTACACATAAAACATAAGCAACAAGGACATATTTTATAGCACAGGGAATTATAATCATTATCTTGTAATAACCTAAATGGAGTATAATCTGCAAAAATACTGAATCACTATGCTGTGCACATTAAACTAATATAATATTGTAAATCAACTATATTTCAATAAAAGTAATTAACTTTTTAAAAAGGATAAGTCTCACAGAAAGCATTATCTTCACTTAGTGAATTAGGTATTATGATACTTAACTTCAAAATATTGTAGACTAATTTATATGGTACAATCCACATCCTTTTATCTACAAGTAAGCAAATTATCTCCTGTCTTCATTGTATTTGTTTCTTAGGCTGCTGTGACAAATTACCACAAATGGTGGTTTAAAACAACAGATACTTATTTTCTCATAGTTCTAGGGCCCAGAACTCTGAAGTCAAGGTGCCATCTTGACTTCAGGGTCTTCTCTCTCCAAAGACTCCAGGAGAGAATGTTTCCTTACCTGAAACTTCTAGTGGTTCCTGGTATCCCTCAGCTGGTCAGCTCTATTACTCTGATCTCTGCCTCCATCTTCATGGCATCTTCTCTTCTGTGTCTTTGTGTCCAAATCTTCCTCTCTTTTCTCTTATAAAGATACAGTCATTGGATCTGTATAAGTGAAATCTAAAAAGAAATGATACAAAATGAACTTATTTATAAAACAGATACAGACTCACAGGGTTGGAGAATGAACTTATGGTTGCAGGGGGGAGAGATAGGGGATCAATGTGTATATATGTTTTCCATGAAATGGATAACCAACGGGGTCCTACTGAATAGCACATGAAACTCTACTCAATGTTATGTGGCAGCCCGGATGGGAGGAGGGTTTGGGGGAGAATGCATACATGTCTTAGAATACCTAAGACCCTTTGCTATTCACCTGAAACTATTACAACATTGTTAATCAGCTATACTCCAATATAAGACGAAAAGCTTTTTAAAATATAAATAAATCAGATACAGTCATTGGATTTAGGACCTGCCCCAAATCCAGCATGATTTCATTTCAAGATCCTTAACTAATTACAACTATAAATACTTTAGTTTCAAATATAATCACTTCTGAGTTACCAAGTAAATCTGAATTTTGGAGGAATTCAACCTATTATATTTATATTCACAAATAAGCAAGTATCCCCTGTCCAAATGTCATGGTTTTACTTGCAGTACTGGGTTATTCCTCCAATATAGGGTAAAAATACACGGGAGAAGTCATTTACTTAATGATAAAGTGTTTTTTGTAAATATCCCTCTGAATAATGTTATCCAATCTCTCACATTATGACTCCAGCATTGTACACCCCTGGGTCTTTTTTGCTTCTATTTGGAGAGGTATATTATGCCTCTAAATGCCAAAGTGCTGAATGTTATTTAAGTTTCCATTCCAAAATGTAAAACCATCATTTTCAGGAAATTCTACTGTGTCAGATACTTCTCTTGATGTGGTGGTGAAAAAAAAACAAAGCTTATGCTCTCATATAGCTTGTTTCAGCGAGTGTATAGGTGGTTAACACAAAAGGCATAATGGTAAAACTTCAGGCAGTGAGAAATGCGATTAAGAAAAGTAGGTAGAGGTGGGAGGGCCAAATTAGGGGCATGGGATTAAGAGATACAAACTACTATATATAAAATAGATAAGCAACAAGAAGATACTGCATAGCACAGGGAATTATAGCCATTATCTTGGTAATAACTTTTAATGGAGTATAATCCGTACACATACTGAATCACAGTGCTGTACATCAGAAACTAATACAATATTGTAAGTCCACTACACTTCAATGGAAAAAGAAAAGAAAAACGGGAAGAATCAGAGCATAGAGAAAGATATGGAAATTTTGGAAAGGGTGGCCAGGGCAGATTTCTCTTGAGGGATATTTGTGCAGAATACTTAAGGTAGGTCCTTGCTGCCACAACCTTCTGTCTATTTCCTTCATTGCATTTTTGCTAGAGGTGCTAAGTAATCCACATACTACATTAAACATAATGTTCCTGCAACATAGCAACAGTTCTTCATGTCAAAGGTGTTTTCTGTGTGGCCAACCTAGCACAGATCGATACATCTGTGGTGTACATATTTGCAATCACTGCACTGTTCCAGGCACTTTTCTACATGTAGGCAGAAACAGAAAATACACAGCAAAACTCCTCTGTATCATGTAACTCCCCTAGAATGATGGGAACTTGCCTTCTAGCATTTGACACAGAAACAGAAACCTGGGGTTTGATCTCCAGCTCTCCTACATCCTTCTTACCCTTAGAAAGCCACTATATACTCCTAAGCCTCAGTTTCCAAGTCGGTAATATAAGGAAATTACACTAGACAATCTCTGAATGCCCTCCCGACTCTAGCACTGCACTGTTTTAGAGGAGGTGGCAACCTGATTTACTACACCATAGTTAAAAATTATTTCAATTCAGGCAGCCATCAATATCCCTGGAATCCTAGATCCTAGGGGGATCCCTAGCAGGGATCCTAGATCCTGGGATCTGTAGTCAGGTGGGTGGTATGATTGTGGGAAGAAGATGACAATATCTATTTTGAAGCAGAGGTCCCAGTTGGCAACTGGTTAGATGGGGAGCAGATTTAGCCTCATGGAGTTATGGAGCTGCCAAAAACTAGACAGAGAATTCAGTGGCTTCAAGAAAAGATTGAGTTAATACATATGAAACACTTAGAATAGTGCTTGGCACAGAGTAAACCTCAATAAATAAAGTTATTATTATTGGCGTATCCCAGAAGAACTAGGTTACACTTAGAAAGCCACAGGAGGATAGTTGAGCAGACATGGCAAAGAGCTGGATAGGAAAGCAGCTGATTGGTGGGCATGCTGTTGCCCACCAAATATAAACCCTTGCACCCTGAATGCTAGTCCCTACCCACCAAAGGTACAAATGCAGATTTCTAGCTTGGGCAACTATGTTGATGATGATGCACTTTAGTGAAATAAAAAAATAAATCTGCATGCAAGCTTTAGAAAAATAATACATTTGGATTCAGACAATAAGCTTGAGATATCCAGGTAAAGACGATGGAGATTTCCAGCAGGCAGTTGTGTATGCAGACCTATAACTTAGGCAAGAAACCCAGACTGAAATAACAGATGTGCCAGCCAACAGTATCCATTATGAGTCAGTGTTTCTAAAGTGTGGTCTCCAGACCATCTGTGTTACAGTAAACTAATGTGGGTGTTAAGAGCAAATTCCAGAACCCACCAACTGAATCAGAATCTCCTGCCGTGTGTTTAGTAATTTTAATAAGCTCCTGAGTGATTCTTACGTACAATTTAAGTTGGAGAAACATAGGTAGAGGGAATTATTGAAGTTATGGCTCTGTTGGTGAAGTCGCGTAAGAGAATGCAGGAGAAAAGGCAGCCAGGGAAGCCTTGTTGATACAGCCTTGCAGCACGTGGAATTCCATCACTTCATGCCACCTATTTTTTTTTTAATTTAAATTTATTTATTTTAATTAGAGGCTAATTACTTTACAATATTGTATTGGTTTTGCCAAACATCATGTATCCGCCACAGGTGTACACGTGCTCCCAATCCCGAACCCCCCTCCCACCTCCCCATGCCACCTATTAAGTGAGTAGGGCTCAACCTCAACTTCACATTAGGGTAATCTGATGCTTGGGACTCATCCCAGACCAATGAAATCCATCTACCAGAGGGAATGTGGCAGGTCCTTTCCCTCCAAAGTCCCAAATAGTTGCCCTATATCAAAGCTTGCAAACTGGTGAACAATTAGGCCTGTTAAATTATTTTCTTTGACCTCACAATACTCTAAAATTCTAACTTGGGGTCCAGCAACTAGGACCCTGTGCTTCCAACAGCATAGGGCACAGATGCATCCCTGGTTAGGAAACTAAGGTCCTGCATGCCACATAACAAGGTAAAACAAAACAAAACAAAACAGAAAATTCTAACTTAGTTGCAAATATTTAAAAACAAATAGATTTCACATTTAAAAAAATGAAAGCCTAGCTTCTCAGAAAACTTAAAGAACTGGCCTTGCTGTGCCTATATTCTTAAATGGCAAAACAGCTGCTCCAAAATGGCCTTCTCTAGTCATTTGAGTTACCTGCCTGGACCCCTGACCTCTGAAGGCATTTGAGTCCTATAATATACTCAATCGAGGGGCTTTATCATCTCAGTTTTCCCCACCCTCTGCATACCAGTCCCCTCGAATCCTAAGTACCTCTCGTCACTGACACCAGTCCCCCTGAGCATGGCACAGAGATAGGAAAATCACATAAAACAGGCCCTACCTCACCTTCTGGTTTTACCCTCTGATTCACAGGCCACTTCCTGGAGCTGGAGTCACCAACATCTCAGGTCACATGGAGAGAACTGGGGCAGCTGTTCTGGGAGCAGCACTCACCTCAGGCCAAGGTGAAGTCTGATACCGACACTGATACCACTGCTTTCTACAGGCAAGGCGAGGCCCCTTGCTGCCACGAATCAGCAACACCTGGGTTCCCCGGAATGAACCCTCACCTCAGGAAATCACTCTTCTTTGGGATGGAGCAGCGCTGGTTTCTTTATCCAGAAAGCTTCCTTAGGTCCCTGGAGGCCTAGATTCAGTAAGAGAAATTTGAGAAGCGTGGCCTGCTCGGTGATAACGAACTTCCTTAAATCTCATTTCCCTTATATCCACAAATACCAGCAAATGGATTAGTCATTACTTTTGAAAGTAGCAATACTGGACATCAGCATATAATTTTTAGTGTTTTAGTGCTGTGAGGATATATATATTAATATAAGTAATTTGTCACTTAAAACTGTTAAGCTGGCACAAAGTATTTTCTATCTGCAATAACAGGGAAAAACTTGAAAATTAGCATGTAAGCTGATGTGCAAAGTGTTTTAACTAATTTGTCAGATCAGATCAGTTGCTCAGTCGTGTCCAACTCTTTGCGACCACATGAATCGCAGCACGCCAGGCCTCCCTGTCCATCACCAACTCCCAGAGTTCACTGAGACTCACGTCCATCGAGTCAATGATGCCATCCAGCCATCTCATCCTCTGTCGTCCCCTTCTCCTCCTGCCCCTAATCCCTCCCAGCATCAGAGTCTTTTCCAATGAGTCAACACTTCACATGAGGTGGCCAAAGTACTGGAGTTTCAGCTTTAGCATCATTCCTTCCAAAGAAATCCCAGGGCTGATCTCCTTCAGAATGGACTGGTTGGATCTCCTTGCAGTCCGAGGGACTCTCAAGAGTCTTCTCCAACACCACAGTTCAAAAGCATCAATTCTTCGGCACTCAGCCTTCTTCACAGTCCAACTCTCACATCCATACATGACTACAGGAAAAACCATAGCCTTGACTAGACGAAACTTTGTTGGCAAAGTAATGTCTCTGCTTTTGAATATGCTATCTAGGTTGGTCATAACTTTCCTTCCAAGGAGTAAGCGTCTTTTAATTTCATGGCTGCAGTCACCATCTGTAGTGATTTTGGAGCCCAGAAAAATAAAGTCTGACACTGTTTCCACTGTTTCCCCATCTATTTCCCAAGAAGCGGTGGGACCAGATGCCATGATCTTCATTTTCTGAATGTTGAGTTTTAAGCCAACTTTTTCACTCTCCACTTTCACTTACATCAAGAGGCTTTTGAGTTCCTCTTCACTTTCTGCCATAAGGGTGGTGTCATCTGCATATCTGAGGTGATTGATATTTCTCCTTGCAATCTTGATTCCAGTTTGTGTTTCTTCCAGTCCAGCGTTTCTCATGATGTACTCTGCATAGAAGTTAAATAAGCAGGGTGACAATATACAGCCTTGATGTACTCCTTTTCCTATTTGGAAGCAGTCTGTTGTTCCAAGTCCAATTCTAACTATTGCTTCCTGACCTGCATACAAATTTCTCAAGACGCAGATCAGGTGGTCTGGTATTCCCATCTCTTTCAGAATTTTCTACAATTTATTGTGATCCACACAGTCAAAGGCTTTGGCATAGTCAATAAAGCAGAAATAGATGTTTTTCTGGAACTCTCTGTTGGCAATTTGATCTCTGGTTCCTCTGCCTTTTCTGAAACCAGCTTGAATATCAGGAAGTTCACGGTTCACATATTGCTGAAGCCTGGCTTGGAGAATTTTGAGCATTACTTTACTAGCGTGTGAGATGAGTGCAATCGTGCGGTAGTTTGAGCATTCTTTGGCATTGCCTTTCTTTGGGATTGGAATGAAAACTGACCTTTTCCAGTCCTGTGGCCACTGCTGAGTTTTCCACATTTGCTGGCATATTGAATGCAGCACTTTCACAGCATCATCTTTCAGGATTTGGAATAGCTCAACTGGAATTCCATCACCTCCACTAGCTTTGTTCGTAGTGATGCTTTCTAAGGCCCACTTGACTTCACATTCCAGGATGTCTGGCTCTAGGTCAGTGATCACACCATCCTGATTATCTGGGTCATGAAGATCTTTTTTGTACAGTTCTTCTGTGTATTCTTGCCACCTCTTCTTAATATCTTCTGCTTCTGTTAGGTCCATACCATTTCTGTCCTTTATCGAGCTCATCTTTGCATGAAATGTTCCTTTGGTATCTCTGATTTTCTTGAAGAGATCTCTAGTCTTTCCCATTCTGTTGTTTTCCTCTATTTCTTTGCATTAATCACTGAAGAAGGCTTTCTTATCTCTTCTTGCTATTCTTTGGAACTCTGCATTCAGATGCTTATATCTTTCCTTTTCTCCTTTGCTTTTCACTTCTCTTCTTTTCACAGCTATTTGTAAGGCCTCCCCAGACAGCCGTTTTGCTTTTTTGCATTTCTTTTCTATGGGAATGGTCTTGATTCCTGTCTCCTGTACAATGTCACGAACCTCATTCCATAGTTCATCAGGCACTCTATCTATCAGATCTAGGCCCTTAAATCTATTTCTCAATTCCACTGTATAATCATAAGGGATTTGATTTAGGTCATACCTGAATGGTCTAGTGGTTTTCCCTACTTCCTTCAATTTAAGTCTGAATTTGGTAATAAGGAGTTCATGGTCTGAGCCACAGTCAGCTCCCGGTCTTGTTTTTGTTGACTGTATAGAGCGTCTCCATCTTTGGCTGCAAAGAATATAATCAATCTGATTTTGGTGTTGACCATCTGGTGATGTCCATTTATAGAGTCTTCTCTTGTGTTGTTGGAAGAGGGTGTTTGTTATGACCAGTGCATTTTCTTGGCAAAACTCCATTAGTCATTGCCCTGTTTCATTCCGTATTCCAAGGCCAAAAACTCCAGGTGTTTCTTGACTTCCTACTTTTGCATTCCAGTCTCCTATAATGAAAAGGACATCTTTTTGGGGTGTTAGTTCTAAAACGTCTTGTAGGTCTTCATAGAACCGTTCAACTTCAGCTTCTTCAGTGTTACTGGTTGGGGCATAGACTTGGATTACTGTGATATGGAATGGTTTGCCTTGGAAACGAACAGAGACCATTCTGTCATTTTTGAGATTGCATCCAAGTACTGCATTTCAGACTCTTTTGTTGACCATGATGGCCACTCCATTTCTTCTGAGGGATTCCTGCCCGCAGTAGTAGATATAGTGGTTTTCTGAGTTAAGTTCACCCATTCCAGTCCATTTCAGTTCACTGATTCCTAGAATGTCGACATTCACTCTTGCCATCTCTTGTTTGACCACTTCCAATTTGCCTTGATTCATGGACCTGACATTCCAGGTTCCTATGCAATGTTGCTCTTTACAGCATCGGACCTTGCTTTTATCACCAGTCACATCCACAGCTGGGTATTGCTTTTGCTTTGGCTCCATCCCTTCATTCTTTCTGGAGTTATTTCTCCACTGATCTTCAGTAGCATATTGGACACGTACTGACCTGGGGAGTTCCTCTTTCAGTGTCCTATCATTTTGCCTTTTCATACTGTTCATGGGGTTCTCAAGGCAAGAATACTGAAGTGATTTGCCATTCCCTTCTCCAGTAGACTACCTTCTGTCAGACCTCTCCACCATGACCTGCCCATCTTGGGTTGCCCCACGGGCATGGCTTAGCTTCATTGAGTTAGACAAGGCTGTAGTCCTAGTGTGATTAGGTTGACTAGTTTTCTGTGAGTATGGTTTCAGTGTGTTTGCCCTGTGATGCCCTCTTGCAACACCTACCTTGGCGTCTTACTTGGGTTTCTCTTACCTTGGGCGTTGGGTATGTCTTCAGGGCTGCTCCAGCAAAGCGCAGCCATTGCTCCTTACATTGCACGAGGGGTATCTCCTCACCGCCACCCTTCCTGACCTTCAATGTGGGATAGCTCCTCTAGGCCCTCCTGCGCCCGCGCAGCCACGGCTCCTTGGATGTGGGGTTGGTCCTCCCTGCTGTCGCCCCTGGCCTCGGACTTGGGTTGCTCCTCTCGGCCAGTACACAAAAAATAAATTTTGTTTTAAATATTTATTTTTAAAAATAAAACTTATTCATACAATTTTGTTTGAGATGGTTTTTCTGCCTTACTCAAAACAGTGTTTTTGACCATCTCACCTCCTAGTTTGAGTAAATAGGTATTATGAAGAAAAGATTAGTAGAGTTTTTGGAGTTATTAATAGATATACAGGCCTGAGTTCAAATCTTATTTTTGCTATATACTTTATCTAAAACAGATAATCTTGTCTAAAATATTTAGCTAATAATATGTAAGTTATGGAACACAGTGAATTAAACAAAACAGAAAAATATCTGGCATATTCTGGTACATCTATTATCTTCTTTTTAAGTTTCATTTCCAGGGATAACAGGTCTCATGAAAAGCCTCACATGTTTACAATATAATTCCTATATGAATATCTCACCAAAATTTTAGTGGAAAAGTTTATCAATGCCTTTGAGTCCATGACTTTCACTCTAATACATTTTATGGGTTCAATTGTATAATAGGCCTAATATTGTTATAATTACCACTACTGAATAGAATTCTCTGTACATAAAATGACTGTCAAATTTCAATGGATCACCACTTCAAACAATATTTTAATTCATTCTTCTAGCAAGCATTTACTGTGTACTGTAGAAACAACTAAGATAGCATTATCTTACATAAGATGTATTATATAAGAAGCTCATCTTTTAAAGAAAAAGACCAGTATTATTATCATTCTATTACAACATAGAACCTGAGGAATAAGTAGTCTATGAACCACTAGCTTTGCCTAGAGACATAGGACTCACAGAAGTAGTAACAGGTGATATTACAAGATTATTATGCAAAGAATTTTATCATTACAAATAGAGAATATTTTAATAATATGTTACTTGTACATTATTTTATATTAATTTGTTTTCTTTTCTATGAACCCACAGATTGCTTTGTGTATGAATGCCTTGTCCCTAAATAGATTTACTGCATTTGAGAGAGGTAAATCCAGGGAACTTATAAAAAAGATTCTATTTCCAAAATATCATACCATATAACTTTTTCATAAAATATTTGTTAAATATAATAAAAATGTTACAGTGCTCTTTAAACCTTTAAGAATTTTATAAATATTAATTATAGCTATTTTAAAATTATTAAAGTCCATTTTATCATGTAACTGACTTATGTTACAATATTATCACTAATGAACAAGCAATAATCATGAATTTACCTGAATCTACAAAACCAAAGTTTTTGTTACTTCATATGAATTTCTCTGTAGGACTTAATAGCAAGAAAAGAAAAATCTTGTTTTAATGTGGGTGTGGGTGATTATCTGGGTTCACACAACCCAGATAGCTATGTGGCTACCTTTCCACAGCTGGCCTCTCATAGAAGTCAGCTCACATTTGTCCCTTAGTAAAGATACACATGGGGCTTCCCTGGTGACTCAGTGGTAAAGAATCCGCCTACCAAAGCAGGAGACACAGGTTCAGTTCCCGGCTTGAGAAGATCCTCTGGAGGAAGCAATGGCAACCCACTCCAGTATTCTTGGCTGTGAAATCCCATGGATAGAGGAGGCTAGCGGGTTACAGTCTATGGGGTCTCAAAAGAGTTGAACATAACTTAGTGACTAAACAACAACCAAGATACACATAAGCACGTGGGCTGAATCTTGTGTGCTCAGAGAGAAGTCTTGAATTCTTGAGTATCAGTTCCATATCCACAAATGCCCAGCTCTCTTAAAGTTTATGGAACTTTATGAGGCTCAACATCTTTTACTTCTTTGTAGTTGTTCCCATGACAGAGACAAACAGAATCATGCTAAGCCCGCACCCACACGGGGGCACCCACAGCTAGTTCACCCACCATGGATCATGCTAAGCCCGCACCCACGTGGGGGCACCCACAGCTAGTTCGCCCACCATGGTCTTCTTCTATACCCTCATGGCTGACATTTAAGAAATACACAAAATAAATTACTAGAAAAATTTATCTTCCTTGAGGAGGTCCAAATTCCTGTCCTTCCCCACTAGTGAAACACCGTGATTTAATAATTCAGTAGTCTTGCAAATAATCACATTTGAAGTATGACAAAGGAGAATTAAAAGGGGAGTCAGGGGACTTTCCTGGTGATGCAGGGGGTCCGGGTTCAATCCTGGATCAGAGAACTAGATCCCACATACCACAATAAAATATCCCACATGTAGCAACTAAGACCCAGTGCAGCCAAACAAATAAAATAAACCAAAAAAAAAAATTTTTTTTAAGATACATCCCTTTAGGAGAATGGCATTGAAACATGTATAATATCATATATGAAAGGAATCACCACTCCAGGTTTGATGCATGATACAGGATGCTTGGGGCTGGTGCACTGGGACGACCCAGAGGGATGGTATGGGGAGGGAGGAGGGAGTAGGGTTTGGGATGGGGAACACGTGTATACCTGTGGTGGATTCATGTTGATGTATGGCAAAACCAATACAATATTGTAAAGTAATTAACCTCCAATCAAAATGAATAAATTTATATTTAAAAAAATTTTTTTAAAAAAAGGAAAGGAGCCAAGAAAGGTGGGTTTAGTCAGCTCTGCCAATGCAGATACTGCCAATCTGTATCACCATAGATAAATTTATAAATCTCTGTGCCTTAGGGCCTCAGGGCACCCAGGTTTGGAATTTCATGTACTTAACGTGTACTTTTACTAACATACATACACAAGATTTCTTCATGTGAACAATAGGGGTATTGGACACACAGACAATTGAGCTTATTTATAACTGTAAGATTCTATAGTTATAAATAATTTATACCAAGTGGTAATAAATGCAAATTTTATTTATTTTGTTTTTCAAAACATCTCACAGATAGACAGGTTTGGTAAAGATTTAAATAATTTATTTGTTACTCTGTGTTTTTGAGGTTAATTTGTCTTATATTTATGGGAGAGCAGTGTTCTTCCTCCCAATGATTTTTTATTATGAGGACAATAACATGGGCAAGATGCATGAAATTGCATATCTGCAAAATAAAGAATGCTTGTTCCTTATTTTTCCACAGCAATGCACTGATTCTACATGGATTCCTTTAATTACATGCTCGTAAGAACTAGAGAGCTGGAATATCTGAAAAATATGCAATGGATAAACATAGGCTTTTTCTTCTTTTTCTAATTTTATCTTACCATACTTATGCAACTGCCTTTATCTAGGAAATACAAGCTTAGATCGCTTCCATATAGAAAAGGATAACAAGATGATTAGAATGACAATACAACTCTTTCTAGAAGTCCCCATCAGCCTAAAGAGTTATGTGCTGTAACGACGCATATTTCAATTTAACCACCTAGTCACAACTAGGATAATAGAGAAAATCAATGCTGTTGGATTAAACATGCCTTCTGAAATATCATTAGGGGAAATGCAACACTATTCCAAGAAACAAGATAGGGAAGTTCGTCTTACAGTGAAGTCTGCCACCAATCAAGCTTTAGAATTGAAAATCAGAAAAACCTGCATGCAGTAGACACTCAGAGACAGGTAGAGGCCCGTATTCTTTTTTTCCTTCACTAAAGTTAAGAAAAAAAAAAACAAGTAAAAGCATGGCATAGACTGTGTCTACACCACTTCATAGAAAGTGAACGATTAGGTCAACAAACTAGTTCAACAAAGACTCCTCCCCCAACTTGTTTAGTGACTTAATCAGTAGCCGTGACCTAGTGCTGCCTCTCCCTCTACAATTCAGTCTTTGGCTTAATGTTAACCTCGTGTTCTCAATGTATGTGGTTCATTATGGAGAATTAAGGAAACCCCATACTGAGAGGTAATTAAAGTTGAAAGAACAAATGACAAAGCAGGAAAAGGAAAATGATGAAAAAATATCAAGAATGGAGAGATGTTATGAAGATATGTAGTTCTTTAAAATATCATGGACATACACATACCTCTGATCTCTATTTCTCACTCCATTAAAAATAAATCAAAATCTGAACTGAGCCCACAAAGGTGGTATTAAAATGTTAAGATTAAGAGAATTGATAAACAATTAAAAAGAGAAGGCTAAGGTGGAGAGGAGGGAGCACAGACTCCTTATAAATTAGAAAACATTTGTTTAAAGTTCATTTTATTTTTAAGTAAATGTAATGTTGAAAAATGTCAGCACATACTTTTACGTACTTTCTATTCCCCATAGGAATTTTGATTCACTCAAATATCTAGAACTAAGCATGCATAAATGAGTAGAAGTGAGAATCTATTTGTATAACCTTATCTGCAAGTTTTAAAATGCAAGTAGGGAAAAAAATCTAAGTCCTAAGTGCACTCTTAAGGTGGACTTCAGAGTCTACAAATTCATTAGAGAGGCATCTTTGAAAAGCAAGACCTTCTTCTCCTGTATTTTGAGCTGCTAATTAAATGCAAGCATATACCTGTTCTCTAAGTACACATCTTTAAGAAGATAAGCCAAAGTGGCCATAAAGTTTCTTTGCTTATATGTTTTTTTAAATAACATCATCACTCATGAGATAAACTGAGAAGCAGCTCTAAATTTAGATCACAAAACTAATCTCTCTGAAGAATAAAACTCTTATGTTTGCATTAATATAGCTGATACAAGTAAATTTTATGCTAATGGGAAATAAGGAAATAATTCAGTGTTCAGCCTGAGTTTAGGAAAAACTGTGTTTTTATAAATTCTGCATTGGTGCTAAGCAGAATCAAACAATTTAATGAGTGTTCCATCCAAAATACCCCAAGACAATTGTGTTCATATACTAACATAATTTATAGTCTGAAAAATAAAACTTTTAAAAAAAGCTCAAAAGAATGGTGTAGTCCTTGTCCATTGACTCTAAATTATTTAAATAGTTTCCACTGCTTTCAGGAGGAGTGGAAGCCTTCCTTAGTTGCTGTCTAAATTCATGAAAATCCTAAGCCCATTCCAGTCCTTTAAGGCCATAAACTCAAATTTTGCTCTTGTCAAGTCAGAACTTCAAAAGGAAATAAACAAATGTACATATTCTTCTCTATCATAAAACAACCTCGATTCTTCTTCCAAGAGGACTTTTTATTCAATAATTACTTTTTAAGCATAACTCTAACAGGAATATATTTCCCTTATCAGCTTGTTATCCTTTCAGGTAAAGCCAGTGCCTTTGATAGAGATCCATTAAAATTACTTTCTGAGAGTAGGTTAACAGTTACACTGTCTACACAAATTGCTTTTTCCAGCAACTTAAAATTATATAAATTTGTATTCAATTGAATCAATTAGTCTTATTTTTAAAGAGCATATTTGAACCAATATTTATATTCACTTACTTATTGAATTTTGAAAGGCCCTTTATCTGCTCAAGTGCTCCAAAATCCAGTGTGCTCCTTGACAACTGAAAGGGTTAGGGAAACTAGGCTATTTCTGTATCATTTCACAGCTCCTAGCTTCTAGATAACTTCAATTTATTTTAAACTCTTCATGAATTTAGGTTTTGTGAAAGTTCAGTTATACCCTTTTGCAATAAAATTAATATTAATATATATCAGACATCAGAGAAAATAATCCTTACACCATATCACAGTTTGGGTTTCAGAAAATTTATTTTCGGTAATTTCAACAACATTACCCTAGAGGAAGAAACGGCAACATATTCCAAATACTCTTGCCTGAAAAATCCATGGACAGAGGAGCCTGGTGGACTACAGTCCAAAGGGTCTCAAAGAGTCGGACACGGCTGAGGCACAAGCTCAACAATATTAATATGTTTCTTTAACTCTTTAGTTCATGATAGGTAAGTCACTTTTAAAAAGTAATAATCATAATGCAGCTAGTTTTAGAAGCTTAAGAAATCTGGAGAATTTGTAAGACACTGGCCATTTGATAGCTAAGTCTTTTCTCTCTTTGCAACTAGCTTCTAAATCCAGGGTTCACCAAAATCACTGTTCCCTCAGCTACTCTTTTATCTCAGTCATCTCCCCAGAGTTCTAGGCTGTCACGGGTAATGCGCAGGAGGTGAATACTGTAGAAGAAGAGAGAACTGTGGGATGACAGTGCATGTAATGGGGCAGAACGCACAGCCCACTGTTATCCCTCACCATCTAAACAGCATTTTGTTTACCTCCTCCCTTCCCCCAAAGCTGACAATCCCAGATGACTGCTCAAAAGCCATCTGAAGTGGTAGACCCCGGCTTTGAGTTTAAAATCCTTTACAACCTGCATACAGAATAAGTATTTAGAAATTTCTTCTATAACACAGAAGCATCCTACAAGAGTAGGAGGCTTACTCAATGTATGAAGAATATGCAAACAAGCAGATGTTTCATTTAGGCATTCTGAAATTTGACACACTATAGCTTGAGGCCATAAACAGTTAAAAAGTACAATACACTTTAAGGTGGCAAACCGAATAAATGGAGAGCTTTACTACCACTTTCTCCCACTGCCCTCCTGCCCTTTGCATAACCAGCTGTCTGGTCTCTTGATTTAGCATTGTCCTCTGTTCAAAATGATGCTGTGGATGGCTGATGGTGTTGTTTTGCATGTGTGCAAGTGTGGCAAAAAGACACTGCGTGACCAGCAGTTCTATCCATCGGGTGTATGTGGGAAGGCAGCCATTTGGTTTACGGCTGTGGTAGCAATTTTCACAGCCTGTTACTGTTTATGGCTTTGGGCTCTTCACCTTGCATGCTACCTGACACCTTGACTCCAAACAAGTGACCTATTTTTCTTCACTTCATGATCTGCTGTTGTTGTTTCCTGACATTTTAGAGCCAGGCTGCCTCATTAGAAAACATACCTCTGTGAATCCTTATAACACCTCTCCTGTCTTCAGCAATCCACTCTGCTTCAGTTCCTCAGACAGCTGATACTTGGGTATTCTAGCATCAGAACTCAAACAACTGGTGTGGGTGGGAGGCAGGGAAAGACTTCTGACTCCCTAAATGTATCTCACAACCTGTCATATGACTCATTATTGCTAAGGCACTGGTGATTTACATCCAAAGTTAAAGTGTTAAAGGTCCCCATAAATGATATCTGGAAAGGATAACCAATAATATCATAAAAGTCACTATGCCTTTAAAATCTACTCTGAGCTAGCCACTGTACATAGTTGTCCTTAAAACCCAAAACTCCTGCAAGCAGTTATCATTGTCTTGTATTCATTATACAGATGAGGAAAGTGAGACTTCCAGAAGGGCTAAGTAAATTTTTTCAGGATGATATCTAGCAAGTGACAGGATGTGATTCAAACCCAGGACTGATTGATCCAAAGCCCAAGGCGGCCACAGGATACATTGATAATGCAGCTGAACAGCCCTGGTCAGTCATTCACACTGAGCACAGGAGCTGGGCTGCTCTGTAAATGTTTAATGAATCTGTGAATGAGCACCTTGCTGTGAATTAGTTTACCGGGCTGGCTTCCGGTTACCTGGCACGTATTGTGAACAAGTGACAGCCTGGACAAGTTCACTGGGTAGGAGGAAGGAATGGCCCCCCAGAGCAGAGGGCCCAGCACCAGTAGGCTCGCATGAGACACCCTCCAGAGAAACCAGGGAAGAATCACAAAATTACTGCAATGTTACAGGATGGCAGTGAGGAGAACAGAAAGAAAAAAAAAAAAAAAAAAACAGCAAAAATAAGAAAGTACCAAAACAACTCGGGGCTCTGTTGTAGCTCAAAGACTACTACAGGGCAATCACCCTTTCTTACCTGCTTCAACGTCGCACTTTCTCAATGTCTTGAACAACTTCAATGTCTCACTGCCATCACACAGTGAGGCAGTCATGGATGTGAGCTTAAAACCAGAGCTTTCCCCTCTGGGAAATACAGCCTCCCATATGCGCATTCAGACTTTAAATTCTTAAAATGCAATTTACCTCACTTTGAGCTGTATTTTTCTCATGCCCATTACCATTATCTCAATGTATTTCTCTTCTGGACTTGAATTGTAGAACAGAAAGATCTATATCCTCTTGAACACCATATAATCAGGTTACCCAAGGTGGCTGTTTTCTTGCTCTTTGTACACTCCTGCTTGACCAGACCTTACCTCACCTACACCCTACTCACAGGGATGACCTTTCCTCTTTAACCATAAAGCCTAATTAGTACATGCTGACATACTTGCTCTTGGCCTCAGCTAGAGATATTTCTAATCTTTAGATCAGAACGTCTCCACCATGATAGCTTATCAAAGGCAGGGGTGAGGGGCCTGCTCCTCTACTGGTTTTCCTGGTAACTGAAGAGTCAACTTGACATCAGTTCCCCCATAACTTCATCCCTCCCTGGTAGCAAAGACTGCCATCATATCCTGCCTGCTATCTGTGGTAGATGTTACTCCAAGACCTCACCTCTGACATGTAAGCTCCTCCTACTCATGAAACTCGGCTCTTTCACTGAGTCTAGCCCTTCAGTCTCGAGGCTTAGGAATTATGGGACTTACAGTGTGCAACGCTTATTCTAGCGCCAGAGGATCCACTGGGGAAATCTCTATTTCTCTTCACTGTTAACAAGCTAGGATAGTGACATGAAAACATCAGGGCACTGACAATGGCTGTGGGAGGAAGTAAGGGAAGGAAGGCAGATGGGATGAAAGGCTAGAAGGAGGGAGGAAAAACAATTTTTAAAAATGAACAGGATTAAAGGTAAAGTGGGTTGGAGGTTACTGTGTCTAGAGCCAGGGAAAGTGAACCGTGACTTAACTGGACCTGTGCTGTCCTCCTGTGAAAGAATGGTTCAGGAAGAAACAGTAGCTAGTGAATAAGGGCTGTGAAATGAGCTTCTATGAGAGGGAGCCTAACGAACCCTGACAGGAGACATGGACTGATGAGGGCTCATGTGAGCTGCCATGGCAAAGGGCTACAGTATAAAGAAATCAGCTGGGATGTTATTTCTAAGGCAGGGGCAAAAAAAAAGGAGAGCTCATGCCATGAAAGGTGAGAAGGAAAACCAGTTCAGAAAACCTGAATGAAAGCCAGCATCATCGGGAAGGCTGGTAAAAGCATTATTGTGAGGGCAAGAGGGATGGACACTGAGCCAGTGACTCATGTGACTCCAAGTAGAACAGTTCTATAGCGAGGCTGAATGAAGCCGGACCTGGGAACCAAGTGGCAAAGTCAGCTTCTTCTTAATGACAGACCAGCCTAGCCCTAGGATCAAAGTAAACCAATTTAAATAAGATTGATCAGGGAATCTCCTGGCGGTCCAAAGCTTAGTACTCCCCGCTCTCACTGCCAAGGGTGCAATCCCTGATCAGGGAACTAAGATCCCACAAGCTGCACAGTGTAGCCAAAAAAGCAAAAAAAAGTGAAAGGGCTAGTGACAGAATGGCAGGTAGGAATGAGAAGTACATGGAAGGATCTATTAACCAGTGAAACCTTGGCCAACCTAATGACTGAATAGTAAGCACAAAAGTAAGAATTTGCCATTTCTTTCTCTGGTATACCAATCTACCCTTCACTTTCCTTTTACTGTATTTAATCCAAGGTGCACATGACTTGTATTAAAATGTGCTGCACGGCAGTGAGTAAAGAGAAAGAAAAAGGATGAATCCTCACGTCTCTGAGGAGTCCTTGGTCCCATTCCACTCAATTCTGCCTGCAATGCAGAAGACTCAGGTTCAATCCCTGGGTCAGGAAGATCCCCTGGCTGGAGAAGGGAATGGCTACCCACTCTAGTATTCTTGCCAGCAGAATCCAATGGACAGAGGAGCCTGGCGAGCTACAGTTCATGGGGTCACAAAGAGTTGGACAAGACTGAATGATGAACACACAGACACATCTTGTGGTTACACAGCATGTAGAATACCAACTAGCGATAATATCACCTTAAAATTATCTGTATCCCTTGCTTTCCAAATTCTCACTAATTGTTATCCAAAATTCAGGAACCAAAGGAATTTGGATAACACCACCTCTCACTTTACAAACCTGCTATGCCAGGTCTCAGTGAACTAAATGAAAGAGTTTTGGTGAAACGAAGTGTCTCACTTATGAAATACATTTGGCTGCTAATAATGAAGACTGGCAATAACAGTGGCTTAAATAGGAAGGAAGATGTTATTCTTATATGTAAAGGAAGTCTGTAGGTAGGCATTCTAGGTCTGATACTAGAAAGCCACAGTCAACAGGAACCCAGGCTCCTCTCCTTCTTTTCAACTCTCCAAATCTGTGGCTTTTTTCATCAAGGTTACCTCAAGTCCAATACAGCAGCTAAAGCTTCAGTTATCATATCCTCATTCTAGTAGGAAACAGGAGGAAGTGGGAAATTAAAAAGGGTTCTCACCAGCTATTTGGCTTTGGTTTAAGAAGCCTGTCAGGACTCACCCAATAGCTTTTCTATCTCATTGGCCAGAATTTAATCACAAAGTCACATCAAGCTGCAAGGGAGATGGAAATGCAAATTTTATCTGGGTACCTAGCCATGTCAATAAAATCTGAACTTTCTTGTTAAGGAAGAATATTGTCTAATACCCATCAGTCTCACCAAAATATATTATTAATGCATTAAAAATACATATGATCCAATATAATTATTTTAATGACTTTTGAACAATCCCTTTCCTGGAATTCATTGTATGACTGTTCTCATCATTAACATATAAAATGTTAGTTAACGCCCTGCTGCTGCTGCTAAGTCACTTCAGTCCTGTCCAACTCTGTGCGACCCCATAGATGCCCTAACATCCCTAAATAAAGCCACTACATGGACTTAGTCTACCACTAAAAAACAGAATAGATGCACTGAAGCTTTAGTATAAAGTCTTTGTTATGGAACTGTACTTAGTAAAAAGTTAATCCATTTTGGATTCCAACCAGGAAACTATGGTTTTCACACACCTCCAAAGGGTAGTTAAGAATGTGGGTGAAGAGGCCTTAATTTTCCCATAATCTTGCTCAGCTCCAGCTCCACCCGTCCCCCAATTATTTGATATGAACAGTTTTCTCAAATTTATTTCACACACAGAAACACACACACAAGCACAAAACCGACTGCTAGTAAGTTCAACTTCACAATCCCTTGCACTGCTTTCCAGCCAGACTGCAGATTCCAGCCCTAAATTCCTCTAATATGGAAATGTTGAAGCTGCCTCTGTTGTGACTACAAAATTACTTAAAAGGACATAGATGGTTGTCCCCCATCTAGGAATTAGTATTAGGCTTTCTCATGTGTGCCATTAAAATGTTAGACGAGCTTTTAGGGGTTAATTAGAATCACCAGCAGACAAGGCAATGGCACCCCACTCCAGCACTCTTGCCTGGAAAATCCCATGGATGGAGGAGCATGGTGGGCTGCAGTCCATGGGGTTGCTAAGAGTCGGACATGACTGAACGACTTCACTTTCACTTTTCACTTTCATGCATTGGAGAAGGAAATGGCAACCCACTCCAGTGTTCTTGCCTGGAGAATCCCACAGACCGGGGAACCTGGTGGGCTGCCGTCTCTGGGGTCGCACAGAGTTGGACACGACTGAAGCAACTTAGCAGCAGCAGCAGCAGCAGAATCACTAGGAAAGACAGAGAAACAGGGAAAGAAAGAGCACTTTATTTTCAAAGGAGTCTGCAAATACTTCCATTAGCCATTTAAACCATCCTACCCACACGAAGACATTAGAGATAATGAGAATGAGGTTCAAGATCCCGTTGCTAAGGCACTTCTTCAAACTGGGGTGAAAATCCCACTATAAATAATGCATTAAAAAGCTGGGTGCTTTGTGCTTCCCTGCACTTTGATTCCAATATGGATCCTTATCATTATAAACAGCTCTTTTGAACCTGAGTGTTCACTGTTTCTTTCATTAGAAAGTGCTTAAGATTACTTCAGCCTAGATTTCACTCAGGGAGACTGACAAAGAGATATTATTTGCTTGAACTGATCTTTAACCCAAACTATTCTGTTTCCTTGGTGATTCATTCAAACACAGAGCCCCACTGAAATGGAAGAACCTTCTGTAATATACTCTATTGTGTTCAAAGTTTTAGCAATCTTGCCAGGTGTTTATTACAGATTGTTTGGGGTTATAATTACATGCATAAAAAATTGTTTAATGCTTAAGCCTTATTTTTTTATGACCAAAGTTTTTCTTTTTCTTATTTGATGCTGTATAACTCTAAGGAAATGTAAATAAGACAAAGCAGTTGGTGATACTGTGGTTTTATGGACCTATGTAAGAAAACAAGATGGATCAGTGGGTAAAGAAACCACCTGCAATGTGGAGACACAGGAGACGCAGGTTCAATCCTTGTGCTGAGAAGATCCCCAGGAGGAGGGCATGGCAACCCACTCCAGTATTCTTGCCTGGAGAATGCCATGGGAGAAGCCTGGCAGACTACAGTCCATAAGCTTACAAAGAGTCAGACATGACTGAAGTGACTGAGCAGCACTCATAAGAAACCAATACTGGATCAGTACTTTTGATGTTTGAAAATTCAGTATAACTTTACTTGCCCTGTTTTTAATCACATTATTTTGAAACATACTGCATATTTCATACTATGCTAAGTCACTTCAGTCATGTCCGACTCTGTGTGACCCCATAGACGGCAGCCCACCAGGCTCCCCCGTCCCTGGGATTCTCCAGGCAAGAACACTGGAGTGGGTTGCCATTTTCTTCTCCAGTGCATGAAACTGAAAAGTGAAAGTGAAGCCACTCAGTCGTCTCCGACTCTTAGCGACCCCATGGACTGCAGCCTACCAGGCTCCTCCATCCATGGGATTTTCCAAGCAAGAGTACTGGAGTGGGGTGCCATTGCCTTCTCTGATGTTTCATACTATATGCTCTAAAACTATAGTACTGTGTTGAACTTAATTCCAACTAGCAGATATGAAACCTAACATATGTTGAGCACCTAATATATGTCAAAAGCTTTATGAAATCATCTGTCCATGACAATCATGAGACATTGATATTGGCATAAGAGAAAAATGAGGTTCAAGTTAAAAATTTTGTTCAAGAACATATAGATTCTGTATGGCTCTCTTCTCCTAAAACAAGGTTTGTTTTTTAGGAAGTTCAGTTCAGTTCAGTTGCTCAGTCGTGTCCAACTCTTTGCAACCCCATGGACTACAGAACGGCAGGCTTCCCTGTACATCACCAACACCTGGAGTTTACTCAAACTTATGTCTGTTGAGTCGGTGAGGCCCTCAACCATCTCATCCTCTGTTGTCCCCTTCTCTTCCCACCTTCGATCTTTCCCAGAATCAGGGTCTTTTCCAATGAGTCAGTTCTTCACATCAGGTGGCCAAAATATTGGAGTTTCAGCTTCAATGTCAGTCCTTCCAATGAACATTCAGGACTGACTTCCTTTAGGATGGGCTGGTTGGATCTCCTTGCAGTCCGAGGGACTCTCAAGGGTCTTCTCCAACACCACAGTTCAGAAGCATCAATTCTTCGGTGCTCAGCTTTCCTTACAGACCAACTCTGATATCCATACATGACTACTAGAAAAACCATAGCCTTGACTAGAGGGACCTTGGTTGGCAAAGTAATGTCTCTGATTTTTAATATGCTGTCTAGGTTGGTCATAACTTTTCTTCCAAGGAGTAAGCGTCTTTTAATTTCATGGCTGCAGTCACCATCTGCAGTGATTTTGGAGCCCCCCAAAATAAAGTCAGCCACTGTTTCCATTGTTTCCCCATCTATTTGCCATGAAGTGATGGGACCAGGTGCCATGATCTCAATTTTCTGAATGTTGAGTTTTAAACCAATTTTTTCACTCTCCTCTTTTACTTTCATCAAGAGGCTCTTTAGTTCTTCTTTGCTTTCTGCCATAAGGGTGGTGTCATCTGCATTTCTGAGGTGATTGATATTTCTCCCAGCAATCTTGATTCCAGCTTGCACTTCATCCAGCACAGCATTTCTCATGATGTACTCTGCATGTAAGTTAAATAAGCAGGGTGACAATATACAGCCTTGATGTACTCCTTTCCTGATTTGGAAGCAGTCTGTTGTTCCACGTCCAGTTCTAACTGTTGCTTCCTCAGCTGCATACAGGTTTCTCAAGAGGCAGGTTACGTGGTCTGGTATTCCCATCTCTTTCAGAATTTTCCACAGTTTATTGTGATCCACACAGTCAAAGGCTTTGGCATAGTCAATAAAGCAGAAATAGATGTCTTTCTGGAACTCTCTTGCTTTTTCGATAATCCAACAGATGGCAATTTGATCTCTGGTTCCTCTGCCTTTTCTAAAACCAGCTTAAACATCTGGAAGTTCACAGTTTATACACTGCTGAAGCTTGGCTTGGAGAATTTTGAGCATTACTTTGCTAGCATAGAGATGAGTGCAACTGTGTGGTAGTTTGAGCATTCTTTGGCATTGCCTTTCTTTGGGATTGGAATGAAAACTGACCTTTTCCAGTCCTGTGGCCATTTCTGTGTTTTCCAAATTTGCTGACATATTGAGTGCAGCACTTTCCCAGCATCATCTTTTTTTTAGGAAAGCCTAAAGCAAATAGTGCAGCTCTTTATAATAAATTATCTCACAAAGTGAAGAAGATTTGCTTTCGTGAAGTTTCTTATTCAGAGACAAGGTAGATGAATGATGCTTTATGCTTTATTTGTATACCCAGCATATACAAACGCATGGACTACACACATTAATGATGTACATATTGTTTTCTCTTTCATTGTTTAAAAACTTCATGGAGGATGTGAGAGCTTATATGTCATTATGTGACAACTGACCAGACAGATCTAGGTCGGAAGTCCTAAACTACTGGCAGATAGGTCAGCTATGACCCGCAGTCATGGATTTTGGTTTGCTTTTGTTTTCTCACTCATTTGGGATTTAAAAAAATTTAAACAGGAACTTTATATAAAATCCCAATTTCTGAGTTTCCTTGAAAATCAGAAGATTGGTTATCTGGGCCCAGACTCCCATGGAGCATCAGTCAGTTGAAACTGAGTATTTGCAGCTCCCTTTCGATGGAGCCTGTGCTCCATCTGGGTCCTGCAGCCTCCATCTGTCAGTTTTATTCATTTATGTTATTTAACTGTCCTTGGGATGCTATGAGTTTGTGACTTCCAAGGTTCTAAGCACCAGCTCCACCAAATTTTAAAAAGCAGAAATTCTAAGATTGTCAAATCCAAGATACATCTCCCCTCTTATAGTAATGGCATTTCATTCATAGAACAGTGTGTATTGGCTAAACTAGCCAACTTGGCCCAGGACGATTTGATACCTAAGCCAAGCAGGCTCAATCATATGCTCCCCTAGGAATCTGAAACTTAGAAACAACTGTTTAATCTCTGCATGTGGCTAGAACTGTGACTGTCAATTGGGAAGGGCAAGGTGGTCATACTCTATCATTGAGTACATAGAGAGATCCCATTAGGAAAGAGAGTGAAAAAGAGAGAAGCAGAAATGAAGCCAGGCCCTGTATCCTTATAATATATCTTGTTATTTGCATACATTGTCTTAAATGGTTTCCGTCTCTTAGAAACATTTGCCCTAGTCTTGAAAGCTGATGACTTCCTCTCTATGCTTCAATTTTCAAATTTCTGAAAGTTAAAAAATAAAACCTGAGAATACATCATTCAGCCTGTCAGACAGGATTATTTCAGTGCTCAAACAAGGTTATATGTTTTCTTTCAAAACTTTAAGTGTCAAACCATTAGTCGCTCAGTCGTGTCCGACTCTTTGCAACCCCATGGACTGTAGCCCACCAGGCTCCTCTGTTCATGGAATTCTTAAGGCAGGAACACTGGAGTGGGTTGCCATTCCCTTTTCCAGAGGCGAAGGGATCCCTTCTCGACCCCGGGATCGAACCTGGGTCTCCTGCATTGCATGAATATTCTTTACTGTCTGAGCCACCAGGGAAGGCCCTTAAAACTTTAAACCGTTATACAAATCTAAGGGACTAGTATCATGACAGTTCTGATAAATGTTAAGCAACTGGAGACTTAATGGATGAGAAAAAGTGGGAAAATATTCATGGTTAGAGCAGAAGATTCATATATATAAATAATAAGAATAAGAATACATAATTTGACAGGGCCAACAATAAGGTGCCACTGTTTTATATCAGTTAGTTTCTAAAGAAATAGGTAGCATTAGAATATGCAATTTTTATAACTGTCTGAGTAGTCATTGCTGAAAACATAATTACCATAAAAATACAGGTTTTTTAAAAGAAGAATCTTACAATACAGATTTTTCAAAAGAAATTTCATTAAATTGCATACACTAAATGGAACTGTCTCCAAACAGTTGTTTTACTGAGTAGATATACAATCATTTTAATTACCAAAGAATCATAAGGTTTGATAACTTAAAAGAACATCCCTGAGAAACTGCTCAGCACTCATATTTTGCAGTTCCACTGAGGATCAGTGACTTAGCAACATTCATTTCCACATGTAAAATGAAAATCATCAAGATTTTTTAAATTCCAGAAATGTTTACAAACACAGTGATCATGATTATATCCCCAATTTCAGAAACAATGTAATGAATGAAAGGACAATTGAATGAATGAGTAACAGATACATGTGAGATGCAAAAAGCAACAAGATAAAGTCCTTGGACTACATGGTCTAATAGGAAGACGGGTCAGTTCACATGCATCTTTGACTACAGGAAAGAGTAAGAGAGGTGCTAGAACAGACACATGAAATGCTAAAGGTATTTGAAGACATAAGACTTCTTATATATTAGAGATTGAAAAACGGCTTCTTGGAAGTTGATAGGACTCCAAAGGGTGGGTTAACTATTAAAAGGTAGAGACAGTGGAAACTGGGCATATAGCTAGAGAGTGAGGGGTTGTCTTCCAGATTAGTAAAACAGCAGAAGACAACATGTAATGTGGGCCATAGGCCACTGTTAGGAAAGATACTGCAGAGAGCCTTGGGTGCCAAGATGAGGAGTTTGGACCATGTTCTGTAGGCAGTGGGAGCCAATGAAAATCAGCATGTAGGAGACTGACCAGTTAGAAAAGCACTTCAGGAAATGAACTTGACAATTGAATGTGGACTTGTTCATGTAGGGCCGATATAGAAAATAAAGCAAGGTAAGAAGAGTAGAGCAACAAGACACAAAACAAAGGAATCCAAACAAACAAAAAGGGAACCTAAAAATGGATTCTGCTTTCAGAAGCAAAACCAGCTGAGTCCGTAAGAATTGGAAAATAATTGACAAGTTGATAGATATACAAGTGAGGGATTCCCTGATGGTTCAGTTGGTAAAGAATCTGCCTACAATGCAGGAGACCTGGGTTTAGTCCCTGGGTCAGGAAGATCCCCTGGAGCAGGAAATGGCTACCCACTCCAGTATGCTTGCCTGAGAAATTCCATGGACAGAGGAGCCCGGGAGGCTCCAGTTCATGGGGTCACAAGAGTCGGACATGACTTAGTGACTAAATAACAACTATGTTAATTTTGTATGGGATACCTGCCACGTGGTTATTATAAGCAAGGTCTCCTAGGTCTGGAGGCAGCTGTGTGGCAGGTTAGAAGAACCTGCTTTTAAGTGATGATATCACACTGAGAAATACTGAAGTCTAGAGTAGGGCTATCTTGATGAAGATATAATTAATTCATTTTTCACAAATATTGACAAATGAGGTAAAGACGACAGAGGAGTTAAAGGGTATTAGGGTTCTCCAGAGAAACAGAATCAACAGGATGTATGTATACATGAAAGGAGATATTTATCTTAAGCCAATGGCTTAGGCAATGGTGGAGACTTGACGAGTATCAAAATTTCTGATGAGGTAATCCCACAGACTGGAGATTCAGGGGGAAGTTTCCATATAAATCCAAAGGCAGTTAGATTGCAGAATTTCTTCTTGTTCTAGAGTTTAGTATTTGTTCTAATAATGTCTTCAACTTATTGCATGAGGCTCATCCACATTATGGAATACTATCAGTTTTATCAAAGTCTACCTTCTTAAATGTTAATCTCATCCCCACAATATCCTTACAGTAACATCCAGGCTGAAGTATGACAATAATACTATGGATACTGTGGTCCACCCAAGTTAAGAAGATCAGTTAAGTGCAGTGTCAAAAAGAAAAAGGAGTATATCAAGAAGAAGCAATCATCAAGAGTATCAGAAGCCTCAAGCATTTATAGTGGACACTCCAAAATATATGTCTACATCCTAATTTTGGAACCTGTGAACGTTACTTTATTTAGAAAAGGGATCTTTGCAGATGCAATTAAGTTTATTGAAATGAAATTATCCTCGATTATCTGCTGCTACTGTTGCTGCTGCTGCTAAGTAGCTTCAGTCCTGTCCGACTCTGTGCGACCCCACAGACGGCAGCCCACCAGGCTCTCCCGTCCCTGGGATTCTCCAGGCAAGAACACTGGAGTGGGTTGCCATTTCCTTCTGCAATGCATGAAAGTGAAAAGTGAAAGTGAAGTCGCTCAGTCGTGTCCGACTCTTCTCGACCCCATGGACTGTAGCCCACCACGCTCCTCCATCCATGGGATTTTCCAGGCAAGAGTACTGGAGTCGGGTGCCATTGCCTTCTCCATGGATTATCTGAGTGGGTCTTAAATCCAATGGCAGGTGTCCTTATGAAAGTAAGGCAGAGGAAGATTTGATACCCCAGACGAGGAGGAAAGCAATGTGACCACAGAGGCAGAGATTAGAGTGCTGCTGCTGCTGCTAAATCGCTTCAGTCGTGTCCGACTCTGTGCGACCCCAGAGACGGTAGTCCACTAGGCTCCCCCATCTCTGGGATTCTCCAGGCAAGAACACTGGAGTGGGTTGCCATTTCCTTCTCCAATGCATGAAAGTGAAAAGTGAAAGTGAAGTCGCTCAGTCGTGTCCGACTCTTTGCAACTCCATGGACTGCAGCCCACCAGGCTCCTTCATCCATAGGATTTTCCAGGCAAGAGTACTGGAGTGGGGTACCATTGCCTTCTCCAGAGATTAGAGTGATGGGGCCACAAATCAAGAAATGCTACCAGCCACCAGAAGCTGGAGAAAGTAAGGAAAGATTCTCCCCTAGAGTCTCAAGAGGGATGGCAGCTATGATTTTGGACTTCTGGCCTTTAAAACTGTGACAGAATAAATTTCTGTTGTGTAAGGCAGTCTACTTTGTGCTAATTTGTTCAGTTCAGTCGCTCAGTCGTGTCTGACTCTTTGTGACCACATGAATCGCAGCACGCCAGGCCTCCCTGTCCATCACCAACTCCCGGAGTTCACCCAGACTCACATCCATCAAGTCAGTGATGCCATCCAGCCATCTCATCCTCTGTCGTCCCCTTCTCCTCCTGCCCCCATTCCCTCCCAGCATCAGATTCTTTTCCAATGAGTCAACTCTTCGCATGAGGTGGCCAAAGTACTGGAGTTTCAGCTTCAGCATCATTCCTTCCAAAGAAATCTCAGGGCTGATCTCCTTCAGAATGGACTGGTTGGATCTCCTTGCAGTCCAAGGGACTCTCAAGAGTCTTCTCCAACACCACAGTTCAAAAGCATCAATTCTTCCGCACTCAGCCTTCTTCACAGTCCAACTCTCACATCCATACATGACTACAGGAAAAACCATAGCCTTGACTAGACGAACCTTTGTTGGCAAAGTAATGTCTCTGCTTTTGAATATGCTATCTAGGTTGGTCATAACTTTCCTTCCAAGGAGTAAGCGTCTTTTAATTTCATGGCTGCAGTCACCATCTGTAGTGATTTTGGAGCCCCAAAAAATAAAGTCTGACACTGTTTCCACTGTTTCCCCATCTATTTTCCATGAAGTGATGGGACCAGATGCCATGATCTTCGTTTTCTGAATGTTGAGCTTTAAGCCAACTTTTTCACTCTCCACTTTCACTTTCATCAAGAGGCTTTTTAGTTCCTCTTCACTTTCTGCCATAAGGGTGCTGTCATCTGCATATCTGAGGTTATTGATATTTCTCCCGTCAATCTTGATTCCAGCTTGTGTTTCTTCCAGTCCAGCGTTTCTCATGATGTACTCTGCATATAAGTTAAATAAGCAGGGTGACAATATACAGCCTTGAAGTACTCCTTTTAGTAGCTATAGGAAACTGATTAAAATATCTGAGAATAATACAGTTGATTTTGCTAACAAGAAGAAAGACATGATGGATGAATGGATAAACAAAACATGGTATAATACATACACTAAAATATTATCTAGCCTTTAAAAGGAAGGAATTCTACATGCTATACATGGATGAAACTTGAGGACAGTTTGGTAAGTGAAATACGCCAATCACAAAAAGATAGCTACTGTGTGATTCCAATTATATGAGGTACTAAGAATAGTCAAACTCATAGGGACAGACACAGAATGAATTAGCCAGGGCCTAGAGGTTGAGTTGGAATGGAAAGTTATTTAATGTTGATATAAAGTTTTAATTTTGCAACAGGCAAAGAATTTTGGTGATTGGTTGCAAAACAGGCGATTGTATTTAACATGACTGAATTGAACATTTAAAAATCATTAAGATGGGAAATAGTATGTGTATTTTATCACAATTTTTTAAAAAAGATAAGGTGTGAAGTCATGTAATTGGTATCACATTAAAGATGCAAGCAAGAGAGATTAACCAAACAAACAAGATTTCTATCATAATCTAGTCTCTTAAATAGGTAAAATACAAGAACCACTATTGAGTCTACGTACTCAATAAACCATTTCTCTAAAGTTAATACAATAACCTAACCTGAAATGAACAGCAGACATAATAAATTATGAAATTTAAGTGTACTGTCAATATTGACCAGAAACATTTTCATAAAACATCCGATGAAGGCATCAAGAATCCATTTGCTAAGGAAATTATCTGACTACATGTAGAAATGCTGATGGACAGTTTAAAAAAAAAAAAAACATTTTGGCCATGCTGTTCACATCTTAACAAACATCTTCCCTCCTCAGATTTCCTGTTTTGCTACAGGAATTTTGTTGTTTCATAAACAATGCAGAAAAGTCCCTTGCAGTTTTAACTCAAACTACTATACTGGCAGAAAAAAAAGCATTATCTGGCAGATGCTGTGGTGGTCTTATCCAACCTACCTGGACTTTCTTCCTCTTCAGGGTTGAACATACAGGGATCTTTTCTAAGGATCAATATGGGAAAATTAATTTTTCTCATCTGTACATTTGAGTAATGTCAACCTCCTTAAGCAATTTTCCCTACTCACCAGAACATGAGTCAGTCAACAAATTGCAGAGGCACTCTCTGTGCTCAACAATGCTATGAAAACTGGTAAATCAGGGTGAACTGTCGTGTCAGGAAGAATTTGGTTAGAATGGAACTCCTCCTTACGTTTTTTAAATCCAAACAAGTTATAAAGCTCAGATTAAATTTTGGTTATAAAATATGAAGATGTGTTTGAGAAATAAGAGCCTAAAAAACAAGGAACAGAAAACAGCAATCTATTTTGCTGTGAACCCCATTAAGAAAAGCAATTACCTACCGGCTAATTAAAAATGTCACATTTCAAAAGTGATTTTGTTAACTTGACCTTGTATTATCGGTCTGTACAAAGTATTTGTTGATAATCAGATTGTACATTTTTATACTTGTCAGTTCAAGGCCCTAAAAACAAAACACCTAGCTTTCTACCTAGAAAATTATAATCCAGGAGTCCTAGAAAAGTAGTACAAAAATAACCACCAAGATTATCCTTAGAGGGATTTCCCTGGTGGTACAGTGGAGAAGAATCTGCCTGCCAATGCTGGTGAAAGGGGTTCGATCCCTGTCCAAGAAGGTTCCACATGCTGTGTGCCCATAGCTTGCACACCACAAGCTTGCACACCACAACTACTGAGCCCACACTCTAGAGCCCACGAGCCACAACTACTGGAGCCTGAGCACCCTAGAGCATGCATGCTGCAACTTCTGAAGCCCATGCGCCTTAAAGCCTGTGCTTCGCAGCAAAAGAAGCCACCACAATAAGTCTGTGCACCCCAACTAAGCTACGCGCAGGCTCCGCCCCCCACAGCTAGAGAAAGCCCATGGGCAGCAACAAAGACCCCGTGCAGCCAGAAATTTAAAAAATAAATTATATAGACATGGAAACACATATTCATAAAAGCACAGAATGGAAAATAGTTTTTAATAATATGCTACAACTTTATCCTCACAAATGAATCTTGAATGATGGAACTGACCACAGAGGAGTACTCAAGTCAGCTAATCTTTTTACTTTCAGTGGCTGTTTCTTTTTGGAATGAACAGAAAGGAAAACCTTATCTCTAAATGGGCCCAACTAAAGAAAAAAAGGTAAGTCTGAAATTAATTTAAAAGCCTTTCAAATTTTGATGGGAAACTGCCTATTAATTCTTTTTTAAAAATCGGGAGGTGCGGGACCCTTTACATTAAATTGTACACACAGCAGAAGAGTAAACCAAGAAGGATATCTTGCACATCTTTTTAAAGCTGAAAACTTTTCAGTAAAACGTTCGTTTCCGTTTTTGAGCATCCTTTTGCTGAACCAGTGAAAGGCGCTGGCAGGGCAGACCCCAGAAAGGAAAGCTATCTTGCCAGCCCTGTGGTGCTTCACGGTGGTGGAGCCGGAGAAGCGGCGGCAAACACCGGGGACAGTGACCCTCGGCAGAAAGCTGGAGCAGCTGGAGTTGAGGGCCGAAGGTGTGGACCTGCAGTCCCGCAGCTGGGAGACGGTCCGGGTGACCGGAGGCGGCGGGAGCGCCGGGGGCGCGCAAGGACGCCGGGGGCCTAGCGGGGCGGGGCGGCGGTGGGTCGCAGGCCGATGACGCGCCGGGGCCGGCGGAGGAGCGGCCACTTCCTGGAGCCGCCGGCCGGGGCCGCTCGCTGCACTCAGCGCTGGAGCCGGGAGCCCGCGGCCGCCGCCATGTCCCACCAGACCGGCATCCAAGGTAACGGCGCCGGCGCTGCCCTTGGGGAAGGGGCTCCCCGAAGGCCCCAGGCAGGCCGGGCGGGGCCGTAGTCGGGCCCGAAGCACTGGGAATCTGTGTCGGGGCGAGCCGGGCCTCTGAGTCTCTCTGCGCTCCCTTGTCCCGGGCGCTCTCGGCCTGCCTCCGTCCCTGCCCGGGCCCGGCCGCCGCCACGTTGCGGACGGACCCGAAATTCGCCGGAGCGAAGGAAGTGGGTCTGGCGGCAGCCGGGGTGAAGGGGGCGTGCCTGCAGCCGCAGCCGACCTTAACCCAACTTTACGGGTTGGGAAGACCTGGAGCCGTGAAGGTGACTGGGGTCCCTTTATTGTCGAGAGACAGGCGAATTTTCTTTTTCACGATCCGGAAGAGTTGTTACATGATTTGAATTATAAAAAAGAAAGATGCGGGAATCTTTTTCATTTCTACTAAGAATGCTTCCCAAACTCTTCCGCGCTTTCTTCCAAAAATGGGAACATCAGCACCGTTGTATATATCCTAAGTAGGAGGTGTCTTGGTCGTTCTTAGGTACTCCTCAGGGAACTGAAAAGTCTGATCTGTGTGGCATCGTATAATTATCCCATTCAGGCAGTTGAATGTGCAATTTTAATTGACCTGTGTTATTTCCTGGCTTGCGAATGGGCAGTTTGAAAGCTCTCACCTCATCAGAATCAAATAATATGTCCCGGGGTTACTCGCGATCACTTAACGAGTTCTAGTGTAAACACAAGATCTTCCTGTTGATAGACAACGAATCTTTTCCCCAGATGAACATCTAATTGTGTTTTGTTCGTAAGTCTTTGACACCACCCATACCTCCTCCTGCACACACAAAGAAAAGCAAAGTAGTCTCGAATCTAAAAGCACTCTTTTATTTGCGTTAGTTTTGATGCATGGATATCTAATTACTGACTTTGATGCTTGAGTCTAATAGCAAGCACTATTAAAAGTGGTTCTTGCTGTCAGTATACACCCCAAGAACAAAATCAGAACGAAACTGAAGTTTTAATAGCACAAGGGAGAGGTTATTAAGTATACATTTGCTCAGTGAGATTACTCCAGCTTTTTGAGAAATACGAGTCAGAAAAGTGTGATCACAAGTATAAACTTGAAGGAATTTTATTGACTTCAATCAGGATAGGGCATTTGATGTTTATTGTCATCTTTAAACATGAAAATGTAGAAAATGAATTGATGAAGAGGGTGTTTTTATTTATCATAAACTTGAAATTGGACCAGAAGAGAATGAAAGCAGATTTTCAGCATTTTCAAACAATCAGTAAAGGTATTTCTCAGATTTGTAATTTGTTCATTATTGGGTTTGAGAAACTTTAATATATTCATTCCCAATTCTAACATAGCTAGAACAGGTTAGAATTAATACACTTTTAAAACATACTTATGTTTCTTAGCTGAATATGGGGCTTCGCTGGTGGCTCAGTGGTAAAGAACCGACCTGCCAGTGCAAGAGATGTAGGTTTGATCCCTGGATGGGGAAGATCCCCTGGAGAAGGGAATGGCAACCCACTCTGGTATGGTGCCTGGCGGGCTACGGATTAGGGGATCGCAGAAGAGTTGGACATGCATGACTTAGCGACTGAACAACAACAGCAACAACAAAAGCCGTGTTCAGTGTCTGGTATACCTTTTAAGTTTTATAATTTAAATTACTGTTAATAAGAAAATATTGCATACTCAAGATTTTTTCTTTGTATTATATTTCATGTTTTCCTTATTCAATTAGCATTATTATTGTAGCATTAGAAAGTATTAATGCATAAATATTACTTTTCGGTATCTTTTTGCACAGCAAGTGAAGACGTTAAAGATATCTTTGCCAGAGCAAGAAATGGAAAATACAGACTTCTGAAGATATCTATTGAAAATGGTTAGTTAAACCTTTTTTGTTCTTGAATTATTGGGTGTTATGTTTTGAAGCTAAGTCATTCTCAGTGATTTGGACTATTAATAAATGTGAAGCAGGTTCAGAGCTTGCCTTCAGTTAACCTGGATCCTCTATATTTTGGGCATTTCCTGAAGGCCCCTGCTTACCTTCTGAATTCTCTAGTTGACTATCAGGGAAACAAAAAGATGTTGGTTTTGGTGTGACATATTCCTCTCACTTTTTTGTGTCTCAATTTCTGTATTGCAATCTGTATCTAATGTCAGTGCTTGCATCTCTGGAATGAAAATCAGTAACAGGCAATTATCTGAAAAATAAACAGTTATTTGTGAATTATTTTTCAATAAAGTTAGTTTGAAGTAGAAAGAAAGGGTTTTAAACTGCCTGTTTTCTCAACTTGATTGTAATGTTTGCTGCAGAAATGATTCCCTTTTCTTGTTATGGGAAAAAGTTCTGAGAATATAACAAAGTGTAAATTGATCCTTTCAAAATAAAGCTGAAAGCAGGGAAATTAATTGGGTGGGAGAGTCTTTTAATTTGCCTGGTTTGAGTATGAGTAATTAAATTATAATTACTTAATCTCAAATGAATATGTTAAAACATCCCATTGGCCTAATTTCTTAATTACCTTGAAGTATTTTGCTTTGGAAAAATACCTTGTTCTTTCATAAACTGGAAGTAAATCTAATTTGGTTTCCAGTTTCTCTTATATGTTAAAATAGTTTGAAAAATATGCAGTTCTGCATATGTTAACACACTCAATGAGAATAAACATATACTGTAAAGTAGTCTGTTTTAGAACTATTGAACTAAAATTTTAAGTGTTATCACTTTCTAATTGACTTAGTCAAGTAAGTAAAATGGAAAAGTTGATATAACTCACATCTCTACAACAGAAAAATGACAATATTTTGTCTGTCACTTCTCTGGTTTTTTGTTTTGAGAAAAAATTTTAAATAAGGAAATTATGAAGAATAAATGACAAATACTTCCATCCTTCTTAAATTAATAACTGCTAACATTTTATCAATTTGCTTCAAACCCTTTGTAATTTGATGTTTAAACAACTGTACTTTCCGACCTTCTCCTGAGGAAGCTATATTAGGAACTTTTTTTGTATGTGCAATCCCTAAATAACATATAGTGCTGTTTTTGAGTTTTTAAGTTCATATGAACTGATGTCTTTTTCTGCATCATTCCTTTTCTGTAAATATTATTTTTATAATTAGTTTTGATAGAGGCTCATTAATTCTTTTTAAATATGAATAGAATTTTATCATATGACTGCCACATATTTTATGTCCCTTCTCTTACTGATGAACATGTGGGCTATTTTCAGTTTCCACTGTTATTTTATAGTGCTGCAGTGAATACCTTTGTATATATGTGCAAGAGATTCTCTATGCAGAATACAGTCTTGATTCTCCCAATAATGTCTCAAGGTGACTGTACCAATTTATGCTTGTGGACAGATTTTTAAATTTGTAGTACTGTGGCCAAGTAGGAACTAAACCTGTTTTTATTTAGTATTTCTTAACTGTGCAATTCAATGTTAATTTCAGAAATCACACCTTTGAGTGGTAGGAAGCTTAGTTAAATACATTTTGTTGATACTTTATAACAAACATTTGGAAAATAGACTATAACTACCCTTTCTTCAACCATCCAACTCAGCTATTTATAATCATTTTTGTCTGTACCTTTCTTGTTTTTTTCATAACATTATTTTACCTATGCTGGTCATAATTTTTACTTTTTAATACTACTTTATATTATATTTTTGTATATACTAATATTTTATTATATACTCCTATATATTGTATTGTTACAGCCAAGGTCCTTTTCATATATTGATGTGAATAGACCAATTAATAATTACATATTAATTTATTCTTCTATTCTTCATTATTCTACCATTTGGTATTTCAAACCATTTATGTGTCTTAAAAATTGTTCTTCACAGAGAAACTTGTGATTGGGTCGTGTAGGAAGCCTTCAGATTCCTGGGATCAGGATTATGATTCCTTTGTTTTACCCCTGTTGGAGGACAAACAACCGTGCTATGTATTATTCAGGTTAGATTCTCAGAATGCCCAGGGATATGAATGGATATTCATTGCGTGGTCTCCTGATCATTCTCATGTAAGTAATTTTTGGTAACATGTTTAACATTAAATGGAGAGGGAAATGGCAACCCACTCCATTATTCTTGCCTGGAAAATCCCATGGACGGAGGAGCCTGGTTGGCTATAGTCCTAGGAGTCTAAAGAGTTGGAGACGACTGAGTGACTTCACTTTCACTTTCACATTAAAAGCTAGAAAATTTTTTTCTGAAATATTCCTAGGCCAAGAAAAAGTTAGGAAGCAATAGTCTTTCTCATAAAAGGGAATGATGATGGAAAAAAGTCCTTGGATTGGTAATGTAGAACCAAGGATAATTTACTGAGATTCAGAAATCTTGACCTTGATTGAAATCAGAAGAATTATTATTGGTTTTAAATTTAAAAATTTGTGGCTATTATAAATGACTTTCTGGACCTCTCTGAAAAATAAAGGTTGCTATTTTGCTCTGAGCATAATAACAAATAATTTTTACAGAACTAACTGAGCATTATATGAAATATTCTTAATAGCTACTATTCAGGTGATGAGCATACATACAGATAAGTATTTCTTTTAGGAAAGTTGAGTGATGGTGGTTTAGTCACTAAGTCATGTCCGACTCTTGGACTCTTGCGACCCGTTGACTGTAGCCGGCCAGGCTCCTCTGTCTATGGGATTCTCTAGGCAAGACTACTGGAGTGGTTTGCCATTTCCTTCTCCAGGGGATCTTCCCGACCCAGGGATTGAACCTGGGTCTCCTGCATTGCAGACAGATTGTTTACCAACTGAGCTATGAGGGAAGCCCTTAAGTGTTAGAACAAAAAAATTAATATATGGATACAGTCCAATATTTTAAAGACTTAATTCTTTCTTCTTATAGAAAAATAATAATTTTAAAGTTTTGTAGATATCATTCTCAAAAGTCATCCCCTCCTTTAACTCTATATATCTTGTTTGAAAGAAATACTGAATTTGACAGTGCAGAATTATGAAATGCTTTCTATTTTGGCAGTTATCTTTAGTAGTTCCCTGTAGATGCTATAAATATCAGACTCCTTAATAATAGTATATTGTGTAATTCTTTTCATCTTTGTCCCTCATAGAATGTTTTATGCCATAGTTATGCCATGAATATTTGATTTTTAATTAGTAATATCTCACCGAGACTTGCTTTGAGTAGAATGTCACTATCAAGATTACTTTATCTCAATGACTTTAAAGTAATGTTTTAAGTAGCTTCTTTTAATTATTGAACTCATTTTATACTTTGAAAAAATGAAGAATTTTTTAAAATTTAGCTTTTTCTACTTTTTGAGAAATGGCTTATAAGTTGAGATCTACCTTAGTAGCTGTTGATGTTTTAGATGCCAGTGTTATGATGCCTGTCTGTATCCACACATTTTAGCATGTTAACACTTGATGGACTTTGTCACAGTTTATTTTTAATGTGCTTGACGGTTTTAAAACATTCATTAAATGCTATTTTTGTAATGATAGTTTTCACCTGTAAACTTACAAGTAAACTTTCACAATTGCTAGGTTCGTCAGAAAATGTTGTATGCAGCAACAAGAGCAACTCTGAAAAAGGAGTTTGGAGGTGGCCACATTAAAGACGAAATGTTTGGAACAGTAAAGGTACAAAACTTATATTTTATATGGAGTCTATGTGTTGCAGTTAAAATGCTTAAAGAACTTCTAGGTAATGGGGTAATTAATGTGAATTCTGATTGGTAAATCTGTAAACATAAAAATAAGAGAAAACGTTTCATATGATATCCATATTAACTGAAACATACAATACTCACCCTTTTAAAATATGTTGACATCTCAGTTTTCAAATGCTAGAATCTCTCTTCGAGATAATTTAGTTCAACCCCTCATTTAGTTCAATCTTTTCATTTTAAGGACGAGTTAATAGGCTCAGAAAAATGAGCCTATTAAAAGAAACAGTAGTTAAACTACTTAAAAGAAACAGTAGTTTTTAGGTATTTTGAACATTAATACTCATAATATGGAAGCAATAAATATATTATTTAAACTGGAATATTGAGAGGTAAATTGATGATTGGGGTAATTGTTGATTAATATGTATGTTATGATTAAGAATTTACTTCATTATAGAATTTGTATGGTAAATACATGTATTTGTACATATACCCCCACATTCAGAAAATCACACTGTATTTTTTGAACAGATTTTTTGTTTTGTTATTCAGAGCTTTTATTGTGATTCAGTGAGTATTACATTCTGATGGGTAGAGCACAAGACTAGCTGGGAATGCTTTGCTTGTTCACACTAGTTGTGAAGTGGTTTGGTTTCTCAATTCTAGTTTCAGTCTTAAAACCACAAAATGTTGATGAGAAGTAAATTTATTTGGAGTAATTTTTCTTTTAAATAAGAACTATAATTATTTTCTATAAATAATTATATAAAATAAGAACTATAATTATTTTCTATAAATAATTATAGTACAGAATTCATAATCTGAGGATGTTGATTATTAAATAATTATGGGGAAGGCTTCCCCAGAAGGTTAGTAGTAATTGTCCTGTAGACTTGAAGCATGATCAGGTTCATCATGTGTCTGGCATTACCACCACCACACTCATTCAAAAGAGTAGTAATTATAAAGCTTTAGGAAATGAAGCATAGCTACTCTCCTTAAAACTTTTTGAAAACTGTAGAATAGAATATTTTTAAAATAGAAAAGTAGTAAGATTCTTGTTACCATTTATTTTCAATTAAAATATTTTTTGTTAAATTAATAATTTTGTTTTTCCTAAAGTAGCCTCACCGGAGAAGGCAATGGCACCCCACTCTAGTACTCTTGCCTGGAAAATCCCATGGATGGAGGAGCCTGGTGGGCTGCAGTCCATGGGGTCACTAAGAGTCGGACACAACTCAGCGACTTCACTTTCACTTTTCACTTCCATGCATTGGAGAAGGAAATGGCAACCCACTCCAGTGTTCTTGCCTGGAGAATCCCAGGGACGGGAGAGCCTGGTTAGGCTGCCGTCTATGGGGTTGCACAGAGGCCGACACGACTGTAGTGACTTAGCAGCAGCAAAGTAGCCTCACAACTAGTAACAGTCAATTTCTGTGCTTACAGGAAGATGTATCATTACATGGGTATAAAAAATATTTGCTGTCACAGTCTTCTCCTGCCCCACTGACTGCAGCTGAAGAAGAATTAAGACAGATTAAAATTAATGAGGTATGTTACCATTTTGAAATCTTGCAAGAGTTGAAGTGCTTAAAAGTATTGTAATTTTTAATTAATAGATGAAGAGGTAACTGGAGAATAAGTTGAATAGCTAACATTCTGTTCCATTTAGAGACAAGACCATGTTCAGTGTGTTTTTAGGAAAAAGTTGGAAGTAAATATTAAACTTCATGTCAGTTTCATAAATAGCTTTCTCCTGTCTTTATAATGTATGGGTTAGATGAGTAATCCTGTTAGAAGTACAGCTGTTCTTAATTTCATACTTTGAATTCTAAATAAGTGGGAAAAGCTTATGTTACTTACATAGTGTGAGGTATATGATGTTTAATAAGGTTGCCTGAGGAAGGTTTGTTTTGTTATTTCAGAGAATACTAATGACTAAAGAGAGTAAAACATATATGCTACAGTGTGTTTAGGATTTCTAGAGGCTCTGTAAGTTGTCTATGGGCACTGCCTGGATGGGTGTGTGCATATATATATATATATATATACACGTAGGAGATGGTTATATGAGTACTTGTTTAGCACATGGGTCAATAAATTTCATCCATATTATAGTTTATCATTTCTAATGTATTTACTGCAGCAATTTTAACTTAGAATAGCTACTGTATTTCTACTGGAATTTTACAGAAAAGAACAAGTAGCAGAAACTACTGTTTACTTCTCTGAGTAACAGACTAATAAGAATCAGTCTGGAAAATGAGTATTATTTATATTGACCTGATAGCAAGGATCTATCATTATTATTTTAACTCAGGTTATCAGAGTATGGACTTTTACATGACTTTTTTTAACAAGTTTGATAGTTTGTTTTATTCCTTGCAATCAGAACCCAGAGGATCTTATTGGGGTATGCATTTGCATATGTTCTATAATGTTTTCATTATCCAATGCCATTTATGCTGTAGAATCTCCATTCATTTTTTTTTAAGTAAACTTTCAATTTTGACTTTGTTGCAGTACTGCAAATGAGACCCTATACTAAAATATCATTTATTGAGTGTAAAAGTCTTAAATATGTGCATTGAAAGCTTTCTTGAAGTACTCTTCTTCCAATACATGCACACCCATGTTCTTAGGAATGAAAGCTCTCAAGTCTGGAACTTCTGCAGTAGTACAATTTGTTGAGCTATGTTGTGTCTTTGTATATTGTTTGTACTCCTTTCAACTCTGCATGGTGTTTGTGTTGCACTTTGTGTCTAGAGGAACAAAGTTCTATACATATTGTATTTATATCACAGTGTTCATAAGTTTTATCAAGTAAAATATTATAATTAAAAGTATAATCTGAAGATACTTCAAAGAGCTTGTGTGTAGCTCATGGCAGTTGTGCCAAACCAAACATATAAACAAAGTCCTGCTAACATTGCACACTCACTCAGATGTTCACTTTTGGCATTTTCATCAAAATGTGGCATACACTCTGCATGTTGACAAAGTGCTAGCAGAACCTGAGATGAATGTGAACAATTTGCCTTCTAAGTTCATGGTGTTTTAAGTGTTACTTTTAATTATATTAAAATGGGCAGAATTAATTATATTAAAAGGGTGGAATGGCACTCACTGTGTAGAGTTTAGGTTTTCTTTGCCATCTGACACTGCTTAATGCTAAAATTCATCAGTAAATTGAATCTGTCATATTAGGTACAGACTGACGTGAGTGTGGACGCTAAGCATCAAACACTACAAGGAGTAGCATTTCCTATTTCTCAAGAAGCTTTTCAAGCTTTGGAAAAATTGAATAACAGACAGCTGAACTATGTACAATTGGTAAGAGACATATGATTATTATGACGTGGCTTCTCTCTTCAGTACCTTTGGCTTGTATTAATATAAGGTTTGTTTTTAATGGATTTTAAGTCTTTATTTTTTATTCATTGTTTTTAAACTTAAAAAAGCAAATATATTCACTGGAAAAAGTGAAATTATGTAACTTTCTCCTTATCTCCTTGTTTTTTTAATTATAAATTTTAAATTTCTGTGTATCTATTTTAATAAGTATTTTGTTTCTATTGACAGGAAATAGATATAAAAAATGAAATCATAATTTTGGCCAACACAATAAATACAGAACTAAAAGATTTGCCAAAGAGGATTCCCAAAGATGCAGCACGTTATCATTTCTTTCTGTATAAACATTCTCATGAAGGAGACTATTTGGAGTCTATAGGTATATGGTACTTTTTTTTTAACATGTTGCTTTTTGTTTGCTGATTGGCATTTCATCACTATATTCTTTCTTATTTCTTGGCCAGAGGGCTTAATTGTAGTTCTACAAGATTTAGTATTTGCTTTAATTGATATGCTGCTAATTGGATTTATTATTATTTTAATTTACAGTTTTTATTTATTCAATGCCTGGATACACATGCAGTATAAGAGAACGAATGCTGTATTCTAGCTGCAAGAGCCCTCTGCTAGAGATTGTAGAAAGACAACTACAAATGGACATCATTAGAAAGGTAGTTACCTAATTATTTATCTAATTTATTTTACCTAATTTATCTTATTGATATATTTAATACCTATTTAAAATTCTTCAATTTTTATTACATTTTTATTGTTTTTCATGTGATTCATGATGTACTGTAATTTGTAAACAAAAAGGTGTTTTTTTTTTTCCTTGTTCTCATCATGAATCCTTAGGAAATCCTCTTAAGTGCTTGGGGATGATCTATTATGATCCCAGCCTCCCTGTAGATCTAATGTTTAGCCACAAGGTACATGTGGCTATTTAAATAAAAATTAAATGAAATTTAAATTTCAGTTCCTTAAAAACACTAGCTACATTTCAGGTGCTCATTTTAGCTAACGTGGCCAATGGCACTGTATTTGGTGCAGAATTTCGAGGATAAGTCCACATTGCAGAAAGTTCTGTTGGACAGTGCTACTAAAGCTGCATGTTTCTTATTTTCTCAAGACTTTATTAGTAAGAAACCACAGTCTTCATTTATAACTGAGTCGTGGGATGTTGAGAATCTTTCCAGTTGTTGGGAAAGAAGAGTATGGGCATAACATAAATTTGGGGAACTAAGTTCAAGTTTTCTTAAATGCAGGTGAGTCATGGGGAAACATATGGTTTATTCTTGACCTCTTCAACTCTTAAAACACAGGTCCTTACAAATTACCAGTGTTTTAGATACTGAGCATTCTAAGAGCTTTTAAAGTTCTTAAGAATCACCTATAGCAGGGGCTGGCTCACTCTTTCTACCAGAAGACCAGATAGTAAGTATTTTAGGCTTTGCCAGACCACATATGGTCTTTTTCACATATTCTTGTTTTATTATTTTGTTTTTTACAACCCTTTAGAAATGTAGAACACACTCTTAACTTGAACAAGATTTGTCCTGCAGGCCACGGTTTGCCAACCTGTGAAACAGAGTGATTTCAAGTGACCCAAGTGATGAAGGCTCCATTAGTAATGTTTCTGGAAAATATATAGTGTACTAAAGCAGAACAACTTAAGAATATAGTGATGATTCCTACTATACTATTTTTAAACATTAGTTAAAATGGAGAAGAAAGAACCAGACAGAAAATAAATATAGTGGATTATATATTCAAGCAACTCTATTTAGCTCCCACCTCCTCCCCCCAAAAAAGAGTCAAGTGAACTATTTTCGTATGGTCCTAGGTTCTTTCTTGCTGGAATGGGTATTATGTATTTATCTGTGATCATTCACACCTGCAAACGTTGTTTGTATTAGGTTTTGAATGTTGTGTTTTTTCATACTGCATCACACTTTGCTAATTTCACCTCTTACAGATCGAGATAGACAATGGGGATGAGTTGACTGCAGACTTCCTTTATGAAGAAGTACATCCCAAGCAGCATGCACATAAACAAAGTTTTGCAAAACCAAAAGGCCCTTCAGGAAAAAGAGGAATTCGAAGAATAATTAGGGGTCCAGCTGAAACTGAAGCTACTACTGAATAAAGTTATTATAATACTAGTTTTTTAAGAGTCCAGCTTTTAGTACAGGAGAACTGAAATCATTCCATGTTGATACAGAGTAGAGGGGAAAATTGTACTTTTTGAAAATTAGCACTTTTCACTTCTGTATGTTTATAAAATTAATGTTAAAGAAGACTTATGATTTCTGAGTTAAATCTAGAAAAGAGTTCAATATAATGATGTTTAATTTCATCACAGTTTTCATAGAGTGATTATTCCACAGTTTTCATATAATTCTTAAAATTTTATACAGTTGGGCCAATTCCAGAAAAGGCTAATGTCCAAAAGTAAGATACAAGTCTTATTACTGTTTGATGATACATCTTTTTTTTTTTTTTTTTTAAGGGAGAAAGACCTTAAAATATTCATTCCACTTAATGAATACGTTAAGGACCAGGTTAGGTTATTTTCTAAGCTGAAAACTTCATGTGCCTAGGAAAAAGTGGAAAGTTGCTTGCTCTGAAGAGCAGTGCTCACTCAGACCGTGGGATAATATCTGCAATGTTTAGACGGTGCTTTATTGCAGCAGTCTTTTCTATTTGACTTTCTGGTTTTTTAAATGGCTTTAAAGTTGCAGAAGATCAGCTCACTCTGAAGCCTTAAGGGTACTAGATATTTTCTATACTATAGGACTTCTGATGATGTTGAAAGACATGTTTAAATACCTTTATTAAATTCTCATTCTAGTGCTATAAAATTTTTTCCATTTCAAAAGTAATTCATTTCATTATATGTAGTGTGAGGCAAAATATTTATGTTTAGTTGAATATCAAGTTAATATTCGAAAGAAAACAAAACCGATGTCAACAATATTGAAAACATTTTAAACATCACGATTGGTTTGTCTAAAACCATACACTAATAGGCAAATTGTGTTCTTTATCACTTTTGAATGAATGTCCAGATTTAATAAAATTATTTTAAAGTCCTGGTACTCATCAGCCTAACACAGATTAAGAATATGTTTCAGTTTATATCATATTTCAAAACACATTTAACTGTTTCTTAAAGCTTTACATTTTTAGTTACAACCTCCAGAGATTTTGAGCCTCATTTTCTTCAATACTTGAAATAGAGGGAGCTAGAACACTTCATCATGTGTAATCTGATAAACCTGCTGCAAGAGCCATAATTTTGAGGACTTTTCTAAGTGAATTGTGGGGATCCAGGATTTAGAATTTCTTGATCTAAACTTGCATAAAGGAAATACCAGACGTGCACATTTCATAGTATGAAATAAGAAAGTCATTTTTACACTTTATTATCTAAGGTAATATATGCACCTTTCAGAAATCCAATGTGTGTTCAACTAAAGCATGTTAGAATAATTATGAGTTGACAGATTTTGTTTTTTTCCTAGAATTAAGAGTATTTGTGTGGGGTTTTGTTTGTTTACAAATAATCATATTTGCATATTTAAACATGCAAAATAAGTACGGTAATGTTGCACTTTTTTATGAAAGAGTTAAGTTTTTCGGTGGGTGCACAGACACAAACACATACACACTACTGCATCGAGAATCCTGGAACTGTTGACTAGAGACCAAGCTGCTGACGCTCTTCTTTTCAGTCGGGAAGAATGTTAACCTGTCATATGGTATAAAATAATTTAGTAGTGAATGTTTTTCTATACCATCCATGTGCAATTATACTCTTAAACTCTATTACACTACATGCAAGTGAACATTCCAGAATATAGATGTGATTATATAATCTTTAATTATTAAACCAATGATTGTTGAAAATCAGTGATGCATTTGTTATAGAGTATAACTCATTGTTTATGTTTTGGGTGATGTCATAACAATAGAAAGTGAATAAAGTATTCCCAGTAAATTTATATAGCAGTGAAGAATTACATGCCTTCTGTGGACATTTTATAAGTGCGTTTTATATTGCAATAAAATTTTTCTCTTTAAATTGCATCCTAAGTTGATTTTTTAGTATAACCTTTCTTTTTTAATGTTTGGACAAGTCTACATAATGCAATTGGCTTCCCTGGTAGCTCAGGTGGTAAAGAATACACCTGCAATGTGGGAGACCTGGCTTCGATCCCTGGGTTGGGAAGAGCCCCTGGAAAAGGGAATGGCTACCCACTCCAGTATTCTGGCCTGGAGAATTCCATGGACTGTATAGTCCACGGAGTTGAAAAGACTTGGACATGACTGAGCAACTTTCACTCAAATAATGCGATACCTGTTGATGGGTTAGAAATCCATTCATCTGTTAATTAACCTATCTAAATCAAAAAGGATTTTAACTAGTCTGAAACCTAAGCAGGTTGTATCAATGGAGTGCTTAATAGATGAGAATTTTTCCACTTTTGCAGCAATAATGGAAATGCCATTATCAGTTAATTTCTACTGTGATAGCAGCAACCCAGAAGAGTAGGGTGACCAACAGACTTGACAGTAAGCTGTTAAGAGACATTCATCCAACAAATACTGAGTGCATTCTAGTTTGCAATAAAGGATCAAATCGATCCTTTTTAGTAGGGCTGTATTACAAACTGGATGTCTTTGGTAGCAGTTTTACCACGACAGAATTTCATTAAAAGGGCTAATTTTGAGAACTATTTTAAAAGTTAAATTCTTTAAGGCATTTCTGCTCATTTCTGCCTGAGGTTCTTATACTGGAGTTTGGTATATACATTCTTTCACGTGTTTTCTTTGCATATATGATCATACGTTAGAAAGATTGGAGGGGTTTTTGTTTCTGTTTTTAAAAAAACACTGATTCTAGGGCTTCATCTCCAGAGATCTTGATAAAGAGTAGGTGGGCGCAGGAATCACAGTTCCACAAATGATTCATGGGTAGCCATGACCGGGATACAGTTTGCCTTAAATGATATAAATTGAATGTTTCCCTCCATTCAGTCCACAAACTATTCCTACCTATTGGTCTATAGTGGTTACGATTAACAGTGATGATTGGCCCATGGCTGTCTCCACATCCCTTGATCAGTCCAATCAGCTCAGCTGCTGGCAGGACCGCTGAAGGACCAAGCATGTGGCTGCTGCCTCAGGAAAACTGCTGTTCCTCGCCCCCTCTCTCCCAGTATCTACGTGCCTTACGCCCTCATTTAATGCAGCCTCTGCTCAAGTGTCACCTGCCTAGAAAGGTCTTCCCTGGCCTCCCAAGTCTGATTGTACTTCCTGTCCTCACACCTTAAGCCTGCTTTATTTTTCCTCAAAGTACTTAAGAAATATGTATCTATGTTGCTTGTCTCCACACAAGTTTGATGGCTTTTACACTGATACATCCTCAGCACCTGGAACAGTGTCTAGGACATAGTGGATACTTCATTTGTTGAATAAATGAAATGAGATTTTACCTTTCCTTGGACAGTGGGGAAAGAAGCACATTGAAGCAGTGATAGGTTCAGCACAGTGGCACTGGCCTCCACTGCTGTATTTCTGGGCAGGGCAAATGTCACTAGCACTTACCCAGCCTCTTGCCTTCAGAAGACCATAGTTTCTACCCCAGGAAACTCCAGTATTGACCCATTCCTGAGTGGACTGTTCTGTGAAGACCAATTTCTACTCAACAGCTAGTGCTGATCCATTACATCTGTGTTTGCTAGAATTCAGTCAGACTGTTCAGTTCAGTCACTCAGTTGTGTCCGATTCTGTGACCCCATGAATTGCAGCATGCCAGGCCTCCCTGTCCATCACCAACTCCTGGAGATCACTCAAACTCACGTCCGTCGAGTCGGTGATGCCATCCAGCCATCTCATCCTCTGTCATCCTCTTCTCCTCCTGCCCCCAATCCCTCCCAGCATCACAGTCTTTTCCAGTGAGTCAACTCATCACATGAGCTGGCCAAAGTACCGGAGTTTCAGCTTTAGCATCATTCCTTCCAAAGAACACCCAGGACTGGTCTCCTTCAGAATGGACTGGTTGATCTCCTTGCAGTCCAAGGGACTCTCAAGAGTCTTCTCCAACACCACAGTTCAAAAGCATCAATTCTTCGGCACTCAGCTTTCTTCACAGTCCAACTCTCACATCCATACATGACCACTGGAAAAACCATAGACTTGACTAGACGGACCTTTGTTGGCAAAGTAATGTCTCTACTTTTGAATATGCTATTTAGGTTGGTCATAGCTTTCCTTCCAAGGAGTAAGCGTCTTTTAATTTCGTGGCTGTAATCACCATCTGCAGTGATTTTGTAGTGTCTTATAAACCTTTTATTTATATTTTAAAAATCTCTTAACTGGTATCTCTTCCACCTTTCCACTTCTAGAGACTTGAGACGGAAAAGAACAGGAACTTCAAAGATCTACTCTCCACATACAAATAGCACCCACACCAGCAAAGGAAGTGAAAGAGGAAGAGGTCTGAAGGATCCGCCAGGTCTGGGTGAGGGAGAGGGGAAGGAAAGAGGGACAGGCTGAGGGGTGGGTCTCTTAAGAAAGGAACAGAGATGGGGCGACAGAGATGTCTCTTAGTTTGAAGAGGCTGGAAAGTTCTCTGAGGCCCCTCCCCTTCTCTTCCGTCCCACTCGACCAATGCTGGTGCTAGGGCAGGGGGGTCTCCTTGTGCCCCCTCCACATTCATGGCTTCATGAATGGAGGTGGGGTTAAATTAATTTCTTAGTCTCCTATTATCAAGCTGCATGGATCAGAGCACACAGGTCATGTCTTTGTGTGTGTGTGTGTATTTGTGTGAGAGAGAGAGATGCTGTCACATCCTGGCCACATGACTGCATCAGTTATGTATTGCTACCATACTACATGTAGCTACAATTGCCCCTAGATGAAGTGGTTTAAAATAGCAATTACTTTCCACAAGTCTCCTGGTTGGCTGACCTCTCTCACATCCGTGGTCTGCTGGCAGGTTGGTTGGTCTAGAATAATATCAGCTGAGATGTCCTTGCTCAGTACGGTCTCAGCAGCAGCCTGTTAGCCCTGGCTTGTTCTCATGGCAGTGGACAATGATTCAAGAGACAGAGAAGAGAAAAGTAGTGCACAGGGGCTCTGGAGACCCAGGATTGGAACTGATATATCACTTTGTCTACAGTCTATTGGCCACAGCAAGTTACAAGACCATTCTGAATCTGAGGACCAGAGACATGAAATTTACCTCTTCATGGGATGAATTATAGAAGTATATTGCAAAGGGCGTGGGTCTAGGGAACAGTGGAGAATTGCTGTCTAGCACAATGAAAATGAGTGAGAAATTACTTAAACTTGGCATCAATTTTCTCAATAAGAAAACAAAAATAGGACCTACATTATAGAGCTATTAAATGTGATCCTGCTGTAGACATAATGCTTGGCCTAACAGTTCAGTTCAGTTCAGTCTCTCAGTCGTGTCTGACTCTTTGCAACCCCACGGACTGCAGCATGCCAGGCCTCCCTGTCCATCACCAACTCCTGGAGGTTATTCAAACTCATGTCCATTGAGTCCGTGATGCCATCCAACCATCTCATCCTCTGTCATCCCTTCTCCTTCTGGCCTCAATCTTTCCCATCATTACGGTCTTTTCCAATGAGTCAGTTCTTCACATCAGGTGGCCAAAGAATTGGAGTTTCAGCTTCAGCATCAGTCCTTCCAATGAATATTCAGGATTGATTTCCTTTAGGATGGACACGTTGGATCTCATTGTAGTCCATGGGGCTCTCAAGAGTCTTCTCCAACACCACAGTTCAAAAGCATCTTCGGTGCTCAGCTTTCTGTATAGTCCAACTCTCACATCTATACATGACCACTGGAAAAACCACAGCTTTGACTAGACGGATGTTTGTTGCCAAAGTAATGTCTCTGCTTTTTAATATGCTGTCTAGGTTGGTCATAACTTTCCTTCCAAGGAGTAAGTGTCTTTTAATTTCATGGCTGCAATCACCATCTGCAGTGATTTTGGAGCCCCCCAAAAATAAAGTCTGTCACTGTCTCCCCATCTATTTACCATGAAGTGATGGGACCAGATGCCATGATCTTAGTTTTCTGAATGTTGAGCTTTAAGCCAACTTTTTCACTCTCCTCTTTCACTGTCATCAAGAGGCTCTTTAGTTGTTCTTCACTTTCTGCCATAAGGGTGGTGTCATCTGCATATCTGAGGTTATTGATTTTTCTCCTGGCAATCTTGATTCCAGCTTGTGCTTCATCCAGCCCAGCATTTAGCATGATGTACTCTGCATATAAGTTAAATAAGCAGAGTGACAATATACAGCCTTGACATACTCCTTTCCCTATTTGGAAACAGTCTGTTGTTCCATATCCAGTTTCAACCGTTGCTTCCTGACCTGAATACAGATTTCTCAAGAGGCAGGTTGGGTGGTCTGGTATTCCTATCTCTTTAAGAATTTTCCACAGTTTGTTGTGATCCACAGTCAAACAATTTGGCATAGTTAATAAGCAGAAATGGATGTTTTTCTGGAACTGTCTGGCTTTTTCGATGATCCAACACATGTCAGCACAACAGTTAGCTCTCAACAAATGACAGGGAAGATGATTATGATCAATATGATGACAGACAGCATAGTAAAGTGCACAGACTGATGTCAGATGTCTGAGTTAAAATTCCAGCTCTGCAATTTACTAGCTGTGTAATATTGGGCAAGTTACTTTTCTTCAATTCCCTCATTTATAAAATGTGGATAATATTATCAAATTCACAGGATTGTTATGAGGATTCTTGTTGTTGTTTAGTTGTTCAAGTGAAAGTGAAGTCGCTCAGTCGTGTCTGACTCTTTGTGACCCCATGGACTGTAACCCACCATGCTTCTCTGTCCATGAGATTTTTAGGCAAGGATACTGGAGTGGGTTGCCATTTCCTTTTCCAGGGGATCTTCCCAACAAGAGATCAAACCCAAGTCTCCTGCACTAATAGGCAGATTGTTTACCACTGAGCCACCTGGAAAGCATATACTTATTATGTATTATAATATTAGGGATAATATATTATATATTTATTGTTAAGATTATATATCAATATAATTAACATTACTATCTAATATATATTATCCTATATATAAGTATATATTTAATGGCAAGAATACACAGAAGAACTGTACAAAAAAGATCTTCACGACCCAGATAATTACGATGGTGTGATCACTGACCTAGAGCCAGACATCCTGGAATGTGAAGTCAAGGGGGCCTTAGAAAGCATCACTATGAACAAAGCTAGTGGAGGTGCTAGAATTCCAGTTGAGCTATTCCAAATGCTGAAAGATGATGCTGTGAAAGTGCTACACTCAGTATGCCACCAAATTTGGAAAACTCAGCAGTGGCCACAGGACTAGAAAAGGTCAGTTTTCATTCCAATCCCAAAGAAAGGCAATGCCAAAGAATACTCAAACTACCGCACAATTGCACTCATCTCACATGCTACTAAAGTAATGCTCAAAATTCTCCAAGCCAGGCTTCAGCAATACGTGAACTGTGAACTTCCTGATGTTCAAGCTGGTTTTAGAAAAGGCAGAGGAACCAGAGATCAAATTGCCAGTATCTGTTGGATCATTGAAAAAGCAAGAGAGTTCCAGAAAAACATCTATTTCTGCTTTATTGACTATGCCAAAGCCTTTGACTGTGTGGATCACAATACACTGTGGAAAATTCTGAAAGAGATGGGAATACCAGACCACCTGATCTGCCTTAAGAAATCTGTATGCAGGTCAGGAAGCAACAGTTAGAACTGGACATGGAACAACAGACTGGTTCCAAATAGGAAAAGGAGTTCGTCAAGGCTGTATATTGTCACCCTGTTTATTTAACTTACATGCAGAGTACATCATGAGAAACACTGGACTGGAAGAAACACAAGTTGGAATCAAGATTGCAAGGAGAAATATCAATAACCTCAGATATGCAGATGACACCACCCTTATGGCAGAAAGTGAAGAGGAACTAAAAAGCCTCTAAAGTGAAAGTGGAGAGTGAAAAAGTTGGCTTAAAACTCAACATTCAGAAAATGAAGATCATGGCATCCAGTCCCATTACTTCATGGGAAATAGATGGGGAAACAGTGGAAACAGTGTTAGACTTTATTTTTCTGGGCTCCAAAATCACTACAGATGGTGACTGCAGCCATGAAATTAAAAGACGCTTACTCCTTGGAAGGAAAGTTATGACCAACCTAAATAGCATATTCAAAAGCAGACATTACTTTGCCAACAAAGGTCCATCTAGTCAAGGCTATGGTTTTTCCTGTGGTCATGTATGGATGTGAGAGTTGGACTGTGAAGAAGGCTGAGCGCCGAAGAATTGATGCTTTTGAACTGTGGTGTTGGAGAAGACTCTTGAGAGTCCCCTGGACTGCAAGGAGATCCAACCAGTCCATTCTGAAGGAGACCAGCCCTGAGATTTCTTTGGAAGGAATGATGCTAAAGCTGAAACTCCAGTACTTGGCCACCTCATGAGAAGAGTTGAGTTATTGGAAAAGACTCTGATGCTGGGAGGGATTGGGGGCAAGAGGAGAAGGGGACGACAGAGGATGAGATGGCTGGATGGCATCATTGACTCGATGGATGTGAGTCTGAGTGAACTCCGGGAGTTGGTGATGGACAGGGAGGCCTGGCGTGCTGCCATTCATGGGGTCGCAAAGAGTTGGACATGACTGAGCGACTGATCTGATCTGATCTGATCTAAATATATATTTAACACAAAAGCATTAGTGGTGGAACTGAAGGACTATGTAAATACATATACACACATATTTATGTATATCCTGGATAATATTTTAATTTCCTTGTCATTTCTTTAGCATATTTTAAGTTATTCTCTTAGTGGTATCCTGGGGATTACAATTAACATCTTAATTTACACAAAAATCTAGTTTCAAGTAATATAAACCTTATTTCAATAATATACAGAAACTTTGTTCCTGTGTAGATCTGTACCAGCCCCCTTCTTTGAACTATTATTGTCATATAAATTACATCTTTATGCACTGTGTCTGCCAACACAGATTTATAATTATTGCTTTATGACATTTATAATCATTTGGTTTAGTCACACACACACAATACTTGTGATGCCTCTTACATTTACGTGTATAATACTTTTACTGGTGTTTTTATTTCTATTTACATGCTGTGGATTATAGTTAGTCTCTAGTATTCTCTCATTTCAGCTTGAAGGATTTCTTCTTTTCTCAAACGGCAGAGTTTCTTCTGATAAATTCTCTCAACATTTGTTTATCTATCAATGTCTTATTTTCTTCAATATTTTAGAATTGTTTTGTTAGAATTACTGGTTGACACTCTTTCTTTCAGTCCTTGAATGTCTGTGTTTTCTGCTGAAGAATTAGATAATGAGCTTTTTGAGGATTCCTTGTATCTGCTAAATCTCTTGCTTATTGCTGCTCTCAAGATTGTCTTTATTATGATGTATGTGGGAGTAAGATCTCTTTGAGTTGATTCTTCTTGCAGTTCTTACTTTCTCGGTTGAGTGGCCTAACGTTTTTCATCAAGTTTAGTGAGTTTTTAACCATTCTTTCTTCCAATATTCTTTCTAGCACTATCACACTTCTCCTTCCAGAACTCTCACTATACATACTTTGGTCACCTTGAAGCTGCCCAACAGATTTTTGAGGATCTGCTCATTTTTCTTCATTCTTTTTCTTTCTGTTCCTCAACTGATTTCTCTTCAAGATTGATGATTCTTTGTTTTTTTCCTGCTCAAATCTAGTTAGACCCTCTCATGGATTTGTCATTCCAGTTATCATACTTTTCAACTTTGGGATTTCTCTTTGCCTTCTTTTCATGATTTATATCTCTTCATTGATGTCGTGTATTTGGTAGGACACTGTTCTCACATTCTCCTTTAATTCATTATACATAGTTTCCTTTAGCTCTTGAACATATTTAAAATACTGATTTAAAGTCTTTGTCTAGTAAGCACAATATCTAGGCTTCCTTAGGTTCAGTTTCAAGTGACCTTTTTTCCCCAGATATGAATCATACTTTGCTGTTTATTTGCATGTCTAGTATATTTTTACTGAAAGCTGGGAATTTAATATAATATAATGTGGAAACTCTGGACATCAGGTTGTCTCCTCCCCAAGGTTTGTTGTTGTTGCTAATTGTTTGAGTTGTTATTTATTTAGTGATTTTATGAGCTAATTTTGCAGAGTTTGCATTCTTCATGATATGTGGCCATAGAAATCTCAACCCAGCTTAGTCATCAGCTGATGAATGGATAAAGATTGCTTGATGTCTGACACTAATAAATCCCCCAGTTTTTGCCACAGGCTCCGTGTGCACCTTTAGACACATCATCCACACTCAGTCAGGCAGTTTAGACTCTGCTTTAGTTTTCACTTCCCGCTTGTCTAGAGCCTGAAGGTCAGCCAGAGGTTAGAGCTTAGGCCATCACAGATTTTTTGAGCATGCACACGGCCTTTACACATGTGCATGGCTTTCTGCGTCCCCAAGGATGTGTTGAAGACCTTTCAAAGCCATAATGGAGGTCTTCTCCCTCAGTTTTTCCTTTCAAGCATTTTAGCCTATTGTTTGCACCAGTGGTTATTCATCATTTCAGGCAACTGTGATTAAAACATTTGCCAGCTACCTGATTTAGACAGAGAAGCCTGGCAGGCTACAGTCCATGGGGTCACAATAGTCAGGCACGATTTAGCAACTAAACCAGTGTGTGTGTGTGTGTGTGTGTGTGTGTGTATCTCAATGCTGCTCCCTCATTCATCCCCCACCCACTTCTGCTTCCTCCCCTGTATCTGCTGTATAGTACAGGGAGCTCAGTTTGATGCTCTGTGATGATCTAGAGGGGCAGAATGGGAAAGCGGAAGAGAGGCTTAACAGACAGGGCATATGATACAGCTGACTCACGATTTTGTATAGCAGAAACTAATACAATTTTGTAAAGCAATTACATTCCAACAAAATAAATAAAATATACTAAATTGATATATAAATTTCCCAGTAAATGGTTTTGACAATGACTCCACATAAAAGCTTTTAGTGATACGTTAGCTTTAGTCACATCAAATAGAGGTAAACCTTTGAACAGAGTCTTCCAGGGAACCGCAAGACAGGTTAAACAATTGTAGTTCTTTCAGAATCAGGCTGTGAAGAACTGCAGTTCTGTTCTGTTCCCTCTGGTACCAAAAATGCAGGCTATTTTTTTTTTTTTTTTAAGTTACTACTGAGCTAGGAAGCAGGGGATGGGAGTAGGGTAAATTAAAATGCCACAAAGTTTGTTGTCTTTACTGAGATTCAGCTGTTTTCCTTGAATAAATGCTCATGGGGTTGCTGCAAGCCTTTGATTAATTTCCAGTTCTGAAAAAGTCAATTCTGACAATTTTTGCTGGCCTTTATTTTTTTTATTGAGAGAAGAATTTTTAAAGCTCCTTTGCCATTTTCTAGGCGCGAATATTCAAGGGCTGATGCTATTATTCTTTCTTGGCAAAAGAATAATCTTGGTATGGCAGGGCTTCCTAATATGTAAGAGAGTAATAGTATGTTCCCTTCACTAACTTATGAATTGATTTAAGAATATTTGACCAATGAATGCCAACAATGGAAGTGATATTATTTTTAAACAGATATTGGTCAGCATATCCATATTTCTAAGGTCAATATTCATTAACTTATAATAGTCAAACTCTGTTATGGTTATAAAGGATGCTAGTCTTTGTCTAAAATATATAATGGGATATGATTTCTTGACAATAAGGATGGGCTAAGGATGTAGTCTCCATTTAACTTTTTAATTCTTTTATTTTCCAGGTTTACTGAGATAAAGTTGACACATAACATTGTGTAAGTTTAAGGTGTATAACATGGTGATTTGATACACTTACATATTGCAAAATGATTACCACCATACTGTTAGCTCCTTTCTAATTCTTAAAAGAGGTAAAGACACTATCTGGCTGTTAGAATGGCTATAGCAGAAGAAGGGGCCTGTCACAATCTAGAGTTTAGATATCAGTATTATGGAACAGCCTGAGATGATCAGTCTCTGAAGATTTAATTCATACCACCTAATTTTCAAAATACTTCATTATAAACCAGAATGTGATTTTCCTAATCATAAAAATACATTCTGGACATTGCTGGTGGCACAGTAGATAGGAATCCATTTGTCAATGCAGGGGACACGGGTTTGATCCCAGTTCTGGGAAGATTCCACGTGCTGCAGAGCAATTGAGCCTGTGTTCCACAACTACTGAACCCACATGCTGCAACTACTGAAGCCCGTGTGCTCAGAGCCTGTGCTCTGCAACGAGAGCGGCCACCGCATTGAGAAGCCAGTGCACCAAAACAAAGAGTAGCCCCTGCTCACTGCAACTAGAGGAGGCGGCTCACAGCAACAAAGACCCAGTGCAACCAAAATAAATAAACGAAACTAAAAAAAAAATTCCACAGTAAAAACTGATACGTAGATTACCACAGTCTTTGTCACTGTACATTATCTTCCAAAAGGTGAACCCAGACCAAAAAATCAAAATTAAAAAAAAGACTGCCAGATAAACATGGCATTAGTGCAAAGCAAAGGATTCCCAGGTGGCTCAATGGTAAAGAATCCACCTGCCAGTGCAGGAGATACAGGAGACATGGGTTTGATCCCTGGGTCAAGAAGTTCCCCTGGAGAGGAAATGACAATCCACTTCAGTATTTCTTGCCGAGAAAATCCCATAGACAGAGGAGCCTGGCAGGCTACAGACCATGGGATTGCAAAGACTCGGACATAACTTAACAACTGAGCACACACGCATACTGCCAGGCAAACAGATTAGATGACCTTAACTACTATCTTCTCCAAATTACCTTGATGCCTAAATAGCCAGAAGAGGAAAACATCTGACATAATCTGAAACACAGTATTCCTTTTCCCAGGATAATATTAGTAGTAGAAACTTTATAACAAAATCTTCTTGGCTCACTGAGACCCAGAGGTCTCTGATAACACAGCCTAACACACACAAAAAACTGATTCAGTTTAGGTTTTTTATTTTCTTTTTTAAAGTTACAGTACATTCTAGTAACTTCTAAGACTTACACTGGTAGCCTCCTTTCTTTTTTTTTTTTTTTTTGAGCTTGGGTGTTGTTAAATGTTCCTTGTGAAGGTAATCTAAGACAACACAGAGTGTTAATGTTTTCTTAAGAGTTCTCATTACCTGATGCTGTTTTATTTATTTACTTGTATGTTATCATTATCCAAACACAGAGTTTCTCTTGAGAACAAGGACTTTGGATATATACATTGCTTTTTTAAGTGCCTGTGCCTCAGAAAACAATCAATAATCGTTGAACTTAATGATTTTTGTTTTAGGTGAGAATATTTCATATTTTTTCCTAATTTCATCTAAGCATTAATTTTGGAGATTCATTATGGTTGCCTCCATACTGTCTATTATGGAGACTAGAATGTGAGTGATTAAAAAGTCAATCTTACCTGTGTCCATTCTTATAGTGAGATAGTACAAACTTTAGAAGGAGTATGGGGAGAGGTTGGTCAAAGGGTTAAAGTTTTGGTTATAAAATACATAAGTCTGCAGGCTCTAAAGTACAGCATCGTGACTAAAGTTAGTAATACTGTATTATATACTTGAAATTTGCTAAAATATTAGATGTGAAGTATTCTCACCACACCAAAATAACTAAAAAGGTTACCATGTGAGGTGCTGGATGTGTTAATTAGCTTGACTGTGGTTATCATTTCACAATGAACAATTGGGCCCCTCTACCCATGGGTTCTGCATCTATGAATTGAAAATATTTGGAAAAAAAAATTCCAGAAGGGTCAAAAAAGCAAAATGAATTTGCCACATTGGCAACTACCTATTTACATTGTATTTACAACTATTTATATCATGTTTACATTGTATTAAATAAGTAATCTAAGGATGATTTAAAATATACAGGAGGATGTACATAGGTTATATGCAAATACTATATCATTTTATAGAAAGGACTTGGGAATCTATGGATTTTGGTATCCACGGGGCCATGGAACCAATGCCTTGGGGATACTGAGGGCTGTATATCACAGCATCATGTTGAACACCTTAAGTATACACAATTTTTTCAACTATACTGTGATAAAGTTGGAAAAAATAGAATAAATGCTTACTTTGTTGCTTATTTAAGTTGGCGTAAAACTCAACATTCAGAAAACTAAGATCATGCCATCAGACCCATCACTTCTTGGCAAATAGATGGGGAAACAAATTTAAAGACTTTATTTTCTTGGGCTTCAAAATCATTACAGATGGCGACTGCAGCCATGAAATTAAAAGATGCTAGCTCCTTGGAAGAAAAGCTATGACCAACCTAGACAGCATATTAAAAAGCAGAGACATTATTTGGCAACAAAGGTCTGTCTAGTCAAGGCTATGATTTTTCCAGTAGTCACGTATGGATGTGAGAATTGGACTATAAAGAAAGCTGAATGCCGAAGAATTGATGCTTTTAACTGTGGTGTTGGAGAAGACTCTTGAGAGTCCCTTGAACTGCAAGGAGATCCAACCAGTCCCTTCTGAAGGAGATTAGCCCTGGTATTTCTTTGGAAGGAATGATGCTAAAGCTGAAACTCCAATACTTTGGCCACCTGATGCGAAGAACTGACTCACTGGAGAAGACCGTGATGCTGGGAAAGATTGAGGGCAGGAGGAGAAGGGGATGACAGAGGATGGGATGGTTGGATGGCATCACGGACTCAATGGACATGAGTTTGAATAAGCTCCAGGAGTTGGTGATGGAAAGGGAGGCCTGGCATGCTGCAGTCCGTGGGGTTGCAAAGAGTCAGACACAACTGAGAGACTGAACTGAACTGATGATTATTTTGAAAATGAAAAAAGGAATTATAGATAGCTGGGACCTATAGTCATTTTATATAGCTATAGAACCAAAAGCTGAACAGAGCAATAAATGCTTTGTGTTTGCTTAGTCACTAAGTTGTGTCTGACTCTTGGGGACCCAATGGACTACAGTCTGCCAGGTTCCTCTGTCCATAGGAATTCTCCAGGCAAGAACACTGCCTGATGTGGGTTGCCATGCCCTCCTCCAGGGGATCTTCCCAACCCAGGGTTTGAACCCAGGTCTCCCACATTGCAGGTAAATCTTTACCAACTGAGCCACCAGGGAAAACCAATAAATGCTTTAGAATGTCTTAAATCTGTCTTAATTATATGACAGGAAAAGTAAAGAAATACATTGACTATTTTTTCTATTATCTGCCTGTTCCTCTTAGAATCTAGAGAAATTTAGAATTAAAAATTTAGTTGCCTAGTTGGCAAAATTCAATGGGTCAAAAATACAGGGAAAAAAGCAATTGTTCTTTCTGGTAATGGGGCAGGCCACTGGTTCTCAACCCTGCTCTCCTTACTTACTGGTTTGCACAATCAGTTGTTGGAGGCAACACGAAAAGTTCACATCAAAGTCTCCACCAAACAGTTTTTTCAAAGATCTGATTTTTTCTGTTTCTATAAAAGATTAGGGGGAAGCATATTCCAAAGGCAGTTAAGAAAATACTTCGACTAGATGTCACTACAGGCCATTAAATCTGCCTTGAGGAAACAGTGAAAAGAGCTTGTACATTACATTGTTCTTCTCAGAACTTTAGTCAAGTCCTGTTCAGCTGCGAGTTGAGGGCAACCTCTCTGTCATTCATTCCCAGAGCTAAGAGTCACACAAACTCAGGGGTCCACCATGCAGCACATAACCATCGGGCATGAAACAGCGCAGAATCTTGCTTTGGAATCTTGGATATACTATACTGCTGCTTTCAAAATAGTTAAGACACAGTCTTAACCTGAGAGAGAAGCCATATCTAATTTTGGTAAGTCTGGTATCAATTCCATGTAACTGAATGGAAATATCTACCAAATTATATTGTGAAATTTTCAAAATCAGTGAAATGGGTTACTCATTTAAAATTCTTTAATATAGTTTGGACACAGTCCATAACAACTACATACATGCTATTTTATACATATGCTTTTTTTTTTTTTCCTGGAGGAATGAAGATCAAATTCTAATATTTCAATGCCAGCCAAACTAGAGAAGGCCTATTGAAGCTGAAGACGACACCAGTGTTCTTGGCATTTTTACTCAGAAGAATTTATATCTGTATAGTTAGTGTTTTTCTGAAAATAAATGATTTCCTGACTTTTCCCCAGCAGCATTGGAGATCCTGCTCACCTGATTAGTAATAACATTTGTTTTTATTTAGCCAAGCAATGACATTCATTTTTATTTGACCAAGCAATTTTCTTATTTATCTTTCCTCAACAGAATCCACTTTGCTCATGAGAAGAATAGTGGTGGAGGAGTTCCTATTCACTTTTCTGCTTTTTTTTTTTTTTTTTTTTACTTTTTGCTGACAATATGATTTTATATATAGAAAACTACAAAGGGTCAGCAACAATAAAACTCTTGGAACTAATCAACAGTTTTAGTGAAGTTGTAGGATACAAAAGTAACATACAGAAATCAGCTGCGTTCCTTTACAATAATGATGAACCACCTGAAAAAAAAGTAAAACTATCCCATTCACAATAGCATCATAAATAAAACATTTAGAGTTAAATTTAACCAAGGAACTGAAATATCTGTATAATTAAAACTCTAAGATTTGCTGAAAGAAATCAAAGAAGACACAATTTTTTTAAACCCCATGTCCATGGAATCAGATCAGATCAGTCGCTCAGTCATGTCCGACTCTTTGCCATAAAATGTATAGGCTTTAGAATTTGAGGAAATGGGGTGAGCATCCCCGCTCTGCCCCTTGATTAGCTGTGTGTTTTTTAACAAGTCATTTCTCCTCTCTCTGCCTGCTTTTTCATTTGTAAATCACAGTTAATAGACTCTTTCTTATAAGACTGTTCTGGATATGGAAGCAGATAATCCAGGGAGAGCATTAAGCACAGTTTCAACAACAAAGAAAACTTCCTGAAACATCAGCCAAGCCACATCAGGCAACTGGCCTATATATAAAGGAAATGCTGAGCACAGAGTAGATGCTTATGAAATTATTTCTGACTGATAAATAGGGTAAAGGGAAGGTAACCTGTCACATGAGAGCTCTCAGAGAACACAGTGGAGGAAGCCAACTTAATAGAGATTGAGTGTGATGGAGGAGATTAGGTACTCTGTGCAATCTTACAGAACTAAGAACATCACTTCTGCTACCTTTTGGCTCTTCCCCTGCGGAGAGACAAGGTCTTAGCTAACAACGCACATCGTTCTCTTCTCTCTGAAAGCCCATTTCCTGAGCAAATGCATGCTTTGGAGAGGTGGTTAGTGAACAACCCAGATCCCAGGTTTAATGGACAATTTCTTTAGGGTGAAAGTGAAGGGTGGAGCATCATTTTCTGTCTTTCCTTTTCACCCCTCCCCCACCTCTCAAACAACCCATCTCACAGTCATTAACATCCCAACCGTGCAAGAAATCTCAACTGCATGCAACACGAGAGCTTGCTACATCTATACTGTGGGTATCCTCTTTTTTTTTTTAATCCTATTTTTGATTTCTAACCACTTTCATTTTGCAAAGACTCCTTTGCCAAAGGCAGGATAAATAAACTTAGACACATCCTGTCTCTTTGACATCTTTGTTTATCCATAAACTGTCAAAAATACAGATGAAAATCCACTGAAGAGTGCATGAAGTGGTTAGACAAAGGCCAAATGAGACTTGCATAGAAGCTTGATGTTAGGGAAGATATTATCTAAAATGATACCAAGCCAGCTTGGTATGATGACATGAATAAAAATTAAAGTTACCAACAAAAGATGACCAACTAACTCAGTTAAGAATAGACTCAATTGTGTAAAAAAGTAATCATGGAAAAAATCAATGTGAGAAAGCCTCTGTCTAGTCAGTAGGAAACTGACTGCACCATTCAGTTGCTCAGTCGTGTCCGACTCTTTGTGACCCATGAATCGCAGCACGCCAGGCCTCCCTGTCCATCACCAACTCTCGGAGTTCACTCAGACTCACATCCATTGAGTCAGTGATGCCATCCAGCCATCTCATCCTCTGTCGCTCCCTTCTCCTCCTGCCCCCAATCCCTCCCAGCATCAGAGTCTTTTCCAATGAGTCAACTCTTCGCATGAGGTGGCCAAAGTACTGGACTTTCAGCTTTAGCATCATTCCTTCCAAAGAAATCCCAGGGCTGATCTCCTTCAGAATGGACTGGTTGGATGTCCTTTGGGATCCCAATAACCATGAGTTAAGTTAGTTGAGAGGTGGAGGAAGACTGAGGAGAAAGAGAGAACGCTGAGGGGTTAAGAGCATAGACTTAAATATGAGAGTGGATTTGAAATCTGGCTCCTCGTTTACCTTTTTATTTCAAGAAATAATCAAATTCTCATTATATTTTCAAACAGCATAATTTTCAGTTATAAGCCATACTGGACCTCAAATTATGTGGGTTCCTAGTGAGACTGTTATTAAGTGATTTTACTTATTTTCCTTTTCCACTAGCAAACATTTCTTTTTGCTTAAATGCTTAGTTTATAAAGGTGATTTGAAAAGTGTACTATCTTTGTTTCCCAAGAAAGCATTTAGGAAAGTCTAAATAATATAGAGGACAATCATCTTCTACTATAGCTCACTCTGCCCATTCTTGAGAGGGTTAATGAAAGAACTAATGATATCAAGATTATTGAATGAATAATTGCAGATAACCTGGTATTGTGGATATAACCTATGAACATGGTGCAATGTCCCCATAGGAGAATCATGGGAATCTATATTCATTTTCTATTGCTGCATAAAAAAATATCACAGACTTAGTAGTTTATAGCAACTCATTTATTATCTCACAATTTTGTATGTCACAAGTCCAGGCACAGAAATCCATGTTTGCTACTGAGAGTCTCACAAGGCTGAAATTTAGGTGTCAGCAGGGGTTATGGTATTATCTGAAATTTGAAGTACTCTTCTAAGCTAATTCAGGTTTTTGGAAAATTGAGTTTCTTGGTCTTACACAACCAAGGTTCCAGATTTTTCTTGCTGACTGATAGCTGGAAGGTAGCTCTCATCTCCTAGAGGCTACCAGTATTTTATAGCCAATGTGGCCTTCCTATAACATGGTAGCTTACTTCAAGGTCCACAGAAGGATCGCTCAGACTTCTTGTAAGAGCTTACCTTATTAGGTTAGGCCCCTAAAACAGCATCTTCTTATTGATACTCAAAGTCAGCAGATGAAGGACCTTAACTGCATCTCAAAACACCTTCAAATTTGCCACATAACATAATCTAATAATGGCCACATGATCATGGGAATACCATCAGGGCATAACTGGCTTATGGTGAATGATTGCTAATGGCACACTGTGAACATGACCCTATAAACAAATGAAAACTATAATAGGATTTTATAATTATTTATATAAACATTAAATTTTATATCCCTTTACAAGTTACAAAGTGCTTGTACATACTCTGCATCATGCCTACCTGTTAGAGAGGCACAGTAGATATTAACCCAATACTACATGTGAAAAAAACAAAGCTCAAAGCAGCTAAGACATTTCCCAAATCTTTACAGAAAATTAGAAGTAGAGTCAGGCTTCAGCACAGGGTCTTTCCACCCTATAGTCCTGTCCTCTGTTTAGCTAATTCTGAGTTTTCAACCTGTGTTTGCTGAGGTTCCGAGGAGATATCTCAGGGATTACTGTAAGAACTTAGAGTGACTCTAAGAAAGTTGGGTTAAGCGCTGCAACAGTGGTTCGACTATTGTTTGTCCTCTATATTGTGAGTTCTACATAAGCTTTAATAACCACTGCATTTCACCATGCTGCCTTATAAAAGATAAAGAATACTTACAAAAAAACCCTTTAGTTTAAAAAATGATTTAGATAGCTGTATATAAAAATCCAAGAGTCTATTCCAGTAAAGTTTTAAGAACCTGTCATTTCTTCTAGCAGCTGTTGAACCTTTTATAAAGAAAGAGAAAACAAACGCATTAAATAATTGATTGGAAATGTACACGTGGGAAAAAATGACAGACCCCACCTCCTTCACATTTTAAATACATGTAAAAATGAATACCTTCTTAATGTCTGGTCTCTTATTTTTCTTTTCATGCAGACACTGACTGGCAACAGAGTACATAGTTTCAATGGAAGTGGAATCAATGTCATTCATCTTCCTATCAACATAATCTTCAATTGTCTTTTCTTCATCTTCAATTTCTTCTTTAATATCTAGCTTTAAGGCAAAAGTTAAAACTTTAAAAGTTTCAAATAAAAGAGAAACAAATCAGGTAAATTCATAAATGTATTTATAAATAAATACAAATTATATGTATAACTAAATTAATATTACTATGTTATAAAATAATACATTTAAATTATTTAATCTACATTATAATAACATTTACTCATATTTACTATCTGCTGTTGTAACCTTATTAAGAATTAAGGACATCTAGGACAAACTCTATTTATTTACTTACTTATATTAATACATACACACATATCTCCTTCCTAGAAATGTTTAGCCATTTGCCTTCGGATTTTTGTGTTTATGTGTATTCCTCTCACATGCTCATTAGCAGCCCTTACTAGGCTTCCAGCACAGTGAGGTCTACTCCTCTGCTGTGCTCCCAATGATGCAATTCCAACTCTGAATGCAGATCTTCCTCTCTGCACAAGCACACTGCTCTATGGGTACTCACACTGTTGAATCAAGAGAAAGAGGGAGGAGGAAAAAGGGGGCAAGGCCACGATGAAAAGGTAACGAATACGGAGAGAGGTGGAGAACGAGAATGCTGTAGTGGTTGAGCAGTGGTCCCCCAAAAGAAACGTCCAAATCCTGATCCCCAGAACCTGTGACTATAACTGTATTTGGAGAAAAAGGTCTTTGCAGATGTAATTATGTTAAGCAATTTGAGATGAGATCATCATCGGAGAAGGCAATGGCACCCCACTCCAGTACTCTTGCCTGGAAAATCCCATGGAAGGAGGAGCCTGGTAGGCCGAAGTCCATGGGGTCGCTAAGAGTCGGACACGACTAAGCGGCTTCACTTTCACTTTTCACTTTTCACTTTCATACATTGGAGAAGGACATGGCAACCCACTCCAGTGTTCTTGCCTGGAGAATCCCAGGGACGGGGGAGCCTGGTGGGCTGCCGTCTCTGGGGTCGCACAGAGTCGGACACGACTGAAGCGACTTAGCAGCAGCAGCAGCATCCTGGATTACCCAGGTAGGCCTTAAATCCAATGATAAACATCTGTATAAGAAAGAAACACAAACACATACACACACACACACAGAGGGGAAGACAATGTGATCACAGGGGCAGACAGTAGAGGGGTGTGGCTACAAGTCAAGGAATGTCAACAGCCACTGGCAGCTGGAAGAGGCAAGGGAAGACTCTCCCCTAGAGTATCCAGAGGGAATGGGGCCTGGACAAAACTTTGATTTCAACTTTTGGTTTCCAGAACTATGAGAGAGTAAATCTGTCATTGAAAGTCCTATTTTTGTGGTGGTAATCTTTTTCCCTCCTATATTTTTAATCTATACACTTTCTCTGTAAAATACAACCAACATCCAAAGCTTTAGTATGCCTGTACATGAATGGCTCACAAACTGTAACTCCAGCCCAGGGTTCTTTCCTGACCTCCAATAACCAATGGAACAGAAGATTTATTTCATTGATAAAGACAAAATTTCACTATGTGCTACAGAGAAGCCTGGTGGGTTACAGTCCATGGCGTTGCAAAGAGTTAGATATGACTGAGCATGCATTCACACTGTATAAAATATTATGAAAATATTAACTTTTCATAATAATTGGAGGCTTTCTGTATATACCTTACTGTAAAATATTAGATACCATGTAGTATTCAGTTGGTAAAGAATCTGCCTGCAATGCAGGAGACCACAGTTCGATTCCTGGTTTGGGAAGATTCACTGGAGAAGGGACAGGCTACCCATTCCTGTATTCTTAGGCTTCCCTTTGGCTCAGCTGGTAAAGAATCTGCTTGCACTGTGGGAGACCTGAGTTCGATCCCTGGATTTGGACGATCCCTGGGAGAAAGAAAAGGCTGCCCACTCCATTATTCTGGCCCGGAGAATTCCATGGACCATATACTTCATGGGGTTGCAGAGTTGGACATGGCTGAATGATGTTCACTTTCACTTTTCAATATTCATTATACATTTCCAAGAACCCATGGCAAGCTTTATAATATATACTTATATAAGGGACATCTGTAGCAATATTATAATATAGGGTTTTTCTTAAAAATATGGCATGAGCCTTTGAGAAAATATATTATACCTTTTGACTTTCTAATCTTTGTTCTAGGGAAATAATCTGGTATACACATGTCTGAACTTGTCAGGGTGGTTTGTCCCATTAAAACACAGAAATTAGAATAAAGTCAGTGTAGGTCTTACAAATAGCTGAGAAAAGAATAGAAGCTAAAGGCAAAGGAGAAAAGGAAAGATATATCCATTTCAATGCAGAGTTCCAAAGAATAGCAAGGAGAGATAAGAAAGCCTTCCTCAGTGATCAATGCAAAGAAATAGAGGAAAACAATTGAATGGGGAAGACTAGAGATCTTTTCAAGAAAATCAGAGATACCAAGGGAACATTTCATGCAAAGATGGGCACAATTAAGGACAGGAATGGTATGGACCTAACAGAAGGAGAAGATATTAAGAAAAGGTGGCAAGAATACACAGAACTATACAAAAAAGAACTTCATGACCCACATAACCATGATGGTGTGATCACTCACCTAGAGCCAGACATTCTGGAATGTGAAGTCAAGTGGGCCTTAGGAAGTATCACTATGAACAAAGCTAGTGGAGGTGATGAATTGCAGTTGAGCTATTTCAAACCCTAAAAGATGATGCTATGAAAGTGCTGCACTCAATATGCCAGAAAATCTGAAAAACTCAGCAGTGGCCACAGGACTGGAAAAGGTCAGTTTTCATTCCAATCCCAAAGAAAGGCAATGCCAAAGAATGCTCAAACTACCACACAATTGCACTCATCTCACACGCTAGTAAAGTAATGCTCAAAATTCTCCAAGCCAGGCTTCAATAGAACATGAACTGTGAACTTCCAGATGTTCAAGCTGGTTTTAGAAAAGGCAGAGGAACTAGAAATCAAAATGCCAACATCCGCTGGATCACTGAAAAAGCAAGAGAGTTCCAGAAAGATATCTACTATTACTTTATTAATGACACTAAAGCTTTTGGCAGAAAGTGACAAAGAACTAAAGGGCCTCTTGATGTAAGTGAAAAAGAAGAGTGAAAAAGTTGGCTGAAAGTTCAACATTCAGAAAACTAAGATCATGGCATCCGGTCCCATCACTTCATAGCAAATAAATGGGGAAACAATGGAAACAGTGAGAGACTTTATTTTCTTGGGCACCAAATCACTGCAGATGGTGACTGCAGCCATGAAATTAAAAGTTTCATGCTTGCTCCTTGGAAGAAAAGTTATGGCCAACCTAGACAGCATATTAAAAAGCAGAGACATTACTTTGCCAACAAAGGTCCATCTAGTCAAAGCTATGGTTTGTCCCGTAGTCATGTATGGATGTGAGAGTTGGACTAGAAAGAAAGCTTAGTGCTGAAGAATTGATGCTTTTGAACTGTGGTGCTGGAGAAGACTCTTGAGAGTCCCTTGGACTGCAAGGAGATCCAACCAGTCCATCCTGAAGGAGATCAGTCCTGAATACACATTGGAAGGACTGATGCTGAAGCTTCACCTCCAATATTTTGGCCACCTGATGTGAAAAACTGACTCATTGGAAAAGAACCTGATGCTGGGAAAGGTTGAAGGCAGGAGGAGAAGCAGACAACAGAGGATGAGATGGTTGGATGGCATCACCGACGTGATGGACATGAGTTTGAGTAGGCTCTGGGAGTTGGTGATTGACAGGGAAGCCTGGAGTGCTGCAGTCCATGGGGTTGCAAGGATTTGGAAATGACTGAGCAACTGAACTGAGATGAGGTATTTGAATAATTTTATGAAAAACATATGTGGTAGTATTTATGTAAGTTTTTTACTTTATAAGACCCTGTAAGTACTTAAAATTTAGAATACAGGAAAACAAGGCATGGCATAACTTTCCTGTAGTTTTAGCATTCAGTTAGTCTATTTATATAATTGTCAATGAATCCCTATATAATACACAGGTAAAATTTTCTGTAATAACTTTATTAAATAATATTCCACAATAGAAATGGAGAAAGAATTTTATTAGCAATTCTAGTCTGACAGAAATTTCTAATGAAGAATGTTATTTTTCCTCTGAAAATGGTATTAGTAATCACCATGAAAGTAACAAAATAAAAATACACTAGAGGAGATCTCAGAAATCATACGCTCCATTGTGATTTTAGCTACAAAGAAACTAGAACATAGACTATATCCGTGTCTTCTCCAAGCTTCACAAATATTTCATGGCAGAGCTCAGATTAAAAATAATTGATGCTTTTTCCATATGCCACTATGTAATTGCCAACAGAAAGATTGCCAATAGAAAATGACATTTCCAGATGCCAAATTTACCCACATAAATTTAGATTATAAATGAAAGAGAAAAGAACTAGAAAAATGAAATCTTTCAATTACCAATAACTGAGGTTCACGGTGTTCATCCACAGCTGGAAGTCCAGTTATTATTTCTAGCAAAACCTAAGAAGAAAGTAAAACCCATAAATATGACTCAAGACAACATATAGAAACTGGAAGGAACATGGCTCTTGATTATGAAATCGAATGAACCATCTCCACACACTGCATGCCTTTTAGGCATGAAAGTGGAAAGAACACAAGCTGTGGTCATTTCTTACCACCCTTTCTTCCCTGACACCTCAGAACTCATCCATCTCCTACGCAGTTCTTTAATACTGGCAACTTACTAAACAATCAGCCCCCCAAAATATGTGTTCTGGACATACTCTTTTTCCTGTCTTGCAGAAGATATTTCACAAGAATGATTTTCTCTGGCTTTTAGGAGAATACTATTTTCTAAACCTCAGGCATATCCTACGAACTTGTGCCTTAACTTCACAGTGTTATGACAGTAGACATCCATAAAAGAAACACATATGAGTGTAAAAGACAAAGGATTTTCCAATTCTCCAACCACTCCCACCCCACTCCTTACACCATCATAAAAGGTTATTATCAAACTGGTAGATCAGAAAATGCCACAACATATTTCCTTCAAAACATTTCCTCTTTAACATATGACACTAACATGCATACTGTAGGACACAATTTATATACTAAGTTTCATGCTAATTCATGTGGCAAAAATATTATTTCTTACAGTAATTTCAGAAATCAATTTAAAAGCCTTACAAATTCAGAGAAGTTTTTATTACTTTCTCATTTAACTAGAGGTTAAAGTGAGCAATTTACATCTTTACATATGACAGCTAAGCAACATAGGTGTATTCAAAATATTCTATTTCAATTTCACAAGTACAGCCAGAATGATTATTGTTACTAATTATATATATAGTAAAATATAATATATTACAAGTATGTGTGCATGCATGCTAAGTTGCTTCAGTTGTGTCCAACTCTTTGCGACCCCATGGACTGTAGCCCACCAGGCTCCTCTGTCCATGGGCTTCTCCAGGCAAGAACACTGGAGTGGGTTGCCATGCCCTCCTCCAGGGAATCTTCCTGACCCAGGGATCAAACCCATATCTCATACCTCCTGCACTGACAGGCAGGTTCTTTACCACTAGCACCACCAGGGAAGCCTATTACATGTATACATAAATACATACATATGAAACTTACCACACCAAAGCTGTAGATGTCAGATTTGGGTGTAATTTCTCCTCGCAAAGCTTCAGGTGCCATATAAGCTGTTGTTCCCACAATTCTGCTAGTCATGACTGTCTGGGCAAACTTCTCAGAAGCCCGTGCAAGCCCAAAGTCAGATATTTTGGCTGTAAAGTCTTCATCTAATAAGATATTTGCACTAAAAAACAGTTTTTCTTTTTCAACAAATCAAATAGTTCCTTAGGAAGGTATAACACTGTATGTATTTACAGAGTATTCTATTTTATAATACACATCATAAAAGGTTGAATTTATGTAAATAAATCTAGATTAAGGATTATAGCTAAAGAATAATAAAACTGTCTTCTTTTTTGTTTCTGTAAGGAAAATTTGAAAAAAAAAGTGAAGTAAAACTCTTCACATTAGTGATATTTTTATTATTTCACAAATAATTTATTATAGGGCAACTTTCCTCAAAGTATGCTAAAGCACCCTTCTTAATTCCTCCCCTAAAATTTCTCAATTCATTTAAAAACAAACTTCCAACCAGAGTATCTCAACTGTATCATTTCTTAGGGAGTACTCTCTCTGAAATCTTTTGAAGAGGAAAGAATATGGCTAAAAGATCTTAATTCATTTATTTTATGCATTTGCTCATACAATCAGACTTTCATTCAACAAAACTTTATTGAAGACCCGCAACGTGTTACAGTATTTAAGCTCAGTGCTGGGCATGGGGACAATCTCAGAATCTTGTCTGTGACAAAGGTATAGAAATAATTTTTTAAAATTCCTAATGGTGATATTAGGTACAAAATGCTGAGAGAACAACTGTGTGTGCAGAAGAACTGAAGAAAACTTCAAGGAGAAGGTGAAAAGTGTGTGTAGTCTTGAAGGGTTATTAGAAGTTCAGGTTACTGAGGGAAAGAAAGGCATTTGAGGCAAATGGAACAGAATGGACACAGTGATGAAAACAAAAAACATGCTCAATTTGAAGAACTGGTGTCAATGGAATGTGAGGAGAACTTGAACTTTATCCTGGAATCAAAAGAATGCCAGCTAAATGTTTCATAGTGGGGAATGATGTTATCAAACTTGAGTTTCAGAACCACAACCTGGCGGTATATTAGAGCATAGCTAAGAACTGGCACATACCAATTAAAGGATGACCAGGAGAGTTTGTAAAAAAGCAAATAAGAGATAGTGAAAATGTAAATAAAGGCTGGGGAGAAAAGGAGGTGCAAATTCTGAGGTACACTCAACAGAACCTTGTAATTTGTATGGTATGGGGAATGAGGAAGTCTTTAGCTTAGAAGATAGGATGAATACCGACTTCACTTGATTAGGAAAGAAACACAGAGAGAAGAATTTGGGTTGGAAGAGAAATGAATTTGACTTCTAACATGTTGACTTAGGAACTGCTATGGAACACTGTGGTAGGGTGATTTGGCCTGCACACACTGAAAATATAGGACTGGAGGCTAATGATATAGATTTGAGTCACCCATACGGAGGTAGCAGTTGAAGTCAACATATCCCTCAGTAAGAATATGCAGGATTAACAGAAAAGACAATGAGGTAGCAATCAATTAGAATACACATCAGTTAGAATACACATCAGTTAGAATACACCGAATAAGGGATGGAGATGGTGTATCTTCTCTTTTCTAAGGCCAATCCCTCTATGGGACTCCTTTCTACATTCTCAGGAACCTTGTTCTATAAACTATCTCACTTCTCTCTTCTGTTCTATCACATCCCTCTTCCCACAGGCATAAAAGCATGCTTTGGTCTCTGCCATTTTAAAAAAAAATTTTTTTGCTGAATAACACATTGATTTCCAGCTATCCCCCTTCATGGGCTAAATAAAAGTGTCTCATCAGACTTGTCTATACTCATATTTCACTCTCTCCTTAGTTCAGTTCAGTTCAGTCACTCAGTCATGTCCAATCTTTGCGACCCCATTAATCGCAGCACGCCAGGCCTCCCTGTCCATTACCAACTCCCGGAGTTCACTCAAACTCAACATCCATCAAGTCGGTGATACCATCCAGCCATCTCATCCTCTGCCATCCCCTTCTCCTCCTGCCCCCAATCCCTCCCAGCATCAGGGTCTTTTCCAATGAGTCGACTCTTTGCATGAGGTGGCCAAAGTATTAGAGTTTCAATGTAGCATCAGTCCTTCCGATGAACACCCAGGACTGATCTCCTTTAGGATGGACTGGTTGGACCTCCTTGCAGTCCAAGGGACTCTCGAGTCTTCTCCAGAACCACAGTTCAAAAGCATCAATTCTTCGGTGCTCAGCTTTCTTCACAGTCCAACTCTCATATCCATACATGACCACTGGAAAAACCATAGCTTTGACTAGAGGGACCTTTGTTGGCAAAGTAATGTCTCTGCTTTTCAATATGCTGTCTAGGTTGGTCATAACTTTCCTTCCAAGGAGCAAGCATCTTTTAATTTCATGGCTGCAGTCACCATCTGCAGTGATTTTGGAGCACCCCAAAAAAAGTCTGACACTGTTTCCACTGTTTCCCCATCTATTTCCCATGAAGTGATGAAACCAGATGCCATGATCTTAGCTTTCTGAACGTTGAGCTTTAATTCAACTTTTTCACTCTCCTCTTTCACTTTCATCAAGAGGCTTTTTAGTTCCTCTTCAGGTTCTGCCATAAGGGTGGTGTCATCTGCATAGCTGAGGTTATTGATATTTCTCCCAGCAATCTTCATTCCAGCTTGTGCTTAATCCAGCCCAGCGTTTCTCATGATGTACTCTGCATACAAGTTAAATAAGCAGGGTGACAATATACAGCCTTGACATACTCCTTTTCCTATTTGGAACCAGTCTTTTGTTCCATGTCCAGTTCTAACTGTTGCCCCGTAACTGTTGCTTCCTGACCTGCATATAGGTTTCTCAAGAGGCAGGTCAGGTGGTCTGGTATTCCCATCTCTTTCAGAATTTTCCACAGTTTATTGTGATCCACACAGTCAAAGGCTTTGGCATATTCAATAAAGCAGAAATAGATGTTTTTCTGGAACTCTCTTGCTTTTTCAATAATCCAACAGATACTGGCAATTTGATCTCTGGTTCCTCTGCCTTTTCTAAAACCAGCTTGAACATCTGAAATTTCACGGTTCACGTATTGCTGAAGCCTGGCTTGGAGAATTTTGAGCATTACTTTACTAGCATGTGAGATGAGTGGAATTGTGCAGTAGTTTGAGCATTCTTTGGCATTGCCTTTCTTTGGGACTGGAATGAAAACTGACATTTTCCAGTCCTGTGGCCACTGCTGAGTTTTCCAAATTTGCTGGCATATTGAGTGCAGTACTTTCGCAGCATCATCTTTCAGGATTTGAAATAGCTCAACTGGAATTCCATCACCTCTACTAGCTTTGTTCGTAGTGATGCTTTCTAAGGCCCACTTGACTTCACGTTCCAGGATGTCTGGCTCTACGTCAGTGATCATACCATCATGATTATCTGGGTTGTGAAGCTCTTTTTTGTACATTTCTTCTGTGTATTCTTGCCACCTCTTCTTAATATCTTCTGCTTCTATTAGGTCCATACCATTTCTATCCTTTATCGAGCCCATCTTTTCATGAAACTACCACCTGAATTCTGACCCAATTACTACATGGAAATAGATTTCCCAAAAGTCACTAATGACCATCATGGCACTAATCAAATGCCTCATTAAAAGTGTTTTAAAATGTGTCATTTTTCAGTCTTCATTCTGACTTCCAAAAAGCAACTGGAAATTTGGACTAATCCTTCTCAGGCAACTAACTCTCTTTGCTTGTTCTCAGGGATACCACACTCTCCTGGTTTTCAGCTTCCTTGCATACTTTCTTGGATTCCTTTTTAGACTCATTTTGTTCTACTTGGCCATTAAGTCTTAAAGTTCCTCAGAGCTAAATCTTGTAACCTTTTCCTAATCTATCTTTCTTAAAGTTAAGGTAACTATATGCTAGCTCTTCAACCTAAGTAACATAAGTAACACAGAAATTGATATCTTCCAGCATGTATGTCACACTGATTAACATCTCTACTCACTTCTGTATCTTAAAGGAACCTCTAACACAACATGTACAAAAGAGAACTCACTTTTTCCACTCCCAATCTTGTCCTCTTTCAATGCTTTCTCTGTAAATGAATCATGCCACAATCATTCCAGAATGCGGTTCTGGAAGCCATAAATCCTGCTGTCCTTCCTGACATGTTCCTCTCCCTGAATGCCACCCACCCATGCTGCAGCCAAGAGTAAGCAAGAATCTGTTCACATTTCTTCATATAAACTGTTACCACCAAATCTTCTATGACAGGCTCCAAACTATCCTTTCTTACAAATGAGTCTCTATACTCATCAAAGTGATCTTCTCAAAACTTAACTATGATGCCACATTCCTCCTTATAATTATTCAATGGCATTTGATTATACTTATGATAAAATTAAAGCTCTTATCTTGGTCTATTACGTCCTACACAGGGCTTAGCTCTCTGCCTACCTTATAATTTTATCTTATCTATCAATCACTCCTTCAATTTCTGCACTTCAGTCATTTATTTCACCTCCTGTAATCCATCATGTTCATCTGAACACTGGTCTCACAAATGTGCTTCCTTATTCCCAGAATACTCTTTTTCATATTCTATGCTGCTGCTAAGTCACTTCAGTCGTGTCCAACTTTGTGTGACCCCAAAGTCAGGAGCCCACGAGGCTCCCCTGTCCCTGGGATTCTCCAGGCAAGAACATTGGAGTGGGTTGCCATTTCCTTCTCCAATGCATGAAAGTGAAAAGTGAGAGTGAAGTCACTCAGTCGTGTCCGACTCTTGGTGATCCCATAAACTGCAGCCTACCAGGCTCCTCCATCCATGGGATTTTCCAGGCAAGAGTACTGAAGTGGGGTGCCACTGCCTTCTCCATATTCTATAGATGTCCTCAAATTGTGCTCACTCATGTCTTGTTCATTCTTTGGATCTCTGCTTAAGTATAATTTTCTCAGGGAACCTTTTTTTATACTAATTGTATAGACTATACACTAAAGTTCTACTATTATTTTGTGATTATCTGGTTGCTGACAGATGCTACAAATGCTACTGTTGCTAACTATACCATCTACAGTAACTGTCGTACAGTGGATGCTCAATTAATATTTGTTAACTAAATAAATACATAACAAGGAAGATAACTGAAATGTACTCATGAAGAATGGAAGTGATTCAAAAAAGAGTGATGATCCAGAAAATAAGAAAATAATTCTGACAAGAAGAACAGAATAACATACTGTGAAAAACAAACAAAAGAAAAACACAGGTTACTTAGGATGAGTACTAGAAATAGGTCACTGGGTTTGAAATAAGGGAGATTATAGACGTCCTTAGTGAGATGAGCTTTCATGGCATGTTTCAAGTTAAGAAGTTCATGTCACTAGTGAATAGGAACAGTGAGAGAAAATTATTCTTTAAAGACAGTTCTCCAAAAGCTTTTTAAAGGCAGCATTTACCTTTTAATATCTCTATGAATATGATGGTTTTCATGTAAATAACTGAGGCCATTAGCTGCACCCTGGGCAATCTTGCATCTCATGTTCCAAGAGAGTGGGGGAGTACCATCCTTACGAAGTAAGAAACAAACCAATTAAAAATAAAAGAGGAGAATTAAAAAGATCTATAGAAAATATATAACAGAACACTTCTTCTAAGCAACTACTGACCATATTATTACATTGCTAAGAATTTAGAACTACCATTTTTTAAGTTGTTAAACAATAATAGCTAAATAAGATCAAATGGAAGTTAGCATTTCTTATCAAACAATAAAAATATATGAGAGCATCTTCAAAGTCCAGCCTTGACTGATAATTTTACATTTTAGATTATCACCTGATAGAAAGGGAATTCCAATTGTTTAAATAACAACTGTATAGTTTTCACAAACTAGAAAAGATATTAATAGATTTTAAAAGATTTAAATAGGTTTAAAAGATTCTGTCACAGAGAAAATATTAGAATCCAACACAGAAACAGGAAGCCAAACAACCTAATAAAAAAACATCTTACCAAGCAAGACAGTCTGTCCAGCAATGAACCATTGGGCATGTAAACATATACTAAGCAGAGGTCATCTCCATCACTTGAGAAACCAAGTAATTCTACTAAGTTTTCATGTTGACACCTGTGGCAAATAATTTTCCATTCAAAATTATTACGATATATACACATACTTACCTGAAGGTTATGTTATTCAATTTAGAGCTTTAAAAGAAAAAAGAGAAAGAAATAACTATATGCAATAGAGTTGGACTGTGAAGAAGGATGAGCGCCGAAGAATTGATGCTTTTCAACTGTGGTGTTGGAGAAAACTCTTGAGAGTCCCTTAGTCTGCAAGGAGATCCAACCAGTCCATTCTGAAGGAGATCAGCCCTGGGATTTCTTTGGAAGGAATGATGCTAAAGCTGAAACTCCAGTACTTTGGCCACCTCATGCGAAGAGTTGACTCATTGGAAAAGACTCTGATGCTGGAAGGGACTGGGGGCAAGAGGAAAAGGGGATGACAGAGGATAAGATGGCTAGATGGCATCACCAACTCGATGGACATGAGTTTGAGTGAACTCCGGGAGTTGGTGATGGACAGGGAGGCCTGGCGTGCTGCAATTCATGGGGTCACAAAGAGTTGAACACGACTGAGTGACTGAACTGAACTGAGTTTCTTTATCTACTTAAGAGTAATAAGACTAAATAAAGCTTAAGTATAACAAAACTGCAGGCATCTATGGTACAGTAAGTACAAAGATATCTGGGCTCAAAGTCCTAAGTTTAAAGTACAGCTCTGCCACCTCCTGGAAATGTGACCTTTTACAAGTTAACAGACTCACTGAGCCTCAGCAACTTTCCCTGGTAAATGTGGGTAATAATGCCTATTATGTAACATAAATGCTGTGAGAATTAAATGAGCAAATATATATGAGAGCCCTCTGGCTTCCCTGGTGGCTCAGTGGTAAAGAATCAGCCTGCCAAGCAGGAGATGCAGGTTCGATCCCTAGGCTGGGAAGATCCCCTGAAGAAGCAAACGTCAGCCCACTCCAGTAATTTTTGCCTGGAGAATCCCATGGACAGAGGAGCCTGGCAGGCTACTGTTTATGGGGGTCACAAAAGAGTCAGACAGGACTTAGTGACTAAACAGCAACAAACATGAGAGCCCAGAATATATTCTATGAAGTGCAAATTAAAACAGCAAGTATTCCATTTTCCACCAAATTGGCACACTTTAAAAATGAGTAGGTAACATTTTCTGAGTTTATACTAAAAAGGCATGGGGTACTTGATTTACATGCTTTGTTTTACTTAACCCTTAAAATAACTTAGTGAAACATTTCATTATTAAAATAATTATCCCATTTTACAGATGAGAAAACAGACAAGAAATTTGGCTGAGGTCATTCTGCTAGTAAGGGCCAGAGACTGACACTTATTTTAAAAATAGCAATAATATTTAATGGTAGTGTGGTAGCAGTTGTGAAATTGCAATAAACTGCTGGTAGAAGTATGTGAAGTGAAAGTCACTCAGTTGTGTTTGACTCTTTGTGGCCCTATGGACTGTAGTCCACCAGGTTGCTCCGTCCATGGGGATTCTCCAGGCAAGAATACTGGAGTGGATTGCCATGCCCTTCTCCAGGAGATCTTCTGGACCCTGGGACTGAACCTGGGTCTCCTGCACTGCAGGCAGATTCTTTACCATCTGAGCCACCAAATTATTATAACAATTACAAAGTCATTTAGACAAATACTCAGAAAGTCTTTAAAAAGTTCGTGCATTCAGAACCAGTAATTCTTCCAGGACTGTCTCCTGATGAAAAAGGCAGATTTGCACTTAAATATTTATGTACAAAGAGATTTTAAGACATTTTAATTTGTAATACTGAAAATTAGAAACAAATATGGAAGGGTAATGGTTAAATAAAACATTTGTGTATATATGCTGGAATGTTATGCAATTAATTTTAAATGTTTCAACATGGAAAAATGCCAGACACTCATCAGGAAGCAAGTACAAAATACTAGCAATGGTTATCTCTGAGTGATATATTCAAGGGATGAATATTTTCCTGTATTTTCCAGATTATCTATTTTGAACAAGTTACTTTTAGGACTGGAGAGTGGAGGTAGGGGTAGAAAGAACAAATCTTGGACAATCTTTTTATTTTCTTCAGTGTACATTATTTTTACTGAAAAAATTAATTCCAATCTATTCTTTCTTTCTTGAAGTTAAGCAACTAGAATTGGCGATTTATAGCAATGGGTCTAATGAGAATAAATTGGTAAATACTATTAAGGATTTATTTCAAAATCGCAAGTTCTGGAGTTAGACAGATCTGGATTTGAAACCCACATATTTATGTTTAAGTGACCTTGGATAAAGTTATTTAATGTTTCTGTATTTCAGTGGGAAAAAAAAAAGTGTGTGTATGGCGGTTGTTACAACAATTGTGGTTATAACAATGGTTAATGCATTACAGTTTTTGGTCTATTGTATAGAAGGTGAAAAAGAGGAGAGTAAAAAAGCTGGCTTAAAATTCAACATTAAAAAAACTAAGATTATGGCATCTGGTCCCATCACTTCATGGCAAATAGATGGGGAAACAATGGAAACAGTGACAAACTTCATTTCTTGGGCTCCAAAATCACTGTGGACGGTGACTGAAGCCAATAAATTAAAAGATGCTCGCTTCTTGGAAGGAAAGCTATGACAAACCTAGACAGTATATTAAAAAGCAGAGACATCACTTTGATGACAAAGCTCTGTATAGTCAAAGCTATGGTTTTTCCAGTAATTATGTATGGATGTGAGAGTTAACTATAAAGAAGGCTGAGTGCTGAAGAACTGGTGCTTTCAAACTGTGGTGCTGGAGAAGACTCTTGAAAGTCCCTTGAGGGAGATCAAGCAAGGAGATCAAGCCAGCCCATCCTAAAGGAAATGAACCCTGAATATTCATTGGAAGGACTGATGCTGAAGCTGAAGCTCCAATATTTGGCCACCTAATGTGAAGAGCTGACTCACTGGAAAAGACCCTGATCTAGGAAAGATTAGGGGCAAGAGGAGAAGAAGGAAAGAGGTTGAGATTGTTGGATGGCATCACTAATGTAAAGCACATGAGTTTGAGCAAATTCAGGGAGATAGTGAAGGACAGGGAAGCCTGGTGTGCTGCAGTTCATGGGGTCGCAAAGAGTCAGACACGATTTGGCGACTGAACAACATATACTCAAGTATCAATCACTATAATTATTAGAATAAATTTCCCAATTTGTTTTTCCTTCTCTTTCTGACAATTTTCAAACATACTGAGTCAATGGCTTCTAAACATTCTTGCATATAACACTTCCCTGGTTTTTGGTTTTAACATATCAAATGGACTATTTGCCATGTATATATTAATATATAAATATGCATTTATATACACATGCATATATATACTATAATTTACCTCTCATAAATTTTGGGAACAGAAAACATGATAATGGAATCATAGTTCCATTATCAACTATTTAGATAGTTGAAATTCCATATAATAATGCCATGATTTAGAATAACAACTGCTGTTTAATCTACACACATATGAGTGAATATATGTAGCCACAGAATTGTAGAGTCAAAGTTCTGTCAAGTTCGTTAAACTATTTTAGCCTATATTTGAAAATATCACCAGTTCATGGCACACTCTGGGTAAGAAACAGGTCCTTTCTTGTTCTGCTCTCTTCCATGGTACCATACTGCCAAATTAACTTACTTTGCCATTACTTTTATTTCTTGATCAAATTGTTGTTTCAGTTCTTCAGTACTAATGTCAACCATCTAAAAATATAAAATAATATACAATATAATACCATACAATACCCAGAGGCTCCTAAAGCTAGAAGGGATACAAGAGATCATCTGTCAGATCCTGCTTTTTTAAAAATATGTAAGTCATCATTCTCCCCATTTTATAAACAACTGAGAACTAAAAATATTAGTGATTTGCTCAAGGTCTCATGGCTGGTTAACTAGAAGGAAGAAAACCATATAACTCATGTAACTACATATACTTCAGTGATTCATTGTGGGAACAAAATGAAATAATAAGAGATTTTACTGTATAAACATTCTGAAAAAAAATCAGTGTGTTAGAAAACATAAGCAATTTTTAAGGCAAAAAGAAAAACAAGATGTGCAAAAGTATTTGCAACATATATGACAAAGGGATCTTTATTATAAAAAATGCATTGTATTGATATTTTAGGATAAACAATAGATTTAAAATATAAGATATTCTAATAGAAGTGAACAAAGGGTGCAGATGAGAATTTTTAAAATTTTTATTGCAATATTTTCTAAACTTTATTTTTAAATGAGAAAAGAAAATAAGGAAGATATTTTTATAAAATTTTCTTAGAATCTTAATGTTTTAATATTGATTCTACATGGAGCACTGTGTAGAATTCAGCTTCTCTATTTTATGAATCTCCCCAAATTATGTGTATAATTGTATGTATGTGAATATAACTACATTCTTGTAGAGATAGTGTCTGTAGCTTTCAACAAAGTTTTAAATGTTAAGAACTGCCAATTTAGAATGATGTTTACTGAGAGAAAATACACAATGAAATAATGTTTCCTAAAGATTAATTTAATATTTATTATTCCCTCATAGCTCAGTTCGTAAAGAATCCGCCTGCAATGCAGGAAACCCTGGTTTGATTCCTGGGTTGGGAAGATCTCCTGGAGAAGGAAAAGGCTTCCCACTCCAGTATTCTGATCTGGATAATTCCATGAACTATACAGTCCATGGGGTCGCAAGGAGTTGGACACGACTGAGCAACTTTCACTCATTCACATACAGCACACTAGGAAACAACTCTTCCTGTAATTTTTTCTCTTCCAGAAAATATAACTTACTGCTGCAAGCTTCTTCACTGCTACAGTCCTGTTGTTCACGTAGCCTTTATACACAACTCCAAACCCTCCTTCTCCCATTTTGTTACCACCAACAGAAATGGGCCGTTCATCAAAGTTATTTGTGACATCCTTCAATTCAAAAAATGAAAAACTGTGAAAACCTGTAATGTCAATAGAATAATAAAAAGAGTGCTTCAGTAAAAAAGAAATTGATTTTCATAATTCCAGTATTTTCTCAATTTGGATATTTCATACCTATGCTAATATTTAAACTCTAATCACTTACTTTCTTTATAAAATGATCCTTTCAAACTGCGTAAATATTTACTTCTTTTTTTTTTCACAGCTTCTGTGGTTGTTCATATGTCCTATTACATCTACTCACCTATAACACTAAAACAATGAAGACACCGCCTAATAAATCAGGAGGAAAACAAGACCACAGAAAAGCTATTGCCAGAGTAAATAAACAAAAGGAGAGCTTTATTTTAAAGCAGTGATGGTCTCATGACAAACTCACTAGCAGAAAGCATGTCAAATATTACTTACGTGTATCACTAAATTCTAAACTTGTATTTTCTGGACTTGAGGAGTCAGGTAGCACATAGTTTTGTTCAGGATTCTCATCAGATATCACAGATGTCCTGTCTTTGCCACAGAGGGGCTTCGGTTTCTGCTGAACTGCTACTACAGTGACTTTAGAAGGCAGTGTATTAACATTTTTGGGTACAGCATCTAACAAGTGAAATAAGATACAAGTTGTTGTTACATAAGAAGAAGTGTTCATGAAAAAGTTAAATTAGGAACTCAATTTACTTAACATTATTCCAGTTTCTGCCCATTAGCCCCCTATTTTCATAGCACTCATGAGAATTTACCTAGTAAGAATTTGTAAATTTGGATAAGGATGGGCAAGGCAGTGTTTCCAGAAAGTGGCCTGTAAGTCACTTGCAGCAGAAGCACTGAAGTACCTGTTTTAAAACACTGACCTTGAACTTAATTCAAGAATTCTGATAATGAGATCTGGAGTAAAGCCTGGGAAGTTACATGCTTATCAAGAACTCCAGGTGATTCTTATGCCTTCTGAAGGGTAAGAATTACTGGTGTAAATAGCATCAAAGGGAAAAAGTAGTTGATGGGGAAGGAAGGCAACCAGACACGAACCCACGGGAACACAATGTAAGAAATCAGAGTCCCATCAGGGTGGAAGTTGAGGATGAAAAAAAGCAAGAGCTTTTTCTCATCATTCTAAACTTCCTATTGGCATAAAACTACCTGACTTTAACTGCATGTTTAGACTGAATCCTGAAGTCTTACCAGCTCCAGGATTTTCTCAGCAGCAAGTTTGCAGCATCTGGGGTGCTTGTTAAAGAGTTGGGGAGAGTTGAAAGAATGAAGAATCTTAAAGGTAAGGTTCATCTACTCTGAGAAAAAAGTAAGAGAAGAAACATTCCTATTTCTGTCACTTGTCTTTCCATCCTAGTCACTGATATCGTAGACACACTCAGTTTACCTGGTAGCAAAAGACTTGCAGGGGCAAAAAACTCATTTTGGACCAAAATATCCACAAGATCACCAACTGTGCAATTTGTGGTGCCCCAGTCAAACAGTAACTCACACGTGGGGCTTTTTCCAATTTGCAGTAATGCTTCAAATCTCCTTAAAGCAAGTAACAGAGAAATAAGATTAGTATGTAAGCAGAGTTAACACATAAGTATTTTCCAGTACTCTTCCCTGGAAAATCCCACGGATGGAGGAGCCTGGTAGGCTGTAGTCCATGGGGTCGCGAAGAGTCGGGCACGACTAAGTGACTTCACTTTCACTTTTCGCTTTCATGCATTGGAGAAGGAAATGGCAACCCACTCCAGTGTTCTTGCCTGGAGAATCCCAGGGACAGGGGAGCCTGGTGGGCTGCCGTCTATGGGGGTCTCACAGAGTCGGACACGACTGAAGCGACTTAGCAGCAGCAGCAGGTATTATTCCCCTCAATCCCCCTCTTGTCCACAGCACTTCCTATGATTAAAAAAGAAAGGTGCAGAAAGAGAGTCAGCAAGAATTACAGAGAACAGGAAAGACAGGCAGAAGGAAGAAAAGATGCTGAAGGTGATAAGTTGACAGACACTGAGTATTTACAGTGGGCTACAGGATGCAAAACATGAACTCATATAATTCTCAAAGACATTGTGAATATCATGCTAATGTACTGAAGAGAAAGCATGAGAGGTAAGCAGTCCACAGTCACACAGCCAATAAACTTGTATCCAAACTGAGGTTCAAACTGATATCTCACTGAACACACAGCTGTGCTCTCAACATACTAAGCTACACTAGTTCCCTACATGACTTATTAACGCTGTTAGTCATATGATGTTTAATAAAGCAGGCTGCTTAAAGAAATAGAAAATACATACACTTGGAGAATTATTCCTTGGATCTTAACTATATTCCATTTCAACTGAGGGAAAAACAGATCAGGTTTTCATGAAAAATTTCTTTATATATAGTTGGTGAGAAGTTGCTGTATAACATAGGGAGCCCAGTCTGGCACTCTGTGATGACCTAGAGAGGAGGGATGGGGGAAAGGAAGGGAGGCTCAAGAGGGAGGGGATATATGTATAATTATGACTGATTTGCATTGTATGGCAGAAACCAACACAACATTGTAAAAATTAAAAAAACATAAATAAAAAAGAAAAAAACTATCAATAGTTTTGAAAGTAATATTTAAAAACCTAGAAAACTTAGCTCTCCCTGTTTTTTCCTGAAAATTTGTTTATTTCAAAAAATTTCAAACCTACAGAGAAGTTGAAAGGAAAATACCATGAGCAACCACCTAGATTCACCGAATGACCAGGTAATGTTTAACTGTGTTTATGCTTTCGCCCTCTCCCTCTTCATCCCTGTGTCTGTGTGCTCACTTTACAGAACTTAGACCAGATGTGTAGTAGAACTCTCACAGTCTAGATTTGTCCAACTAATCTCTCATGATTAAATTCAGATGAAAACCTGTTGGTAAGAACATTACTTAGATGACAATGTGTCCTTTACACCGCATCACATCGGGGGCACATAACGGCAGTCTGTACCAATACTGATGACACCAGCTGGATTACTTGGTTAAGGAGGTGTACTGCAGATTTTTTCTCTGCAAAAGCACCTTTCCCCTTTGCAATTCATAAATCATCTGTGGAATATACTTTGAAATCGTGTGGGTATCTTGTTCATCAACACCCTTTTGCCTTGGGGTTTCAGCACTCGCTAATGAGCCCTCCATAATCAATTACTCACTGGTAGTTGTAAATTGGTAATTTTCTAGTTCTCTTATTCTTTCAATATTTGCTGCCATTATTCTGTAAAGAAGAGTCTTTTCTCCTCATTCCCTCAACTATGCTTTCAGCGTTTTTTTTGTTTTTTGGCTGTGCTGTATCGCGGGGCTCAGGCTTCTCCAGTTGCAGTAAACGGGCTCTAGAGCACATGAGCTTAGTAGTTGCCGCACACATGCTTAACTACTCATGCCTGGTATGTGTGATCTTAGTTCCCCAACCAGGGATCAAACCCACGTCCCCTGCTTTGGAAGGCAGATTCTTAACCACTGGACCACCACGGAAGTCCCTTCTCCCAAGGTCTTTAAGTTAATATCAACAAACTGTCTACAAAAATGGTTTTTGAGGTTTAAATTTAAGCTTCCTCCAAATAATTTAAGATGCTCATCCTTCACATGAGAAAACATTTCCTGGAAGGACTAACATGAAAACTAAGGTTTCAGATTTTTTTTCAAGGTAATGCTGAAAGTCACAAATAAATTTATTTCCCTTTGCTTCCAGAGACATATTTTGACATGAGTTTGGGCTGAAATAACTGACAAAAACAAAATTTGTACTTATATCTCACATTGAATTAAGTAGAGACAAATAGAATGGAATTTTTCTGAAGATAGTGTTGAAAAATCCAGGGTAAGAACTAAGAAGTCGATTTACAGATGTACACATGTACAAGCAACTTTAAAACATTAATTTGAAGAATTCCCCAAATATACCATTTAAGTGAATTAGATACTCATACATGAATTTAACTGTAAAAACTTATTTGCAAGATCACAGTATTGACCTGGCTGATATATTGGAGAATGAAGCAAAAGTTGCAAAAAAAAAAAAAAAAGAGGGGGGATTTATTACTATACCTCCCTTAGAGAGAGGTTTATTTTCTGAACTGCAGCATTAGACAGTATTTGTACCTATTAATCATTCTAAATTGTGATGTAAGAATTTAAAAAGAGAAAGATTTTTATGTTACCTTATGTGAAACTGATTGTATCTATCATCACCAGATGGTTTTTTAATAGCGACTGCTAACTTCTTCCATCCTTCTTGAGGATCAATAAAATCGGACAGCTTTCTAATTAGTCCAAGACTGAGGCAGCGCACGTATGTTGATGCTGTTATGGGTTTGTTCATATTTTATTCCTAAAATATGGAAAATTCTCATTAAAATTTTACAGTAGCTTTAGTGATGACATCTATAAGCTTATACATCACACTTTGCTCTAACATAGGAAATGCTGGCAACTTATTACACTGTAATAAAGGAAAACTCCAAGGTCAAGACATTGATATTTTAGTCTTTCTCCACCTCTAAATATTAATTAAAAATTACAGGATTATTTTTTTCTGACATTAATATTTTCTAAGTGAAATTTACAAAAAGGTGCAAAAAGTGTACTTTTTCATAAAAATTCATGTAAACATATTCAGGAATCAAATGTATTATGAAAAATATTTTTCAATTTAAAATATTTTTCTCAATCTGTATTTCTTTACTAGTAAATATTTATGCAACATTCTTTGGTAGAAGTAAAAAAAAAAAAAGTCCTGAAATAATTTGTATTGCATTCAAAGATGGTCTATTCACTACCTTTTTATGTAACATGTTCTTCCATGACTCTGCCGCAATTTTTGAGTCCATCAGACTTGCCTGATGATAGTTCATTCCCTACTAAGGTGAACCCTGTGGTTTGCCACCTAACTACTCTTGAGGCAGAACTTTTATTTTCTCAGTCCCCTATTCTTCTGCTACTCCATCCTGGAGAGCTGTAGCTAGGGACAAACCTCACAATTTTTCTTGTATACCAGCACTGCTGAATATAGCTGTGGAGAACCGAGTAACTGAGCAGACTGGTGTGAATACAAATTTAGGGGACCCCTTTTCACTGGGCCTTCAACACTGCTGTTTATCCTTTCACTTGCCTTTGCTCATCTCCCTGAGTGACTATTTCACAACTTTAGCTTTCCCCATAATTTATCTGATTTCAACCTCACTCGTTCTCAGCAGGCCAGTGGCCTTTCCTTCTAATTAATCAAAACAAGTAGATTTAAATACTCTCCTATTAATTACTCTACTGCTCCCTTACATACTTTTATTTTAAAAGGGCAATATAATTAACTTGGGAGTAAAGACTAGATTCATGTGGTATGAAATTCAGATGCTACAAAGGGTAAGAAGAAAGAAGTCCTCCTGTGTCTTAGGCTCCATATTGGCAGTCTCTTCTCTGCGGCCTTCTTTGATCACATCTAGGTAGGTCCACCTACTCTCAACCTAATTATCTTTCATCACTGCACAATGTTTTGTAATCATATATTTATTTGTTTAGCTGCTTATAATGGTCTCCGCCATTAGACTATAAGCTCCATGAATTCAGAGGTAATGTTCATTTTATTCATTAATATATAACTAATTACTAGCATACCCCAGAAATTGGTATTCAGTATTACAAAGGAATGAATTTCTTGCCCATGCTAGGTGACTTATATATTTCACTTGATCTTCACAGTGACTAAGGCAGGGCTGGCATCTCTATTTCATGAAAGTAGTAAGTGAAAGTTAGTTCTTGAACCCATGTCTGACTCCAAATTCATGTCATATATCCCTGTTTCTCTAATTCAATTCATTGTTCATGTCATTCTCTTTTCTAGAAAGACCAGTCATTTCTTTTCATTCATTCATACACTTAATAAAGATATATGTCAGGCTTTGCACTAAGTGATGGGAGCTACAGAGAAGAGAAAATCTTTGTTTTCAAGCTTCTCAGTCTAATGGGGGATATAACTACTTACACTCAGTATAAATGTTACAAGAAGTGTTAGCAGTGTCAATGGGGCCCAGAGGAGAAGCATCAAGGAAGGAAGTCTAAAGAGTCTGAAGTCTGAAGACAGATTTGAGTGGGTGGGTAGTTGGAAGGAATGAGAATAAACCCCAAAGGGAATTCCAGGCAGCAGGATTAGCATGGGAAAGCGTGGGTTAGGCTAAGGCCAGGAGTTCGGTATGGCTGGACCCTAGGATACGTCATTAAGCAGTAAAATATGAAGTTGGAGAGGTAGGCGGGCCAAATCATCATGCCCTTCATATACTACAATGGGAAATTCAAGTTTCATACGAAAAGGTACAGGGGAGCCACTGCATGATTTAAGGAAAGGTGGTAAGTGATCTTATTTGGTTAACTGGATTCCTCTGGATAAAACTTGAAGGGGTGCATATTAAGGAATGAAATCAGTTTGAAAACTTTATAATAATCTATAAAGGAAAGTCTTAAGAAACCATTCAGTCAGAGAATGGAGAAGAAACAGCTTCAAAGATTTGGGAGGGAAACCACAACATTAGAAAGATGGGAAACTGAGGAAAACAAGCTGATTCCTAACTTTTTTGGCTTGGGTAATTATGTAGATGATAGAGGAAATAATATGTCCAGTTCTGCATGCGTGCTTGCTCAGAAGTTTGCAACCCTACAGACTATACTCTGCCAGGCTTCTCTGTCCACAGGATTTTTCTGGCAAGAATACTGGAGTGGGTTGCCACATGTTCAGCTCTGGTCAAAGTTAAATGTGAAATATCTACCTCTAGCACCATCTGGGAAAGCTGGCACTAAGTAGCTAAATATACAGTCTGGAGATTAGGATAGAAGTTTCGGTAAAGAATCCTCACATATGAGCATTCTCACATATTCATATATGAATAGTTGGCTGAAGCAACAAGAAATATGGGCCTGCCTTTTAGGAATATAAAGACTGTGAGGAATAAAGAGGAAAAAAAAGAAACTTTAAAAAGAGTATTGATAAGTCATGGAAGCTAAGAAAACCAGGAGAGTAGCATAGCAGAGATTTCTAGAATGGGGTATAGATTTGGTATAAAACTCCCTGAGAGATCACATAAATACTGATGGTGTGCTCAATTTGGAAACCAAAAGGCCTCTGGGTGACTTAAGAACAGTTTTGGTGGAGCAATGAGTGCATAGTAAAAATACATTTTCCAAGAAGACTTTGGGTTCTTCCACAAGCCAACTGTGACTAGCGTCAACAACTCAATTTCTCTGGACTTCGGTTTCTTCATCTGAAAACCGGAGATGGTCGTATCTAAGAGTTTCTGTACAGATTAAAAATCAAAAGATGCCTAATTCTATCAATAATAAGTGATCAAAGAAAATGTAGTGATGATTATTGCAAGGCAGAAGTTATTCTTTTGTCACATTTATAAAAAAGAAATGTGCAGAGTTTTATTTAAGCTCAATTTCAAAACAGCAGTGAAAGGCAACCAAAGGAGAGGAAGTGGAAATAAGAGGTCTGAGAACACAGCTAAGCTTTTCATGGTGACAGTCATGTTACTAAGCATAGTATCCTTAATATGCTTATAATCTTCCCAAAATACATTATTCACTCCCATGCTTTCTGCAGTAAAGTATTGTAGATAACCATTTACCTAGATCAAAAGTGGTTGTCCGTTTTTGGACAACCCAACACCATCATTATGAACAAAAGCCTGTGATACCTTCTAGACCTAATAGGTTATACAGGGCTGCCCTTCTCAAACTGGGATGTTTGCTAATATGCCATAAATCAAACACAATATATTAATACCATCCTCAAAAATCAATTTAACTTAATGGTAAGTAATTTGAAACATTTTGGATATATTTTTGAAAAACCAAAATATTATTCATTTATGAATATTTACTGAATCTCTATTTTGTACTGGATATTGATCCAGGTCCCTGGAGATAAAGCATTAGGAAAATAAGAAAAAAAATTAACTGAATTCATGGAGTGAGTGAAGTCGCTCAGTCGTGTCCAACTCTTTGTGACCCCATGGACTGTAGGAGCCTACCATGCTCCTCTGTCCATGGGATTTTCCAGGCAAGAGTGCTTATATTCTAACAGATGAAGATGGGTAATAAGCATTTACTCTACAGTACATTGTGCTGTGTTAAGTTGCTACAGTCATGTCTGACTCTTTTGTGACCCCATGGACTGTAGCCCACCAGGCTCCTCTGTCCATGGGATATTCCAGGCAAGGATACTGGAGTGGATTGCCATTCCTTCTCCAGGGGATCTTCCCAACTCAGGGACAGAACCCGAGTCTCTTATGTCTCCTGCATTAACAGGTGGGTCCTTTACCACTAGCGCCACTGGGAAGTCTTTATATGATGCCAAATGAAAAGGAAAAAAAAAAAAAAAACTGAGAAGGGGTTTTAATTTTCAATAGAGTACTCAGAGTAGGCCTCAATAAGGTGCCATGGGATTAAAGGTTTAAGGGAATGAGAAAGCTAGCTACTGGGATATCTGTGGTAAAAGTTTCTGGGCAAAAGGAATAGAGACTGTAAGGGTCTGGAACGGGCTCACTGAGGAACCACAAGGAAACAGACTGGAGAAGAGGGAGCAGGAGAGCAGAGTAGAATAGAGGGGTAATGGGGCCAGTCCCCTAAGGTCCTACTTCATTTTCATCTTCTGAGGGAGATGAGAAGACAGGGGAGATTTTTGAGAAGAGGACAGACACGCTCTATACTTAAAAGGACATCAGGGACTGCTGCGGGAAATTATTGTTGTTTAATCGCTGTTTAAATTATTGTTGAATAAAGTATATTAAAATGAGGGCAGAGAAGCAGGAAGAGATCAATTAAGTGAGTACATCAATAATCCAGGTGGGAGGTGCTTGTGGCTTACATCAGAGTGGTAGCAAAGAAGGTAGAATTCCTAGGATGATGGATATTTTCTGAGGTAGAAACCTCAGAAATTACACAGAATCCTGTATGCTACTATGAAGGGTGAGAAGTTGGCACCAAGGTTTCTGGCTTGAACAAGCTTCCTAACCTTTACAATAAGATGGAGAAGACTGTGAAAGGAGCATGTTTAGCCTGGAAGTTCAGGATTTCTGTTTGGACAGGGTTAAGCAAACGTCAAATGAACGTTTAGCATGCAAACAAAAGAAAAAAGAAATCTTAACTTTCTGACAGGTCTCTTCAAGGATTACCCCCAGAAAGGGAAAAGGCAAATCTGAATATTCTCTGCTCTCAGCTCTTTAGGCAGAGACGTTTTTGAGGCACTTGTTCAGTTGCTAAGTCCTGTCCCACTCTGCGACCCCAAATAGCCCACCAGGCTCCTCTATCCTCCACTATCTCTAGGAATTTGCTCAAATTCATGTCCAGTGAGTCGGTGATGCTATCCAATCATCTCTTCCTCTGCCACCCCTTCTTTTGCCTTCAATCTTCCCCAGCATCCCATCCTAAATGGCTAAAAGGCTTTCTGAGGTTGCTTTTCATCCCTTTGTTCCCTCTCGTTTCCAGGCTGTCGGTACCCTTTCCCCATCTGAAAACGTACTGACAATGCCGCTCCACTTTCTGTTTCCTGGAAGCCTGAGAAACCAGCTAATTAGAATCTTGTGGGGGTTCAGAATGCTTTCCACGCGGCCAGCATCTTTGTTGGGCGCTGGTCCTACTTCCTGGTTCCGAGGAAAAGAGATTTCATTTCGTAAACAGGGTTCTCGGAACACACAGCCCGGGAATTGAGAAACTCGAGGCGAGGTCCGACCATCGAGTGACACCTCTCTTCGCCCCACGGTAACTCCACCGGTCCCACCAATTTTCTAATCCCTAGGGACCCACCCAAGTCTTTATCCTGGAGCAGGCGCTGCCCACGCAACCTACTTCCCCTCTAACTTTTCTCACTTGGGCTGAAGAGAAGTCGATTTTCCTTCCTCCACAACCCGGAGGCCAGGGCGCAGACCTCAGACACTTCGCGGAAAAGGTGGCGCGCAAGTCCGGAACCCCTTACCTGCCCGGGCGCAGGGCGCAGGGGCGCACAGGGCGCCGTGGGGCTGAGCCAGAGGCCTAAGGACCCAGGTACTACGAAGGGCCGGGGCGTGCCCAATCCGTCAGGTCCCGCCCCCGCCCGGCTCCGCCCCCTTCCTCTTAGTGCTTCCCCCTCGCCGCTCCACTGCGTGAAAAATCCCGGAAAGGCACTTCTTTAAGTAGGAGCCTGTCCCTTTAAATACTCTTCTGTCGGATACTAGCTAGTTTATGGCTTCCGGGCATGCGCACGGCGTGGTGCGGAGGAAACCCTTTAGCTGGACTTGAGGTAGACCGGGCTGTGCTTCTTGGCGCCACGTGGGCTTGTGCAGGGGGCGATGACAGTATTGGCATTGAGATCCTGACCCTCGGTCCGCAAGAGGAGCGCGATGTGAGCTAGTATCGCGCCTTGAGTTAGGCCGGGATGGGGGTGGAGAAGACGCCCGTGGAGCCAATGGCTGTGTCGGGGTGATTTTGAAAGCGCCTGAAGTCTGTGCTGCAGGAGTCAGTCCTGCTGGTTGGTGGCAGAAGTAGGAGTGAATTAGGTGGAGCATTGGCAGTGGAAGGAACAGGAGGAGCTACTGTCCTTTTTAAACATCCTCCTAGACTCTGCCCTTAGCCACAATCCAAATTCCCAAGCCTTGGGTCAGCCAAACTGCTCCCTCCATGTCCGCCGGGCGGGCTTATCGACACATCTGTTGCATGGGAACTCAACTTTGTGTGGGTTCCTTGGCTGCCCTTCAGCACGGTTCCACTCTTACTAAGATGCTTGGTTGTAATTCCCTCATCGTTGTATTCTCAAATTGTTCTCCTATGCCACTAGCTTAGAATGTTTTCATATCTTCTTCCTACAGCTGAGCTCTTGATCACATCTTGTTGCTTTCGATCTCCTCCAACTGTTCAACAGATTCATCCTGCTCAGTACTATTAGTCCAACTGTTCAACAGATTCATCCTGCCTAGTACTATCAGTCATCTTACTAAAACATCTTTTAGGATTGTGTTATTTTCCTGCTCAGACACCTCCAGTGGCCATCAATTTACCACTCAGTGGATTCTAAGCTCCTGCCAGCGCATTAACTGTTTTACCTAGTTCGGCGCTAATCCGGCCATATTTTCCAGAACTGTGCTAGAAAACACTTTGTCCTACTGCTCTGTATCTGGGCTGTTCAGTTTTTTCTTAACACGTTGCATAGTTTGCTTATGCCTTTGCCTCATTTCTGTCTCCTGAACTGTTTTGAAAATGTGGCCACTTCTTACATTATGCTTTACTGATTATTCTAGGCAAAAGTTGACCCCCTCTTTCTTCCTCTTCACTCTTACTGCTCTTATTTTGTACTAGTCATTTTATTTATTCAATAATCATTATGGATTGTGCCCCTACTATGTGCTTGATTCTGTTCTAATTGTGAGATAATCAGTGAATAAAGCAGACAGGGTTCTTGCTTTCATAGAGCAAACATTCTAATTGGGGTAGGTGTATAGTAAATAGTGAAGTAAAATGATTAAATAGAAATGATATGCAGAAAATTAAATAAGATTTTATGAAAAATAGTGACTTGCTGGTTTCTTCCGATTATCGGTCAAGGAAGATCTCTTTAAGGATATTATTGAAGAGGAATTGATTGAATCAACAGGAACAGTTGGCATAAAGGAACTGAAGAAGGCCAGTGTAGCTGGAGTATAGTGGATAATGGGGAAAGGGTACAGGTTAAATTTGGAAAACAGAGTTCAGAATCTTAGAAGTCTTTGGAAGCCAGGGTGTGTATTTTGGATTTTATTATAAATGTGATTAGAGGGTTTAAATAGGGTTGTGATATGATTTAATTTTCCTTTTTAAATCATCATTCTGGCTACTATGTGGAAAATTGACTATGGTGGACTAGTAATAGAAGCAGAGATGAGAGGCCTTCACAGTGTATAAGAATTTCTGGAATGGACGTATTAAAATAGAGGTGATGAACGGGCAGTAGGGATAATCAGAGAGCCAGATGCTTAAAGGTGATGCAACTTTTGGTGATGAGAAAATCAAAGCTAAGACCGAGACAAAGTGGAAGGTTTGAGGTTGAGATTAAGGAACTGAGGGACTGTGATGTTAAATGGATCATCCATACGGATGGTCTTGGAGGTCATGCTGGATAGTATATTTTAAGCTAGGTATTAAAGTCATTAGTGAGTGAAGAAGAATTGTCCTGGGACCAGAGAGAGGCTGGCAGCAAATAGTACAGTCCGATGGCATGTACTTCAAAGGAAATGGGATTTGAGGAGGTAGAGGAGGAAGAAGTGGTTTGGAAGGAGCAGTGGCAAACACAGAAAATATTTACAACCTGCAGGTCCCCAGGTGGGTATGAAAGGAAAAATAGCTGTCACATAGGAGGACTACAGAAGCAGCAGCCCGAGGGGAAATATCCAGGTTTCAGTTCAGGCAAGAAACTGAGGAGTCTGTGCAGGAAATTAAGGAATGAGGAAAAATAAATATATCCTATTTATTTCCTAGGAAAGTAGAATATTAGGAAATTTCTGTGAGTTCCACATTACAGAAAGGATGGAGTGGAAGTGGTTTTCTAAATTGGTTCAGATGAATAGAATACACTGTAGAAATGGGATGAAGGTCCAGATGATGTATTACCTGGAGAGCATGATGAACGCAAAGAACGGAGCAGTACCAGTTCCTTGGGCATTTTATCTCTCCTGAAACTCTGTGTGATAGCCATGGGTTACGCGAAGAGTGAAGGTTGCTTCAAGAAGCTCTGTAAACGTGTCTTCTCTCTGATGCCAGAGAGAGATGGTTGTACTTTTCTTATGGGTCAACTGAAAAAGTTTGTATCCAAGTTTTCATGAAGGTTTAAGGTCCAAGGTTAACATAAGCCTTCCTTGAACCCTAATCACATTGCATGTTGGTTTTATTTAATTGTTTTTTTTGGCCATGCGCCTTGGAATCATGCTTAGCAGATCTTAGTTCCCTGACCAGGGATCAAGCCTGCACCCCCTGCATTGAAAGCTTGGAGTCTTATCCACTGGATCACCATGGAAATCCTGCAAATTGTTTTTAGTACTTCATTATATGTCAGTGTGGACTGTGTATTCCTGTCTTCTCTTCAGCCTTTCCCCCACCCCTATCCCTCCATATATTAGTATCTAGTCACAGAGTCTCTGAAATTAACTGGAAATTTAGGTTTCAGGGGTGGAGTTCAGACAAATTGTTGTAAAAAAAAAAAGTATGTTCTAGTCTCTTTTTGTTGGTCTACCAATGATATTTTAAAAGTGAACTTGAAACTAATCCTTTTAATCCTGGAATTTTAATAGATGAAAGCCTGGAGTAGGTGAAGAGTCAAGATGCAAATTAGCAGACATGCCATCTCGGTATAAGAGTCAAAATACACATGATATATAGAAATAAATTAGTAATGTCATTTAAGGGGACTCGGAAGGGAGAGAGAGAAGCAGAAATAAATAAATTCTGCAAACCTATTTCTTTTTTTGTTATCCAGATTTTTTTTCTTCCTGGTAATTGATCACCTCTTTTTCTTTTGTAGGCATTGTTCAAGAATGGAAGAGGATACAGATTTCAGAATCAGATTTAGTTCTTTGTGTTTCATAACTGATCATGTTGGTTTTTGTGGCACCATAAAAAGCTCACCAAGTGACTTCATTGTCATTGAGATTGACGAACAGGGAGAGTTAGTTAATAAAGAGAGTGACAAACTTGTTTATGAGGTTAGTAAAGTACTACCTGAGCCAAATACTTTGGCTAAAAAAGCAAAACTAGATCTTCAGATTTTATCTTTTGAAGAGACAAGCAATCAAGAAGTCAGTACTTTGGCTGGGAGCTCCAGTGATGACCACAATTTTGTGCCTTGTTCAGAAAAGGAAGATACTATCAAATATAGAACTTACAAAGGTGAAGAAGAAAATGTTGATGTATTAGGCTCCTTGTTAGATGAAAAAACTAATGAATTACTGAATCAGTTTGCTTGTAATATAAAAGAGAAGTGGGACTCTAAAACTGAGCTAATTGGACCATCTCCTGAATTCTCATTAGGCAGAATCCTAGACAAGAACCAGAGGGCTACCTTGCATAGTGCTATTAGGCAGAAATTTCCTTTTTTAATAACTGTAGGAAAAAACAGTGAAATTGTTGTAAGACCAAATCTTGAGTATAAAGAACTTTGTCACTTGGTATCCGAAGAGGAAGCATTTGACTTTTTTAAATATTTGGATGCAAAGAAAGAAAATTCCAAATTTACCTTTAAACCTGATACGAACAAAGAACACAGAAAAGCTGTCCACCATTTTGTCAACAAGAAGTTTGGAAATCTTGTGGAAACCAAATCCTTTCCTGAACTGAATGACAGTGCTGATAATCCAAATGTAGTGATAACTGTAAGATTTCGGGTCAAGGCACACAAGCACTGCAAGAGGTCTCTTCTTGAGTGCCAGGGAAGAAAAGATATATACACAGGTAATAATACATCATTACCATTTTCTTAGGTAAACTTAGATAAAATTGTGTGAAATCTGTGTAATTTCAAATGAATTAAATAGACATGTCCAGAAGGATATTGAAAACAATATATGGGTCCTTTTTTAAGTGGAAGATAAGCCTTTCAAAATATACTAGTTGTAAAATATTAACCTTATTGATGAAAGTGTGGTTAACATGTTTATAGTTAATGTAGTTACAAATGTATAAAGTTAAAGAATTACTTTGGTTAATACATCTCATGGGGGTGAATCTTGATTTCACATTTTGAAAGTTATCTTAAGTATTTGGAGAGAAGTAAAATATGTTTGCTGTACTTGGGGAAGTGAAGAGAATACCTTGTAATCTGGAACAGCCGGACTTTATAGCCTATGGAAAGAATCCTGCAGACTTACAGGGAGTTCCTTTGTTTGACACTGTCCATCTTTTAAAGAAGAGTTTCTCAAAATTTTGCATTCATATAATCATCAAAAGGGCTTGTTGAGAGAGATTTCTGAGCCCTGTTATCAGTTTCTGATTTTTACTCTGTGTAATACACTTTCTTGGTCTGTTTTTCACAGTTTTCAGTTCCTAGCCAGGCTGTTCCTATACTTTTAAGATATTTTAGTGATGCCTGTCTAGTTCCATAGATTTGGTATATTTAAAATACTGTTATTTTTTTCACATTATTACTAATTGATACTCAAAGTTTTGGCTCCAGGACTAGGATAGTTCTTGTAAATTATTATGGATCTCAAACAGGTTTTGCTTATGTTGTAATTGTGTTTAACTTATTGGCAATTTAAAATTAATTTTTAAAAATATGAATTTATGTTTATCGATGAAGGTGGTCAAAAGGTACATACTCCCAGTTATAAGCAAGTCCTGGAATATTGTGTACAGACAGCATGATTGTTGTTGTTTTGTCACTAAGTCGTTTCCAACTCTTTGCTATCCCTCTGGCTGTGGCCTGCTAAGTCGTGTCTGACTCTTTGGGACCCCATGGGCTATGGCCCTCCAGACTCCTCTGTCCATGGGATTTCCCAGGCAGGAATACCGGAGTGGGTCACCATTTCCTTCCCCAGGGGATCTTCCCAACCCAGGGATCAGACCTGTGGATTCTTTACCACTGAGCCATCAGGAAGCCTGTGTAGTATGGTAACTATAGTCAATGATATCGTATTGTATATATGAAAGTTGCTAAGAAAATAGATCTTAAAAGTTGTCATCACAAGAAAAAAATTGTAATTATGTGTGGTGATAAATGTTGACTTATTGTGGTGGTCATTTTACAATATGTTCAAGTATCAAATCATTATTGCAGATTTTTAAAACTTTTCATAAATAATATACACCCTACATATTTTTGAAACTTGCTGTTTCCATGTTTTTAGAGATTCTTTATACAGAGATATACAGAACATACAGATCTTTCTTTTCTTTTAAACATGATTTCTAAAGAATAGATATTATAAGCTTTTGTTTAGCTATTTCATTTATTCAGAGATAGATGGATTTCACATCCTTCTGCTTCCTGAGTCAGGCTTATGTTAAATGTTCATTTTTCTTAGAGTGCTCCTCAAAGAGACTCTTGTAGCTCCTGATGATTGTTACAGGAGTTGAACAAAACAGAAATTATTCTGCAGAATACTTTGAATATCCTTTCCATGATCTGAGGGAAGAGGGCAGTACTTTGAAGTGTCATATGTTTATGGTGAACTGAGGACTGAGATATTTTCTTACTGTTAATGTTGGTAGGTTATATAGGCCAACAAGTTGGCAGGGGTTGGGGTTAGTGCTTGGTGGTAATTGTTACTGGGCTTGTTCCTCCTTCCACTTTTGCAATCTCATTATCACCTTCTCATCTAATAGACATTTGAAGGATCTACCATGAGGCAACAAGCTCTGTTTTATTTACTGATTTCCTGGCCTGGAACTCCCAGTCTACAGGGCATACAAACTTAAAGAGATAAATTATGGCATGGTGTTCAGTGTCATGGTGTAGATAATGACAGCTTGTGAAGACATGTAGGTTTAAGTAATCAATTCCTTGTAACGTTCATTTTTCATCTGTTCAACAAATATTTGAATACTTACTATGTGTTAGTCTGAGGGTATAATGGTCAATGAAACAAACATGATCCCTACTTTGGGAGCATTCAGCCTTGAGAACCTGGAAGGAATTTGAGGGAAAACTACTGTGGCCCTTGGATCTTGAAGCATGAAAAGAAGTGTGGCAAATAATAAATGGAGGGAGCATGTGTTTTAGACAAAGGCCCTCAATGCACACAAGTCCACAGCAGTGAAAGGCTTTAGTTCATCCAAGGATTGTGACAAGTTCTCTGGGTTACAATTATAGGATATATAAGATAGCCCAAGTGCAGACTGGAGGGGTGGATTAGGGCCAGTGTGAATGCCTAATCAGGAAATGTGGATTTTTTTTTTTTTTCTGTAAGCCTTTAGTGAACCAACTAGCATTTTAAAAATGAGAACTGAAATCTGTGAGGTTTGTATTTTACTGACTATATTTTGGTTAAAAAATACTCATCTAAATTAATGATTTGATTCACTATAATGATCTGTAAGTTTGCTAAGAATGTAAATGATGTATTTAGCTGCCTTTTTTTGTAATTGAGAATTTTTTGTTTGTTTCAGCTTTTACCCTACGAAAAGAAAATCTAGAAATGTTTGAAGCAGTTGGTTTTTTAGCTGTCAAACTTGGTGTGATTCCTTCGGATTTTAGTTATGCAGGACTTAAAGACAAGAAAGCCATCACTTACCAAGCGATGGTGGTTAGAAAAGTAACACCAGAGAGGTAATAAGATGTTTAAAGGATAGAACTTTATTTTCTTATTGCATCAAATAAATAAATACTAGATTAAAAACTGAGACTAATACTGGGAGCATATTAACCTCACTATCAATAGTAATTGATTATAGGCTTATTGAGCAGCATATTCTGCATTAATAGTATAATTATCTTCTAAATAGACTTTTATTATTGTAAAAGTAATACATGTTTATTGGAGAAGTTTAGAAAAATATAAAAAAATATTAAATGTCACTAAAATTTCTCTGACACAGAAATAACCACAAAAACATTTTGATCTGTTTCACATATTTTTCAGAGACTATGATATATGCAGATGCTACAGAGGCCTTTTTTATATATGTGAAAATTGTACTGTATATGTACTTTGTATTTTACTTATAAAATTAAAATAGTATTTTTAATGAAAATTTATGTCATGAAATATTTCAAAGTCATGTTTATTATATGGACTAATTTGTTTAACTTTCCCCTGTTTTGGGATATAGAAATTTGTTCCAGTTTTTCACTGTAAATACTACTATGATTAATTTTATTACACTTAAATCTGTGCCTTGTGGATGCTTTCCTTAAGGTAAAGTTCAGAAAAGTTGAATCATTGGACTAAAATTCTGCCTAACTTGACATATTAAAAATATATTAATCTTTGGTCATCAGATATTTAAGCACTATTTTCTGGTAAATATTTTTAAGTTCTTATATGAGGGACAGAAAAATGTTTATGATTTTGTCTATGTGGTCAAAAAGTGCACTGTACTAAGAAGGAATGACTTTAGATGTTGAAAGGTATTTAGATGTTAAAAACTGCTTTTTAACCACCAAAGACAAAATAGTTTATTAGTTTCTAGGAGGACAGAGTAGTTTGATTTGGCTTATGGGTATGGAATTTTAATTACCCTTTAACCAATAGTAAGATTTTAGCAGATGCAGAAAATCTGAAGGTATTTTGGAGGGCCTGTAAGCAAAAGAGTCTGCCTGATAAAGCAGATGGTTCCTTTAGGGACTACAGAATGTGTAGATGTAAAGAAAAATTTACATCAGTTCTTATAGGATCTTAGAAGTTAGGATAAGACAATTGGGATCTAATGTTGGTGAAGAACTGAAAACTTGAGTAAAGAAGTGTTCAGAGCAGAATGTTAGGAAAGTCCTCTGGCGCTAGTGGTTTTTTGGTAACATTAGAGGAAAACTGAGGAGGAAAGGAGCAAAGTCAAAGGACAGAAGAGCGAAGAACAGTTAAGGGGTTCTATCACTTGAACTACGGAGAAGTCAGAAGGCTACATAGAGTGATAGCATTAGGAATATGTGTTCCAGTTCTTAGAATAACTCTGTTAATATAATCCTACGATAAAGGGTTTTTAGTGCACATTTGTTGAAATAAATTAAAGATGTGTTTTTGAAATAATTCCCCCAGTTTTTCAGTATTCCAGTATAAGTGGTTGTCTGCCATCTGTCATTTAAACTTTATTTTAAATTAATTTTTTGACATTTTTAGCATTTTAAACGTTAATAATTTTTAACATTAGTTTAAACACAAACTATTTTTTAAATGTAAGAGTTAACTGAATCCAAATGATAAATGATTTATCATTCATAGGTTGAAAAATATTGAAAAAGAAGTTGAAAAGAAAAGAATGAATGTGTTTAACATTCGTTCTGTAGAGGATTCCCTTAGACTTGGTCAGCTCAAAGGAAATCACTTTGATATTGTCATCAGAAATTTAAAAAATCAAATAAATGATTCTGCAAACCTGAGAGAGAGAATTTTGGAGGCAATAGAAAATGTTAAGGTAAGAAAACTGCACTGTAGAGTATTTTGGGAAAATCTTTATTTACATTAAGATATGAAGGGAAGTATTTTGTACATTTTCTTTTTATGTGCGTGTATAATTATTTAAAAAAATGATAACTGGGTCCATTTTACTTAGTTTTTATTTTTCTTCTTAGTATATATCTTTGTATTGGAAAAAACACAACGTTAGTGTAATTAAACAAATTGTATAGACTCTCCCAGTTGGAAGGGTAAAACCTATCTGTTTAAAAGGACAGATTTTTTTTTTTTAGTGTCTGCCATTTAGAGTAGTATTACAGGCAAAGAGATTAATTTGAGGGGAGACTTTGTTCAGCATTTCTTTTCAGAAATCTTTGGTAAATAGTTTTTATATTACTTTCAAAATGGTTTTTCTTTTCAATCTAATTTTGAATTTTGTTTCAATGTATGCAAATGGTAAATCATATACATTTTACTATTCTTACAGTAAAAAAAATTACTTACTGTAAGTTTTAAAATGATATTTGCTGGGCATCTAAATGTGCACATATAGCCATAGCCTTCATTCTGATCATATAAACTGTGGGTCAGCAGACTTTTCTCTCTGAAGGGCCAGAAAAGAAATGTTCATGTTTTGTAGACATATGGTCTCTGTTGCAGCTACTCTAGTGGCTATTGTGTGGAAGCATCCATGAACCATACATAAATGAATGAGCATGGCCGTATTCCAGTAGAACTTTGTATACAAAAACAGTGGTTACAGGGCCAGATTTGACTTGTGGGCCAGTTAAATAGCTTGCCAACCCCTGATCTGGACCAGAAATTCTCAACCTAGGGTGTTTTTAAAAAATTTCAATAATCTGTTTTTTCTCCCAGACCGATTGAATAAGAACATTTGGGGATATAGCTTAGGCATTAGCATTTAAAAAAAATCTCCCTAAGTGATTCTACTCCACAGCTAACATTGAGAAACACTGCTGCAAGTTTCTGACCACAAAGACCTTTTCATACAATTTTACGCCTCTCCAACAGGAAAACAAACAGAAACCAGATTTTAATCACTATTATACCTAACAGTCAGGAAAATATCTTCACTAAAGATATTAAAATCCTCACATGGTTATTTTTTCCTTTTCTCTAGACCTGCCTAAGATTCTTTTTTTTTTTTCTTTTCCCCCTGTTAAACTATTAGAAAGATATCTCTTAGAAAAGGGAGTGGGGCTTTCTGAACTCTGATGTTATTTATTGCCCATCTTTCATTTGGTACCTATTCATATACATTTTAAAATCTCCGTAGGAATAATCTTAGATTTAGCCAACTTTCCTTTAGTTTTCATGATGAGGGGAAGTGAGCTGAGAAGTCCTGAAAATAAGAAATCTTTGGAGTTTTGTTTTAAAGGGTTGTAACTCAGATTGCTATAACATTTTATTGCAATCAACCCTGAATAACTTGGCAGGGGTACTTAAAACTCTTCTGGTGTTTTTAGCATATTGTCTAATGTTATTTTTCCAAATTTGAAATATTTAAAAGTATTTAACTGTGAGACTTAATACAGGGGGTACTTATTCTATCTGCAGTTGATCTTAGTGGCATGAGTTCAGGATGCAATTTCTTGTGTAGCATGCTGATTACAGATTATCTTTTATTTGCATCTTTTATTGAACAGTCCTGGAGTTGGTGCTCGATAATCATCATTGAATGAATACATTAATATATTCCCCCCATAGAGTGAGTGTAGAGAGCTCTTTTGTCTTTCAGGAAACCATATGGGCCTGTGGTTTGCTTTGTGAGGACATGTTTAACCACCAGCCAGTGTCTTCAATGGTTGCAATAGTAAATAGCAATTTTCCGTTCCTACCGAAGTGATGCTGTGCCATTGTCTTGGCCCAGACTTTCAGAAACTGAGATAATCGGAAAACCAACCATTATATACAAAAAAGACAGGACTTGCTGGGTTTGAAAATAAACCTGCTTCGTATTTCAAGCATCTGCAGACAGCCGAATCCTCGGAATCAGGAGGAGCTTCAGGTATCAGAGCAGATGCAGTACTAGGTAACCAGTTCATCCAAGTTTTCTCAGAGCTTTCTGATTTTAGCACCAAGAATCCCACATGCCAGAAAACTCCTCAGTAATGGCAATGAAAAGCTCACATATTTTTAAAGATTTTTCACTTATTTTCTGATTTTCAATCATTTATTCTTTTCCTTTGTATTCTTTAACCATATAGTGTTTCTCAGCCCACTTGGTATCCGTGTGTGTATTGCCAATTACAGGACTCTTTTATTACAGTAAGGACAAAGAGAAAGACTGGGTTACATATTTTGACGCAATAATTGTATTTATTTATCTTAGTTTGAGACTGTAACAAAGAACCATAGGCAAGGTGATTTTTAAACAAGAGAAAATTACTTATAGTTCTGGAGGCTAGAAGCCTGAGATCAGGATACCTGCCTGGTCTTCTTATTGTATTCACATGTGGTGGAAAGAGAGTCGGCTAGCTCCACCACCTTTTCTTATAAGAGTTCTTATCCTATTTATGAAGCTACTATGCTCATGATCTAATTATCTCTTCAAGTCCCTATCTCCAGATACCATCACACTGGAGGTTAGAGTTTCAACATGTGATTTTTGGGAGGACACAGACATGAGAGTATAGTAATATATTTTTAATTAACTCATTTTTTGTGTGTTTATAGAATAAAGGGTTTGTGAATTACTATGGACCACAGAGATTTGGGATGGGAAGGAAAGTTCACACAGACCAAATTGGATTGGCTTTGCTGAAGAGTGAAACGGTATGGATTCTGAAAAGATATGAACTTACCTGTTTTGTCAGATGTACTTATTACATGAGCCATCTCATTGCTTTCTTAACCCAGCATATAAATGGATGTATACCCCCATATATATGTACTGTACATCATGTTTATTGAACAGCCACTATGTTCATGATATCACTTTATAGCAAAACAGATGCTGAGTAATATTTGTATGAATGAATGAATAGTATAAAAGAGGAATGAGTTGGAGGCTAGATTGAATGCCCTGTTTTAAGATTCTTTCCTACTCTAAGATGCATACTTAGAAATAAGTTGTAGTACTGGAGACAGTGATAAAATACAGGAACTAGTAGATATGTCTTTTTTTAAAAGGAGTATCTTTTAATCTGTTTGTGTTTTAAAAGAAAATATTAAAGTTGGGGATTTTTAAAACTTTTATTTACATTTATTTTTTTTTAATTTATTTTTAAGACCAAAGACAAAGAGTTCTGAAACTTGAGAACACAAATGAAATTAGTGGCTTGCCACTTGCCTATGCTTGTTCTCTCCCCCTTTTTTGTTGTGTGTGTTAGGTCAGCCTGAGTTTTATGCCATCACTTAATACTGTGTTCTTACTTCTATGATAGAGGCAAAAAATGACAGAAGAAGATCTATGGAAGTTGTGTCAACCACTTTTCCAGTCCATAAGATTTTAAATCTGTGTATTAGGTTGCTTTGCACTGGAGGTTAATTCTAAATTGTTTAGCTTATGAATGCTTAAAGATAGAATTGCCATGTCAAATATCATGTTAAATGCCTATTCTTTCAAGATGTACCTTTTTTTTTTTTAAGTAAGTAATTTGTCATTTTCATCTGATATGTATTTGCTTGTTTGGTCTTTAAAGGTGAAGGCTGTAAAATTGTTTTTTACACCAGAAGATTTGGATGATCCTGTAAATAGAGCAAAGAAATATTTTCTTCAGACTGGTACTTTAAAAGTTTCTTTACCTCGTATATAGTTAGGTAGATATACAAGAGTTATATCATCAGGATAGCATTCATTTCTACATAAATGTGATAAGAAATAGACTGTAATATATTATATATTTAAGCATTTTTATTATGTGCCCTAGGTACTCCATTTTTATGGGACTTTTGTATAACTCTTGCTTTGGGGCTGGGTGAGGGGAAAGATGCTTTATGAGTTTTTCCTGGCCTAAATCCTCAAAAAAGATAAGAGTTCCCAGTTCTAAACTGACATTGATAGAAGTATAATTCACTGCAATCAGGAGGCTGAAAAATAAACTAAATAAAAGTACATTTGTTATATCTGGTACTTTGTGCATTGTTTTTGATCTAGTCTCCATTTAGCCCTGATTGCTAATTTTGAAAACTTTAGCTAAGTATATGTAGAATAGTTAATGAGAAGCACTAAAAAAAATTTGTTGAGTGTGGTTCTAGAGTCAGTCTACATGGGTTTAATACAACTTTAATACTTCCCAGCATATAGTCTCGTGCAAGTGATTTAGCCTCATTGTTTTAGTTTCTTCATCTGCAAATTGAAGCTGCTGCTGTTACTGCTGCTAAGTCGCTTCAGTTGTGTCCGACTCTGTGCGACCCCATAGACAGCAGCCCACCAGGCTCCGCCATCCCTGGGATTCTCTAGGCAAGAATACTGGAGTGGGTTGCCATTTCCTCCTCCAATGCATGAAAGTGAAAAGTGAAAGTGAAGTCATTCAGTCGTGTCTGACTCTCAGCGACCCCATGGACCGCAGCCCACCAGGCTCCTCCTTCCATGGGATTTTCTAGGCAAGAGTACTGGAATGGGGTGCCATTGCCTTCTCCGAAATTGAAGCTAATGATACCTAAAAGACTGTTAATATTTAAATAAAATAATAGATTTAATGCTGTTAAAATAGTGCCTGGCTTATTCTGAATACTGAATAAATGTCATGTGTATTTAAGTAATAACAACAACCATAAGATTTTAGATTCATTAAATATATGATCAACATATATGTGCATATTAAATTTCACTTGCATAGAAATAAAGGACATCAGTTTCTAATATCTCCATTATTTTTAATTATGTACATATTACATATATAATGATTAATAGGTGAAAAATATTTTTATACCACACCCAAATCTATAAACCATATGAGCATTTCACATTGTTATGAGTGATCTAAGTAATACTAAACAAAGTTCAAAATTACATCTATTGAGAAAATAATTTCCTTATGGCAGTGGTTGTTAAACTTTAGTGTGTACAAGAAACCTGGTGCATTTGTTAAAATGCTTACTCCAAGGCCCTACCTGAATAAGCAGCTTTGCCATGGAGTCCAGTAATCTAATTTTAAAAAGCATGCTGAATAGTAGAATGACTGAATAGTGTACTTGAAGGATCCAGATGTCAACCCTTTCTTATTGAAAAAATTTTGTCAAATGTCCATAATAGCTCTTTAAAATCTCAGCTCAGGAACTTATATAATGCTTTAAAAAAAGTGTTCTAAATAATTGCAAATTAGTTAATCTCCATCCTGACATTGGAGTTACTAATGTGCTCTTTTTAAAGCAGGGAAAGTGAATGAACCATATGATTAATGATTTTTAACAAACAAAAAACCTCTTCAAATGTAGCTCTGGTTTATAGTTGGTGCTGAGCCTTATCTTCATATGCAGGTTCCCAGGATAGCTCAGTACATTTAGAGAGCCTGGTAAAGCTCTTAATAACTGGCCTTTGAATAAAAGGAACTGACTGATCTCTTTGTTTCAGAGGATGCTAAAGGCACACTTGCCCTGATGCCCGAATTCAAAGTTCGGGAGAGAGCACTGTTAGAGTCACTGCATCGCTTTGGCGTGACGGAGGAGGGCTACATCCAGGCATGGTTCTCCTTCCCCCATTCTCTGCGCATATTCTACGTTCATGCATACAGCAGCAAAATCTGGAATGAGGCAGTGTCTTACAGACTTGAAACTTACGGCTCAAGAGTTGTGGAGGGTGACTTGGTCTGTTTGGATGAAGATGCTGACAATGAGCAATTACCAAGTAGTAAAGTAAGTATCATTTCATCAAGAGTTGTTATGTATCAGGAGCACTTATTTTCAGAAACTCTTATTTTAGAAAAAATTTAAAATTAAACATGCTTTTTTTTTAACTTTTATTTGCTCATCTGCTTCTACTCTGCTGTCAGCTGACACTTAACATGCCATTAAATAGAAGTATAAAAATGGTCAGTGGTGTGAAGTGAGAGTTACAAAGATAGTAAGCCTTCCTGAAAAGAACACGTTCTGTAGAAAATTACACAAGCAATTCATGAATCGGGCTTCCCAAGTGGCTCACTGGTAAAAGCATCCGCCTGCCAATGCAGGAGATGCAGTAGATGCAGGTTCCACCCCAGGTCGGGAAGATCCCCTGGAGGAAGAAATGGCACCCCATTCCGGTATTCTTGCCTGGAGAATCCCATGGACAGAGGAGCCTGGTGGGCTACAGTCTGTGGGGTTGCAAAGAGTCAGATAAGACTGAGCAGCTGAGCACACACCCAATGCATGAAACAGGCTCCTTAAAAATCCAAAACAGTGCAGATGGAGATGTCATTCCTGCCACCACTCTATTGTGATTTCCTCTGCCACTATCAGAAAATCAACCTCTTTTGGCATATTTCCTTCTGGACCATTTTCTATGCTTTCCCATAAATATCCACAGAAAGTGGATTTTTATTGTTAGTTAACAATGAGGAAAGTAAGTACAGAACTTTGAGACTTGAAACTCAAACTATGAAAAGGAAAAATAATAAAATTTCTATAATAATGCTATATAGGATATGAAATGTCGTTTCTTTCATATAAGTGTGGTTTTACAATTTGTTTTTTTCTCGCTTAACAATATCTTAGAGACATTTATATTAATGAAATATAATTTGTCTTATAAAATTGATCCTTCCGTTTCCTCCATGGTATTTTGGATATTGGTATTTCCAACTAGTATTTTTTATGGTATTTTAATCTCTGTGAATTTGACCTACATAATAAAATTGAATTCCATCAATCACATAAAGAAATTCATTTCATAGCATTGTAATGCAAAAAGAGACTATTCATCATGATCTTAATTCAATCTCAGAAATATATTTTAAAAATTAATGAAGGGATTTGAGTAGTGCTTTTGTATATAACATCATAAAATCATTGAACTTTAGGGGAGAAAAATATGTTAGAGACTTCTTTCTAATTTCCATTTCATAGAAATGAAAATTGAGGCCCAGACTGGAGAGGAGACAGGTTAAGTGATGTAGGTAGCAGAATTCAGAAGACCTAGTTGTCTGATTCCTAGCCCAGCTTGGTCTCTACTAGAGAAATCATGGGGTTTAGAAAAGTGTCAGCATACAGAGATAGGGCATGGTCCTATTTTTCAAAAATGGAGAAAAAATAGACTCTGAACTTAGCATAAAGGATGATTTATCTAAATTAACGGCAGAGTTTTAGGTGTATAAGTTAGGATTTTGTTTGTTTGTTTGTTTCAAGTGATAGAAGCCCACCTCAGACTAACTTAAGGAAAGCAGACAAGAATTTCTTGGCCCTCATAACTGAAAGTCCATGATTGATTCAGGTACAGCTGTTATGAAGGGGCTTAAACAATGTCCTAAATCATCCATTTCATTTTCTTCATCTTTCAGCTCTGCTTTCCTCTCTGTCAGATCCATTCTTAGTTTCTTCTCCAGAAAAGAAGCCTTTTATTTCCTAACAGTTTCAGTCAAAGCCATGGAAGTGAGTCTCAGAATGGCTTGGTTTGTGTTCCCTGTCCCCAGACCAGTTACTGTGGACTGCAGTATGTGATTAGCAAAGCCTGTGTTCCAAGGACTTCTTCCTGGAACCATCCCACCCAAACCACATTCAAGAACTGGGAGGGAAGCTCCCAGGAAATTGCAGATACACTATCAGAAAAGGAGTCAAGGCTGAGTGATGAGTGAGCCACAACAAAGAGGTCTGCTTTACTATTCTATTAAATGAATGACTTGTGAATATTTAGATAAGAAAGTGAGGGACTTCCCTGGTGATCCGGTGTCTAAGACTCTGTGCTCCCAAGGCAGGGGGCCTGGATTCCATCCCTGGTCAGGGAATTAGATTCCACATACCGCAACCAAGAGTTCTCATGCTTCAGCTAACGTTCACATGCCACAATAAAGATCCTGCTAGCTGCAACAAGATCGAAGATCTTGGCGTGCCACAATTAAGACCTGGCACAGTCAAACAATAAAATATAAGAACCATTAAGGGAAAAAAAAAAGTGATCCCTAGGAGCTTCATTAAGAATGATCATTTAACTGAGACACAGATTCTGAAACTGTGTAAAAAGAAATCTAGCAGCATCTTAGGTTTTATTTTACCTCATTTAAATGGAAGAAGGGCTATGTCAGTTAATTCCATTTTGATAAATAATGAAAAACATTCAGTTTTTTTAATACCTTTCAGAAAACATATCCTTTTTAAATATTTCTTGGCAACGCATTATTTAGTAAGTCAGCCATTTCTAATTCAAATTTTCAGAAGTTCACTTTGACAAGATATAGCAGTAATCTCTGAAATGCATGTGTCTCATAAGACTTCAGTATTCTTGCCTGGAGAATCCCATGGATGGAGGAACATGGTGGGCTACAGTCCACGGGGTCGCAAAGAGTCGAACATGACTGAGCGACTTCACTTTCACTTTCATAAGACTTTGTTCCAGGTAACATTTGCAAGGATATTTTTGTGATCAGGATTTTGTCTGCTTTTCTTTCAGGAGATATAGGAGAAAAGAAAACATTTTCTCTTTCACCTTTTGCAGAGTTTCCTTTTATTAGCAGCGAAAAATATCTGTATTTTTAAAATTGATTATTTATACTTTATTAGTTAGCACTGAGAAAAGAAAAGGCAAGAATTGGAGGCTCAGGACATAAAATATGGAAAATCTGGAAAAGGAAAAAAAATTAATATTTGTAGAATATTTCATGTTGCGCATCTACATTAAAAATTGTAGGAAACTATAGGAAACTAATCTGAGTCCCTTTTCAATAGAATTACTAGGCCTACTGCTGCTGCTGCTGCTAAGTCGCTTCAGTCGTGTCCAACTCTGTGCAACCCCATAGACGGCAGCCCACCAGGCTCCCCCATCCATGGGATTCTCCAGGCAAGAGCACTGGAGTGAGTTGCCATTTCCTTCTCCAATGCATGAAAGTGAAAAGTGAAAGTGAAGTTGCTCAGTCGTGTCTGACTCTTAGCGACCCCATGGTCTGCAGCCTAGCAGGCTCCTCCGTCCATGGGATTGGCCAGGCAAGAGTACTAGGCCTACAGATGTAGCTTAATTTCAGGTGACTTGGCAGATTTTCATAATTTTTTTGTGAGTAAGATGGAGAAATGTGAATTAGACAATGAGAAAATCACGTGAATTCATCTTTGTGGAGCTGCCATACGACAAAGAATGGTTAGTTCATCAGTTGATATCAGCTTGGAGGGAGCTCTCTAAAGAGAGCTACAGTGTTCTGTACTTGAAAATGTTTGTTCAGTATTTTCACCAATTGGTTACATTGTAGTATTTTAGGAATGCTTATGATTTTGTGAAAGGCAAAGAGCTGGAATTGATGATGCAAGAGAGATCATAGCCCCATGTATTTTGGTCAGATCACATGTAGAGTATTATGTCCATTTCTGAATGCAGCAGTTAAAATGGGTTATTAACATGTAAACAAACAAATATAAACCCAAAATGAAAAACCAAAAAGGAGGGATATTATTTATCTGAGTAGGGAGAATTGGGAAAGCAAGCAAGTTTAGAGAAGATCTAGGCATTATATGGTGAATGCTTTAGGAAAATGAGACTGTGTTAATCCTCATGGAGTGATGGTAGCTACCTTTATACTTTTGAGCTTTCATGTCTCAGGGAAATCAGAATGATTTATTCTGTGTCCTAGAGCAACATTTCTCAAACTTACCACTCACTTCTTTTTTTTTCCCCACGTATGTGTGACAATTATTACTAGTCTATGGAACACATTTTGAGAAGCACTATTTCTCATAGACTACTATGATACCTGTTGGGGACAGAGGTTGGAGAGGGATTTCATGGAAACAGATTTTTGATTCAGTGTAATAAAAAAAAAAATACTTTGCTATTTAGAAAAAGATGATTGGTAACTGAGGTGAAGGTGTTGTTTCAGAGCGATATGCTGCCCCATTCTCTGTTTCCCCTGCAGTTATCGGGTTAAAGCAAGAAGAATCATTCTAATTTTTAGGTAGTCTGCTCCTATAGAAACAAGCTGTGAAAAGATCTTATTTGACTATGAGTATATTAACAAGTTGTATTATACATAACAGAGTTAGGAAAAGTTGAGGGAATTTGGAACATTTGAGAATCATCTGTATTTTCATCATGTTTTTAAAAAATAGGTTCATCTGGTAACTGAAGAAGAGGAATCAGCTAACACATATGCAATACATCAGGTAAACTTGCTTAAAAATTAGTATCATTTAGATTTAAATGTAGACATTGTGCTGAAAAGACAGTGTACTAATCATTTCTCCTCCCCGCCTCCTTTTTTTCTACCACTTTTTATTCAGATATACTTTATATACAATAAAATTCACTTCTTATAGTTCTATGAGTTTTGATAAATGTAGACAATCATATGACTACCACAAGAATCAAGATAAAGAACAGTTTCCCGTCTCCCTCAAACTTCCTGTGCCCCTTTGCAGTCACCTCTCAGCCCTGCCCCAGCCCCAACTCAGCTATTTCCTGTGCTACAGTTTTGCCTTTGAAAGAATGCCGTAGAAATGGATTCATATAGGATATGTGATTTTTTGTGTGTCTGGCTTCTTCCAATGAACATAATGAATTTGAAATTTTTGTGTTGTATGTATTTGAGTTTTTTACCTGGTGCCTTTTCCTACCTACCTTTTGGTTCCAGCTAAAGGAAAAATATCTAGAAGTCATCAGCAAAGGAGGAAACCTCCACAAAATGTAGTTTACTCATGAGCAGCTGAGAAAATAGAAATTAATTTTGCAGCTTCTTGAGTGCTTCATGTTTTTATTAATAAGTAAGCAAGGAAAATGGAAAATTGTCAAATTTTCTGTGATTGAGCAGTAGGGATTATTCTTTTTGTTCCAGAAAGAATATGCTTTTAGCATTGTATGACTGCATAAAGATTAAGTCTGTTGGGTAATTAGATGTACCTCAACTTCTTGTTCCATTTCTTCTACCTTAACAGCAGTTTGTCAAATAATATCTGACTTGAGTTGGTTACCTTGTTAACTAAGAGTCCTTCTTGATTTCAGTTATCTCTTCTTTTTGCCTGGTAGCATTAAAAAGAATCAAAATAGTGTAGTATACAGTGGCATGTTTTAGAGTGATTGCAATGTTTGTATTCTGAGTGTGTTTTTACATATTCAAGTCCCAGTCATAAAAGTAAATTTAAAATATGATTGCATATGGACTTCCCTGGCAGCCCAATGGTTAAGATTCCATACTTCCACTGCAGGGGATGTGGGTTCAATCCTTTGTTAAGGAAGTAAGATGCCATGTGCTATGCAGGGTGGCCTAAAAAAAAAAGAGAAATGATCACATATTTTTCTGAAGGCTGTTTCATGTACCTTTTTTTTCCCTTTCCCTTGCATAGGTGGTCCTTCCAGTGCTTGGATGCAATATTCAGTACCCTAAAAACAAAGTGGGGCAGTGGTACCAGGAAGTACTCAGCAGAGATGGACTACAGACATGTAAATTTAAAATACCTACCCTGAAACTGAATGTTCCAGGATGCTATAGAAAGATTTTGAAACATCCCTGTAATCTCTCATACCAACTGATGGAAGACCATGGTATTGATGTCAAGAAGGAAGGTTCCCACATTGATGAAGCAACTTTATCTCTTTTGATCTCTTTTGATCTTGACGCTTCGTGTTACGCTACAGTTTGTCTGAGGGAAATAATGAAGCATGACTTTTAAAACTGATACCCTTGATATAATCATGTATGTGCCACTTTTTAAAGGAAAGTGAAAAGGGAGCTAAAATTTCTTGAGTGTCTACCATGTGCTATGAGCTTTATAATTATCTCCTTTAATTATACACTGTCCCAATGAAGTAGGAATTTGATACTTACATTGAAGAGGATGTACAGCAAGTGGCAAAATCTGAACTTAAGACTCCAAAGCCTTTGTTTTTTCTATTATCTAATGTCTCGATGATCTTTATTCTGTGCTGTAAAAGTAAAAATCTTTCTGGACTATTAGGAGCATACTGCAAGATAACATTAAAGAAGGTGACATTAAAGAAAAACTTTTGGAGTAATGTTTATATCCTCAGGCTACTTGCTTAAAATGTTGATGAAACTAGGTTGTAATGAAAACATATGGTTGAAGAGAAAGATAAAAGAAGCATTTTGTTAATTAGTGCCATTCTTTTCTATTTTTGAAATTATTGATCAGAACAGTACTTCAGGAAAATATTATCCCTGTATTTATTAATATGATATCCCAGGGGTAAAAAATTACCCCTTTTTGAAATAAATGATCTTTGATGAACATTGAAATAAATTTTTATACAGTTTCTTTATTTTGACATGTACTGACCCCTTTTTTGTTATTTTTTTTCTATCATCTAGAACATAAACTTTTAGAGTCAGATCTGCGCTCAGACTCCAGCTCTGACACTTACTAGTGACTGGGTATTATTGATTCTTTTTAAGGCTCATTTGAGGAATCAAGATGGCACCAACCTCATAAGCAACAAATAATAGAATTATCTCCACCTTTTTAATGTTGCTAGAGGAAGAAAACATTTTACCCATTCCGAAATTTAAATATGTGTTAATTTGTTTATTTATTTTAATTGGAGGATAATTACTTGACAATATTGTGATAGTTTTTGCCATACACTGACATGAGTCAGCCATAGGTGTACATGTGTCCCCCAGTCCTGAACCCCCTCCCCGCTCCCTCCTCACTTCATCCCTCTGGGTTGTCTCACAGCACTGGCTTTGGGTGCCCTGCTTCATGCAATGAACTGGCACTGGTCATCTGTTTTACATACGGTAATATACATGTTTCAATGCTATTCTCTCAAATCATCCTACCCTCGCCTTCCACAGAGTCCAAAAGTCTGTTCTTTACATCTGTATCTCTTTCCCTGTCTTGCATATAGGGTCATCGTTACCATCTTTCTAAATTCCCTATATATACGTTAATATACTGTATTTGTGTTTCTGTTTCTGACTTACCCCACTGTGTGTAATAGGCTCCAGTTTCATCCACCTCATTAGAACTGACTCAAATGCATTCTTTTTTATAGCTGAGTAATATTCCATGTGTGTATGTACCACAACTTCCTTATCCATTCATCTGCCAATGGACATCTAGGTTGATTCCATTTATTGTAAATAGTGCTGCAATGAACATTGGGGTACTTGTGTCTTTTTCAGTTCTAAATATTTGTTAGTTTAACTATTCCATGTGACAAATCTCTTTAACCATTTTATATCAGTTAAATTTGGGAGGAAATGGAATATACTGATTGGAAAAATCTGAGCATTCTTTTATTGCCGGTAGCGTTACATAATGATTTAAATTTAAAATACTGTAGAGAGTATTATATGTTAGTAATGTGGTACTTTTATATATTTAAGTGAGTCAAACCATTTTGGATATATTAACATAAGGAAATAAAATTCAAAAGAAGGAAAAAACTATATGCAATGTGAGATTTGCTTAGTGTAACATTTTTATGTATTAGAAAGAATCAGTTTGAAAGTCCAGCATTAGCTAACCTAAAGTAAAATGAGATGGAACAATTTGATGGCAAAACATATAGGTATTAAAAATGAAGGTTTTATGTATGTGAGAAAATATTGCCCCTCAAAAGTATATGTAAAACACAAATGGAGTGTATATACTAAATGCAGCTTTTACACAGGAGGGGCACTTCAGAATAGTGATTAAAAGCATGGGTACTGGAGACAAACTCCTGTAGTTTGAAGCTTGGTTCTGCCGTTTACAGCAGTGTGGCCTTATTAGTTTGTGTTTCAGTTTCAACTTCTGTAAAAACAGGGATGGTAATAAACATACCTCTTAGGATTATTGTGATGATTTTTTGAGTTAATATATGTAAAGCAGCTTAGAAAAGTGCCTAGCACTTAGTTACTGTTAAATAAATACCCACAAATCCAAGTTTGGAAGGGAACAGAAAGAAATGAAAAGGCCATTCTGTTAAGATCATAGAATGTTTGGAATTTTTTTAATACTAGAAGATTCCTGTTTTGTCTTTATATATTTTAATAATTAATAAATTCAGGACACAAAAATTGCAGATTGTTGTACTGTGGATTTTCAAAATTACCTTTATTACCTAATGGTCATTGAAAATGAAACGATGCTGTATTAAGTAGTACAAAAAATTAGAAATAATGTTTTAACTTTTGCATGATAAATTACATCTTGTAAATATAATCTGAAAGTGAATTACTAAATAATTAAATCCCAGTTTTCTTTCCGTCCCTGGGATTCTTCAGGCAAGAACACTGGAGTGGGTTGCCATTTCCTTCTCCAGTGCATGAAAGTGAAAAGTAAAAGTGAAGTCGCTCAGTTGTGTCCTACTCTTTGCGACCCCATGGACTGTAGCCCACCAGGCTCCTCCATCCATGGGATTTTCCAGGCAAGAGTACTGGAGCAGGGTGCCATTGCGTTCTCTGGGGTTCTGATTAGAAAATATGAGAGTATTAAAAGTGTGCCATCATTGACAGTATTTTCTTTGCCTCTAGGTGGCACTATAATTTTAGCTATCTTTATTTAGCACTTGGGCCCTGTGTAAAGAAAGGATCCCTAAACTTATTTCCAGTTACCATAAAATGTATTCAGATACTGTTCATGTGGAAAATTATTTAATATACTAATAATATTTGCCATGTTATATTTTCCCCAGTAAGGACTTGAATAGACCTTGGACCAAACGATGAGTAGTCACCTAGGGTTTTGCAGTTTTTCTGGAGCATTTTAGGCTTTCAGAAGCGTCTTTGTATTAGCTTTAATTTTCAATGTAATATTTGAAACTGAGCAATAGTGACTCAGGCATACTAAGGTAAAACAAATTTAGATCTTTTATTAAGATTAAAAGCACTTGGATTTTTTGTAAGTTATAATAAACAAGTCATATGCAACCTTGATCCAAGTAACATTTGCTGAGTGTTGTGACAGGCACTTCCACTCCTCTTGTTGTAATCCATGTTTCCACCCTGTAGGTGGGTAGTGTTTTCCCTGTTTTTGTAAATGAGAAAATATCTGAGTGGTTTATTGACCTGTTCAAGTTCAAGCAAGATGGCATTTGATTGAACTTCATTATGCTTCTAGATCAGCACTGCTTTCATCCACTTAAATTTGCCTTCTGAAAACAAGTTTTTGGTTAATAATAATTTCTATTTCTAGCAACTTAGTATTTCTTGATATCGACTAATAGGCATATTGGGGCATGTCTTGAGAGAAAGAAAATTACTTTTGAGATTCTGAGAACAAAGTAAAAGTGATAGGAGATCATTTAGGGAATTTCTAAATCATTTTGGGGTGTTTTCCAGAATATTTTGGGACTTGTATCTCAATGATATGCAACGCCGTTATAGGCTATTGAAGGTTTCTTTAGATGATACCTGGTACAATATTAAGTTTCATTGAAAAAGTACAGTGAGAATTGTTTTGTTTTCCCAGCACTCTTCCAACCTTTTCATCAACCATTCTGTTTAAGACAAGGAGAAAGCAGACTATTTCACATTTACATATCACCTGCTGGGTTTACCTTTTTAACAGAGCTGGTGGAGGCCCTAGGCTCAGGAGTCCACCAGGCAATAATATCTAACGAGAATCTCATAATACTGCTGTGTTTTATTGACTTTATTTTTCTAGGTACATTTTTTTTTTGGCCAATAATATTGGTTTTCCACATTTTTGATGTTTCTTTGAAAAATAAGTTTAATTTTAAAAAGAGGAAATCAGTGTAAAGGTAATAAGCACCTACTAGGGTAGATATAGCAGTAATGAAAACAGCAATACATGAATGACTGAAGTCTGGGAAACAGTGAGAGTACCTGGACTCAGAGCCGGCCTGTCGCTGTGTTATGTGTACCTTTAGTAACCCACTGAATTTCCCTGTTGTGGTGTCAGGTGTGAAGTAATGTTAGTAATCATTTTCCGGTCCAGGACAGCATAGCATCAAACAGAATAATGAAAAATACACAAATTCAATATATTATAAGCACAAGTACTAATGATCACATGTCATATCTTAAAATTGTACTGGTAGGGATTTTCTTTTAGAAAATCTTATGAAACTGCTAGTGTCTAGCACATAGCAAATTCTTAATAAATGTAACTAGTGTTATTTTAGTTAATATTACATTACTGGGCTCTCTGTGGAAGGTTTTATAATTGAATGGCTAATGAATTTCCCTTGAGATCTGATCTGACTCTGTCTTAGCATAAAATGATTATAATTCAACACACTTTTAGATTTATTTATAAGTAGAACTACATATTTCTAAATCTGGGAATTCAGCAGTTCATTCAAATTTAGGTCTTTAATATCTGGGTCAGTGTTCTTCAATATTTCCCACCTGAGAACCACCCTTAAGAGTCAAAGAAGAAATGAAGCTGCATATAACAATGGAAAACTTTTTTGCATTAATGTTGGGATAGGAGAAGAGGTTGGAGGGAGATATGGAGAGGAAGGAAAATAGGACTTGTCATATTTTTTCTTTATTTACTTCTGAAACTAAAGAAAGAATACTGAAATTTTAGCACGTGTAAGGTGAGGAAGTTGAGGAAGTGTAAGGTGAGGAAGTTGAGGCATTATGATTGCATTTTTTCAGAATGGTCTGGTTGCTCATGCCAACATATCACTAGAGAGACAAAAATTTATGCATTGTATATCTTCACTATACTAATGGTGGTTAATGTAAATAGTTTATTAATTAATTTATCTACTTAATTATTTATTTAACCATGCCACATGGCTTGTGGGATCTTAGTTGTGGGTCAGGGATCAAGCCCAGGCCCTCGGCAGTGAGATCGTGAAATCCTAACTACTGGACTGCCAGGGAATTGCCAATATAAATAGTTTAAAATGTAGTACCTGTGCTATAGATTTTGCTTTCAGATTAAGAAAGATTCTTAAGGATAGCTTGATGTCTTATGGTACTGTTTTAATTTATTTTCCTAAGCCCTTCTCCCTTTACCTATTTTTGATAGGCCACAAAACATGCCCCGAAATTCACAGCACTCTGTAAGATGCAATGGGGAAAGACAAATAAGTAATATCCCCGCCTTTGAGGGATATCCTTGACAATATCATTTGATTTGAAATGCCATCTGCAAGAAGAGTATGCAGACTACTAGATGGCGAAGAGAGAAACGAGTGGTGTCTGCATTTCACTTCCGGCTCTCTGTAGGACCAGTAATAGGCTTCTTGACCTCTCAGCACCTCATTCTGAATCCTTAAATGATACTTACATTAGCATTTCTAAGCATTGTGAGATCTCTTAAAATATGCTTTCAACTATTCAGTCTAGATGCTGCTTTCTAGAAAGCTTCTTTCTAGAAAGTTTAAAGAATGGAAAATGGTGTTAATGGAGTTAATCTTGTGTAATTTCAGTGTGGGCTATCAGGAATACCTTTAAGTAAAGAAAATGACTCTAATTTTCTTAACCAATTCATTTTCTCAGCGACTGAGAGGCAGGAGCTAATTTACTCTGCCTGTGTACACAGACCCTGTCTTACTAAAGGAAAATTTTACTTATGGAGAGAAGTCACTATACCCATGAAATTATTTATATTTAGACATTGGAAAATAGGGCAAAATATAAGAAACATTAAATTGACTTTCTTTTTTCAGTTTCCTTCTACATACTCAACTCAATTACTAATATTTTCTGTTACAAAGAGGAAATTTAATCATGGAGTCAAAACAAGAGCTATTTGGTTGTTTTTAGGGGGAAGAGAACAAAGAGCTGGTCACTCCTCATTTGAGGGTGTTTGAGCAACAAGATGAGTGGGGAGTGGAGAGGGTTAGGGACTCGACTCTTTCTGCTTTGATTCCAAGTCACCCTTTTCTGGTAAGCCTTACTGGCATTTTCTTAGACTCGTTAAGTCAGAATTCCGAATTTTTCACTACAATAGGGTTTTAATCTTAGCTGATTATTGTTTCCACCCCCACCCCTGATCATAAAGGACTAGTGTTTGTTTCTGAAAAGGGAAGGTTAAGACTCTTTCTATTAACATAACCTTTATAATTTCCTTAGGCTATGATAAAATGTGCTGGGTTTTCTTGCATATAATTTTCAAAAGGAAACTAGTTTTTCCATGAAATATCTTAAGAGAAATTAATAGATTTTATGATATGTAAATAATAACAATGCACGTTTTATATTTAGAAACCAGTGGACAAACTGAGAAGCAGTTATTCTGAATTCTGAGAGCATTCTTCCAAGGCATTGAAAGAGAAAACTGATTTCATATGAAGCATTTGATGATTTGTGTTTTTAATGTACATATTGTCTCTCGTTTTGATTGTTGTTATAATTTTCTAACTGACTGCCCCCATTCTTCACTCTAACTGGTCTATCTTTGTATAGTAATGTCAGTTACCCTCCTCCCCCGCCTGAAAAGTAGAAATCTGATCCTGTCATTGTGTTGAGACCATATAACACTTCTGTGGCTTCCCAGTATTAATGGAATGAAAATCCAAATTCCTAAACACAGCACATGTAGACCTGCACAGTATGGCTTCAGATTATCTTTCAAGTGTCATCTGCCTCCTGTTCTGTGAAACATACCTTTTGTTCAGTTCTGTTTGTTCCTTTCCAAATATAGCAAGTTTTCTCATGTTTTGCCTCTCAACCTCCCCATTCCTCTCTGTTTAGGCTTAATAAATGTCTCATCTGTAAAATCTGTGTCCTTACAACAGTCCTACGTCATGTTATACTTATTTGAGTGAATATCTGGTCATCTATACTAAGTATTCAAGGGCATTCATTTTTATACCTCAGGTACCCATCCATGCCTCATACGTAGCAGGCTTATTAATTTACACCTAGGTAAATTTACTTGGTAAGTATATGTATCTCAGGAAAATTCTAAAATAGTCTTTTATCCTCACAGAAAATTTAGAGTATTAGAATTGATACTCCTTATAATGCCTTTCCACTTCTATGTGAATTGCGAAAATAATTTTAATCTCTTCATCTTTGTCATCACTACCTATAAAATGACTACTTTTGATTTAAATATTAAATGCATTGCAGAATTTCAATTACAACTCAGAACCAGCTCTCAGGGAATGTAACCAACCTCATTTTACAAGTTAAGATTCTAGGGCTTGAAGAGGTTAAGTAACTTACCCTAGTTTTCAAAGAATATTTACCCTAGCTCTCCTTGTTTTCAAGCCTGTGGTGATAAATACTTTGCTCTGCTTGTTCCTAATGCAAAGTCTCTCTGTGCAGTTTGCTTGTTAACTAGTGATTAATTTCTTCCCATTTCTGAATTTGCATGCCGATTTCTAATAGTTTATGACATTAAGGCAAGTTGGGGGAACATAATGATAATGGGATTTTAATCATTGAGTACTATGTATTTAACATTTTACATCTTACCAGTAAGTACTTATCTGTGGGTTAAGTACTGTTATTTTTATTTTATAGATGAGGGCACAGAGATAGAGTGCAATTAAGAAACTTGAGAAGGGTAAAACATAGAGCCAAAGCTGAAGCCCAGATACTTTTTCTTGTAGAATCCAGAGACTCTTAAGCCATGAACTTGGTTTGAACTTAAGTGGTAGTGATTCCATGTCATAGAAACTAGCACAAATGTTCTCTTGAGGAAACTTATCCTTGGTTTCCCATTTATGTTCAGACACTAAGCAGCACAGAAAAAAAAAAAAAAAAGAAGAAGAAGAAGCAATACATCATGCATGAGTGTCAGCAGAAACAAAAGATGGTATAAATAGACCTTCAAAATTCCGGACATGGACTTCATGTTGACTACTTTTAAAGAAGTAAGAAACAAGCTTGAAAAGATGCAGGAAACAAGAAAATTAAAATACTATCTAGCGTATTTGAAAAAGAACTAATATACTTTCCAGAAGTGAAAAATGTAATAATCAAAATCAGTTTTCATCATGAGTTTAATAACAGTACACAAAATTGAAAACAAAATCAATTCAGTTTGTTCAGTCACTCAGTCATGTCCTACTCTTTGCGACCCCATAGACTGCAGCATGCCAGGATTCCCTCTCCATCACCAACTCCTGGAGCCTGCTCAAACTCAAACTCATGTCCATTAAGTTGGTGATGCCATCCAACCATCTCATCCTGTTATCCCCTTCTCCCACCTTCAATCTTTCCCAGCATCAGAGTCTTTTCAAATGAGTCAGTTCTTCACGTCAGGTGGCCAAAGTATTGGAGTTTCAGCTTTAGCATCAGTCCTTCCTATGAATGCTCAGAGCTGATTTCCTTTAGGATTGACTGGTTTGATCTCCTTGCAGTCCAAGAGACTCTCAAGAGTCTTCTCCAACACCACAATTTAAAAGCATTAATTCTTCAGCACTTAGCTTTCTTTATAGCCCAACTCTCACATCCATACATGACTACTGGAAAAACCATAGCTTTGACTAGACAGACCTTTACTGGCAAAGTAATGTCTCTGCTTTTTAATATGCTGTCTAGGTTGGTCATAGTTTTTCTTCCAAGAAACAAGCGTCTTTTATTTTATGGCTGCACTCACCATCTGCAGTGATTTTGGAGCCCAAGAAAACAAAGTTTCTCACTGTTTCCATTGTTTCCCCATCTATTTGCCATGAAGTGATGGGACCAGATGCCATGATCTTAGTTTTCTGTATGTTGAGTTTTAAGCCAACTTTTTCACTCTCCTCTTTCACTTTCATCAAGAGGCTCTTTAGTTCCTCTTCACTTTCTGCCATAAGGGTGGTGTCATCTGCATATCTGAGGTTATTGATATTTTTCCTGGCAATCTTGATTCCAGCTTGTGCTTCATCCAGCCCGGCATTTTGCAAGATGTACTCTGCACATAAGTTAAATAAACAGGATGACAATATACAGCCTTGATGTACTCCTTTCCCAATTTGGAACCAGTCTGTTGTTTTGTGTCTGGTTCAAACTGTTGCTTCTTGATCCGCATACAGATTTCTCAGGAGGCAGGTAAGGTGGTCTGGTATTCACATCTCTAAGAGTTTTCCAGTTTGTTATGATCCATACAGTCAAAGGCTTTAGCGTAGTCAATGAAGCAGAAGTTTTTTTTTTTTCTTCTGGAGTTCCCTTTCTTTTTCTATGATTCAACAGGTGTTGGCAATTTGATCTCTGGTTCCTCTGCATGTTCTAAATCTAGCTTGGATATCTGGAAGTTCCCAGATCATGTGCTGTTGAAGGCTGGCTTGGAGAACTTTGAGCATTACTTTGCTAGCATGTGAGATAAGTGTAATATATGGTAGTTTGAACATTCTTTGGCATTGCCTTTCTTTGGGATTGGAATGAAAACTGACCTTTTCCAGTCCTGTGGCCACTGCTGAGTTTTCCAAATTTGCTGGCATATTGAGTGCAACTTTCACAGCATCATCTTTAGGATGTGAAATAGCAAAATAGTAAACTAAAATATAGGCCTAAAGAAATCCAGAATGAAACAATGAGGTTAACAACAAGAACAAAAAAGTGCAGAGATGAGACATGAAGGTTACAGTGAGAAAATTCAAAATGCATTTCATTGGAATCTGAAGGAATTGAATCTGAAAAAAAATAATAAGATAAAGACAACACTTCAACAGATAGTGGCTGAGAATTGTCTGGAGCTAATGAGACAGTAAAATACAGATTTAAGAAGTCCAATAAATCCCAAATAGTATAAATAAAAATAAAGCCACTTTGAGACACATGATAGTTAATATGTAGTATATCAGTAATAAAAAAAATTTTTTTTAACATCCAGGTAAAGATTATTCTCAGGGTATGATATCTAATTCCAGAGTAGCGATGAAATATATTGAAATAACTCAAAAAGCTTACCACCAGAAGAAATTAAAACAAAAATAATCCTCAAGACACGATAGAGGATCCCAAATCAAAAGCCTAAGGTAGAGGAGCAAGTGATGAACAAAAAATGTGGTAAATATGTAGTTAAATATAACCAAGAGTTGACTTGATAAAATGCTGATGTCTATAATATCTTTGAGGTTAAAAAAGATGATAAACTAAAACATAGCACCTGGGAGGGAACTAAAATGTATTAACAATATGTTTATCTCTAAAAATGGATAAATATACTGATTAATTTTTGTTAAATTGGAAAGATGTGGTATAATGTCTATAATGATCACTAAAAGAATAAAAACAGTCATAACATCCAAACTAGGTGCTAGAGGATTGCTCTAACAATTTGTGCTCCTCAAATTAGAGCTGTATGATTAGTTGATAAGAGACATTTGATTAGATACAAGAATCATTTCCATTGTCATGAAAAATTTTAACATTGAATTTTTTTTTAAAAAATAGGAAGAGTTAATTTCTTCAAACATGATTTCAAGCATTTTAAACTTTGAATATATGATGGAACAATGGATTGGTTCCAAATTGGGAAAGGAGTACATCAAAGCTGTATATTGTCACCTTGCTTATTTAACTTAGAGTACATCATGCAAAATGCTGGGCTGGAGGAAGCACAAGCTGGAATCAAGATTGCTGGGACAAATATCAATAACCTTAGATATGCAGATGACACCACCCTTATGGCAGAAAGTGAAGAGGAACTAAAGAGCCTCTTGATGAAAGTGAAAGAGGAGAGTGAAAAAGTTGGCTTAAAACTCAATGTACAGAAAACTAAGATTCATGGCATCTGGTCCCATCACTTCATGGGAAATAGATGGGGAAACAGTGGAAACAGTGAGAGACTTTATTTTCTTGGGCTCCAAAATCACTGCAGATGGTGATTGCAGCCATGAAATTAAAAGACACTTGCTCCTTGGAAGAAAAGCTATGACCAACCTAGACAGCAAAGGTCTGTCTAGTCAAAGCTATGGATTATCCAGTGGTCATGTATGGATGTGAGAGTTGGACCATAAAGAAAGCTGAGCACCGAAGAATTGATTCTTTTGAACTGCGGTGTTGGAGAAGATTCTTGAGAGTCCCCTTGACAGCAAGGATATCAAACCAGTCAATCCTAAAGGAAATGAGTCCTGAATATTCATTGGAAGGACTGATGCTAAAGCTGAAACTCCAATACTTTGGCCACCTGATGTGAAGAACTGACTCATTGGAAAAGACCCTGATGCTGGGAAAGACTGAAGGCTGGAGAAGAAGGGGATGACAGAGGATGAGATGGTTGGATGGCATCACCAACTCAATGGACATGAGTTTGAGCAAGCTCTGGGAGTTGGTGATAGACTGGGAAGCTTGGTGTGCTGCAGTCCATGGGGTCACAAAGAGTTGGACACGACTGAGCAACTGAACTGAACTGAAACTTTGAATGATTGTAAAAGATTTAAAAATATTTAAAATTTTCCCACAAAATGTATGTATGTATGTGTGTGTGTATATATATATATGCAGTATTTACTATTTTCTGTACACTGTCACTTATTATTCTCTTAATCATAAGTTTAACCAGAAAGTGTATGGATGTTGCTGTTTCACACACAAAACCCATGATTAAGACATGATTAGAGAAACAAGCTCAAATTCTTTATTAAAATTTTGAAAATATTTTTTACCTTTATATATTTTCAGTACTTACTGTCTTCCACAGTAGGTGTATTTTATTTTTCTTATATTTATATAAACAGAATACTTTTTCCTTAATTCATACTCTTGAATTCTTTCTAGCCTCCTTTAGTGTGATACAAATATTTTCTACCTATGAAAGAAGAGACTGGGAACATTATATTATATAGAGCCAGAGAGAGTGTATGATCATTCTGCATTTTAAAGGCTATGTTAAAAACAAAAAAATATTAGAAAATATATGTATATAAATATGACTACTCATAGTTATTTCCTTGTGTTTCTCCTTTACTTTTCTTTCTCTTTGGTTCATTCCCCCATGCTCTGAGTCTACATTTGACAACTGCCTTGATCAGTTCCATAGCCACAAAAAGTCATGTCGTTGGCTTCATAAGATACTTCTGTGACCTTTGTACTGATGGTTTCTTGGTATTCCCAGAAGAAAACTCAGTAGGAGAATGCCTTCAACTTCAATGCCTGCTCTAATTTCACAGTGAAATATATCCTAGGACTTATAACCCCTTTGTCACACATCTAACTCCACTAAGTATTCTCCATGTTTTAGTGCTCTAAAGAAAGCTGGGGACTATTTCAGAATTTTCTCTGCCTGTTTCTGAAGTGTTAGAATGTTTATTTTTATCATGCAGTCACTTTCTAGGTGACAAATCAAGTAAAGCAATTTGACAATCAGCCTAATTGCTCTAGTAATTGCAGTGGAATAGAATTTCTCCTAGTTGGAGCTCTTAGGAAATATTTCACATGTGTTTAATAAGACAAATTAGAGAACTGAACTGTTAAATCCTCAGTTACTGTTTTTATAACTGGGTTTAATGTCATCCAAGAGACATTAAGTCTTATAAGTCATTAGGTCTCTGCCAAAACACCTTCAGGTGACTTGTGATATGAATGTGGTTGTGTACCTGGGCTTTTTCACCCTTCTCCTGAATGGAAATCATAGCAATATGCAATAAGGAAGATAGCATTTTTTAAAATCAGCAAACAATATGATAAGCAAATTTAAAGTGCATGTAAATATTGCCAAGAGCAGTTTTTACTGAAAAAAGTTGCACGGTAGGGAGTGGGGGGAAAAAGTGACAGAGAGTTCAGTAACAGCAGATATCAAAAACAGCAAGAAATGCTTTTTCTAAATATGAGGGGTGTACCCTAAAGATAAAAATTCAGTAGGTAGGCTGGTGGCAAAAATACTGCCAAACCTGGTTTGAGGCTAAAAAAATCATCTCAAATAAAGATGTTGTATCAGTACTTGTAAGAAGCAGAAGAGAGAATCTTCGAGTCATAAATCATGGAAGATTATCCTGGCCTTACCCTCCTAACCAAGAACCTCCTGCAAATAACTGGCCCAGGAAAATTCAAGTCATTCAATACTGAGTAACAAAGAAAACTGTCAGAGTCTCAATACAAAGATGAATATGTGGCAGGGCGGGGGTGGGGGGGCGGGGAATAAACGTGTGGAAAAGGGAAGCAAAATTCACTAACAGCCTGCAAAAGAGTGACCGTAAGGAAGATAAAAATCGTGACACATACTTTTATTTTTTGGTAAAGCAATCACTTCTATGAAAGAAGACAAAAAAGAGATGTAAGGAACTTCCCTGTCAGTGGTTAAGACTTCATGCTTACAATGCAGGGGGTGCTGGTTCCATCCCTAGGTGGGAAACTTAAGATTCCGGATGCCATGTGGTGTGGCCAAAAAATTAAAAGAAATGGAAGAAGAAAGAAAAGAACATAGGAAATATAAGACACGATAAATGGAGGATGAGAAGAAACCTGAGAGCAGATTTCAAAAAAGGTGCAGAAGACAAAAACAAAACCATCAAAGAAATGAAGATGAAATTGAAGCAAGTACTAAAAACAGTAGACAAGTAGAAGAATATAAGGGACAAAAAAGGTAAGGAGAATGAAATTGAACTCTCCTAAATATTTGAAGACTTACATACACACAGAAATGACAAAATATTAGTGGTTAAGATGTCCAAAACCTTTGTGTTTGTGATGACAAGAAAATCTGGGACAAAATAAAAATTATGCTTTTCTCAGTTCAGTTCAGTCGCTCAGTCATGTCCAACTCTTTGCGACCACATGAATCGCAGCACGCCAGGCCTCCCTGTCCATTACCAACTCCCAGAGCTTACCCAAACTCATGTCCATCGAGTCTGTGATGCCATCCAGCCATCTCATCCTCTGTCGTCCCCTTCTCCTCCTGCCCCCAATCCCTCCCAGCATCAGGGTCTTTTCCAATGAGTCAACTCTTCGTATTAGGTGGACAAAGTATTGGAGTTTCAGCTTCAGCATCAATCCTTCCAAAGAACATCCAGGACTGATCTCCTTTAGGATGGACTGGTTGGATCCCCTTGCAGTCCAAGGGACTCTCAAGAGTCTTCTCCAACACCACAGTTCAAAAACATCAATTCTTCAGCTCTCAGCTTTCTTCACAGTCCAACTCTCACATCCATACATGACCACTGGAAAAACCATAGCCTTAAGTAGACGGAACTTTGTTGGCAAAGTAATGTCTCCGCTTTTGAATATGCTATCTAGGTTGGTCATATCTTTCCTTCCAAGGAATAAGTGTCTTTTAATTTCATGGCTGCAGTCACCATCTGCAGTGATTTTGGAGCCCAGAAAATAAAAGTCTGACACTGTTTCCACTCTTTCCCCATCTATTTACCATGAAGTGATAGGACCAGATGCCATGATCTTCATTTTCTGAATGTTGAGCTTTAAGCTAAGTTTTTCACTCTCCTCTTTCACTTTCATCAAGAGGCTTTTGAGTTCCTCTTCACTTTCTGCCATAAGGGTGGTATCCTCCGCATATCTGAGGTTATTGATATTTCTCCTGGCGATCTTGATTCCAGCTTGTGCTTCATCCAGCCCAGCATTTCTCATGATGTACTCTGCATGTAAGTTAAATAAGCAGGGTGACAATATACAGCCTTGATGTACTCCTTTTCCTATTTGGAACCAGTCTGTTGTTTCATGTCCAGTTCTAACTGTTGCTTCCTGACCTGCATATAGGTTTCTCAAGCTTTTCTAGGGAATTATAAAAGAGTGCTGTATGCCAGGAAGTGCGATGGACTGAGTACTGGGGTGAGATGAGTTCTTAATAGTTAGTTATTAACTAACTATTATTAGTTATTTCCATATTTGAGGGTAGGTAAACCCACTCTAATTAAACTGTGGGCTATCCTCAGAACAACTCAAGCCCCAGGAAGATTCAGAATAAACAGCCTTTCTTTCCAACAGCCAAATTAGGAAGGAACTTGTACTGTTTGAGAAATAATCTAAAATACTGATGAACTTTATATTTAACACTGGGGATGAAATTTTAAAAAATAAAACAGTCAGTGAAGCCAGAAAATATGATCCATAATTAAGAATAAACAGTGGTGAAATATTATAGTTTCTGTTAAGACCAGAAAAAAAAGGTAGTATATATCTGCACTCATCACTTTTGTTATACTAGACATCCTAGCCAATGGATAAAGCAAGGAAAAGAAGTGCATAAAGTTTGGAAAGGAAAAATTAAATTTTTATCTTTGGAAGGAAATATGATTTTATACAAGAAAATACAAAGAAATCTACAAGAATAACAAAAAAATAGCTGGAACTAATAAATGATTTTAGCCAGTTCACAAACCACAAACTCAATGTACGAAAGTCAAGATTTTTTCCATTTAATAGTGATGAATAATTGAGCAGTGGTATTTTAGAAACAATACTATCTACAATAGCGTGAACACATGAACTATTTAGGAATATGTTTAACAATGGCTTCCATGTCCTATATATCATTAACAAGAGAATATTTCTGAGAGAAAAAAAAAGCTAAGAAAATGAAGATAGGTATGATATTCATTAAGTGGAAGACTCAATTTCGTTAAGATGTCAGATCATCTCACATTGGTATGTACATTTAATGAAATAATAATCAAAACACAGCCAACTGTGTAAAAAATGGTACAAATAATTTGGAGTCCTATATGGCAATTTTTCATATATTTAAACATATCCTATCATATGAGTCAGCAGACCAATTCCTAAATATTTATTAAACATTAATGAAAATATACATCCACAAAATTTTACAAAATGTTGTACAAAAATGTTCACAGTGACTTTGTTTGTAATAGTCAGCAATTGGAAACAACCCAAACATGTATACAAGGAAAATGGATAAAGAAATGGTGGTGTATTCAGACAATAAAAGGAAAACTTTAACATACATGCAAAGGCATTTATGAATATCAAAAGTATTGTATTGCATGAGGGAAGCCAGGAACAAAAGAGAACATGTGTTATGATTCCATGTATATAAAGTTCAAAGAATGCAAAATAAAGTGTGGTAATAAAAGTCAGAACAGTTGGTGTTTCAGTGTGTATGCATGTGTGGTGGGGGCAGAAGGGAGGGAGGTTGGATCTAAGGCCAAGAGAGAATATTTTTCTGTAAACAAAGTCTTCTGCATCTTATTTGGGATGTGGTAAATGGATTTATAAATTTGTTAAAACTCATTAGACTGTATACATTTAAGATTTGTACATTTCACTATATGTAGGTGCTACTTGAGTAAAATAGCATGCCTGTGGCAGTCACTGAACTCTTTCACTCAGCTGTCCCTTCAAAAGTGACCCTGCCATGTGGCAAGCCATTCCGCCTATCACCTCCAGCTGCAGCATCTTCAGGATGTGCTGACGCACTGGAGCTGACATGTTCTGTCTGCTATTGCAGCCAGTAGCTTGGATGACATGGATAGCAGAGACCCCTCAATGGGCAGTGTCTCTGTAGACTCCTCCTCTGGACTGGTCATAATGTTTTCAGGGAGCTGCGTTAGCCTGAGGCTCTTTCCTAACCAGCTGTCCTTGCTTTCTCCTCTCTTTTCTCAATTTTCTGACCTGTACCATGGTCCAAAAGCTTTTCTGTTCTACTTCTGTTTCCTCTCACCTTAGCTTTCAGAGACAGTATCCTTAGTGATCTCTTGCATGTCTAACTCCATCTTGGTTTGGACACAAACTTTCAATTAAAGAGTAATCTGGGATAGAAATGAGGCCCAAAACATTTATCAGTACATTTATAATGGCTTAATCCCAGAAAAGATTTTTTTTTTTTGGAAAGATATCACTCTTTGTGCTATTATGCTATGTGCAACAGGCTCACCCAAAACAAATATTTTTAATGGTTGAATATAAAGATGTGAACAAAGGCAAATGCCAACAGAAAGAAGAAGTCATGATCTTAATATCAAATTGAAGTCATAGTCTTAATATCAAGTTAAGAAGTCTTAATATCAAGTTAATGTTCAAAACGCATTAAGAAGAGGACATTTGCATTTTGACTGCATGAGGAGACATTCCGGATGCAGGTAATTTTTAAAGGCAACTGACAAACTTAAGGATTAAAGAGAGTTAGGTGAAATTTCCCTTGTAAACAAATATTTGAACATGCAAATCATTCTATAGTTAATTCAGTAAACTTTGTAGATGAGACAAAAATTTTAATTTATATTGTATATTCTTGGATCCAGCTCTCTCTTCAAAAAGTTATCTTCTTTAATATCCAAAATATATATTCCGAGAAACTTTTATAACATCTGTTTCCAATAGCTATGCATATTTCCAAAGTAATTCAAGTCCACTCCCGGCATTTATCTCATTTGAAACTATACATTTATTTCTGTGATCATTTGATTAATGTCTCATCATACAACGGCATCCATGAGGGCAGGAGCATTATTTTTTGGTTGATTGGTTGTCTTACTTGTATCATTGTATCCTTCATATCTTACACACAGTGTGTGGCACATAGTAGGTCCTCAATGATTCTTATGGATGAGTAAATGAAGAACAGAGCACAATAATATTGGCATAATTCCTTCTGAAGGATTACAGCTAAATTTATTCCTTCTAGATGCAAGTCTTTCTGGAAACAGAGAAGCTGTTCTCACTTAATTGAGTCATCTCTTCATTCAACAAATATTTATTTAGTTGGCAAACACTATGCTAAGCATGAAATATACAGTGATAGCAGGAATAGATAGAAATTCCTGCCCTTGAGGAGCTCACAACCTGGTAAGTAACTGCTTAAGAAATTCTCAGTTCCCTTTCTAATATTTTATGTATAGCTATAATTATGTATTTGTAGTAGTACTATATCAGCATTCATAAGCTCTTTTCTTATTCCAATCCTCAAACCACAAATGTCATCTCCATTTCACAAATAAAGGAACAGTTATAAAAAAGTTATGTTTCACATAAATTAGTTCATGTTATTTTAAAACATATTTATTGAATGCTTACTGTATTTCAGGAACTTTTCCAGGGTATGGAAATGCAATAAATAAGACAGAGAAGGACACTTCTAGTGGGAGGTTGCAACAATAAAGAAGTAAAAAAGCAAATTTTAATAGCTTTAGTATGACAGAAGAAATGATCAAGCGATGGAATTAGTAAACAGAGGGACTTCAGGAGAGGACTCTCTGAGGCAGTGACACTGAAATTAAGAAGGTAGGAGTTAGATAGGACATTTGAAGAGTCATGAAAAAGAAAGCCTTCATACGAAAGGCAGAGTGGAAGGCATTGGGCAGGATATGAATGAGCTTAGCATATTCAAGGGGGGAAAACGCTAATGTTACTGGGGCTATGGGTTACATGGTATGAGTGAAGATTCAGGATGATATGAGTCAGATCATATAAGTCCCTACAGACCATGGATCTATTCTGCATGCATTGATAACTCAGCTAATGGGAATTCACATAACTAACTTAGCATGGGTATTCACAATTGAAGATTTCTTAGCAAATATAAAGTAAGGAAATTGTGGTTAAACCTGATTTCAAAGAAAACATAGATTCAATAGAGAAGCTGAAAGTGATTATAATCAGCTGGGTAGTTTCCCTTAGGTTGATGAATTGCCTTGTAGACATTAAAAGTGGTCTCTTTCAGAAGTGTGTGGCGGGGGCGGTGGGGGCGGGGCGGCGCTAGGGGAAGGGTGGAAATGCCCAGGAGACCTGAGCATGTCATTCCTTAGGACAATTTTTAAGAAGACGAAGACTTCTTGTCAGCAGGAATAGGATGTAATAAGAGCTTCTGAGTTTGTAGAATTTAAAAGCAAAATATCCCACATCTTAAGGAAAAGAAAAAGGAGAGTGGTTCTGGTCCTTTATGTGATAAAGAATGGAAACAGCCCTGTATGACTCAGGAATCAAGTGTGGGCAAACTTTGTGCGGTTTTCCCTGCATGAATGAGCTCATACTTTTTTCCTGACCTAAGGCTACCTGAACAAGTGTGTACATCATATGAACAAAGGCTGTCTATTGCACTAGATTTCAACAGTAGCACCAGGTACCATAAAAAAACAAGAGCAAAAATGGCTCTCTGCTTCAGTGTGGAAGACTTTTCTACTGGGTAAAGCCAGGGTTTTTTTGGAGAATTCAGGGGAAAGGAGGATCCCAAAGAGAGATGCTGCACTTCCTACTGAAGAGGCAGATATGGGCGTAAGGAATTAATTAGAAAAATATAGAAGTGACCACATGCATATACCCCAAGTCTACATGGCAATTTGTAAATGTTACATATGCCACTAGAATTTTGGCTTGTCTGTGGGATCAAAACAATTTGTGGCATACAAAATTTGAGATACAGTAGCTCCTTCAGAGTCATAAAATCAGGCTAATTCCAGAGTTTGTGTTTAAAGGTAGTATTTTTTGAAAGTATAGAATATCTATTAAACTCTACACATGAACATCACCAGATAGTCAACATTGAAATCAGATTGATTATATCCTTTGCAGCCAAAGATGGAGAAGCTCTATACAGTCAGCAAAAACAAGACAGGGAGCAGACTGTGGCTCAGATCATGAATTCCTTATTGCCAAATTCAGAGTTAAATTGAAGAAAGTGGGGAAAACCACTAGACCATTCAGCTATGACCTAAGTCAAATCCCTTATGATTATATAGTGGAATTGAAAAATAGATTTAAGGGACTGGATCTGGTGGACAGAGTGCCTGATGAACTATAGACGGAGGTTTGTGACATTGCACAGGAGGCAGGGTTCAAGACCATCCCCAAGAAAAAGAAATGCAGAAAAGTAAAATGGCTGCCTGATGAGGTCTTACAAATAGCTATGAAAGGAAGAGAAGTGAAAAGCAAAGGATAAAAGGAAAGATATACCTATTTGCAGAATTCCAAAGAATAGCAAGGAGAGATAAGAAAGCCTTCCTCAGAGATCAATGCAAAGAAATAGAGGAAAGCAATAGAATGGGAAAGACTAGAGATCTCTTCAAGAAAATTTGGAGAAGGCAATGGCAACCCATTCCAGTACTCTTGCCTGGAAAATCCCATAGGCAGAGGAGCCTGGTAGGCTGCAGTCCATGGGGTTGCGAAGAGTCAGACATGAGCGACTTCATTTTTACTTTCATGCATTGGAGAAGGAAATGGCAACCCACTCCAGTGTTCTTGCCTGGAGAATCTCAAGGATGGGGAGCCTGGTGAGCTGCCGTCTATGGAGTCACACAGAGTCGGACATGACTGAAGCGACTTAGCAGCAGCAGCAACAAGAAAATTAGAGATACCAAGGGAACATTTCATGCAAAGATGGGCACAGTAAAGGACAGAAATGATATGGACCTAACAGAAGCAGAAGATATTAAGAAGAGGTGGCAATAACACACAGAAAAACTGTACAAAAAAGATCTTCACGACCCAGATAATCACGATGGTGTGATCACTTGCCTAGAGCCAGACATCCTAGAATATGAAGTCAAGTGGGAAAGCATCACTATGAACAAAGCTAGTGGAAGTGATGGAATTCCAGTTGAGCTATTTCAAATCCTAAAAGATGATGCTGTGAAAGTGCTGCACTCAATATGTCAGCAAATTTGGAGACTCAGCAGTGGCCACAGAACTGGAAAAGGTCAGTCTTCATTCCAATACCAAAGAAAGGTAATACCAAAGAATGCTCAAACTACCGCACAATTGCACTCATCTCACATGCTACTAAAGTAATGCTCAAAATTCTCCAAGCCAGGCTTCAGCAATACGTGAACCGTGAACTTTCAGATGTTCAAGCTGGTTTTCGAAAAGGCAGAGGAATCAGAGATCAAATTGTCAACATCCTCTGGACCATGGAAAAAGCAAGAGAGTTCCAGAAAAACATCTATTTCTGCTTTATTGACTGTGCCAAAGCCTTTGACTGTGTGGATCACAATAAACTGTGGAAAATTCTGAAAGAGATGGGAATACCAGACCACCTGATCTCCCTCTTGAGAAATTTGTATGCAGGTCAGGAAGCAACAGTTAGAAGTGGACATGGAACAACAGACTGGTTCCAACTAGGAAAGCAGTACATCAAGGCTATATATTGTCACCCTGCTTATTTAACTTATATGCAGAGTACATCATGAGAAACGCTGGGTTGGAATAAACACAAGCTGGAATCAAGATTGCCAGGAGAAATATCAATCACCTCAGATATGCAGATGACACCACCCTTATGGCAGAAAGTGAAGAGGAACTAAAAAGCCTCTTGATGAAAGTGAAAGAGGAGAGTGAAAAAGTTGGCTTAAAGCTCAACATTCAGAAAACGAAGATCATGGCATCTGGTCCCATCACTTCATGGGAAATAGATGGGGAAACAGTGGAAACAGTGTTAGACTTTTATTTTTCTGGGCTCCAAAATCACTGCAGATGGTGACTGCAGCCATGAAATTAAAAGACACTTATTCCTTGGAAGGAAAGATATGACCAACCTAGATAGCATATTCAAAAGCAGAGACATTACTTTGCCAACAAAGGTTTGTCTAGTCAAGGCTATGGTTTTTCCTGTGATCATGTATGGATGTGAGAGTTGGACTGTGAAGAGGGCTGAGCATCGAAGAATTGATGCTTTTGAACTGTGGTGTTGGAGAAGACTCTTGAGAGTCCCTTGGACTGCAAGGAGATCCAACCAGTCCATTCTGAAGGAGATCAGCCCTGGGATTTCTTTGGAAGGAATGATGCTAACGCTGAAACTCCAGTACTTTGGCCACCTCATACGAAGAGTTGACTCATTGGAAAAGACTGTGATGCTGGGGGGGATTGGGGGCAGGAGGAGAAGGGGACGACAGAGGATGAGATGGCTGGATGGCATCACTGACTCGATGGACGTGAGTTGAGTGAACTCCGGGAGTTGGTAATGGACAGGGAGGCCTGGCGTGCTGCGATTAATGAGGTCGCAAAGAGTCGGACACGACTGAGCGACTGATCTGATCTGATCTGATCACCTGAAAAACCTCCACAGAAATTTTCTGTTGTAGCCACTCAATATTTGATTCCATTTTTTTTTTTTTTTTTGGCTGCCAGACTCCATTACCGTTTCCTAATGGCACTCTGATTTGCTGTTTTCAAATTAGCCACCTTTTTTTGTGTGAAGTGTTGCCATGATGGAAACCCAAGTGCTTGATTAGTTCCTAAAGAAAACAAAGAAGTTCATTTGCTATTCTTGCCAAATACTTCCTCTAACCCTCCCCAGTAGTGCCAAGAGTAAGGTAAGTACCTTAATAGGACTAATCAGTTGCTGTCCAGGGACAGAGTACTTGAGTGACGTAATGAGAGATAGAAGAAACTTGTTTGTATTTGAGCATTTATGGTCACATGGGATTGGGAAGACCTTGTTGCATTGTCTGGTTCCACTTTTCCAACCTTGTTCTTTAGCTTTCCCTAAGGGCATGTATGCTACTCATATCATTATTTTCTTTTGACTTAATTTAGCCAGGTTTGGTTTCTGTTGCTTGTTACGAAAGAATCCTAAATAATACACAAGCCATGCCAAGGTCTTCCTCACTTCCCATTCCTGTAAATAAATCCTCTAGGACTACAAGTCCTACTAGGAAAATAGATAGCAAGCTGATAATGAAATGCTCATCACAATTTTAACAGTGGAATGTATTACTCCTGCCAGAGACTGTTTGCATTTTCATAAGAAATGCTTCAGTGGAAAAAATGTTTTGGTAACAGTGTGGTAAGGTCTTACCCCAAAGTTGCCCAGGGACCACTTAAACAGTGTTTCTCACATTTTTAACGCAACAGCATTCCCTGTGACAGTTTCAGCAGGAGCCAAAGGGCGAGGAAGAGGGATGGAGATGAAGACGGCAGGAACTGTTCTAAGTTCCATGTTCCCTAGAACCACCTTGTAACTTAAGCACATTTTCCTTTTCTCTTATGTATGTTATATTTGTGTTTCTACTTTTTGAGTTTCGACTTAGTGCTTTCAAAATATGAGACAGCAAAAGAGACACTGATGTATAGAACAGTCTTTTGGACTCTGTGGGAGAGGGAGAGGGTGGGATAATTTGGGAGAATGGCATTGAAACATGTATAATATCACATATGAAACGAGTCACCAGTCCAGGTTCGATGCACGATACTGGATTTTTGGGTCTGGTGCACTGGGACGACCCAGAGGGATGGTATGGGGAGGGAAGAGGAGGAGGGTTCAGAATGGGGAACACATGTATACCTGTGGCGGAGTCATTTCGATATTTGGCAAAACCAATACAATATTGTAAAGTTTAAAAATAAAATAAAATTTTGAAAAAAAAAATATACAAGTGGGATAAAAAAAAAACAACAACAAAATGAGTAGATGACACAATGCAGTTTTTATAGTTTGTAAGACCATATTGTGGTAAGATTTATCAATTTTTTCAATAGTATATAAAAAAAAGTCCTAAGATTCAATTTTTCTCTTTCTAACTTCTCTTTTCTTTCTTTTTTATTTTATTTTTTTAAAATTTTATTTTTAATTTCAATGCCATTTATTTCAATGCCATTCTCCCAAATTATCCCACCCTCTCCCTCTCCCACAGAGTCCAAAAGACTGTTCTATACATCAGTGTCTCTTTTGCTGTCTCGTATACAGGGTTACTTCTCTTTTCTTAAGGCCAATGATAACAAGCATTTATGAAACCGGATATAATTTTTTTAAACCTTAAATCTGAAATAAGCATTAAAATCCAGAAGTAATATTTTAAAATAAGGTTTTTTTTTAGTGTTATAGTATTATTTTGCCTAAATAAATAAATTTTGTCTAAATAAATACAGTCTTTATAAAGATTATGGTTGTGTTCATTTTGGCTTACATTTTCTTTTATTGTTTTTTGGTTTCTGGTTAGTATATCCCATTGTTGTTTTTCAGTCACTCAGTCATGTCCCACTCTGCGAACCCATGGACTGCAGCATGCCAGGCTTCCCTGTCCTTCACCATCTCCCGGGCTTACTCAAACTCATGTCCATTGAGTCAGTGATGCCATCCAACCATCTCATCCTCTGTCATCCCCTTTTCCTCCCATAGACATTTATTTTAACCATCCCTCAATTAGCAAAATAGAAAATTATTTTATAGTATTCTATATGTTCTATATCTAAGTGAAAGTGAAGTCTCTCAGTCGTGTCTGACTCTTTGCGACCCCGTGGACTGTAGCCTACCAGGCTTCTCCGTCCATGGGATTCTCCAGACAAAATATTGGAGTGGGTTACCATTTCCTTCTCCAAGGGATCTTCCTGACCCAGGGATCGAACCTGGGTCTCCCGCATTGGAGGCAGACGCTTTAACCTCTGAGCCACCAGGGAAGCCCCTCTATATCTAACATATATAGAAATATATATATATATATATATAACATATTTCTATATATTAATTATTTGCAGCTATTTTCCTCTGATACAATGACATGTAAGCAACATTTAACATTTCTATTATATTTAAATTTTTTATCTCTTCCTCTAACATAGATGGACTAAGTAATCTGAATATCTATGCTTTATATTTCTAGCCTTATTATTTTGCCATTTTCTCCTTTTCTTATTCCTCATTTGATTAGTCAATTCCAATCATTGTAAAAGCATGCCTCAAGTCTTTCTCTTCTCTTCTAAGAATGTTCCAGCATAAACCTCCGTATCTCTAACACTCATCTAATATGAATTATGTGTTTCTTTGTGATAGTTTTTTTTTTTTTATGTTGTCTCATTATTTAACATTCCACATATTTCCCCTTCAACTAAATTGCAGAGTCCCTGAGATCAGGGACCGAGGCAGTAGAGCTAAGTATTTTAGGATCACAGACTTTTTAGTTACAGTGCTTTGAGTGAATCCCTGCACTCTATTTCCCTGACAGCTTCTCTAACTTGTTTCTTCTGCTGCTTAAAACCACTGTAGAGTAAATGTCCACTTCTATTTTTCAATAATATGTACTATTTACATAGCATTTGAGCACAATTTATTGAATTTGATCTTGATAATATTCTTTTAAATATACATTATTATCCTCATTTTATAGACAAAGATCCTTTTGTTCAAAGAAACAAGGATGTTGCATAAGATGATAATGTGAGAGGTGGAACCAAGGCTTGAACCTTAGGGCATTCATCTACACCACAGTACTTGGCATACTGATGGTATTAAATTAGGTGATTGATGAGTTGTCTCTTGCTGAAAATTTTTTCCGACTTGGGCATTTCTTACATGTAAACAACTGTGAATATCTTTGAACTTCTCCCTACTCATTTCCCTACAAACTTCCCTCTTCCTACTTCAAGACTTTCAAGACAGGAGAGGATTAATTTTGTATCAGCTACCATTTCAGTATGTCTAATCGGACCCTGAAATTAATTTGAAATTTCCTGCTTGACTTGAAAAGTCATTTTGTGTTTTCTGACCTCATCTCTTGATCACCTTGCTGTGACTGCAGAGCGAATCACTCTTTCATGTTCACTGCGCCATCGCTTACTTCCTTTCTTCCCCTTGAGCCATTACATATGTCCCTCTGTACAAAATATGTTTCTTGTTGTTTGAATCTGTTTTTAATTCCAGTCTTCAATCATCCTTCATTGCCTGGAGTACTTACAGCTTGTCTGAAAGCCCATTTGTAATTTTACCCCTTTACTTTAGATTTCTTCTCTCTTTCTCTTTTTTCTCTTTAGGAATCTTGTTCTATTGATTTTCTTATAGTATTATCTCTATATCTACTGTTTGTTCAAACTTTGCTATTTTTCTCTTCTCACTATAGCAGAATGAGTTGAAATTTATCTGTTAATCACACACATATTGTTAATTAGAGTTCACTCTGTAACTATATGGACTAAAAAAAAAAAAAACCTATCTCTGCCTCTTTATTTTTTATCAATCTAAAGTTTAAAAACTAGGATTTTATTCTGTTTTAAATATGATAGAATTTCAGGAGTAGGTAAAATTTGGGTAAGGTAGAAATTTCTGTGAAGACTTGGATAGATTGCATCAAAATAAATAAGCTGCTTTTGGTGTAAATGTGGTGCTCAGTATCTGTTAAAGATTTGAGACAGAGGCTCTCTTTGTTGGTCTCTCTCTATTTCTGTCTCTCTCTTTATCTCTGTTACATAGGAAAATCAGGATATTGCCTATCTCTGTATGTTGATTGCTTTTTTTTCTCATAGCAGCGTGAAAACACAGTGGATGTGATGATCCAAGTTGCCTCAACCTCTTTCTTAGATTATTGCAGTTTCAGGGTTTATCAGGCCTAGAGGCAAAAAGGAAAACAAACAAACTCCATATTCTTACATATGAAACCAAATTGTCTTATTTCAGGCTCCCATGTAGAATATATATAGTTTATGCAATATGCTTGAGAAAATGCAAAACTAGTCAGTAATACTTAATTCTACCAGAGTGAGAGTGTCATACCATGGTCTTCACTAAATTGGCTTATCTCTTGACTTTAAGGGATCCTATTCCCTCATGGCTCAGATGATAAAGAATCTGCCTGCAATGTAGGAGACCTGACTTCGATACATGGGTTGGGAAGATCCCCTAGAGAAGAGAATGGCTACCCACTCCAGTATTGCCTGGAGAGTTCCATGGACAAAAGAGCCTGACAGGCTACAATCCCTGGTGTCACACGTAGTCAGACATGACTGAGAGACTACATTTTCATGACAACTATTGTGATCTTATATTTCATAAAATCCTATCATGCTCATAAATTAGCTCAAGAAAGTCTAACATACCTGGAGTTTGGATCCTTGTATCAAGAATTTCTTTATTGTTTAATTGTTTTACTCCTTCTTCCCAGCCAAGGGTATCTGAAGTTTCAGATCAGTTGCTTATAATGAGATAAATTCTAGCCCTGTGTTAAACATATGGGGAGCTCTAAAATTACAGACTCCTCAGCTCAATAATAGACCTCATTTTTACTGTTGATTATCCATGACTGTTTGCTTAAAGCCTTCTAATGGGAACCTAAGCCCTTTAGGGAGAAGGAAATGGCAACCCCCTCCAGCATTCTTGCCTGGGAAATCCCATGGACAGAGGAGCCTGGTAGACCACAGACCGTACGGTTGCAAAACAGTTGGATGTGATTTAGCAACTAAACAACAACAATAAAGCCCTCTGTGCTAAACTCTTTGACGTGAGTTTCAGATCTTCTATGGCCCAGAATCTCTAACCTTAGGTCTCATTCTTCTAGTGTGTCTTCAAATCCTCCCGGATTCCTGACCTACTGATTTCTAATCAGGGTCCAAGTACTGGACAACTCCAGTCTACCTTTGCTAATTTTGTTGACCTGGATCTTTGCCTGCTTAGATCTTCTTTAGTCGCAGCCTTGATGACTCTTATGACCACGTTTTTACTTCTGTCTCTGTGAACTCCACCTTTTTCATTTCTATCTAAACTGTGGCTAAGCCCGCCAGTTAGTCATTCTACAACTTGCACATTATGTGTGAGGAGAAAATGCTGTCTGATGATGTAAAGAACAATATTGCATAGGAACCTGAAATGTTAGGTTTGTGAATCAAGATAAATTGTACCCGGTAAAGCAGGAGATGGCAAGAGTGAACATCAACGTTTTTGGAATCAGTGAACTAAAATGGACCGGAATGGAAGAATTTAATTCAGATGGCCATTATATCTACTACTGTGGGCAAGAATCCCTCAGAAGAAGTGGAGTAGTCATCACAGTCAACAAGAGTCCCAAATTTAGTACTTGGGTGCAATCTCAAATACAACAAAATGATCTCTGTTTGTTTCCAAGGCAAACAATTCAATATCACAGTAATCCAAGTCTATGCCCCAGTGACTCATGCTGTGGAAGCTGAAGTTGAACAGTTCTATGAAGACCTATAAGACGTTTTAGAACTAACACTAAAAAAAGATGTCTTTTCATCATAGGGGACTGGGATGCAAAAATAGAAAGTCAAAGGATACCTGGAGTAACATGCAAATTTGGCCTTGGAGTACAAAATGAAGCAGGGAAAAAGGTAATAGAATTTTGCCAAGAGAACACACCAGTCATACCAAATATCCTCTTCCAAAAACACAAGAGATGACTCTCCACATGGACATCACCAAATGGTCAATATTGAAATCAGATTGATTATATTCATTGCAGATGAAGATGGAGAAGCTCTATATATTCTGCAAAGACAAGACCTGGAACTGACTGTGGCTCAGATCATGAGCTCTGAACTGCAAAACTCAGGTTTAAATTGAAGAAAATAGAGAGAACCACTAAGCCAATCAGGTATGCCCTAAATCAAATCCTTTATGATTATATAGTAGAGGTGATGAATAGATTCAAAGGATTAGATATGGTAGGTAGAGTGCCTGAAGAACTATGGACGGAGGTTCAAAACACTAAACAGGAGGCAATGACCAAAACCATCCCAAAGAAAAAGAAATGCAAGAAGGCAAAGCGGTTGTCTGAGGAAGCTTTACAAAAAGGTGAGGAAAGAAGAGAAGCAAAAGGCAAAGGAGAAAGGGAAAGATATACCCAACTGAATGCAGATTTCCAGACAATAGCAAGGAGAGATAAGAAAGCATTCATAAGTGAGCAATGTGAGTAAATAGAGGAAAACAATAGAATGGGAAAGACTAGAGATCTCTTCAAGAAAACTGGAGAGGGTGTGGAGAAAAGGGAACCCTCTTACACTGTTGGTGGGAATGCAAACTAGTACAGCCACTATGGAGAACAGTGTGGAGATTCCTTAAAAAACTGGAAATAGAACTGCCTTATGATCCGCAATCCCACTGCTTGGCATACACACTGAGGAAACCAGAAGGGAAGAGACACGTGTACCCAGTGTTCAATCGCAGCACTGTTTATAATAGCCAGGAACATGGAAAGCACCTTAGATGTCCATCAGCAGATGAATGGATAAGAAAGCTGTTGGTACATATACCACAATGGAGTAATTACTCACCATTAAAAAGAATACATTTGAATCAGTTCTAATGAGGTGGATGAAACTGGAGCCTATTATACAAGAGTGAAGTAAGCCAGAAGGAAAAACACCAATACAGTATACTAATGCATATATATGGAATTTAGGAAGATGGTAACGATAACCCTGTATACGAGACAGCAAAAGAGACACTGATGTATAGAACAGTCTTATGGACTCTGTGGGAGAGGGAGAGGGTGGGAAGATTTGGGAGAATGGCATTGAAACATGTGAAGTGTCATGTATGAAACGAGATGCCAGTCCAGGTTCAATGCACGATGCTGGATGCTTGGGGCTGGTGCACTGGGACGACCCAGAGGGAGGGTATGGGGAGGGAGGAGGGAGGAGGGTTCAGGATGGGGAACACATGTATACCTGTGGTGGATTCATTTTGATATTTGGCAAAACTAATACAATTATCTAAGGTTTAAAAATAAAATAAAATTAATTAAAAAAAAAGAAATCCCACCACTAGAAATCCAACCTATGTATATACCTATACATGATACATATTCAAAGATATTCAATGAAGCAGAGTTTGAAATACAGAAAGATTGAAAATAACCAATATGTGTATTAACAGGCTACTGTTTAAATATCTAGTTAAATCAACAATAAACAAGAGAGTTCTATCTGAACTGATATGAAACAGTTTTCTAACGTTATTAAAAACAAAGAACGGGGGAAGGAGGTGGAAGAGGGGTTCAGGATGGGGAACACATGTACACCCATGGCTGATTCATGTCAATGTATGGCAAAAAAAAAAAAAAAGGGAAAACTGGAGATTTTTCATGCAAAGATGGGCACATTAAAAGACAGATACAGCAAGAACCTAAAAGAAGCAGAAAAGATTAAGAAGAAGTGGCAAGAATACACAGGAGAATCGTAAAAAAAAAAAAAAAGGGGGGGGCCTTAATGACCCAGATGACCACAATGGTGTGATCACCCACATGGAGCCAGACATTCTGGAGTGTGAAGTCAAGTAGGCATTAGAAAACATTACTATCAACAAAGCTAGTGGAGATGATGGAATTCCAACTGAGCTATTTCCAATCCTAAAAGATGATGCTGTTAAAGTGCTACACTCAATATCCATGCAAATTTGGAAAACTAAGCAGTGGCCACAGGAAAAGGTCAGTTTTCATTCCAATCCCAAAGAAGGGCAATGCCAAAGAATGTTCAAACTACCACACAATTGCTCTCATTTCACAAGAAGCAAGGTAATGTTCAAAATTCTTCAAGGTAGGCTTCAACAGTACATGAACCATATCAACAACCTCAGATATGCAGTTGATACCACTCTAATGGCAGAAAGCAAAGAGAAGCTAAAGAGTCTCTTGATGAAGGTGAAAAAGGAGTGTGAAAAAGCTGGCATAAAACTCAACATTCAAAAAACTAAAATCATGGAATCTAGTCCTATCACTTCACGGCAAATAGAAGTGGGAAAAGTGGAACTAGTGACAGATTTTCCTTTATTGGGCTCCAAAATCACTGCAGACAGTGACTTCAGCTGTGAAATTAAAAGACACTTGTTCCTTGGAAGGAAAGCTATGACAAGCCTAGACTGTGTATTAAAAAGCAGACATCACTTTGCTGACAAAGGTTCATATAGTCAAAGCAATGGTTTTTCCAATAGTCATAAACAGATGTGAGAGTTGGACCATAAAGAAGGCTGAGCGCTGAAGCATTTGTGCTTTCGAATTGTGGTGCTGAAGAAGATTTTTGAGAGAGTCCCTTGCACAGAAAGGAGATCAAACCAGCCAATAAAGGAAATCAACACTGAATATTCATTAGAAGGACTGATGTTGAAACTGAAGCTCCAATACTTTGGCCACCTGAGGCAGAGAGCCAACTCACTGGCAAAGACTGATTCTGTGAAAGATTGAGGACAGGAGTAGAAGGTGGTGACAGAGGATGAGATAGTTGTATGGCATCATCGGCTCAATGTACATGAGTTTGAACAAACTCTTAGAGATAGTGAAGGACAGGGAAGCCTGGCATGCTGCAGTCCATGGGTTTGCAAAGAGTCGGACACGACTTACCAACTGAACAACAAGGAGAGGAGAGTAAATAGGCAAGGAGGAATCTCTGCCACCATATATGAGTTACTTTAGGTTAAGGGTTCTCTGGAAACAATAAAGATTGAAATATTTAATTACTTTAATTAGTCATTTAGGGATTTTACAAAGAAGTCATAAAATTTTAATATAAAAATTACAATATGACTATATATCACAACCTACTATGCATTATGTCAATTTTGCTATTGAAATATACTTGGAATTAAACATACAAAAAAATAAGTGAAAAGAGTAACATTAGCCAGAACTTCTAATTGTTAGTATACCAAACAAGGTCAAGTATAAAGAACTGCTCAAAGTTATCTGAAGTTAAAATAAAACTTCATAGTACAGTAACATTTTAGTAATTTTATATTTCTACATTATTGCTTTGAGTATGGGGGGAAAATGATGAGAAAAAAACAGGTGCTTGAAGTAGATCGGATGAACTAGAAATTTGGATGAACACCATTTAACAGAAGCTAGGGGCTAGTGGGCTAGCATCAAAGAGAATCAGAAGTATGGTATATATATATACAGTGAAATTTAGTCATTATTCAGTCATTAAAAATGAGAATTTGCCCTTTGTACCTATATGGGTGACCCTGGAGGGTATTATGATTAGTGAAATAAATCAGACAGAGAAAGAAAATTATTGTACATCATTACTTATATGTGGAATCTAAAAAAATAAAACCATCTAGTGAATATAACAAAAAAGAAACTAACAGAGATGTAAAGAACAAATTAATGATTATCAGTGGTGAGAAGAAGGCAAGGAGGGGCAAGATAGGGGTAAGGGATTAAGCGTGAAGACTACTACATACAAAATAAATAAGCTACAAGTATATACTGTATAGGACAGGGAATATAGCCAATACTTTATAAAAACTTTAAATGGAGTTTAATCTATAAAAATTTTGAGTCACTGTGTTGTACACCTGAAACCAATAATTGTGAATCAAGTATACCTCAACTGAAAAAACTCAAAGAATTAGGAAGATGTAAATGGCACCCCACTCCAGTACTCTTGCCTGGAAAATCCCATGGACAGAGGAGCCTGGTAGGCTGCAGTCCATGGGGTCTCTAAGAGTCGGACACGACTGAACAACTTCCCTTTCACTTTTCACTTTCACTCATTGGAGAAGGAAATGGCAACCCACTCCAGTGTTCTTGCCTGGAGAATCCCAGGGACGGGGGAGCCTGGTGGGCTTCCATCTATGGGGTCGCACAGAGTCGGACACGACTGAAGCGACTTAGCCGCAGCAGCAGCAGCAAACATGTTGCAGACAAATATTTACAACAAATACTGACTGTCACAATGTTAGATTTTGCATTTCTTTGATATTTGCATATTGTGATGAATAAATTATGAAATGAGGGGGAAATGTCCAGTAACTTATGTTCTACATGTAAAGAGAATATTAATTAAAGAATGTTTCAACTTTCAGTTCAGTTCAGTTCAGTCGCTCAGTCGTGTCTCTTTGAGACCCCATGAGTCACAGCACGCCAGGCCTCCCTGTCCATCACCAACTCCCGCAGTTTACTCAAACTCATGTCCATCGAGTCAATGATGCCATCCAGCCATCTCATCTTCTGTCGTCCCCTTTTCCTCCTGCCCCCAATCCCTCCCAGCATAAGAGTCTTTTCCAAAGAGTCAACTCTTCGTATGAGGTGGCCAAAATATTGGACTTTCAGCTTTACCAACAGTCCTTCCAAAGAACACCCAGGACTGATCTCCTTTATGATCGACTGGTTGTTTCTCCTTGCAGTTCAAGGGACTCTCAAGAGTCTTCTCCAGCACCACACTTCAAAAGCATCAATTCTTTGGTGCTCAGCTTTCTTCACAGTCCAACTCTCACATCCATACATGACCATGAAAAAACCATAGCCTTGACTAGACGGACCTTTGTTGGCAAAGTAATGTCTCTGCTTTTCAATATGCTATCTAGGTTAGTCATAACCTTCCTTCCAAGGAGTAAGCGTTTTTTAATTTCATGGTTGCAATCACCATCTGCAGTGATTTTGAAGCCCCAAAAAATAAAGTCTGACACTTTCCCCATCTGTTTCCCATGAATTGATGGGACCAGATGCCATGGTCTTAGTTTTCTGAATGCTTAGCTTTAAGCCAACTTTTTCACTTTCCTCTTTCACTTTCATCAAGAGGCTTTTTAGTTCCTCTTCACTTTCTGCCATAAGGGTGGTGTCATCTGCATATCTGAGGTTATTGATGTTTCTCCCGGCAAGCACAATTCCAGCTTGTGCTTCTTCCAGCCCAGTGTTTCTCATGATGTACTCTGCATAGAAGTTAAATAAACAGGGTGACAATATACAGCCTTGACGTACTCCTTTTCCTATTTGGAACCAGTCTGTTGTTCCATGTCCACTTCTAACTGTTGCTCCCTGACCTGCATACAGGTTTCTCAAGAGGCAGGTGAGGTGGTCTGGTATTCCCATCTCTTTCAGAATTTTCCACAGTTTATTGTGATCCACACAGTCAAAGGCTTTGGCATAGTCAATAAAGCAGAAATAGATGTTTTTCTGGAACTCTCTTGCTTTTTTGATGATCCAGCGGATGTTGGCAATTTGATCTCTTGTTCCTCTGCTCTTTCGAAAACCAGCTTGAGTATCTGGAAGTTAACGGTTCACATATTGCTGAAGCCTGGCTTGGAGAATTTTGAGCATTATGTTACTAGCGTGTGAGATGAGTGCAATTGTACGGTAGTTTGAGCATTCTTTGGCATTGCCTTTCTTTGTGATTGGAGTGAAAACTGACATTTTCCAGTCCTGTGGCCACTGCTGAGTTTTCTAAATTTGCGGACACGTTGAGTGCAGCACTTTCACAGCATCATCTTTCAGGATTTGAAATAGCTCAACTGGAATTCTATCACTTCTGCTAGCTTTGTTCATAGTGAAGCTTTCTAAGGCCCACTTGACTTCACATTCCAGGATGTCTGGCTCTAGGTGATTGATCACACCATCGTGATTATCTTGGTCATAAAGATCTTTTTTGTAGAGTTCTTCTGTGTATTCTTGCCACCTCTTCTTAATATCTTCTGCCTCTGTTAGGTCCATACCATTTAGGTCCTTTATTGAGCCTATTTTTGCATGAAATGTTCCCTTGGTATCTCTAATTTTCTTAAAGAGATCTCTAAACTTTCCCATTCTGTTGTTTTCTTCTATTTCTTTGCATAGATCTCTGAGGAAGGCTTTCTTATCTCTCATTGCTATTCTTTGGAAATCTGCATTCAGATGCTTATATCTTTCCTTTTCTCCTTTGCTTTTCACTTCTCTTCTTTTCACAGCTATTTGTAAGGCCTCCCCAGACAGCCATTTTGCTTTTTTGCATTTCTTTTCCATGGGGATGGTCTTGATCCCTGTCTCCTATACAATGTCATGAACCTCCGTCCATAGTTCATCAGGCACTCTATCTATCAAATCTAGTCCCTAAAATCTATTTCTTACTTCCACTGTATAATCATACCCTTATTTGATTTAGGTCATACCTGAATGGTCTAGTGGTTTTCCCTACTTTCTTCAATTTAAGTCTGAATTTGGCAATAAGGAGTTCTTGGTCTGAGCCACAGTCAGCTCCCGGTCTTGTTTTTTCTGACTGTATAGAGCTTCTCCATCTTTGGCTGCAAAGAATATAATCAATCTGATTTCAATGTTGACCATCTGGTGATGTCCATGTGTTTCACCTTGTTGATTTCTTACTTAATTATTAGTATCTTCTGTTTTCTAGAGTCTTCTTTTTCACTTGTATTTGCAAAATATGAAAAATGTGCTACACATTTCCCCCCCAAAAATGCTCTGCTTAATTTATATTTCACTTTGGGGAGGGAAGCTTACAGGATTTTTAATGTTTTTTCACTTGAAAAGACTGAATTTTCAAAGGCTATTTTCCAACAGATGTCATTTATTAAATGGTTATGTTTCCTTATTAATCTTAACATTTTTCTCATCTGTCCTGCAACGAAAATGTAACCAAAATAAGACTTTATGGACAGTTTGAAGCATCTACTGGGCGTTCCTTTCCTTTCTTTGCCTCTGGAAGCATCCGTGTCTTAGAACAAGAATGGAATGATAATACGAAGAGGGCTTTTTTGGTCTCTTCCTCTACCATTGCTAGGAATTTTAAAAGTCGATATGTGTTTTGTAGTACACAAGTGTTATTTGTTGGTCACTATAATGTGAAGTCAAGTGGGCCTTAGAAAGCATCACTACGAACAAAGCTAGTGGAGGTGATAGAATTCCAGTTGAGCTATTTCAAATCCTGAAAGATGATGCTGTGAAAGTGCTGCACTCAATATGCCAGCAAATTTGGAAAACTCAGCAGTGGCCCCAAGACTTGAAAAGGTCAGTTTTCATTCCAATCCCAAAGAAAGGCAATGCCAAAGAATGCTCAAACTACCGCACGATTGCACTCATCTCACATGCTAGTAGTGTAATGCTTAAAATTCTCCAAGCCAGGCTTCAGCAATATGTGAACCGTGAACTTCCTGATGTTCAAGCTGGTTTTAGAAAAGGCAGAGGAACAAGAGATCAAATTGCCAACATCCGCTGGATCATCAAAAAAGCAAGAGAGTTCCAGAAAAACATCTATTTCTGCTTTATTGACTATGCCAAAGCCTTTGACTGTGTGGATCACAATAAACTGTGGACAATGCTGAAAGAGATGGGAATACCAGACCACCTGATCTGCCTCTTGAGAAATTTGTATGCAGGTCAGGGAGCAACAGTTAGAAGTGGACATGGAACAACAGACTGGTTCCAAATAGGAAAAGGAGTACGTCAAGGCTGTATATTGTCACCCTGTTTATTTAACTTATATGCAGAGTACATCATGAGAAATGCTGGACTGGAAGAAACACAAGCTGGAATCAAGATTGCCAGGAGAAATATCAATAACCTCAGCTACAGATGACACTACCCTTATGGCAGAAAGTGAAGAGGAACTCAAAAGCCTCTTGATGAAAGGAAAAGTGGAGAGTGAAAAAGTTAGCTTAAAGCTCAACATTCAGAAAAATGAAGATCATGGCATCTGTTCCCATCACTTTATGGGAAATAGTTGGGGAAACAGTGGAAAGTGTCAGACTTTTATTTTTCTGGGCTCCAAAATCACTGCAGATGGTGACTGCAGCCATGAAATTAAAAGACACTTACTCCTTGGAAAGAAAGTTATGACCAACCTAGATAGCATATTCAAAGCAAAGACATTACTTCGCCAACAAAGGTTTGTCTAGTCAAGGCTATGGTTTTTCCTGTGGTCATGTATGGATGTGAGAGTTGGACTGTGAAGAAGGCTGAGTGCAGAAGAACTGATGTTTTTGAACTGTGGTGTTGGAGAAGACTCTTGAGAGTCCCTTGGACTGCAAGGAGATCCAACCAGTCCATTCTGAAAGAGATCAGCCCTGGAATTTCTTTGAAAGGAACGATGCTAAAGCTGAAACTCCAGTACTTTGGCCACCTCATGCGAAGAGTTGACTCATTGGAAAAGACTCTGATGCTGGGAGGGATTGGGGGCAGGAGGAGAAGGGGACGACAGAGGATGAGATGGCTGGATGGCATCACCGACTCGATGGACGTGAGTCTGAGTGAACCCCGGGAGTTGGTGATGGACAGGGAGGCCTGGCGTACTGCGATTCATGGGGTCGCAGAGTCGGACACTACTGAGCGACTGATCTGATCTGATCTGATCTGAACATTTTGTGTAATAAAACTCACTTCTTTCCAAACTATTCCTTTTTAAGCAGAAGTTTAAATGAGTTAAAAGTAATTTATCCTTCCCTTCTCCTTTTGTTTGCGTACCGGGGTTGGACGGGACAGAATGCATGTATCCGAGAGTGATGAGATGCTAACAAAGCCAAGACAGTGCTGTCCCTCTACACTTAGGGGAGAAGAGTCTCCAAAATAAATAAATAAATAAAAAGAATATATATAAGAATATTTACATAGACTTGTGGGATCTTTGTTCCCCAACAGGAATTGAACCCAGGCCCTCCTCAATGAAAAAGTACTGAGTCCTAATCACTGGACTGCCAGGGAATTCCATAAGTTAAGGCTGTTAGTTGCTCAGGCATTTCCGACTATTTGCGACCCCATGGACTGTAGCCCACCAGTCTCCTCTGGCCATTGAATTCTCCAGGCAAGAATACTAGAGTTTTCATGTTGTTACAGAGAGTCTTAATCACTGGACCTCCAGGGGATTCCCCAAAATGGATATTCAATATGAGAAGGAGGGGGTTCTTTAAGAATCAGAAGGCAAAATACCTTTATAAGCTTAAAACAAGTGAATAGGATTTTCTTGGTGGTCCAGTAGTTAAGAATCTGCCTGCCAATGCAGGGCACATGGGTTTGACTTCTGCCTTGGGAAGATTCCACGATACCACGGGACAACTAAGCCCATGCTACATGCTCTAGGGCCTGCGTGCCACAACTACTGATGCCCACACACTCTGGAACCCATGCTCTGCAACAAGAGAAGCCACTGCAATGAGAAGCCTGCACACCACAACTATAGAAAAGCCCATGTGTGCAGCAACAAAGACCCAGCACAGCCAAAAATAAAATTAAATAAAAAATTAAAAGTTTAAAAAATATAAAGTGTAAAAAATATAAATAAAACAAGTGAACATATGACCACATTGATTCAGCAGCTTCTGGAGGTCTTGGAGGTGGCCAGTGCGAGGGCAAGGCCCTGAAGTATCTTTAGCTTTGTGGTAAGTTTGCCTCTGCTTGTCCCCAGGGCTATTTATAGTATGTATTATACTTCGTGCTGTTTTTGCCACTGATTTGTGTTATACCTCACCTGGTCCTCTATTTGACTTAATGAACTTTTTGGGCTAAGTGTTGAATTTGTTATTTCACAGAATAGAAGTCTGGCAGTCTGGCCCAGGCTTAGGACTCTTGCTAGAGAGCCTGTTTTGGTCCATGTACTGGAATCTAGAAACTGCCCTTATGTTTTCTATATAAGAGATTGTAAGGTGTTTCTGACTTTGATTTTTTGGAAGGAGAATGATTAATGGATAATTTTCCCATTGTAAAGAACCATGATAAATTGTGTCCCTTCATTCTGTATGTACTGATTAAACAGAATATTTCAAGTATATAAAAATCCAAATGCCATGAAATGTAATGACTATAACCATGTACAACATGCGAGCACTCACAGCTGGATTAAGAAATAGAAAGTTGGGTATGTTGATGTGTGTGGGTGTATACGATAATTTTGTCAGATTAACTGGCAAAGGTTTTCACTCAAAAACAGAATTTCTTAGCACTTTATATATATAGGTTATTGAAATACAGTTTAATTATAAAGAAATGGGATTAATTTTTAGATAAATAGGCTTTAAAATGAATACTTTTCTCTAATGGAGTTATTTTTGGAAGTGATATGCTTATTCCTACAGTATTGAAATACTTGTTTTAGAATTTCCTATAGAATTTGTTTTATAAATACATTATGTTTGTGCATAAATATATATATGTATATACATATACACAAACACACATGCATGCACATAGAGTTTTGTTTCTTTGACCTATGTGAAAAAATGTACAAAATCATACTATCGTGGTTATATTCACGTGGAAAGATGGAAGGGTAAAATAAAGAAAAATAGCACATACTTAGATAGGGGGACTCTCTCTCCACATTCATCTATAATTAAGTGCATTCCATGCCTTGTTTTTGGAGCATTTTACTTTGGAATTTGAAAAATTAAAAAAGATTTTAAAGGGCATTTAGGAAAAAAAATCATGCAAAAATAGTCAGGAAAATTTTCAAAATTAGGATGATAACCAGAGAATTTATCCTGTCATTAACATATATTTTAACATATTAACATAAGTCTTCAGCAATTAACATGTATTATACGAATATGCATTATGAAATTAAATGCTATTGTATGGTGTAAGACTAGACAAGTCGATGGGAAATGAGCCCAGGTATCTGTTATGATTCAGTATTTGGATTCAGTACCACATAAAATCACTGGGCAGGGTCACAAAATAATAACAGCAGTTTACTGGGCACCAGGTGCTGCTTTAATCACTTGATACATATTATTTAATATTTAATCCTCACCTCACAATAACCTTATGAGGTTGTACTGGAACTATTTTATAGATGTTGAAACTAAGAGAGATTAAACTTGCCAAAGATCATACAGGTGACAAGTGAGAGGAGAGTTTTGAACCCAGGCAATATGGCTCCCAACCCCAGCTTCTAGGCACCGTGTATTATCACCCACAGTGAGTGCGTGTGTCTGTGCTCAGTCACTCAGTCATGCCTGACTTTGTTATCCTGTGGTCTGTAGCCCGCCAGGCTCCTCTGTCCATGAGATTCTCCAGGCAAGAACACTGGAGTGGGTTGCAAATTACCCACAGTACATCTTTCCAATTATAAATGCTAGTTATTTTAAAGCATTTCTAGCACAACATGCAAAATTATTTTTAAGATTTTTTCACTTTTTAAATTGCAATCTTTATTTACTGATTACATCTAAAATATTTCACATTTCAGTTTCTTTTTTGGTAAATTGTCTGATCCCCCTGATATGTTCAGCTTTGCTTATTTATTTGTAAGAATTCTACCCATATTAAAGATATTAACCTTTATTTGTTATATATACAATAGTCATATTCAAATCCATTTATTTCCTACAAAATGGAAATCCAATTATTTCCTACTTTGCCCCTGTTTCATCAACTGTATCATTTCCAATCTTCGTGCACAATCCTTACTATTCAAGGTATTAATTTAAACACCTTTCAGTGGGGCATTCCCTGAAACCCTAGATGATGACAGCCTCCTTGTCTAGGCAACCAAAACACCCTGTACTTCCTCTCTTAAACACAAATCATACTTTTATTTATTTGTCTAAAGTGTATCCATTTTAATAGAGGATAAATTATCTGAGTACAGTCATCTTGGCAATCTTATATGCATCTTGCCTGTCCCAAGAAAATCCCAATAAAGGCTCTGGCCAACACTTCCTTTTGTGTTTTTTGTTTCCTGACCCAGTGGTCCCCAATTTTTGGGCACCAAAGACATATTTTGTGAAAAACAATTTTTCCACAGACTGGTGGGTAGGGATTGTTTGGGGATGATTCAACTGCATTATGTTTATTGTGCACTTTATTTATAGTATTATTGCATTGTGATACATAATGAAATAATTATACAATTCAACATAATGAAGAATCAGATAACCAGGCATTAAATTCTCTTAAGGAACTCACAACCTAGATTACTCACATATGTAGCTCACTGTAGAGTTTGCACTCCTTTAAGAATTTAATGTGGCCACTGGTCTGATAGGGGGTGGAGCTCAGTCTGTAATACAAGCAATGGGGAGCAGCTGTAAATACAGATGAAGCTTTGCTCACTCACCCACTGCTCACCTTCTGCTGTGTGGCCCAGATGGTATCAGTCCGTGGCTCAGGGGTTGGGGACCCCTGTCCTGAATGACACTGGTACTTCCTCCTGTGACTCTAGTGGCATATGGTAACCCCGCTCTCTGTGAATATAATAAACTTCCTTCCAAGCCTCATTTTGTCTCTTCTTGTGGCTACACTGAGTTTATCATACCATACACAACACATACATTCTTAGAACACTATTTCTAGAGCTAAGGACACACTTGGCACTCAATATTTAAGGGATAAATATAGATGGCCATTTGGGAAGATGTATAAAAGTTCAAACTTTGACTCAGCAATTTCTTTTCTACAAACTTAAAAAAATTTTTTTTTTTGTAGTTAAATTATAATATTGAGTTAGGGGAAGAACAAAGTATTCTTTCAGGTGAAGAACAAAGTGATTTAGTTTTATATATATTTGATTCTTTTTCATGATAGGATATTGCAATGCTGTGCTGTACTTAGTTGCTCAGTTGTGTCCAACTCTTTACAACCCCGTGGACTGTAGCCCGCCAGGCTCCTCTATTCAAGGGGATTCTCCAGGCAAGAATACTGGAGTGAGTTGCCATGCCCTCCTCCAGGGGATCTTCCCAACTCAGGGATCTAACCCAGGTCTCCCACACTGCAGGCAGATTCTTTACCGATTGAGCCACCAGGGAAGCCCTGATAGGATATTATGAGATATTAAATATATTTCCTTGTGCTATACAATGAATCTTTTTTATCTATTTCCTATACGGTAATGTGTATCTGTTAATCCCAAACTCCTACTTTATTCCTCCTCCTCTTCCCCTTTGTAATCATAAATTCGTTTTCTACATCTCTGAGGTTTTTTTCTGTTTAGTAAATAAGTTTATTTGTATTGTTCTTTAGATTTTACACAAGTATTTTAAAGGAAATAACTGCATAATTTTATAAAGATTTACAATTGAGGTGGCTTATTACCTCATAGTGATAACAATAGAAGAAAATCTGAATCACATAAATTTCTAACAAAGCACTGATTAAGTTGTGGTAAGATCAAGAACAGAAATTATGCAGGCAACTAATATTAATTTGCATTAATATTGTTATCTATTAGTATATTAATATTTATTAACATGGAAATATGTTCATATTTAAATTTTAAAACATTATAATTCAATTAGCAATAATAATTATAGCTTACACTTAAATAGTTTGTCCTATTTGTGACAGAAGACTAGGTGTGACTGATAATATTTACATAAATATATACTTGAATAGAAAAATGTGTGGATATGTAATATACCAAGCAGTTCATTTTTGACTAGGATGAGAAATAATTTTCTTTAAAATTTTTTTCTACTATGAATATGTAAAATCAATAGAGCTATACAATATCAGAGAAATTTAATATTTTAAAAGAGCTGAAAGTTTTCTAGAGGTAAGTAGTATGGATAAGGCAGATAATGCTATACTGTATGTAATTTATACAATAGTAAGGTTGATTTTCCTGATGACTTATAAAGTGGTCCTACAGACATTTCCAAGAAATGGTCCCAAGATACATTGATCGAGAGCAGTAGAGCAATAATGAGTGTACTTCCTCCAAGAGGACCACTTTTACAAAAGACAGCTTTTACCTCAATAAGTAAATGTTGCTATGGCTGTTAAAAAGGATTTTTTATATTAATTTTTAATTGGAGGATAATTGCTTTACAATATGGTATTGGTTTCTGCCATATATCAATGTGAATCAGTTATAAATATACATATGTCTCCTCCTTTCGAGCCTTCCTCCCAACCTCTCACCTCATCCCACCCCTCTAGGTTGTCACAGAGTGCCAGGTTGAACTCCCGGTGTTATAAAGCAACTTCCCGTTAGCTAAGGAGACCAGCCCTGAGCATTCTTTGGAAGGACGGATGCTAAAGCTGAAACTCCAGTACTTTGGCCACCTCATGCAAAGAGTTGACTCATTGGAAAAGACTCTGATGCTGGGAGGGATTGAGGGCAGGAGGAGAAGGGGACAACAGAGGATGAGATGGCTGGATGGCATCACTGACTCGATGGACGTGAGTTTGAGTGAACTCCAGGAGATGATGATGGACAAGGAGGCCTGGCGTGCTGCAATTCATGGGGTCGCAAGAGTCGGACACGACTGAGCGACTGAACTGAACTGAATGTATATTGTCACCCTGCTTATTTAACCTATATGCAGAGTACATCATGTGAAATGCCAGGCTGGATGAAGCACAAGCTGGAATCAAGATTGCCAGGAAAAATATCAATAACCTCAGACGTGCAGATGACACCAGCCTTATGGCAGAAAGTGAAGAAGAACTAAAGAGCCTTTTCATGAAAGGGAAAGAGGAGAGTGAGAAAGTTGGCTTAAAACTCAACATTCAGAAAACTAAGATCATGGCATCTGGTCCCATCATTTCATGGCAAATAGATGGGGAAACAGTGGAAACAGTGAGAGACTTTATTTTCTTGGGATCCAAAATTACTGTAGATGATGACTGCAGCCATGAAATTAAAAGACGCTTGCTCCTTGGAAGAAAAACTATGACCAACCTAGACAGCATATTAAAAAGCAGAGACATTACTTTACTGACAAATGTCCATCTAGTCAATGCTATGGTTTTTCCAGTAGTCCTGTATAGTTGTGAGAGTTGGACTATAAAGAAAGCTGAGCGCTGAAGAATTGATGCTTTTGAACTGTGGTGTTGGAGAAGACTCTTGAGAGTCTCTTGGACTGCAAAGAGATACAACCAACACATCCTAAAAGAAATCAGTCTTGAATATTCATTGGAAGGACTGATGTTGAAGCTGAAACTCCAATACTTTGGCCACCTGATGCGAAGAACTGACTTGTTTGAAAAGACCCTGATGCTGGGAAAGATTGAAGGCTGGAGGAGAAGGGGATGACAAAGGGTGAGGTGGTTGGATGGCATCACCGACTTGATGGACTTGAGTTTGAGCAAGCTCGGGAGTTGGTGATGGACAGGGAAACCTGGCATGCTGCAGTCCATGGGGTTGCAGAGTCAGACATGACTGAGCGACTAGACTGAACTGAATGTATATGTTTCAGTGCTACTCTCTCAATTTGTCCCACCCTCTCCTTCCCCTTCTGTGTCCAAACTCTGTTTTCTGTGTCTGTCTCTATTTCTGCCCTGCAAATAGGTTCATCAGTACTATTTTTCTAGATTCTATATATATGCATTAATATATGAAATTTGTTTTTTCTTTCTGACTTATTTCACCCTGTATAACAGACTCTAGGTTCATTCATCTCACTAGAACTTATCCAAAGGCATTCCTTTTTATGGCTTAGTAATATTCCATTGTATATATGTACTACAGCTTTATCCATTCATCTGTTGATGGACATCTAGGTTGCTTCCATGTCCTAGCTATTGTAAATAGTTCTGCAATGAATATTGGGGTATATGTGTCCTTATTTCAACTATGGTTTTCTCAGGGTAAATGCCAAGTAGTGGGATTACTGTGTCATATAATAGTTTTATTTCTAATTTTTTAAGGAATCTCCATACTATTCTCCATAGTGACTATTATCAGCTTACATTTCCACCAACAGTGCAAAAGACTGCCCTTTTCTCCGCATGCTCTCCAGCATTTATTATTGGTAGTTTTTTGATAATGATAGTTTTGAATTGCATTTCTCTAATAACAAGTGATGCTGAACATTTTTTCATGGGTTTGTTTTCTATCTATCTCTATGTCTTCTTTGGAGAATTGTCTGTTTAGGTCTTCTGCCCTCTTTTTGATTGAGTTGTTTGTTTTTCTGGTATTGAGCTGCAGGAACTGCTTGCATATTATGAAAATTAATAATTCGTTAGTTGTTTCATCTGCAATTATTTCCTCCCATTCTGAGGGTTATCTTTTCATCTTGTTTATAGTTCCCTTTGCTATGAAAAAACTTTTGAGTTTAAATATGTCCTACTTGTTTATTTTTGTTTTTATTTGCATTACTCTAGGAGGTGGGTCAAAGAGGATATTGCTGTGATTTTTTATTTTAAGTGTGTTTTGCCTATGTTTTCCTCTCTCTTATAGTATCTGGCCTTACATGTAGGTCTTTAATCCACTTTGAGTTTATTTTTGTGTATGGTGATAGGAAGTGTTCTAATTTCATTCTCTTATAGACAGCTGTCCAGTTTCCTCAGCATCACCTATTGAAGAGGCTATCTTTTCTTTATTGTGTTTTCTTGCCTCCTTTGTCAAAGATAAGGTGCCCACAGATGTTTGGGTTTATCTCTTGTTCATTGATCTGTATTTCTGTTTTTGTACCAGTGCCATATTGTCTTTATAACTCTAGCTTTGAAGTATAGTCTGAAGTCAGGAAGGTCCTGACTTCAGTCCTCTAGCTCCATTTTTTTTTTCTCAAAATTGCTTTGGCTATTTGGGATCATTTGCATTTCCATACAAATTGTGAAATTTTTTGTTCTAGTTCTGTGAAAAAATGCCATTGACGATTTGGTAGGGGTTGCATTGGATCTGTAGGTTTCTTTGGGTAGTATAGTCATTTTCACAATATTGATTCTTCCAATCCAAGAACATGATATATCTCTCCATCTGTTTGTGTCATTTTTAATCTCTGTCATCAGTGTCTTATAGTTTTCTGTGTACAAGTCTTTTGTCTCCTTAAGTAGGTTTATTCCTAGGTACTTTATTCTTTTTGTTGCAATGGTGAATGGGATTGTTTCCCTAATTTCTCTTTCTGATTTTTCATTGTTAGTATATAGGAATGCCAGGAATTTCTATATACTAATTTTATATCCTGCAAATTTACTAAATTAATTGATTAGCTCTAGTAATTTTCTAGTGGAATCTTTAGGGTTTTCTATGTAACACACCATATGTAAGCACACCAGGCTTCCCTGTGCTTGACCATCTGGAGTTTGGTCAAATTCATGTACACTGAGTCACTAAAACTTATCAATGCTGCAATGTACTGGAGGTAGGATGAGTGGAATAATTTCTCCCAAACATATCATGTGCTAATGCCTGGAACCTGTGAGTGTTGCCTTCTATAGAAAAAGGGAGATAGGGAGGTTATCTTGCTTTATCTTGATAGGCTCTAAATGTCATCACAAGTGACCTTATGAGAGAGGCAGATGAAACTTAGACATAGAAGAGGAGAAAATAGTGTGACCCTGGAGGCAAAGATTAGAATTATGTGGCCACAAGTCAAGGAGCATAGTCAGTCACCAGATACCGGAAAAGATAAAGCATTCTCCCCTAGAGCCTCCTGAGGGAATATGGTCTCCTTGAAATGTTCATTTAGAAATCCTAGGCTTCAGACCTATGAGAGAATAAATTTTGGCTATCCTAAGCCATAAAGTTTCTGGTAATTTGTTAAAGCAGCTGTAAGAAACTAATAAGTCCTAGTTATATATTCATGATACTTGAATCTGGCTTATTTTTATTCTTTGAACAATATTCTAGGGAAACAAGGAACAAAGCTAATGCATATTTTTTAAAATGGAAACTAATGCTACTAGTTTAGTAACATATACTGTTTAAAGAGGCATGCTGCAGTCCATGGGGTCACAAAGAGTTGGACATGACTGAGCGACTGAACTGAACTGAACTGATAATTCATATACCATAAAATTCACCCTTTTAAAATATAAAATACAAAATATACTTTGTTAAGTATATTAATAAAGTTATAGAACCATTACCACTATCAAATTCCGGAATGTTATCATCATCATCTTTGCCCAAACAAACCATATTCCCATTAGCCGTCACTCCCAATCAGTCCCTTATCCCAACCCCTGGCAATCACTAGTCTACCTTTTGTCTGTATGAATTTGCCTTTTCAAACATTTGATATATTGAGTCAAGCAATGTGTGTATTTTTGTTTCTGGCTTCTTTCACTTAGCATAATGTTTTCAAGGTTTCAACATATGTAAACATGTTGTAGTGTATTTCAGTTTCATAATTCACTTCTTTTTGTGGTTGAATAATATTTCATTGTATAGATATACCACATTTTGTTTATTCCTTCATCAGCTGATGAACACTTGGGTTAGTTATACTATTCGGTTATTAGGTTCTATAACATTCATCTGTAAGTTTTTATGTAGACATATTATTTCATTTCTCTTGGTTGTATACTTAAGATTGGAGTTGCTGGAGCATATGGTAACTCGATATTTAGGTTTTTGAAGAAATGCCAAACTTTTCCAAAGTAGCTGCATCATTTCATATTTCTACTAGCAATATATGAGGGTTTGATTTCTCTGCATCTTTGCCAATATTTATTATCTCTCTATTTGATAGCTATTCTATAGTATGATGTGGCATTTCATTGTGGTTCCAGTTTGTATTTCTCTCATGATTAATGACGTTGACCAGTATTCCATCTACTTGTTGGCCATTTATATATTTTCTTTAGTGAAATGTCTATTCAAATCACTGAGCCATTTTTTTTAATTGGGTGGTTTGTCTTTTTATTTTTGAAATGTAAGTATTCTTTATATTCTAGATAAAAAGCTCTTATCAGATATAAGATTTACAAATATTTTCTTTCATTATATGGGTCGTCTTTTAACTTTCTTTTTTTTTTAGTAGAAAAGATTTTAACTTTGGTGAAGTCTAATATATCTTTGTTTTTCTTTTGTTGCTTGTGCTTTTGGTGTCATATTTAAAAGTGAAAGTAAAAGTCGCAGTTTTGTCTGACTCTTTGTGACCCCATGGACTATAGAGTCCATGGAATGCTGTAGGCCAGGATACTGGAATGGGTAGCCATTCCCTTCTCTAGGAGATTTTCCCAACCCAGGGATCAAAACGAGGTCTCCCGCATTGCAGGCAGATTCTTTACCAGCTGAGCCACTAGGGACACCCAAGAATACTGGAGTGGATAGCCTATCACTTCTCTAGAGGATCTTCCCAACCCAGGAATTGAACTGGGGTCTCCTGCATTGCAGGTGGGTTCTTTACCAGCTGAGCTACCAGAGAAGCCCATCATATCTAAAAAGCCAATGTCTAAATCAAGGTCACAATGATTTGTGCTTATGTTTTCTTCTAAGAGTTTTATAGTTTTAGTGCTTACATTTTGTTCTTTGGTGAATTTTGAGTTAATTTTTGAATATGATATGATGTGGGTCAGAAATGGCAACCTACTCCAGTATTCTTGCCTGGAGAATCCCGTGGACAGAGGAGCCTGGCAGGCTATAGTCCATGGGGTCGCCAGAGTCGGACACGACTTACCGACTAAACCACCACCACCATGAGGTGGGTCTAACTTCATTCTTTTAAATATGGATATGCATTTGTCCCAGCAAAATTTTTTGAAAAGACTACTCTTTCGCCATTGAGTTTTCATGGCACCTTTGCCAAAAATCCTTCCATGTAAAGGTTTATTTCTGGACTCTGAATTCTATCCCAATGGTATACATTTAGCTATGCCAGCACTACATTGTCTTGATCACTGTAAATTTGTAGTAAGTTCAAAGTCAGGAAATGTGAGTTCTTCAACTTGTTTCTTCTTTTACAAGATTGTTTTGACTATCCTGAGTCTCTAGAATTTCCATGTACATTTTCTAATTTCTAATTTCCATGTAGAATTAGCTTGTCTATTTATTCCATAGAGCCAACTGGGGGATTTCCCAAAATTACATTGAATCTGTAGATCAATTTGGGGCATATTGCATCTTGACAATATCAAGTCTTTCAATCTATGAACAATGGGTACCTTTCTATGTTTTTAGGTCTTTAATATGTCTCAGTGGTGTTTTCTGGTTTTCAGAACACCTCTTGCTTTTCCTTTGTTATTTTTTATCCTAAGTATTTTATAATTTTTGTAATATTATAGTTGGAATGGTATCTTTTCTCAGTGTGTTAGTTGTGAATTATTTGATGAACAGTTTTGATGGGTTTGTATTGCATGATATTTTAACTGTTATGCTTCTATGAAAAAAAATGACATCACAACTTTGAACAAGACAATTTTATGTGAAAGGCCAGCCAGACTATTTTGGCATTGTTCTGTTGCTACTTATATGCTAAGTTCATACTTTAACCCAATGTATCCCAAACTTCATCTTCCTTTCTGCCTTCATGACTCTTGTCATATCTGCATGGCATTTAATATATTTTTAAAAATATAATCACTTTTTAAACTTAAATAAATTTATCTAAAGGAAATTTTATATCAAAGATTTAGGGAGCAAATACATAAATCACTTCTAATATGTATTACTATAAATTTATTATTATTAAAATGGTTTTTTTTTTGTACTCCCTAAACTTATTTTTAGACAATGATGAGTTTGCTACTTTTTGGGAATCTCTTCTATAATCTCTTCATCTTAATTTACTGGATAAAATAGAAATTTTCCTAAACTTTATTTTAAGGTAGCTAGGTTATCCCTTTGTGACATGAGGCAGAGATTTAGAGTCATTATTAGAACATCTAGACAGAAAACAGGAGTAATTCTTCCAGTTCTTCATTTTTTTGCCTAAAGAGTAGCTAAAGGATATATTTCAGTTAGTGATACTCTCATGAAAAAAAAATCTGCTCTCATTCAATGCTCCATGGATTACATCATGCTGCTATCTGATAAATAGAAATAATTTCTTTCTAGAGGGTAGAGACTGTGTATTTAACTTGCCTCATACAGCATGCAGCATAACATTATGTTCATTTGGGCACTTAATAAATGCAAGTTGATGATATAATGCATTTGTTAATCACCAATCATCCTGAAAAATAATGATGTCCCCAGAGCTGATGGGTCCACCCCAGAGTTTTTTTATTGAGGGTAGAACATGATGAGAGGCCTCCACTTAAAAAGAAACAGTAGAAAACTTGTTCAGCTTTTCAACAAAAAGAGGGAGCTTTTGTCTTTGATAATTAAATTTCTTTTCAAAGTTAAGAATTACCTGAATGTTTATTTAAGTTGGAGAATAATAATATTTTTTTAAATAAAAATTTAAACATTTTATCCAGAAAAGAAAACACTTCATCTCTCTGGATTTTTAAACAACTTTTCAATAGAAACCAGGCCACAGGATCCTTGGCGCTAAGAATTAGTTAAGGGTTAAGAGGTAGGGAAACACACTCTGGGCTATCTCTTGATGCGAGAGTGTTGATACATTTAGAGAAACACCAAAATTAGCATTATTTCACTCTTCTATTTACCTGCAAGCACTTCTGCCTCAAACTCCCAGTTCAGCATCTGTGAAGCAAAGGACAGTCTTCAAGAAGGAAAGGCCTTTATTAAATTATTTTTTTAATCAGTTATTGCCATGGTCTAGCAGCAGGATTGCTAAAGGATTAGCTATGTTCTGACTAGTTACTGCTAGAAATGCATGATTTATGTAATTTGACCTTGAGTATAAAATTTCATAGATGGAGCACTTTGGGGAAAAAAAAGAGAATCCATGCAGCTAAAGAAAGGTGAGAGGATATCATTTAAAAAAACACACAAGAGTACTTAGGAAGCTTTATTATCAAATATGTATAGATTGTGAATTACTTTATAGACTAGTACCATGTTTCTGTGTGCCTGAAAGATACACTTGAAATGAATTATAGTGGTTTTTAATTTACTTTTTAAATTTTATTAAAGAAACAATGAGAGCCTTTCCCCTGAGAGCAAAGAGTTAATTGTACTGTGTCATGACCTGCATTTTTCCTATTTATAAAATGTGCATTCCTATATGTGTTTTGATTTCATTGTAACCTTGATTGAAGAGTTGTTAGCTTGATTAAAAGATGATAGGGCATCTATCTGACTAGTCATCTAAATAGAAATTCCTGCCTAAATGTGACAGGAAACTTCTTGATCAAATGCCCAGACTAAAGGTAATGTAATTATTTGTCTTCCTGTTAAAAATGCCTTTTATAATTCAAGATGTTTGGATACTTGAATGCAGTGTTTAGGATTAATGAAACACTCAGTATTCCTAAAGCCTTAAACATCTATAAGGCTATAAATTTGGTTTGTTTGTTCTCCTAAAGACAGAGAAGTTTGACTAAAGCATCAAAGTACAAAGTCTGGAGGATGAACTGTTTTGCAAGAGCAAAATTAAAACTATATCTACATTTCTTTTCTGAGATATTTTTTTTAAGAATAGCAAATACATCAAATAAGAAAGACAAACAGAGAGATCTGTGTGCTTAAGCAACAGAAAATTGAAGTGAATAGCTAAAAAATCTAAGGTCAGGTCTCTTGATGCTGGGAGAACTCAGCCCTTTCGCCGGTACATGTACAGTTTTGCTTTCATATAGTGAAGGTTGTTGGATTAATATGCCAGCAAATTTAGAAAACCAGCAGTAGCCACAGGATTGGAGAAGGTCAGTTTTCATTCCAATCCCAAAGAAGGCAATGCCAAAGAATGTTCAAACTACCGCACTTTACACTCATCTCACACACTAGCAAAGTAATGCTTAAAATTCTTCAAGACAGACTTCAGCAGTATGGGAAAAAAACTTCAAGATGTTCAAAGTAGATTTAGAAAAGGCAGAGGAACCAGAGAGAGACCAAATAGCCAACATTCGTTGGATCATAGAAAAAGCAAGAGAGTTCCAGAAAAATGTCTACTTTTGCTTCATTGACTATGCTAAAGCCTTTGTGTGGATCACAAGGAACTGTGGAAAATTCTGAAAGAGATGGGAATACCAGACCACCTGACCTCCCTCCTGAGAAACCTGTTCGCAGATCAAGAAGCAACAGTTAGAACTGGACATGGAACAAAGGACTGGTTCTAAATTGGGAAAGGAGTACGTCAAGGCTGTATATTGTCACCCTGCTTATTTAATTTATATGCAGAGTACATCATGAGAAACGCTGGGCTGGAAGAAGCACAAGCTGGAATCAAGATTGCCGGGAGAAATATCAATAACATCAGCTATGCAGATGACACCACCCTTATGGCAGAAAGTGAAGAGGAACTAAAGAGCCTTTTCAGGAAAGTGAAAGAAGAGAGTGAAAAAGTTGGCTGAAAACTCAACATTCAGAAAACTAAGATCATGGCATCCAGTCCCATCACTTCACGGCAAATAGAGGGGGAAACAATGGAAACAGTGAGAGACTCTACTTTAGGGGTATCCAAAAATCACTGCAAATGGTGACTGCAGTCAAGTAATTAAAAGGTGCTTATTCCTTGGAAGAAAAGCTATGGCAAACCGAGACACAATATTACAAATGTAGAGACATTGCTTTGCCGACAAAGGTCCATCTAGTCAAAGCTATGGTTTTTCCAGTAGTCATATATGGATGTAAGAGTTGTATCATAAAGACGCTGAGTGCCGAAGAACTGATACTTTAGAACTGTGGTGTTGGAGAAGACTCTTGAGAGTCCCTTGGACTGCAAGGAGATCAAATCAGTTCTGAAATTCAAAAAAGCAGTCCTGAATATTCATTGGAAGGAGTGGTGCTGAAGCTGAAGCTCCAATACTTTGGCCACCTGATGGGAAAAACTGACTCTTTAGAAAAGACCCTGATGCTTGAAAAGACTGAAGACAGGAGGAGAAGGGGACGACAGGATGAGATGGTTAGATGGCATCACCGACTCAATGGACACGAGTCTGACCAAGCTCCAGGAGTTGGTGATGGAAATGGAGGCATGATGTGCTGCAGTCTATGGGGTCACAGAGAGTCAGACATGACTGAGCGATTGAACTGAACTGAACTGATCCTGTGTCTTCTTGGTATTGGGCACAACAAATCCAGCCCTCGTGCACCTTTGCCATTCTCTTTCTCTCCCTCTTTCTCCTTTACTTTTCCTCCCAATGATTTGGGTTTTCAGTCCTTGTTAAAGCGCATTTTCATATTCCTGTTGGCTATTTGTGTTCTTTGGGAAAGTGTCTATTCAGTTCCACTGTCCAGTTTTTAATCTGATTGTGTTTTGGCTATTGAGTTGCATGAGGTGCTGATATATTTTGGATAGTAAACCCATATCAGAAAACAGATTTGTAAACATTTCTCTAGGTTGATTTTGCATTGTTTGATGGTTTCCCTTGCTGTGAAAATCTTTTGCTTTTTAGTTTGAATGGTCCCTCTTGGTTCTTTTCACTTTTGTTGTTTTTGCTTTTGGTGCCAAATTAAGAAAAATCATTTTCAACACTGATGACTGATTTTATATGATAAAAATAGACAAATGGGAATATATCAATATTTTAAAATGTGTGTTTATCAAATGACACAATCAACAGATTGAAAGGCAACCTATGGAATGATAGAAAATACTTGTAAGTCCTATGTAAGACAAGGACTTCCCTTATAGATCAGTTGGTAAAGTCTGCCTGTGGCACAGGAGTCCAGCTGCAATGCAGGAGATCAAGATTCGATTCTTGGGTTGGGAAGATCCCCTGGAGAAGGAAATGGCAACCCACTCCAGTGTTCTTGCCTGGGAAATCCCATGGACAGTGGAGCCTGACAGGTTACATTCCATGGGGTCACAAGAGTCAGACATGACTTAGTGACTAAATCACCAGCATGTAAGAGAAGGGGTAAATATTTAGAATATATGAAGAATAATTACAATCATATGGAGTTATCAGTTCAGTTCAGTTGCTCAGTTGTGTCCGACTCTTTGCGACCCCGTGAATCGCAGCACGCCAGGCCTCCCTGTCCATCACCAACTCTCGGAGTTCACCCAGACTCACGTCCATCGAGTCAGTGATGCCATCCAGCCATCTCATCCTCTGTCATCCTCTTCTCCTGCTGCCTCCAATCCCTCCCAGCATCAGAGTTTTTTCCAATGAGTCAACTCTTCACATGAGGTGGCCAAAGTACTGGAGTTTCAGCTTCAGCATCATTCCCTCCAAAGAAATCCCAGGGCTGATCTCCTTCAGAATGGACTGGTTGGATCTCCTTGCAGTCCAAGGGACTCTCAAGAGTCTTCTCCAACACCACAGTTCAAAAGCATCAATTCTTTGGCACTCAGCCTTCTTCACAGTCCAACTCTCACATTCATAGATGACCACAGGAAAAACCATAGCCTTGACTAGACGGACTTTTGTTGGCAAAGTAATGTCTCTGCTTTTGAATATGCTGTCTAGGTTGGTCATAACTTTCCTTCCAAGGAGTGCCTTTTAATTTCATGGCTGCAATCACCATCTGCAGTAATTTTGGAGCCCCAAAAAACAATCCACTGTTTCCCCATCTATTTCCCATGAAGTCATGGGACCGGATGCCATGACTTCTGAATGTTGAGCTTTAAGCCAACTTTTCCAATCTCCTCTTTCACTTTCATCAAGAGGCTCTTCACTCTCTGCCATAAGGGTGGTGTCATCTGCGTATCTGAGGTGATTGATATTTCTCCTGGCAATCTTGATTCCAGCTTGTGTTTCTTCCAGCCCGGCATTTCTCATGATGTACTCTGCATATAAGTTAAATAAGCAGGGTGACAATATACAGCCTTGACGTACTCCTTTTCCTATTTGGAACCAGTTTGTTGTTCTATGTCCAGTTCTAACTGTTGCTTCCTGACCTGCATACAGGTTTCTCAAGAGGCAGGTCAGGTGGTCTGGTATTCCTATCTCTTTCAGAATTTTCCACAGTTTATTGTGATCCACACAGTCAAAGGCTTTGGCATAGTCAATAAAGCAGAAATAGATGTTTTTCTGGAACTCTCTTGCTTTTTCCATCATCCAGCGGATGTTGGCAATTTGATCTCTGGTTCCTCTGCCTTTTCTAAAACCAGCTTGAACATCAGGAAGTTCACGGTTCACATATTGCTGAAGCCTGGCTTGGAGAATTTTGAGCATTACTTTACTAGCGTGTGAGATGAGTGCAATTGTGTGGTAGTTTGAGCATTCTTTGGCATTGCCTTTCATTGGAATGAAAACTGACCTTTTCCAGTCCTGTGGCCACTGCTGAGTTTTCCAAATTTGCTGGCATATTGAGTGCAGCACTTTAACAGAATCATCTTTCAGGATTTGGAATAGCTCAACTGGAATTCTATCACCTCCACTAGCTTTGTTCGTAGTGATGCTTTCTAAGGCCCACTTTGACTTCACATTCCAGGATGTCTGGTTCTAGGTCAGTGATCACACCATCGTGATTATCTGGGTCATGAAGATCTTTTTTGTACAGTTCTTCAGTGTATTCTTGCCACCTCTTCTTAATATCTTCTGCTTCTTTTAGGTCCATACCATTTCTGTCCTTTATTGAGCCCATCTTTGCATGAAATGTCCCCTTGGTATCTCTAATTTTCTTGAAGAGATCTCTAGTCTTTCCCATTCTGTTGTTTTCCTCTATTTCTTTGCATTAATCACTGAAGAAGGCTTTCTTATCTCTTCTTGCTATTCTTTGGAACACTGCATTCAGATGCTTATATCTTTCCTTTTCTCCTTTGCTTTTCACTTCTCTTCTTTCACAGCTATTTGTAAGGCCTCCCCAGACAGCCATTTTGCTTTTTCGCATTTCTTTTCCATGGGGATGGTCTTGATCCCTGCCTCCTATACAGTGTCACGAACCTCATTCCATAGTTCATCAGGCACTCTATCTATCAGATCTAGTCCCTTAAATCTATTTCTCAATTCCACTGTATAATCATAAAGGATTTGATTTACCTGAATGGTAAATAGACCATTTACCTGAATGGTCTAGTGGTTTTCCCTACTTTCTTCAATTTAGGTCTGAATTTGGCAATAAGGAGTTCATGATCTGAGCCACAGTCAGCTCCCAGTCTTGTTTTGGTTGACTGTATAGAGCTTCTCCATCTTTGGCTGCAAAGAATATAATAAATCTGATTTTGGTGTTGACCATCTGGTGATGTCCATGTGTAGAGTCTTCTCTTGTGTTGTTGGAAGAGGGTGTTTGCTATGATCAGTGCCTTTTCTTGGCAAAACTCTATTAGTCTTTGCCCTGCTTCATTCCATATTCAAAGGCCAAATTTGCCTGTTACTCCAGGTGTTTCTTGACTTCCTACTTTTGCATTCCAGTCCCCTTAATGAAAAGGACATCTTTTTGGGTGTTAGTTCTAAAAGGTCTTGTAGGTCTTCATAGAACCATTCAACTTCAGCTTCTTCAGTGTTACTGGTTGGGGCATAGACTTGGATTACTGTGATATTGAATGGTTTGCCTTGGAAATGAACAGAGATCATTCTGTCGTTTTTGAGATTGCATCCAAGTACCACATTTCGGACTCTTTTGTTGACCATGATGGCTACTCCATTTCTTCTGAGGGATTCCTGCCCGTGGTAGTAGATACAATGGTCATCTGAGTTAAATTCACCCATTCCAGTCCATTTCAGTTCGCTGATTCCTAGAATGTCGACATTCACTTTTGCCATCTCTTGTTTGACCACTTCCAATTTGCCTTGATTCATGGACCTGACATTCCAGGTTCCTATGCAATATTGCTCTTTACAGCATCGGACCTTGCTTCTATCACCAGTCACATCCACAGTTGGGTATTGTTTTTGCTTTGGCTCCATCCCTTCATTCTTTCTGGAGTTATTTCTCCACTGATCTTCAGTAGCGTATTGGACACCTACTGACCTGGGGAGTTCCTCTTTCAGTATCCTATCATTTTGCCTTTTCATACTGTTCATGGGGTTCTCAAGGCAAGAATACTGAAGTGATTTGCCATTCCCTTCTCCAGTAGACTACCTTCTGTCAGACCTCTCCACCATGACCCGCCTGTCTTGGGTTGCCCCATAGGCATGTCTTAGTTTCATTGAGTTAGACAAGGCTGTGGTCCTAGTGTGATTAGATTGACTAGTTTTCTGTGAGTATGGTTTCAGTGTGTTTGCCCTCTGATGCCCTCTTGCAACACCTACCGTCTTACTTGGGTTTCTCTTACCTTGGGCATGGGGTATCTCTTCACGGCTGCTCCAGCAAAGCGCAGCCATTGCTCCTTACCTTGGACGAGGGGTATCTCCTCACCGCCGCCCTTCCTGACCTTCAACTTGGGATAGCTCCTCTAGGCCCTCCTGCGCCCGCACAGCCACTGCTCCTTGGACGTGGGGTTTTGTCCTCCCAGCCGCCGCCCCTGACCTCGTTAACGGGGTATCTCCTCTCAGCCACTGCCCCTGACCTCAGACGTGGTGTAGCTCCTCCCGGCCGTCACCCCTGACCCTGGACTTGGGTAGCTCTTCTCGGCGGTTCCTGCGCCATAGCAGCCTGTTCTCTCGGCTGCTGCCCCTGACCTCAGACGTGGGGTAGCTCCTCTTGGCCGCGCTTAGTGGAGTTATAGCTCTTCTATATTTTTCAGTTGAATGATTTGCCAAATCAGATTTTAAGTTATTTGTAAAAATATTCTAAGAATATAGTGTACCCATATGTACAGATGTGTCTGATAATTTGTTATGTACGGGGGTATTATGAAAATGAGACCTTTTTTATTTGATCTGTTTTTCTCAAATAAGAAAAACTAGTAATATTTTACATCAAGCTTATAAAGTTTGAATTATTCTTTGTGAATGCAACTAATTTTTATAAATAAATGCCAAGTTTTATGAGCTTCCCTAGTAGCTCAGTATTACACAATCCACCTGAAATGCAGAAGACACGGAAACTCAGGTTTGATCCCTCAGTCAGAAAGTTCCCCTGGGGAAGGAAATGGCAATCCACTCTAGTAATCTTGCCTGGAAAATTCCATGGACATGGTGGGCTACAGTCCGTGGTGTCATAAAGAGTCGGACACGACTGAGTGACTAAACAACAATAAAAGTCATAGCTCTTTCTTCAAGCTCCTGGTTTGTAGACCCAAACTAAGACTCCCCTCTCATACTTAATTGCCATAAAAATATGTATGTATATATATATATATATATATATAGGAATTTAGATTTTTATGTCCTGTGACCATACAACTTTTAAGTAAAAATAGTTTAAGTTTTCATTATGAATATAAAACTGATAAAGTACATACATTTTGATAATGAATGGTAAATACAAAAATAAACTTTTATTGGTAATGTATCTCTTAATGAGATGGAAATTTTGCTAGCTCTACTAATTAGTTTGTGTATCCATAGATGATTATCCATGCTAAGTGTATTTCCTGAAACAATATACTAAATAGATTCAGGATGGATGAGAATTATGTTTTTCCTTATAAAGAGGAAAATGGCTATCATGAAAGGGGCTATGGGCAAGAAAAAACTTGCCTTTTTATGAAAGGCACTTTCTCAAGTAAAGTCTTGGGACATTGTGGAGTCCTTTTATAACCAATTATTTAAAAAATATCTATGAAGATTACAGTGATGCTGCTATGAGCCAAGGAGTGACAGCAGACATCAGCATAGGTAATGCATACAGAGCTATAAGCTTAGCTCAAGCCTCAGGCTTTCTGCTAGACTGAGCTTGTTGCCTGCAGAATGCTAACTTGAAGGTATCTGGACACAACCAAGAGACCTGGAGAGTATTTCAGAGAACCTAGATTTTCTTCAAGGTATACCAGAGGCTTTGAAATTGTGAATGAACTAAATTAATTTAGAGGCTATGCCATAGATTGAGTGACATTAATTCATTTTTGTAATCTTTAAACTGATTTTCTACAGGTAATACCCTAATTGAGAAATTTGGCTCCAAAGTAAAATTTTCTAAATACTCTAACCCTCTGACAGTTTTATCAGTATCTTTTTTTAGTTTTAAAAATTCAGAGAAGGAAGAAATGAATAATTACTCTTAACCTATGACCCAGAACTAATAGCTGTTAACATTCTGGCTTTTAGGGATGTATTTTTGGTCTTTTCCCTTTGTGTATTCTTTAGTTTTAGTTTTCCATGGCTGCTGTAACAAATCAGCAGAAACTGGGTGACTTAAAACAACAGAAATTTATTCTATCTTAGTTCTCAAGAACCTATGTCTGAAATGTGTTCCACCAGGCCAAAAACACAAGATAGTTTCAGGTCTGTGCTCCCTTTGGATGTTCTTGGAGACAATCCATTCCTTGTCTCTTCTATTTTCTGGTGGCAGCTGCTATTGCTTGGCTTGTGGCTATGTCTCTCCAGTCTTCAAAGTCAGCATCTTCAAATCTCTGTTCTATCTTCTTATTGCCTTCATCTCTATGTCAAATCTCTTCTACCTCTCTGTCATAAACATGCTTTTCTTTTTTTAAATAAAATGGTCTAGCCACTTAAAACTTAATTAATTAATTTTACTTATGGTTGTGCTGGGTCATTGCTGCCTGCCGGCTTTCTCTGCTTGCGGAGAGTGAGGGCTTCTCTCCAGCTGTGGTGTGTGGGCTTCTAACTGCGATGGCTTCTTCTGCTGAGGAGCATGCGCTCTAGGCACAAGGCTTCAGTAGTTGCAGCATGCGGGCTCAGTAGTTGTGGCACACGGGCTTAGTTGTTCTGTGGCTGTGGAATCTTCCCAGACCAGGGATTGAACCTGTGTCCCCTGAATTGGCAGGTGGATTCCTATCTACTGTACTGTCAGGAAAGTTCCTATAAACGCACTTATGATTGCACTTAGAACTCTTCCAGATAATCCAAAATAATCTCTTCATCCCAAAATTTTTAGTTAATTCACACTTTCATAATCTTTTCATATAAGAGAATATTTATAGGTTTGGGGATTAAAATCTGATATCTTTGACTGGGGGGCATGTTCAGCCTATGACCCATATGAGTATATAGACCATTTAAGTTAAAATTTAGGATGTTGCTGATAAAGTTAAAATCCCATGTGGTGTTTGCTCCCAATTCCAACCCTTTCTACATTCCCTTAGAAGTCAACCATGTTTAGCTTGTTATCCTTTTAAGAACCTTTTACCTTTCCATACATATACATCCATAGGAAATGTAGGACTTTTTTGTGTGTAAGTCCCAAAATGTTAAAAAGCTATTCTGGTCATTTTTGCAACTTGGCTTATTTTTACTCAAAATTTGGGGGGATGAAGTTGCATTGACATAATTTTAAAAAACACTATTTTGTTAAATTACAGCATTTCATCTTTAATATGTACCGCATTTTATCTATCCTATTATTTATGGATGTTTAACTTATTTCTAATTTTTGCTGCTATATACAATATCCTCATACAGACATCCTTCAGTATGGACATGTACTACTGAAAATGTATGAAAGAAGGGCTTTCCCTACAACCTGACATACATACTTCATGTTCTCAGATATCTTACATTTTTTCAGATTATTAATCAAGACATATACATTACTGAGGTAAAATTAGTTTTATTTTCCATTTTGTTTGCCAGTTTTCAGAAGCTGCATATTAACTCTGCCACATTTTCTCCATTTGTTTCTTCTGCCATGTAGCAGTTTATTTTATATGCGTAAGTCTGTTTATTTTGTCTATTCTATATAGTGAGATAAATTTTATATTAAGTCATTCTATACGTTAAGTGCCTTCTTCAGAGCACTTGTTTACACTTAAATTGCTCACTTGTTCAAAACCTCTTTCCTGCCATTATAATAGAAATTCTATTGATTTGTTCACGTTTGCATCTCAGCACATAGAATAAAATCTGGCACATAGTAGATGCTCAGTATACTGTTATTGAATACATTTGTTTGACTGGTCAGCTAATACAGTCATTTTCAGTGATATTTTCTCTGATATATTATTATCTTTGTATGTGTGTTTATCTCTCTATATATAAATGTAGTAAGTCTTCTACTTATGAATGAGTTCTATTCTGAGAATGCATTTGTAAATCCAATTTGTTCATAAGGCCAACAAGTTAGCCTAGGTACTCAACTAACACAATCAGCTAATGGTACCATAATAGGTTTATAATACGTTACACACACATAATATGTACATAAAATCACAAAAAATAAAGAAAACATTTTTAATCTTGTGGTACAGTTACTTGAAAAGTATAGTAGTACAGTACAGCAGCATGGCATGCAAGGGTGGCATGCATGTTCACATCTTTTAAAGTTCACAATTTGAAGGTTTGTATGTAGGGGACTTACTATAGTTAAAATATCTGGCCTTAAACTAGAGCTGAGAACTGCTTCATAACGTTGGGAGGCTTTCATATTTTTGTATATCTTGTGAGCAGAGACACTGATTGGCCTTTGTTTAATACGATTGGCCTTTGTTTAATTTTGAAGGATGCTTTTACACCAGAGGTGGCCCATGGATCAATTTGGCTCGCCATCTGTTGTTGTAAATAAAGTTTTATTATAACTCAGCACATCAATTTACTTACATATTGTCTATTTCTGCTTTCATACTACAATAACAACAGTAGAGTAATTGCAACAGAAACCAGATGGCCTGCAAAGCCTAACATATTTACTACCTGTTTTCTTTACAAAAAAAATTGCTGACAAATAGCCTTGGAGATATAAATAGTATCTCCCTCAAAACAAAGGCAGGTTTCTTTGTTGTCAATATAAAAATACGTTATTCTTTGGTAGAAGGTCAGACAGGCTTACTGCCCATTATGAAAGATTTCAATTCCCTAAGCTCAGGATTTCAGTCCTGTAATGTAACCTACCACATGTGCAGATATCACTAGCTCTCTGTACATCACCCTATGTGGATGGGGCTCAGGGACACAGGAAAAATGCTGATATATAGCCCACTGTTATTGCTGTGACCAGCAAACTTTGTCTTTTATTCCAGAGACTCCTGTCTTCCACAAGCATACAGGAAACTGTGACAGACTGATTTATTAGCTTCAAGTAGGGTAAAATCTTGGGCGTTTCATACTTCTTGACTGTAATATCTATCAGAGTTTTATTTTTAAGATTTAAAACTCATATATCTATTGACTGCCAAAAAATTCTCTATTAACCTATAACAAGTTACCTCTAATATCATAATTGTGATATTAACAGCTTCCATTAACATGCATTTAGAAATTTCTGTGTTGGATCTCCTCTGCCACATAGTCTTGACAGTTTTTTATATCAGTGTCACAAAGGTAAGGACATATCAGGCTAAATCTTCTTTAACAATGTGGAGTGTAATTGTAATTTGTGATTTTTTTTTTTGGACTTAGATATATTTTTAATCTGACCTTCCTAAAAAGACAAAAAGTTTACTACATTCTCAGTTCAGTTCAGTTCAGTTCAATTGCTCAATCCTGTCCAATCCTGTCCGACTCTTTGCAACCCCATGGACTACAGCACGCCCGGGCTTCCCATCCAGCACCAACCCCTGGAGCCTACTCAAACTCATGTCCATGGCGTCGGTAATGCCATCCAACCATCTCATCCTCTGTCATCTCCTTCTCCTCCTGCCTTCAGTCTTTCCCAGCATCAGGGTCTTTTCCAAAGAGTTGGTTCTTCACATCAGGTGGCCTAAGTATTGGAGTTTCAGCTTCAGCATCAGTCCTTTCAATGAATATTCAAGGCTGATTTCTTTTAGGATGGACTGGTTGGATCTCCTTGCATTTCCAAGGGACTCTCAAGAGTATTCTCCAACACCACAGTTCAAAAGCATCAATTCTTCAAAAGCATCAACTCAGCTTTCTTTATAGTCGAACTCTCACATCCATACATGACTACTGGAAAAACCATAGCTTTGACTAGACAGACCTTTGTTGGTAAAGTAATGTCTCTGCTATTTAATATGCTGCCTAGGTTGGTCATAGTTTTTCTTCCAAGGAGCAAGTGTCTTTTAATTTCATGGCTGCAGTCACCACCTGCAGTGATTTTGGAGCCACCCCTCAAATTAAGTCTCTCACTGTTTCCATTGTTTCCCCATCTATTTGCCATGAAGAAGTGGGACCAGATGCCATGATCTTAGTTTTCTGAATGTTGAGTTTTAAGCCAACTTTCTCACTCTCCTCTTTCACTTTCATGAAGAGGCTCTTTAGTTCTTCTTTGCTTTCTGTCAAAAGCGTGGTGTCATCTGCATATCTGAGGTTATTGGTACTTCTCCCAGCAATCTTGATTTCAGCTTGAACTTCATCCAGCCTAGCATTTTGCATGATGTATTCTGCATATAAGTTAAATAAGCAGGGTGACAATATACAGCCTTAACATACTCCTTTCCTAATTTGGAACCAGTGTGTTCCATGTCCAGTTCTAACGGTTGCTTCTTGACCTGCATACAGATTTCTCAGGAGGCAGGTCAGGTGGTCTGGTGTTCCTGTATCTTTCAGAAATTTCCACAGTTTATTGTGATCCACCCAGTTAAAGACTTTGGCATAGTCAATAAAGCAGAAGTAGATGTTTTTTCTGGAACTCTCTTGCTTTTTTGATAATTCAACAGATGTTGGCAATGTGATCTCTGGTTCCTCTGCCTTTTCTAAATCTAGCTTGAACATCTGGAAGTTCACTGTTCACATACTGCTGAAGCTTGGCTTGGAGAATTTTGAGTATTACTTTGCTAGTGTGTGAGATGAATGCAGTTGTGCAGTAGTTTGAACATTCTTTTGCATTGCCATTTTTTGGGATTGGAATGAAAACTGATCTTTTCCAGTCCTGTGGCCACTGCTGAATTTTCCAGATTTGCTGGCGTATTGAGTGCAGCACTTTCACAGTATCATCTTTTAGGAATTGAAATAGCTCAACTGGAATTCCATCACCTCCACTAGCTTTGTTTGTGGTGGTGCTTCCTAAGGCCCACTTGACTTCACATTCCAGGGTGTCTGGCTCTAGGTGAGTGATTACACCATCGTGGTTATCTGGGTCATGAAGATCTTTTTTGTATAGTTCTTCTGTGTATTCTTGCCACCTCTTCTTAATATCTTCTGCTTCTGTTAGGTCCATACCATTTATGTCCTTTATCGAGCCCATCTTTGCATGAAATGTTCCCTTGGTACCTCTAATTTTCTTGAAGAGATCTCTGCTGCTGCTGCTGCTGCTGCTAAGTCGCTTCAGTTGTATCCGACTCTGTGCGACCCCATTAATGGCAGCCCACTAGGCTCCCCGTCCCTGGGATTCTCCAGGCAAGAACACTGGAGTGGGTTGCCATTTCCTTCTCCAATGCATGAAAGTGAAAAGTGAAAGTGAAGTTGCTCAGTCGTGTCTGACTCCTAGCGACCCCATGGACTGCAGCCTACCAGGCCCCTCCACCCATGGGATTTTCCAGGCAAGAGTACTGGAGTGGGTTGCCATTGCCTTCTCCGGAAGAGATCTCTAGTCTTTCCCCTTCTATTGTTTTCCTCTATTTCTTTGCATTGAGCACTGAGGAAGGCTTTCTTATTTCTCCTTGCTATTCTTTGGAACTCTGCATTCAAATGGGTATATCTTTCATTTTCTCCTTTGCCTTTAGATTCTCTTCTTTTCTCAGCTATTTGTAAGGCCTCATCAGACAACCATTTTGCTTTCGTTTTTTTTGGGGATGTTCTTGATCACTGCCTCCTGTGCAATGTCATGAACCTCTGTTCATAGTTCTTTAGGCATTCTGTCTATCAGATCTAATCCCTTGAATCTGTTTGTCACTTCCACTGTATAATCGTAAGGGATTTGATTTAGGTCATACCCGAATGGTTTAATGGTCTTCAATTAAAATCTGAATTTGGCAATAAGGAGTTCATGATCTGAGCCACAGTCAGCTCCTGGTCTTATTTTTGCTGACTGTATAGAGCCTCTCCTTTTTTGACTGCAAAGAATATAATCAATCTGATTTTGGTATTGACCATCTGGTGATGTCCATGTGTAGAGTCTTCTCTTGTGTTGTTGGAAGAGAGTGTTTACTATGACCGCTGGCTTTTTATTTGGCCACATTTGCACTGTTCTAATATTGCATATTTACTTGATGCAGTGTCATTATTGATTTTCTTGGTTCTTAATTCCATTTTTTTAAATTTTATTTTATTTTTAAACTTTACAATATTGTATTAGTTTTGCCAAATATCGAAATGAATCCACCACAGGTATACCTGTGTTCCCCATCCTGAACCCTCCTCCCTCCTCCCTCCCCATACCCTCCCTCTGGGTCGTCCCAGTGCACCAGCCCCAAGCATCCAGTATCGTGCATCGAACCTGGACTGGCGACTCGTTTCATACATGATATTATACATATTTCAATGCCATTGTCCCAAATCTCCCCACCCTTTCCCTCTCCCACAGAGTCCATAAGACTGATCTATTTTCTTAAACTCTGTCATCATATCCAAATCTCACAGATGTTCTTCTTTATAATCCACCAGGTCAGCTTTTCTCTCTCCCTGAGACATCTGCAAATTTATTGTATATTTTCAAGATTTGAAGAGAAATATTTCTTATCTATTGGGAGAAAATCACTATTTTTGGTAAATCATTAGTTTTTTAATGTACTCAAGTAATTAACCTAAAATTTCACAGTAGAAGAACACGATCATTTCCCACAATAAGTATGACAGTATTCATAGCTTGAAGAGCAGAAATAAGCATGGAAGAGATCCTTTGGCTTCAGGTAAAAGCATGTTCCACCTGAAGAAATAAGAAGATAAAGAAAAACCACAATAATTTTTAACATTGGACTTGTTGGATATAAGACATAAAAGTAAGTTTTATATTATCTAAACACAATCTGATTTTTATAAAAAGGCTATAAGAAACTTCTTTACACACACATTTTTCATTAATCTAGCCTTATAGTTTTTATCCTTTTACAATAGTTGAAATGATCTCTCATAGTCAAAGCAAAGTTGTCAGTATGTTTTTGGAAAGATAATGGGTCACAGATGATGACATGAATCCTCATGAACTTTTTTTCTTATAAAAAGAGTTCATGACCCTTCAAGATAAGCGATTTTACCATGGAAATAAGGGATAGTGAAGGAGATCCTATTTCAAAAGTAAATTTTCATCTACTTTAACATTTGAATGGAATTATGTTTTTCTATAATAGATTTTTTTTTAAGCCAGAACCTAACATGATTACAGATGTTTAAATTAATGTGAAGAACGTGTTCCAAACAGGAAAGATGTTTGAAGGGGACACAATTATCCTTATCTCTTTTAGCAATATAAAAAATGGTTACAAGAAATATGTTTCTTAGTTTTTTTTTTTTTTTTTAGGATTGTGCGCCCTTGAGCTAACCAGTCATTGTATTTTTTTTATTGCCTAAGAAATTATTTAGATTAATAATCAATGAGAAGAAACGATTGCTAGAGACTTTAAAATAAAATAGGTAATTATACTTTGCTAGTAAGTGTTGCTATATTGGTCAACTTATGCCTGTATGCCTTTCATAATAGCTACATGTCAAGTTAACCATGGGCCAGTACTATGACTACTAAGAGATTTGATCACTAACTATTCATGATTTTACCTTTCCACATTATGACTTTCCAACATTTTATTTAGTGTTAGCCTCTTCTTTCCTAATAGCTTTCCTGGAATTAGTGCATCTGCTCTATTTCTTCCATGCTTCCCACAGTTACACCAGAGGTTGCAGGTATATTATTACTAAACTTTAATTTCTTTGCTGCCTGCCTGGCATATGGACAATGTATTTCTGCTCTTGGACTGTCTGGAAATTCAACCATTTCTCTTCACATAAGCTAAACCCAGTTTCAATGATGACAGCTTGGCCACATGCCAAGATTTTGCTTTTAGTTATTCTTCCCTGGTTATTTATTATAAACCATGCATCACATGTAGTCATTAGGAAAATGTTATCAGTTGTAAAGAGTGAAAACTTTAATAAATTTTAAAATGTGGCAGTGAAGAATCTTATTGCTTACTGGTTAAAACTAGAAAAAATATCCTCATGTCCCATAAGTCAGACACAGATAATGGCACCAGCGGGGTTTTTGACATTTAAATTACAAAAGAAAATTTAAAATTAAATTTTAAAAAGAAAATTACAAAAGAGTATTTAAATTACAAAAAAAGTTGTTATTTTTATAATACTTGTTAGATTTACATAAAACCAACCTGATCCACACAATTCTATGATTAGATAATTTTTAAATTCCATTTATAGTTGATGAGCTTAAGTTTTAAGAATAAGGACTTGTTCTAGGAAACATATTTTGTGAGTTACAGAGAGGGTTTCAAATTCTAGTATTTAGCTTCTCTACAACAGCATGCCTACCTTAACAGAAAAGATGTAAGTTATAAGAGGAGAAAAGAGGAAGAGAAGATATTCATGTTCAGTGTAAGTCCCTGATCTTTTCCTTTATTTTTTGGCCAGAAAGTATCTTTTACTATTCCAAATTATTACTAAAATGTGTTTATTTGAGGAGGATAGAAGGCGATTTCAGGCTTTTCTATCCATTTCCATTAGAATGGATTAATTTATTACAGTTATTACTTCAATTTAGCCATTTTGGAAGAATTCAGTTTGTTGGTGGTCAAAACCTGCGAAAGTCTTTTTTAATAGGAAACAGGGATTTGCCTTGAAGGGAGTTGTGGTGTGCTGACTAGTAAGATGGGGAGACAGAAGAATGTGGGAGTTGAAAGGGTATGAAAAGAAACCCTAGACACATATAGCCCCTTCTCTTCTGTGCTCAGGGCCTGGGATGGAAGGCAAGGCTAGGGTTAGCAAAATGATACTCTGATTCAATTTTCTTTCCTGCCTCATTCATCTTATCCTGGTTCTGCTTGATTTCCAGAAAGCCATTGTCAAAAGATAAGGTTTCACAGTGGAGCCCTCCTGTTCATGTCAGTTAAGAGAGCAGTGTGTTGTGGTGAAGATTGACAGGGGTGAACTGAACTGTGGGCAGGGAGGCGGAGGTCGGAGCTGCCTCTTGTGCTTTGCTCTATCACTAATGGGAAGCAGATAGTCCACAAACCTCTTGTAAAGGCTCAAATCTACCTTAGGCAGGCACTGTAAGCACTGTTATGGCCTCCTTTATTCTATCTTTATCTTATGAGATGTGGACCTTTCAAAAGGCAACAGCATTTTTAAAACATGCTTTATTCTACTAAGACTTATCTGAATTGGAATTACTGAGTTCCTTCCTAGGATCTGGTTATGTGCCACTGCATGTATTTGCCCTTCACAGACCCATTCTTTTTTGTTTGTTTTTTCCTTTCTTTGCTTTAAATCAATTTATTTTAATTGAAGGCTAATTACTTTACAATACTGTGGTAGTTTTTTGCCATACATTGACATGAATCAGCCACAGGTGCACATGTGTCCCCCATTCCAAATCCCCCTCCCACCTTCCTCCCCATCCCATCCCTCTGGGTTGTCCCAGTGCACCGGCTTTGAGTACCCTGTTTCATGCATCGAACTTGGACTCAGATCCAATCTTTTACAATGACTTAAAGGGCTTAAGGGGCAGCTGTGTATTTTATATAGGGAGAGAGAATTCTTTATAAAAAGACCTCATATTTGGTGAGGAAATTTTACCTAAATTGAAATGCAGTGAAGGAATTATAGATTCTATTTCAATTTAATAATAGGTCCTTTCAAACATGAAGTTTTATTTAAAAGCTTAACTGTACCTTTGCAAGTAGAGTAACTTTTCCACACAAATTCCTTTTCATTCATGAGTTCTTTCCTACTTAGAAAATTTCCATTCCTTAATCATTTATATTCACTCAATGATAGGATTATATAAGAATTAGAGATAAATTCAGCAAAAGATGAAAGAACACAGTTTTTCATGAGACAACATCTTTAAACTATTTTTAGAAAGATTTGATAATTTAAAACAAGTATTCTTCATTTTAATGGTTGGTGTTCTCTGATTTTGTGGACTAGATCTTAACCAGTAGGCTGCAAATTATGGGACGAGTCAATGAATGCCCATGTGGGATTATAATTCATAGACAAAGACAAATAGTAATTGAAATGATTTATTTGGGTGAATTCAACATATGTATTACTATTTTGTAAATTTCTACCGCCGCCGCCGCCGCTAAGTTGCCTCAGTCGTTTCCGACTCTGTGCGACCCCATAGACGGCAGCCCACCAGGCTCCCCCGTCCCTGGGATTCTCCAGGCAAGAACACTGGAGTGGGTTGCCATTTCCTTCTCCAATGCATGAAAGGGAAAAGTGAAAGCGAAGTCGCTCAGTAGTGTCCGAATCTTTGCGACCCCACGGACTGCAGCCCACCAGGCTCCTCCGGCCATTGTAATTAGCATATTACATTTTCTTCTTAATCTGAGGACACATTTGAACTTTAAAACGTACTGACAGTTTACAGTGAGGTGAATAGCTCACTGTAATCCAAGACAAGTGTTTGACAAATGCAAAAACTGCTCCTCAACTTTTTGCCCCAAAGGGGCAAGTTAATTTAAATACTTTCCTGTAGAAAAGCCCTAATTTTCTACCATCTTTCAGGACTCTTATGGTACTCAAGCTCCAATTATTGACTTGTATATTCATATGTTGTTTAATTCAGACCAAAGTGACTACAAAGGAAAGGCTTTGGGCTATTAGGCGAAGATTACAATCATGTTCTTATTGGTGTAGAAAGGGTCAATTGTGAATTTTTTCTAGAAGGAATCTATCTCCGTCTCTTTGTTGTATATGAGGTTGAGGCTGTAGTGATTAGTAAGTTTCTCTTCATGGGTTTGCGAGAGAGTAACAGATAGCTTACTACCCTTGTCACTCATTTTCTAAAATCTGAAAACTGATTTATCTTGAAGGCAAAAAGGTGATCCTACCTTTTTAAAAGATGAGCAAGACAGGTGTCAAATTTGTAGCTATTTCTGCTTTCAAAACACAACTCATTAAGATGCATCAAAATCACTTAGAATGTTTCAACTTAGTGGAAGGTGGAGTTGGCAGCAATTTTAATTAATTTATTTTCAGGTAAATTCACTGAATTAGAATTTGTGATAACATACTAACATACATTAACTTTATAGACTAAATTTTTGGTAATAAGAATGTTTGCAGTAAAAATAGTAGGCAATATTCAACCAATTAAAAAAATACAATGTTTCTTTAAAGCTTTAGCACAGCAATTGTGGATATGCAAATTGTTTTGATAAATAAGAATATTGTATATATTAAAAAGTGGAACAGAGCATCTATTTAGAAATATATTATCAGAGGAGGAAGGCGCCAAAGAAACATAGTGATTAGAAAGCCAGAAGTGGTTATTGTCAAGGGAGAAAAGTCTGGAGAAGCTATGGAAGTGAGCAGAGTTAATGAAGCAGAAAGATCCAGAAAAAAATAAAGACAGAAAGATGACATTTCATTTGACAATTTAGAGTTTATTGGTGACTTTTGTGAAAGCAATTTGAGTGGAATGGTGCAGCTGGAAATCAGGTTGCTGAGGCTGAAAGACAAAATGGAATGTGAACAATTAGAGATGGAAGATTAGGTTCATTTTTCAAGTCTAGTTGGTTAAAGGCAGGTAGGGAACCAGGAATTTATAGGGCTGAGGGGGAATTTTAGGGATGAAGGTAACTAAGTGTTTTGTACACAGGAGAGAAAAGCCCACCTTCAGGAGGGAAGGTAAAAAGAAAGGAGATAAATAATAAAAATATTATTGAAGTATTGAAATGGAAAATAAATACTTAGAAGACCCAAATTCCTTTATTCCATTAATACAAATGGAGTTACACCAAGAAGCAGTTTTTTTTTTTTTTTTTGAATTGTTTAAAATTCAAAATTAGAACAAGGAAAAATAATTTCTAAAAATCATAAAAGTATATTTATATCTGAAGTTTATTGAAGATGCATACTTTCCCAGGCTATTTTAAAAAATCTTTTCATCATTCTTTTTTCTTATCAAATTTCACTTAGTTGGAAAGTGTTTCCTATTTCCTATTTTGGAGAAGAGTTTAGATAAAGTCTTTTTTGGTGGTGGTTTATTCACTAAGTTGTATCTGACTCTTGTGATGCCATGTACTATAGCCCACCAGGCTCCTCTGTCCATGGAATTCTCCAGGCAGGAATCCTGGAGTGGGTTGCCATTTCCTTCTCCAGGGGATCTTCCCAACCCGGAGATTGAAACTGGGTCTCCTGCATTGCAGGCAGATTCTTTACCACCACCAGGGAAGCCCTTGGATAAGTTTAATATTTCTTAAATGTTTAGTAAAACTCACCAGTTTACCAGTTAACTTCTCCCTCCTTTTTCTTTGTGAGAAGACTTATTATTATCTATTTCATGTAATGATGTAGAAATACATATATTTAGAAATATAGGACTCTAAGTTTCTACTTCTTTGTCGGTGTTGATAAGTTGTGTTTTTCTAGAAATTTGTCTATTTCATTTAAAATTTTAAGTTAATTGGCATAAATAGTTTAGATCGTGGCATCTGGTCCCATCACTTCATGGGAAATAGATGGGGAAGCAGTGGAAACAGTATCAGACTTTATTTTTGGGGGCTCCAAAATCACTGTAGATGGTGACTGCAGCCATGAAATTAAAAGACGCTTACTCCTTGGAAGGAAAGTTATGACCAACCTAGATAGCATATTGAAAAGCAGAGACATTACTTTCTCAACAAAGGTCCGTCTAGTCAAGGCTATGCTTTTTCCTGTGATCATGTATGGATGCGAGAGTTAGATTGTGAAGAAGGATGAGCGCCGAAGAATTGATGCTTTTGAACTGTGGTGTTGGAGAAGACTCTTGAGAGTCCCTTGGACTGCAAGGAGATCCAACCAGTCCATTTTGAAGGAGATCAGCCCTGGGATTTCTTTGGAGGGAATGATGCTAAAGCTGAAACTCCAGTACTTTGGCCACCTCATGCGAAGAGTTGACGCGTTAGAAAAGACTCTGATGCTGGGAGGGATTGAGGGCAGGAGGAGAAGGGGACGACAGAGGATGAGATGGCTGGATGGCATCACCGACTCGATGGACGTGAGTCTGAGTGAACTCCGGGAGTTGGTGATGGACAGGGAGGCCTGGCGTGTTGTGATTCATGGGGTCGCAAAGAGTCAGACACGACTGAGCGACTGAACTGAACTGAACTGAACAAATATTGGTAGGAAATATAAATCATTCCTTTTATTGGCAATTTGTACCTTTTCTCCTTTTCCTTGGTCAATCTTCTCAGAGATTTACAAATTTTATTAGTCTTTTCAAAGAATAAACTTTTGGCTTTGTTTATTATATTTCACTGATTTCTGCTCTTATTTTTATCATTTCTTTTCTTCTACTTTCTTTGGGTTCAATTTGTTATTCTTTTTCCTAACTTTCTAAGATAGATACTTAGATAATCTATTTTAGTCTTTTTTCTAATATAAGCAGCCCATAGGGTGCCAGAGTCGAGCGCCTGAGCACTCACGCACTACTTGCATAACACGATATTTGAAATATCATATGTTCATTATGATTCAGATCAAAGTATTGTTTAAATTTGTATATTTCATGTTCAACTCATGGGCTATTTAGAAGTGTATTCCAAAGTGCGAATATAACTTAATGACAGACTTTCCTTGAGGCACAGCTTTATGTGCAGAACAGGGCTTCCTTGGTGGTGCTAGTGGTAAAGAACCTGCCTGTCAGTGCATGAGACCTAAGAGATCTGGGTTTGATCCCTGAGTTGGGAAGATGCCCTGGAGGAGGGCATGGCGACCCACTCCAGGATTCTTGCCTGGAGAATCCCATGGACAGAGGAGCCTGGCAGGCTACGGCCCATAGGGTGCCAGAGTCGAGTGACCGAGCACTCACGCACTACTTGCATAACACAAGATTTGAAATATCATACGTTCATTATGATTCAGCTCAAAGTATTTTTTAAGTTTGTATATTTCATGTTCAACTCTTGGGTTATTTAGAAGTGTATTTCCAAGTGCAAAGTGTCTGAGGTTTTAAAAATGGTATTTTGGGTATTGATTTCTAGCTTAGTCCTATAGAACTCAATTATTTTAAATTTGTTGTGATTTGCTTTGTTACTTAGCATATTGTCAGTTCTGGTAAATGTTTTATATATGCTTAAAAATAATGTATATTCTGAAGTTTGAGGTGAGATGTTATGCTAATTAGGTCAATTTGATAAATGTCTTATTCAAATTGTCTGTGACTTCACTGTGTATGTCCTTGTTGCATCAGTTTCTAAGTGTGTTAAAATCTACCCTTATGATTATGTATTTGTCTGTTTGTCCTTTTGATTTTTGTCAAATTTTGCTTTATATACTTTGAGGCTGTGTTACCACATACATAACAAATTTGAATTTTACATTTTTTTTTTTTAGTGGACTTACACTTCCACCATAATGAAATGTCTCTATTTCTAGTAATGGTCCTGCCTAAAAGTTTATTCTGTCTGATTCAGCTAGATAAGTATAGCAATGCAAATATATTGCTTCTTACAGTTTATGTCTGTATGGTATAATATTATCTACTTTAAAAAAAAATTTTGATGTTTATGTGTTTTTTGATGTTTCTCTTGTAAGCATATGTTGTTCACTGCAAAGTGATGTCTCTGCTTTCTAATACCCAGTCAGGTTTGTCATAGCTTTCCTTCCAGCGAGCAAGCATCTTTGAATTCGTGGCTGCAGTCACCATCCACAGTGATTCTGGAACCATTAGTTGTTATTTAATTTGTTCTAGGGGTCCTTGAGTTATAATTGCAGTATTTAATTCTTTTAAATTGTTAATTATTGGTATATTTAGCTTAAATATATTTTTATTTATTTTCCTGTGTTTTATTGGCCCTGTCTTCTTTCTTTAGGGTTAATCATGTAATTGCTATTGTTTCATTTTTTTAAAAAAATCTCAGCAGGTAAGAAGCAAAAGAATGAGAGATACACTCATTTCATACCTCATGTACTTTCATGGAATCACTTTTTCTTTTTCCTGTATTTTAAAATGGCTTTTGTAAAAATAAAGCTGTCTATTTTGCTCAGAGTTTCTGAGAAGTTATTTTAGATGGTTTATTACAGAATTTTCTAGTATCTTCACATGAAATCAATGAAAGTTATTTTTTGGATCACATTTCAAAAGAATCATTTCCAACAGGTAGGGAGTTGTGGCAGAAGTTAAATATGCGGATTTAATCTTGAAACTGAGAGGAGATCATAACTGCTTGATTGTTGCCAATGACTCAAGATTAGCGTTCCTTTTACAGGAAAAGTCTGCCTCAAATCAATAGGATAAAAAGGTAAACAAAAAAGAAGTCAAAATAACTATTATGTTATGCCTGAATAAATAATTATAGCTATCTCAACATATAAAGGGTCAATTGCTCCTTTAAATACTTCAGAGGTGGATACATAATTATTGTGTATCTTGGTTCTTGTTTTCTCTCTTACTATAAGGACGGACAATGCAGCAAACACCGAAGTCTTTTTTGTTATTGTTCCAATACTTTTTCCCATTAGACTCTGGGCAAATTTCTAAAAGTATCTGTACCTATCTATTCTGTCAATGTGTTTGGACTGCAGAAGATAATTATGAGATACACTGAAACCTTGATTTTATGTTGTTTATGAGCCACTGAAATTTCCAGTTTTGTTGTAAATCATCTAATCCAGTAGAAGCAAATGGAATTTATCGTAATTCAGGCCTTTTCCCACCCAACTTTAAATTTGGCTTTGATTTCCTCAGCTGTTGGTTAAGAGTTTTTGATTTCATGACTGAAATGATTTCATTTTCATTTCAATTAAAAAAATGTTTGCACGTGGTTGTTTCCAGGAAGTGAAGGGCCTCCGGGGTCTGTTACACTTTATCCAGAACCAGAAACTCTGTATCCTGAGGTCATTTTCATTCTACTGATGGTGAAGAAAAGCAGTGACACAAATACAGATTTCCCTCCTCTGTTCCTTTATCCTATCCCCAAATGAGCCCAAACAACATAAACTGACTAAACTCTTCTACACAGATGAAATATGTTAAGAATGATAAATCAAACAGGACACACACAAAAAAACATCTCTACGCACCACAATAGGTATTTAATCAACATTTATCTAGCACTTACCATGTGCCAGGCCTTGTGCTAAACATTTCTAAGTGTTAACTAGGGCTTCCCTGGTAGCTCAGACGGTAAAGCGTCTGCCTACAATGTGAGAGACCCAGGTTCGATCCCTGCGTCAGGAAGATCCCCTGGAGAAGAAAATGGCAACCCACTCCAGTACTCTTGCCTGGACTGAGGAGCCTGGTAGGCTACAGTCCATGGGGTCGCAAAGAGTCGGACACGACTGAGCGACTTCACTTAACACTCCTACGACTAAATAGCAACAACAAACACCCCTACGAGGTAGATACTGTCATTATTCCCCACAGTTTCCACAGGAGGAAATGTAGGTATGTGAGAGGCTGAGAAAACTGGCAAAGTTCACAAACCCTCTAGCAACGGAGCTGAAATTCCAGCTCTTCCATCTGTGTTCCTAACCGCTTAATTGTGCTGCAGCTCAGTAAATGATGATGCGTTTATTGATTATTTTAAGTGAAAAAAATGATGGCTTGGTGAGTCTGAACTTACAGTGAGTTCTTCGCTTTACCGTTAGTGTGTAGCCTCCTGGCCTGTCTCCCTCATTAGAGGGTAAAAACATGTGAGGAAAGGAACATTATCTGATCTATTAGGTTAGCCAAAAAGTTCATTTGGGTTTTTCTGTAAGATGTTATGGAAAAAAACAAACAAGCTTTTCGGTCAAACCAATATCTTTGTATCCTTTGAGTTTTTAGCAAACCACACTGTAAACATTCAACCATTTACAGTCTAAATAGAGTCTTATTTGCAGATGAATTACTAGTCCTTCCTTATAAACCTCATATTGCCCTGAATTGAGCCAGGAGGTGTCACTCACATTGTATATGTGGCACACAAAGGGCAAATATTATTAAAATGGATAAATATATAATATAACAACATATTTAAGGCATTCATATGTGTAATTGTTTTTTGAACAGCTGTCAATTTGGGAATATATTTTTTATTATGTATTATGAAGTAGAACTTATTCTTCCAATCCTTTTCCTATATTATGTAGTTTTTTTCACAGTTAAACTTAGAAAATACTATTTCACATGAGAATGCTGACCAAAAATAGAAAAAAAAAAATCAATTTTATTAGGAATATTCTAGAAAAACTGAGGCAGTCCAAGCCATGCCTTTAGTTACAGCTGGGATGACTGGCCAGTGAGGGCTGCAGGAAGGGGGCTCACTGGTTCTCTTCACATGAGGACTGTGAGTACAATGGGGCCACAAACTGCTTCAAAAATGAGAAGCCCAGCATTAATCTTGGAAGAATGTTTTGAACCAGAACAATAATATCAGATCACAGAAAAGTGTTTGGAAACCACTGGGCTAGCTGAGCTTCTTGAGTTTGACTACAAATTACCTGATTCTGGAAATACAAACAACCACATAGCTGCTGCTTGCAAACCATTTGTGCTATAGCTTCAGAAATAAAACTAACAGGAATGAAAGAATACAAAAGAAATAAATGCCAAATAAATGGACAAACTCTACAGAGATCAAAAGGTTTGAGACTAATAGAAAGTTAAAAAAGTAGGAGAGAGAGAAATCTCTCACTGTGGGAGTCAGAGCATGAATACAGGCACCAAGGGTTGGGTTCATCATAGATCACGCCAATGCCAGCGGGGGCTTACCAGTATAAGTGGAATGGGTCTTACAGAAGAATAAAAAATGTTAGCTATGTAAGAAAGAACCAAATTAAACAGGTCAAGAAAGTTAGGCAGCAGAATTAGACTATGGACTGTGATGAATGAACATGTATATATTTTTGAGGAGCTGAATGATTTTACTTAATTTCTTTGTGTGTGTTAGTTGCTCAGTCATGTCTGACTCTTTGTGACTCCATGGACTGTAGCCCACCAGGCTCCTCTGTCCATGGGATTCTCCAGGCAAAAATATTGGAGTGGGTAGCCTTTTCCTTCAAGGGATCTTCCTGACCAGGGATCAAACCTGGGTCTCCCACATTGCAGACAGATTCTTTATTGTCTGAGCCACCAAATTCAGTTCAGTTCAGTCGCTCAGTCGTGTCCGACTCTTTGCGACCCCATGAATCGCAGCACGCCAGGCCTCCCTGTCCATCACCAGCTCCCGGAGTTCACCCAGACTCACGTCCATTGAGTCAGTGATGCCATCCAGCCATCTCATCCTCTGTCATCCCCTTCTCCTCCTGCCCCCAATCCCTCCCAGCATCAGAGTCTTTTCCAATGAGTCAACTCTTTGCATGAGGTGGCCAAAGTACTGGAGTTTCAGCTTTAGCATCATTCCTTCCAAAGAAATCCCAGGGCTGATCTCCTTCTGAATGGACTGGTTGGATCTCCTTGCAGTCCTAGGGACGCTTAAGAGTCTTCTCCAACACCAGGTTCAAAAGCATCAATTCTTCAGCGCTCAGCTTTCTTCACAGTCCGACTCTCACATCCATACACGACCACTGAAAAAACCATAGCCTTGACTAGACGGACCTTGTTGGCAAAGTAATGTCTCTGCTTTTGAATATGCTATCTAGGTTGGTCATAACTTTCCTTCCAAGGAGTAAGCGTCTTTTAATTTCATGGCTGCAGTCACCATCTGAAGTGATTTTGGAGCCCCCAAAAATAAAGTCTGACACTGTTTCCACTGTTTCTCCATCTATTTCCCATGAAGTGATGGGACCAGATGCCATGATCTTCATTTTCTAAATGTTGAGTTTTAAGCCAACTTTTTCACTCTCCTCTTTCACTTTCATCAAGAGGCTTTTTAGTTCCTCTTCACTTTCTGCCATAAGGGTGGTGTCATCTGCATATCTGACGTTATTGATATTTCTCCCGGCAATCTTGATTCCAGCCTGTGCTTCTTCCAGTCCAGCGTTTCTCATGATGTACTCTGCATATAAGTTAAATAAGCAGGGTGACATATTCAGCTTTGACAGACTCCTTTTCCTATTTGGAACCAGTCTGTTGTTCCATGTCTAGTTCTAACTGTTGCTTCCTGACCTGCATACAGATTTCTCAAGAGGCAGATCAGGTGGTCTGGTATTCCCATCTCTTTCAGAGTTTTCCACAGTTTATTGTGATCCACACAGTCAAAGGCTTTGGCATAGTCAATAAAGCAGAAATAGATGTTTTTCTGGAACTCTCTTGCGTTTTCCATGATCCAGCAATTTGGTCTCTGGTTGGCAATTTGATGTTGACAATTTGATCTCTGGTTCCTCTGCCTTTTCTAAAACCAGCTTGAACAACTGGAAGTTCGTGGTTCACGTATTGCTGAAGCCCTTAATTTCTTTAGTATGTGTATTTATTAGTACTATGCAGAGGATCTATAAGGAGTGAATATGTCAGATGTAGTCAGGGCTGTTAAACGCTTAACAATTGGCTGTCTGGGGGGAAACAGGCCCTGATTGGTAATATTCACTGACTTCTGTGGCATAAATACCCCCAACCACAGCCAGCTTCAAACTACTCACACTGAATTCAGAATTGAAATGTGCACAGTCTGGTCTTGCCAGCTGGTACATGGCAGCTCCAGCCCACTCCTGTATAATCCCAGTTCTCACAATTCTTAAAAGTGAAGTCTTTGTAAGAGTTGTCCAGCAATATTGCTGAAGGTAACTTGGCAGAGGAAGCTATCTGGCTGTTTGCTGTATCTAGGCATAAAGCAATATGTAGAAATGGTAGCAGTGGAAATGGGGAGAAAAAGATGGATAATGAATCATTTTAAAAGAAGAGATGGCTGGAATTGGAAACACAACTGTGGGTGATGAAGGGAAAGTCAAAGATTGACTTCAGAGCATTGAATTCAGGATGCTGGGAGAACTATTATTAGGAACAGAATGGTTAGTATATTAGCTGTCCCTACTCTCCACGCATGTGCCCTTTCACCCCAGCAGCTGAGGCTCTTTCACTTCTTTTTTTGGCTTAATCCTACCCCAGGCACTGGGAATAATCTTGGCCTATGCAAAGAAAGTGCTTAAAAACTTTATGAGAAGCAGCTGTGTGATAAAATAAACTGAACCAAGTCCTGTGTTCAGGGACTGAAGGTTTGGTTTCAAATCTGGGCTCTACTGCTGTTGCTAAGTCACTTCAGTCGTGTCCGACTTTGTGGGACCCCACAGACAGCAGCCCACCAGGCTCCCCCGTCCCTGGGATTCTCCAGGCAAGAACACTGGAGTGGCTTGCCATTTCCTTCTCCAATGCATGAAAGTGAAAAGTGAAAGTGAAGTTGCTCAGTCATGTCCGACTCTTAACGACCCCATGGACTGCAGCCTACCAGGCTCCTCCATCCATGGGATTTTCCAGGCAAGAGTACTGAAGTGGGGTGCCATTGCCTTCTCCACTGGGCTCTACTACTTGCTAGCAATATAGCCTTTGACAGTTTGCTTCCAATAATTAGCCTTTAGTTTCCTCATCTGAAAAATTTGGATCATTGTGATTAACATTTCACTTTCATATCTACTATCTCATTTAATCCTCAAGACAACCTTGTACAGAAAGCCAGGTACTATTAATTCCTCATATTCCTCATGACAAAAATCCAAGTTAGAGGATTTAGGACTCATAGATAATGATATGGAGAAGGCAATGGCAACCCACTCCAGTACTCTTGCTTGGAAAATCCCATGGACAGAGCAGCCTGGTAGACTGCAGTCCATGGGGTCGCTAAGAGTCGGAAACGACTGAGCGACTTCACTTTGACTTTTCACTTTCCTGCATTGGAGAAGGAAATGGCAACTCACTCAAGTGTTATTGCCTGGAGAATCCCAGGGACAGGGAAGCCTCGTGGGCTGCCGTCTATGGGGTCGCACAGAGTTGGACACGACTGAAGCGACTTAGCAGCAGCAGTAGCAGCAGCAGCAGCAGCTAGTGATAGAGACAGGAATCCAGGTGTTCTGATGCAAATGTTAATGATTATTATACTTTTAAAAATCCTGACTATGGGCCAGGTATTTTGTATGTGCTAAGCATTTTCCTTATATCAATATTATCCCAATTAATCTCACCATCACATTGTGAGCTACAATCTCTATATAAAGAAGTTGAGGTTTAGAATTGAAGTAAACTGTCCATATTCAGTGGAGAAGGCAATGGCCACCCACTCCAGTACTCTTTCCTGGGAAATCCCATGGACAAAGGAGCCTGGTGGGCTGCAGTCCATGGGGTCGCAAAGAGTCGGACATGACTGAGCAACTTCACTTTCACTTTTCACTTTCATGCATTGGAGAAGGAAATGGCAACCCACTCCAGTGTTCTTGCCTGGAGAATCCCAGGGACGGGGGAGCCTGGTGGGCTGCCATCTATGGGGTCGCACAGAGTTGGACACGACTGAAGTGACTTAGCAGCAGCAGCAGCAGTCCACATTCAGAAAGCTATTTTTTAGTGAAATCCTTGTGTTCTTCATGACACACTAGCATTCTCACTCTCTTTTAAGGGATGGTATATCCAAAGTTGTAATAAAAATTTAACTCCACTGTGGATTTCATTTTATTATTCAATCTGATCTGAATTAATTATTCATAAATATTACAAATATATAAATGGTACAAGAGTTCAATCACCATATTTTAAGAAAGTCATACCTTTACCGCTCTAAACCAATATATAAAAATATATTTTTCAGAACATGTTTTAATCATTATTTTAATTAGAAGAATGGATGCATAATTAGACATTACAATTAAAATCAACATTAAAACTTATAAACATTAAACTTATCAACATCAAACTTACAGACATGATTTTAGGGGCATGATTCTTTTTGCATTTTTAAATGTATATTGCAGACAGAGCTTAACATTTTAGAAAAAAGTATGCATTTCTAGGAGCTATGGAAGGGAGTATCATTTCATAAAATTTCAAAAACTGTTTCCACAAATCAAGAAATAAATTTAAATGATACAATTAGTAGATAGATTCAATTTCTTTCAAAGAAAGTATTTCTGGGAAGTTCCTGAGGAAAATATCATCTGACCAAAGGTCATTCAAACTGCCAGGATGCAAAAACAAACTTAAAGTATTTCAGGAAATTATATTTAAATTGCTTAATTATCAGTTTTTCCTATAAAACTCCAATTAAACATAAATCCAAGAAGTGTGTCCAATTATAAGTTTATACAATTAAGTCTATTTGTAAAATTACAGATTATTGGAAATAAAAAGGCTAGGCAAATTTCTTCCTTTCCTGGTACATTAGAAAAAATTGCTTTATGACATAACCTCAAATTTGTAATGTGTCCTTTGAAAAGTCAACCTTATACTGTTATACCAATGTCTTTGTGCATGCTTAGCCGCTCAAATTGTGTCCAATTCTTTGGGACCCAATGGACTGTATTCCACCAGGCTCCTCTGTCCCTGGGATTACCCAGGCAAGAATACTGGAGTATTCTCCGTTCTCCAGGAGATCTTCCTGTCCAAGGAATCGAACACATTATTCTATATCTAGAATGATTGAAAACAATAATCTATTCGTTTTCATCTTCCAAACTACCTTTTAGAATCATTTAAATCTAAACCAAATATTCTTCAGACTCTAAAATCAAATTCTAAAACTGTCATCTTAACTTGTATTATAAAATTTTCCCTAAGTAGTATTTTCTCAGGAATGTAAAAAAAAGAGCCTATGAAATCCACAAAAATTTATCATTCTTATTTCTGTCTATATCTCAGAATGGGTTCCCCAGGAACTCAAAAGAGATTAGTATATGGAATAAGCATTAGGGAGCATTCTTCTAGGAAAAAATGAGGTGACAGAAGTGTGCAGAGAAACAAGTGGAGCTACGTCATGGCCCCAGTGCTAGTCTCAGGAGTGGCTCTGGAACTGAAGTGGTCCTTCAGATTATCTGGAGTTGGCACAAGGACGCTCGATCTTTAATTCTTTGTAGATTAGTCATTGGATGTGAACTGACCTTGGGGCTTCCCAGGTGGCGCTAGTGGTAAAGAATCTGCCTGCTAATGGAAGAGATGCAAGAGACACAGGTTCAATCCCTGGATTGGGAAGACCCCCTGGAGTAAGAAATGGCAACCCACTCCAGTACTCTTGCCTGGAAAATCCCATGGACGGAGGAGCCTGGTAGGCTGCAGTCCATGGGGTCGCTAAGAGTCAGGCACGACTGAGTGACTTCACTTTCACTTTTCACTTTCATGCATTGGAGAAGGAAACGGCAACCCACTCCAGTGTTCTTGCCTGGAGAATCCCAGGGACAGAGGAGCCTGGTGGGCTGCCGTCTATGGGCCTGCACAGAGTCGGACACGACTGAAGCAGTTTAGCAGCAGCAGCAGTGACTAAGATCATGTGGACTGGTCTTGGAAGTGGAAATGATCTCAAGGTAGGCAATTTTTTAAGCTAAAGCTTTCTACATAAAGGTGGCTGTTTTCAGGCCACACTCTCAGTGGCTCTATTCTTACTTGTTACGACTTGATTTCATTACAGACCAACCCCCTCCACCCTGCCCCCACTCAGAGTTGAATCCACCTGTAGACTTGCTTTGTATAGCCCTTCACAATGTTTCAATAAAATCATAAATTCATTGGCTTCATTTGAAAACAGAGTTTTCACATGAATGTTCTTGGGTTTTCTGGAAAAAATCAGAAAGGCTGACAATTCTTAGTGAAAACACTTCCTCTGGCAAAAATAAGCAGCTGCCCCTTTGTATAGGTAGGCTGCCCAGTGCTCATCACTCAGGTCATATACACATCTAGCATCCCTAGGGCTCCGAGCTTGTCATACATACTCTGCTCCTCCTGAGCTATAAAGAACATTCTCCAGCCTGTCCCCAGGCTGCACTATTTCACATCCTTTAAGAAGGAAGTACAAAGGATCAATCTTTCCCTCTCCAAGGCTCCAGTTCCTTCTTAGCACAGCTCTGGAGTCATCTGGTTCTAAAAGTATCCTGGGGCCTCCTCAAAGGCCAGATCTCCCCAGATAACTAACTTGTTCCCACGTGAGTGGGGCAGTTTTTCCCAGGTGGCAATAGTGGTAAAGAACTTGCCTGTCAATGCAGGAGATTTAAAAGACAAAGGTTCAATTCCTGGTGGGGAAGATCCCCTGGAGGAGGGCATGGCAACCCACTCCAGTATTCTTGCCTGGAGAATCCCATGGACAGAGGAGCCTGGCAGGCTACAGTCAACAGAGTCACAAAGAGTTGGACACAACTGAAGCAACTTAGAACACATTCATGCTTTTAGGAAAACTCCTCAGAACCAAAAAAGCTTTTATTATATATTTCTGACAGGGCCATGGCACTGCTAGGCAAACGTTTACATAACTAAGGGAGATTGTGTAAGTGGTTCTCCACAGAATAAGGAAGATCTATCTCTTTCAAGTAACTTATCCTTTGGATAGAATAATCTGTGGGCTCATGGCTCCCACACTTAAGTGAGTCTTCACTAAAGAAAGTTACCTATTCATTCTGTGGCGGGTAACAACCACTAATAGGATTCTTTGCTGTATATGTAAAACAATTTTAACACAGAGAAAAAAGTATTACAGAGATATGAGCCTGTTAGTTTTAATTTAGTTGACAAATTTTAATAGACTCAATGATTCAATTAATATTAAAGTAGTGAACACTTTCTCTGATAATTGTCACATTTAAATGTTAAAACTTAGGCAGTCTTGCCTGAAAATGAAACAGCACTCAAAAATCTTGTGTAATTTAAAGTTCTTATACAACAGCCATTTGCCAGAGCCCAGTTTTTCATGGCTAGGAAGGCACACTTTCTTTTTCAACATTAAAAAGTACTAGCATGAAAGGATACATGTCTTCTTGGTTTTTGTTTCATAATATAATATTATATGACACTAGAGCTGAAAGAGTTTTTAAAGATCATCTAGTAGAACCAAAGTATTTCATTTTTGCACATTAAGCCCTTGACAGATGTTTTTAGATCTAGTTGTATTCAACT